>NC_045427.1:638429945-639119998 GCF_902635505.1 Sarcophilus harrisii | reverse complement strand
TATGGGCTAAATGAGATGTTCTTGAGCTATTATTTATTATACAGAAGGGTTAAATGACATGTTCTTGAGCTATTATATATTATACATATAGGTTAAATGACATACACTTGAGTTAACATATAATATACATAGAGTCTAAATGACATGTTTTTGAGCTATTTTTTATTATACAGATGGGCTAAATGACATGTTCTTGAGCTCTTTTTTATTATACATATGGGCTAAATGAGATGTTCTTGAGCTATTATTTATTATACAGTAGGGCTAAATGATATGTTCTTGAAAGATTACATATTATACATATAGGTTAAGTGACATATATTTGAGATATTATTTATGATACAGATGGGATAAATGACATGTACTTGAGCTATTATTTATTATACAGATGGGCTAAATGAGATGTTCTTGAGCTATTATTTATTATACAGAAGGGTTAAATGACATGTTCTTGAGCTATTATATATTATACATATAGGTTAAATGACATACACTTGAGCTAACATATAATATACATAGAGTCTAAATGACATGTTTTTAAGCTATTTTTTATTATACAGATGGGCTAAATGACATGTTCTTGAGCTATTACATATTATACATATAGGTTAAGTGACATATATTTGAGATATTATTTATGATACAGATGGGATAAATGACATGTTCTTGAGCTATTACATATTATACATATAGATTAAGTGACATATATTTGAGATATTATTTATGATACAGATGGGATAAATGACATGTACTTGAGCTATTATATATTATACAAAGAGGTCAAATGACATGATCTTCAGCTATTATATATTATACATGGAGGTTAAATGACATCTTCTTGAGCTATTATTTATTATACAGATGGGCTAAATGAGATCTTCTTGAGCTATTATTTATTATACATATGGACTAAATGAGATGTTCTTGAGCTATTATTTATTATATAGAAGGGTGAAATGACATGTTCTTGAGCTATTATATATTATACATAGAGGTTAAATGACATACACTTGAGTTTAAATATAATATATATAGAGTCTAAATGACATGTTCTTGAGCTATTTT
This sequence comes from Sarcophilus harrisii, assembly GCF_902635505.1. Classification (NCBI taxonomy): domain Eukaryota; kingdom Metazoa; phylum Chordata; class Mammalia; order Dasyuromorphia; family Dasyuridae; genus Sarcophilus; species Sarcophilus harrisii. The sequence continues at coordinate 639,118,933 of NC_045427.1, read as the reverse complement.
TTATTATATAGAATGGCTAAATGACATGTTCTTGAGCTATTACATATTATATATATAGGTTAAGTGACATATATTTGAGATATTATTTATGATACAGATGGGATAAATGACATGTACTTGAGCTATTATTTATTATACATATGGGCTAAATGAGATGTTCTTGAGCTACTATTTATTAAACAGAAGGGTGAAATGACATGTTCTTGAGCTATTATATATTATACATAGAGGTTAAAAGATATGACCTTGACCTAATATATATTTTACAGAGAGTTTAGATGATATATATTTGACCTATTATGTATTATATATAGAGTTAAGTGACATAGTCTTGAGTTATTATTTATTATACAGAGAATCTAAATGATATATACATGAGCTATTATATATTATAAATACAGCTTAAGTGACATGTTCTTGAGCTATTTTTTATTACACAGAGAGGCTAAATGATATATACTTCAGGTATTATAAGTAGCTTAAATGACATGTTCTTGAGCTATTTTATGTTATGTAAAGAGGTTAAAAGATATGACATTTACCTAATACATATTATACAGAGCGGCCAAATGACATATACTTAAATTATTATATATTAAACATAGTCGTTAAATAGCATGTTCTTGAACTACTATATATTTCAGAAAGAAATTAAATTAAATATGCTTGAATTATTATATATTATTCAGAGATCTAAATTAATTATACTTGGGGTATTCTATATTTAAATGAGAGTTTAAATAACATACTTGATCTATTCTAAAGTATACCGGTATTTTAAATTACATGATTGAGTTATGGTATATTTTAGGGAATTTAATAGACATATACTTGGGCTGTTATATCTTATACAGAGTGATAAAATGATGTATACTTTGCCTATCCCATATTAAACTGAGTGGTTATATAACATGGACTTGAGTTTTGCTATATTGTACATAGATGTTCTGTTACATGTTTTTAAGGTATTACACATTATAATGAGTGGTTAAATGATATCGACTTGGGCTGCTGTATATCATTAAGAATGATTAAATTACTTATACTTGGTCTATTATGTATTATTCAGAGTTTTTAAATGATATATTCTTGCACCTTGCCATATTATACTGACAGGTTAAATGCCATATAATTGTGGTTTGCTGTTTTACAGTGGATAATCAAATGACCTATCTCAGGTTAGTATACATTATACTAATTGTTTAATAGACATATAATGAGCTATTCTTAAGTATACTGATATGTTAAATGACATATAGTTGAAGTATGCTACATTATATAGAGAGGTTAAAAGACATGTACTTGTGCTTTTATATATTATGCAGAGAGGTAAAATGATATATACTAGGGCTATTATATAGTATATAGTATATAGAATGGCTAACTGACATATACTTGGGCTAATATATATTATTCAGAGATTTTAAATGATATATACTTTAGCTACTCTACATTATATAGAGATGTTAAATGACATATATTTGATCTATTATATATTATAAAGAGAGGTTAAGTAACATAGATTTGACCTGTTATATATTTATTGAGAGGTTAAATGATATTTGAGGTATTCTATATTATACAATGAGATTAAATGATATGCTCTATTATATATTATACCGAGAGGGATAATTACATATATTTGAGCTACTCTGTCATATATTTGAGCTAAGCTATATTACAAATTGAGGATTACTAATATATACTTGAGCCGGTTTTTATTATAGTGATAGGTTAAATGACATATACTTAATCTATTATATGTTATTCAGAGAGGTAAAATGACATATCCTTGGCCCATGCTATATTACACTGAGAAATTAAGTGACCTATCTCAGGTTACTATATATTATACTGAGAGGTCACATGACATATACTTGGGCTATGGTGTATTAAACTAAGAGGTTAAATGGCATATACTTGTGCTATACTTGAGCTATGCTATATTACAATGAGAAATTAAATGATCTATCTTAGGTTACTCTATATTATACTGAGAGGTTAATTGATATAGATTTGGCTATTATACATTATACAGACTGGTGAAATGACATATATTTTTGATATTACATATTATACTGATTGGTTAAATGATTTATACTTAGGCTTTTATATATTATAATGAAAGGTCAAATGGCATATCTTAGATTACCATATATTATACTGAAATGTTAAATGACATACACTTAGCTTATTATATATTGTACTGAGAGGTTAAATGAAATATCTCAGGCTCTTTTATATTATACTTAGAGGTTAAATGACATATACTTGAGCTACTCTATATTATATTGACAGGTTAAATGACAAAGACTTTGGTTATTTTTTATATTATAGTGAGAGATTAAATGATATATACTTGGGGTATTTTATATTATACTGAGAGTTTAAATGACATATACTTGAGATAGTCTATATTATACTGAGAGGTAAAATGATATAGATTGAGCTATTATATATTATACAGAGAGGTTAAAAGAAATATCTCACATTAAAATATATTATAATGAGAGGATAAATTGCATAGAGAGGCTATTATATGTTATAATGAAAGGTTAAACAATATGTATTAATGCTATTATATATTATATTGAGATGTCACATGATATTCACTTAGATTATTATCTATCATACTGAGAGGTGAATTGACATTGATTGGGCTATTATATATTATATAGATTGGTTAAATGACATATACTTAGCTTATTATACATTATACTAAGAGGTTAAATGAAATATCTCAAACTATTATATATTATACTTAGAGGTTAAATGACATATCTTGAGGTACTTTCATTATACTGACAGGGTAAATGACAGGTAAATAATATAGTGAGAGGTTATGACATAGGTTTGGGTTGTAATTTATTATACAGGGAGGGTATATTACCCATCTCAGGTTACTCTATATTATACTGAGAGCTTAAATGACAGCGATTTGGGCTATAAGATATTATATTGAGATGTTAAAAGACTTATACTGGAGCTATGTTATACTATACATAGATGTTAAATGACATACACTTAGGTTATTATGTATTATTCAGAGAGGTTAAATGACATAAATTTGGGCTATTATATTTTAAATGGAGAGTTTAAATGTCTTATCCCACTTTATATTATACTGAGAGCTGAAATTACATATCTCAGGTTACTATCTATTATACTGACTGCTTAACTGATATATACTTGGTCTATTATATATTATTATGAGAGGTTAAATGATCTATCCTAGGTTACTCTATAGTATATGAAATTATATACTGTACAGAGATGTAAAATGACATATACTTTAGCTACTCTGTATTATCCTGAGAGGTTAAATGACATAGATTGGGCTATTATATAATCTACAGATTGGTTAAATGACATCTACTTAGGTTATTATATATGATATTGAGAGGCTAAATGACATATACTTAGGCTATTATATATTATACAGAAAGGTTAAATGACATGTACTTGGGCTACTATATATTATACTAAGAGGTTAAATGACATATCTCAGGTTACTATATATTATGCTGAGAAGTTAAATGAAGTATCCCAGGTTACTGTATAGTATATGGAGAGGTTCAATTTCATATACTTGAAGTACTCCTTATTATACCTAGAGGTGAAATAGCTTATGCTTAAGCTACTATATTATATTGAGAGGGTAAATGAAGTATATCAGGTTACTACGTATAATGAGAGGTTAAATGACATGTACTTGGGCTACTCTATATTATGCTGAGAGGTTAAATGACATTTCTCAGGTTACTATATATTATACTGAAAGAGTAACTGACATATACTTGAGTTACTGTATATTATGCTGAGAGCTTATATATTATACTCAGAGGTTTAATTTCATGGACTTGGGCTACTGTGCATTATACTGAGAGGTTAAATGACTTATATTGGGTTACTTTGCTAGCAGGGGTCAGAGGGAGGCTTTAAACCTGAAGTAACTTGATGTAACAGATAGGGCTTTTTATTGGAGCCTGGAAGCCAAGTGTTCAAATCCTGCCTTGGATAACTTCAAGTATGTGACCCTAACTAAGGTCATTTCTCCATGTCTCAGTTTTCTCCTTTAGAAAGTGAGGTTGGACTCTTCCAACTTTAAATCTGTGATTCTGGGTCTCCTGTACTCTCTCCCCACTATTCCATGCTGTCTAACTTTTTGTTAAACTTCTTCTATATCCAAGTGCCCTGGCCTGGGGATAGGTGCAAAGGTCAGAAGCAGCATAGTCTCTGGGCTAAAATCTGCTGCCGGTGGGAAGAGTGGGCACATGAATGCAGAGGCATCGATCCAGCTGTAGTGCTAGAAGGGCCAAGGCAGGGGCGTCTGGACAAAAGGCTCTAAAGAATACAAGGATGCAGACTTTGCTTTCCTGGGGCAGGAGGGAGGAAGGATTGGGGGAAGAGCGCTTTGAAGGAGCTAGAAATGGAAACAGTGCCTTGTGGGCACGGCTGCTGAGTCTCACCCAGCTGGCAGAGGGCACATAGCCCAGCGCTGCAGATTCTCGGGATGATGGGCCAGCCGAGTCTCCATTAGCTCCCGGGCCAGTCTGGAGCCTGTGGCGGGGAAGGCGGATTAATGAGCACACTCCTTCTGACTGGCGTAGCCTCTCTTGGGTTACCTGGTGCTGTCAAAGCCTGGCCTCCAGCAGCTGAGCCGGTGTGCCCGCCCCCTGCCCCCTCCCGACTGACTGAGGGATTTCTGGCTCGGCTTCCATCATCCACGCCGCCTCTGGCCCTTTCTCGCTCCTGCCATGTCTGCCTGGCTCCTGCCCGTGTCTTGTTCTGCCACATTCCTGGCCTCCGCCTCTGCTGGGATTGCCTCACATATGCTGGACTGTCCAAGTAGGGGAGGGTTCACTCAGGCCCCTGGATCCCATCCAGGTTCCACCAGGGCTGAGGAGTTGGTGGTGCAGTCCTGGAGAGTCCCCTGGCCCTGGCTCTTGGAGGGCCGGCCATGTGGGGAATCCTCCCATGGCACCTGGCGAGACCACCCTGTGGCCTGAGTGGCCTCACAATATGGAAGACAAGGCTCTGAGCTGGGATAGAGGCAAATCCAGTGGGAGATCAGAAGATGGAAAGGGAGTTCCAATGACCTCCTGTGCATGAGGTCCCGGCTAGTTTGCCACCTCAAGAAAACTCTTTACCCAGAATTCTTGCCAGGGCCATTTGTGGTTATTCTCCCTCTAAAAGAAACAAGGGAGAACTCCAGATTATGGGACTTGTCTTTCAATCTTGGCCATGTCATTTTTGATCTTGGGTCTTGATTTCCTTATCTGTTAAATGGGAAGTTTGGACCAAATCAAGGGTTCTTAATCTGAAGTTCATGATCTTGTTTAATTTTGCATTTTTATGACTGTCTTGAAATATATTTCATTTATTTAAAACCAATCTGAGATTTGGAGAAAGCATCCATAGACTTTGCCAGGCTGTCCAAGGGGGGTACTCTCTCAAGATTCTTTGGCCCTGTTCTTGTTTTTAAGAGAAATTATCCATAATGTGCAATGATCAACTGTGACAGACTTTGTTCTTCTTAGTGGTTCAGTGATCCAAGGCAATTCCAATAAACTCTGAATGGAAAATGCCATTGGCATCCAGAGAGAGAACTATGGAGACTGAATACAGATCAACATATACTATTTTCACCTTTTTTTCCCCTTGTGGTTTTTCCCTTTTGTTCTGATTTTTCTCTTCTAACATGATTCATATGGAAATACGTAAAAAAATGAATGTACATGTTTAACCAGAAAAATTGTTTTTACAAGTAACTGGGGAAAAATAAAAACAAGAAACAAATAAATAATTAACTAACCATAACTGAGAAGAGCTTTACATTTAGGAGTAGCTATACATTTAGGAGAAGAACCCCTCCCCTTCTCCAATCAGGTACTCTCTCCATGTTACTGTGGGCTCAAAACTGTGCTGCTCGGGTGGATATTTGTCTAGGTTTTTTCTTTCACTGCCCCAGATGCTGGGATTGCTCAATGAAATGTATTCTCATTACCTCCTTGCCACAGAAGTTAGTGGTCCCCATTTCTTTGGTGGCCAATAACTTTCAGTTCCCTTGTATTCCATAATTCAAGATTTACTCAGGAGCCAAACCCAGCTCTCTGGGGATTCACACAGTCACTCACAAACTTCCAAGGATCTATGCCCAGATGCTTCCTCAGTTTCTTCTCAACTCCCTCAACTTCTCTAGGGTCACTTTGTTCACTCTCATGACAACTTATTCTTTCCATCAATCCTTCTCCCTCCCTCCCTACTCTACTCCCAAGGGCTGGTTTGCCCGGCCATGCCTTCTCCACCAAATACCAAGATCAAGAGATTGTCCCGATTGATTCTTTAGAACCAAGGTGGGGCAAGGATGTAGTAATTACAACTCCTGGCAGTAGCTGGGTGAATAGACACCATTACTAGTTTGCAACAAGGAGAGATGGAAAGTTAGGTGAGAACTGGGTGGCTGGAACACATGAAGTTTGTGGAAGGGAGTTCAAATGCAGCTGACAGGGTAGAGGATACTTGTAATCCCAGAGGCCCTCTGATATTTCTTGGAAATATCATAATAATTTCTTGGACCATCACAATATTTCTTTGGACCACTGTTTCTCAAAAGGCTTTTGGGGAATTGAGTTAAAAAGTTGGTTTGTCATGGCCCACTCCAATATATCCTCACCAAATCCCCTTATGAACTGTGACAGTGAGAGCTCTTCTCTCCCTAGTTGATCCCTTCCTAAAGGTTCTTTGGCCCTGTTCATATTTTTTTATAGAAATTATCCATAGCTGAGAAAAGCTGTACATTTACAAGGAGCTATAAAGGCACCATTTGATACACAGCACCATCACATCACTCCCTAAAGCTTAACAACAAAATCAGGGACAAGTACCTTCAACATGCTTTGGAAACTCAACCCTCAATAGAGGAGACTGGGCCCCTTTCTTCATCCATCATCTATTTCTCCTAAATGTAAAGCTTTTCTCAGTTAAGGATAATTTATTATTTATTTATTTCTTAGTTTTATTTTCCCCAGTTATTTGTAAAAACAATTTTTTTTGGTAATACATGTACATTCATTTATTTTTTTTTACTTATTTCCAATATGAATCATATTGGGTCAGAAAAATCAGAACAAGAGGGAAAAACCACAAGGAAAATAAAAGGTGAAAATAATATGTGTTGATCCATATTCAGTCTCTCTCTCTGGATGTGAATGGCATTTTCCATCCAAAGTTTTTTGGGATTGCCTTGGATCACTGAACCACTGAAAAGAACCACGTCTGTTATAGTTGAGCATTACACAATTGTGGATGATTTCTATTAAAAACATCAACAGGGCCAAAGCCTCCTTGGACAGTCTGGTAAAATCTAAGTCTAGCTGGTAAAAATCTAAATCTGAGTCGTTCTCAGAATCATGGTTTGAAATACATGAAATATATTGCCACCATATGCATGAAATACATGCTTCAGTACCCATCCTAGGCTACTGTCATCAGTAAGCAGATACCTAAAAATGGATTTAGGCACCTTTTTAGCTAGCCTTGTGATAGGCTCTGGATGAGATCTAGATCACTCTGATTGCCTTCTCCTAGGTGTTCTCCAGTCCATCAATGTCTTTTTTTTTTTTTTTTTGAGGCAGTTGGAATTAAGGGACTTGTCTAGGCTCACACGACTAGTAAGTGTTAAATGACTGAGGTTGGATTTGAATTCAGGTCCTCCTGACTTGAGGGCCAGACTCTATCACTGCTCCATCTAGCTGCCCCTATCGTCCTCCTTTCTAACCCTAACCCTCATCTTCCTCTCCAGATTTAACCACCCCCCTCTTCCACTCATCCTGCATTTTAAACTTGACTCATATTTTGCATCTCAGGGCCAGCAGGAGACCACTGCCTGTTATAGGTGGAGGTGTCTCTTGTGGCTTCCCATTCCCCATAGCCAGAGAGCCCAGCAGAAGGTTTTTGGGAGAGCCCAGCTGAACATCATGAATCCCCAGGAGACATGTAGTAGATCACGTCTGGCTGAACTCTTAGAACCTCCTGGATGACAGCTTTTCCTAGCAGCCAGAAGATGGAACAGTTGATAGCATTTTTGCCTATTGTTCTAGTGCTTAGTACAGTTGCCTTCAGGCTTTTGCTCTCCCAGTTCTGGTTTGCTTGCCCCAGATTGCAGCAGCCCCTGCTCCGCCTTCCATCCCCTGACCTGGCACAGTCTAGCATGGGAACAAAGCATTGGATTTAGTCTGAGAAGCTTGTTCAGATGGGCTTTGCTGTATCTTACACATGTGATCTTGGGCAGGGCACCGAATCATTTAGAAGCCATACCCCAATAGTATTTCATGAGCAGTAGTATTCCTTAACTTTTTTGATGGAGGTATTTTTAAATTATTTGTAAAAATCAAAATCTGAAGTTACAGGGTCATAACTTAGAGCCAGAAAGGACTTCTACATTGAGGAAAATGAGGTTAAGTCACTTGCCTGAGATCACATAGCAAATTAGTACTAGAGATAGAATTCAGACCCAAATCCGTTGTACCACATTGCCTTCCTGTGACTCTGGGTTCAAATCCTACCTTTCCCACTAGAGGCTGTGGGCTTGTCATTTCTCCTATTTTCCTCATCTATAAAATGAAAAAAAAAATGGACTCATCAAGTCTCAAAGCACTGAATTGTAAGAGCCCATGGCTATGACCTTGGACGGTGGTGGAACCACAAACCCAGAGATCCCACGTGGAGCCAGAACCAGGTGTTGTGTCTTTGGCAGTGGTGCCAAGGGCCGTTTCTGGGGAGCCTTTGTGTCAGCATCCCTCATCCCTGGAGTGTTTCCTGTCTCCTGGGTCATCTTCTCCCCAAGACCTTTTCTAACCCCCCTCAGTTGTTAGCTCCCCCACTTTGTTCTCCAAAATGACTTTGTATATCTGATGTATTTTGTGTTTATTTATTTGGGTGTGTGGTCTTTTAGGAAGCTCCTTGAGACCAGAAATAGTTCCTTTTATTCTTTCTTTGTAACTCTGGTATCTAGCACAGTTTTTGGAACACAGCAGGCACTTAATAAGTGCCCATTGGGTTGAAATGGACTGAATTGAATTGAAGAGTATACTCCCATCTGTTACTCTTAACTAGGTGGGGATGTTACCCAAATTTTTGAGTTTCACTCAATCTATTATGAATCTTTCACCAGGAATGTGTTTAAATTTTTGACTCTGGGAACAAAACTAAATTGATTATTTTCTGTTTTAAATCTGTAGAATTAAATCTTGTAGGATTTAAAACTGAGATCAACTAGTCCAGAGATTCTTCAGCTTGTCTTTAAATATTTTTTTCCCTTTATGTTTGAATGAATTATTTCAATAAAATTGGTTTTCTTTGTAAGCTGATATAATTCTATGCATTCATAAACATCATTCTGAGAAGGGACCCATAAGTGGCCTCTGAATACCCAAAGGTTCCATGATGCAAAAAAAAGGGTTAATAAAAGGTTAACTCCAGAGCTAGTCTCAATCTCCTCATTTTTAAGAGAAGAAGCCAAGGAGGAACTAAAGAGAAGTGATCATTAGCTTAAGATCACATAACTGGAAAGCAGAAAAGCTGAGATTTGGATTCAGCTCCTTTGATCTCTTCTGTTTTCTCAGCACTCCATTTTATTTCTTACTCAGAAATCAAAGGAATAGGCTGGGCTCTTCTGCTTTAGCAAGCCAGTCTGAGTTTTTCCCCCGCTATATCCTGCATGATTTTGCTTTTTTTGGTTATTTAGTCATTTTTCAGTCTGGTCCAAATCTTCATGACCTCTTTGGGATTTTCTTGACAAAGCTCCTAGGATGGTTTGCCATTTCCTTCCCCATTCATTTTATAGAAAGGGAACCTGAGGTAAACAGGGATAGGTGAATTTCTCAAGGCCACATAGTAAGTGTCTGAGGCTAGATTTGTACTTTAGTTCAACTCAGTAAACATTTGTCAACATTTATTATTTATTACTGTGAGCAGATTAGAATCAGTTCTAAGGGAAATAAAAAGTTTAGGTAAGACATGATTCTGAATTCATTGAGCTTAGTGTATTGGGGGCAAGATAAAGGAGGATATTCAATTCAGCAAGCATTTATTAAATGTTTACTGCATGCCCAGCACTTGCTAGGGACTAGATATAAAAGAAAGACAAAATGAAACAGTCTCTGCCCTCAAGGAGCTCGTGTGCCAGTGTCATACAGTGACATTTCAAGTTTATCTTTCTGAGTTTTCTATCTTTTCTGAATAGATTTCAGAAATAGTTTTATTTTATGTCATCTTCAGAAGGTAGCTTTATCCCTTCCCATCTCTCATCTTCTTCATCCTTATACAGCTAGCACTACGTAGGGTTATGTCTCTACTTGTTATTTATCTTTTTACCCCTCCAAAAAAGCATCAGACTTCTTCAGTAAATTGCCTCAGCCTCTTCCAGGCTTCGTGACCCTCTCTGTAGCCCAGTTTGTTCATTTGTGAAATGAGGATAATAGTACCTACCATACAGGGTTATTATGAGACCCACGCACCTATATATGAGGCTCTGTAATCACTAGCAATTCTTATATTATTTTGAAAATACCAGTGGATAGAGAACATTAGAGAAAGAAATGACAAACGCCTCCAGTATTCTTGCCAAGAAAACTCCAAATAGGTCACAAAAAGTCGGGTATGACTGAAAAGACAGAACAATAACAGATGATTACATCTGAAGTTAAGAAGAGTTCAAATCCAGCCTCAGACTTATTGGCTATGTGACTAAGTCACCTAATCAAGAGATTATGGTTTATGTCTTTTGTGTACTTCCCTACAGTACCTGGCACAGAATGAGGCATATAGGAGTTCATGAATAAATGAAATACTTGAGCGACTAACCATAGAAGGATAATACCCAGGAGTTCTAAATTCCACAGTAGCCTGTATTCACTGGTCCTTTAAAGTACAATTATTATGCAAGAGAATTTCCACATTGGTACCCCTGTACGTGAATAAAATCCACTCTCTAAACCCTTTACACTACTCCTTTTTCCAATAAACCAACCAAACTCATAAACTTGCAAGAAAACAAACAAATAAAACTAGCTGGGAATTGTTTGGAGTTAAAACACCTGAATTCTAGTCTGACTTTGCACATACTGTACTCTGTGTGACTTAAGGTATGGCATTTAACACTTTTTAGCCTCAATTTACTCATTGGCCAAATGAGGGACTCAAGAGCCTTCCAAGTTTCTTCAAATCTAAAATCCTGGGATAAAGATCTAACTAAAAAGTTAGTCAGTTGCCATGTTTTCCTCCTCCCCATCCCCTGATAACTTTGGACTCCCAGGATTCTGGTATCCTGGAACAAGGGTTCTTAATCTGAGCTCCAGGTCCAGGGATCAACTTCAGGGGGGTCTATGAACTTTGATGGGGAAAAGATTACATCTTGATTTTCACTAAAATCAAACTAAAATTTAGCATTTCTTTTCATTATTAATGTAGTCAATTCTGTGTAGGGGTTCATAGGCTTTACCAGTTGCCAAAGGGATCCATGATACAGCCAAGATTTAAGAACCCCATGTGTCGGATCTTTGGCCAAGATATTAGATTCTGGGATTGGCTTTTCTCTCTCTTGTTTATGACTTACGATCCCTTCTCTGATTTTGCCTTAAAAGGAACGCTGGCTTGGGGGTCTGTTCGATGACTTGCAGACTCGGTGGTATATTGGCTCCCTTTGTACCTACCATGGTAAGTTAGATTTTTTTTTGTTTGTTTTAGAGATCGTTGCTGAGATATCTGTAGGGATGGTGGCTTGGCTAGGGGGCCAGAATGCTGCATTTGGAGTCATGAATAAATAAATCCATGGGTTCAAATTCTGTCTCTGTACTTGCTAGCTGTGTGCCATGAGCAAGTCACCTAATCTCTCTGAATCTCAAGAAATCCCCTAAGACTTTAAGATAAAGATGGTTGTATTGATGTAGAAAATAAGTTCCCTTGCACCAAACTGACATTTGATTTGAGATGTTAAAATCTAAACATGTTTTCTTAAGCAGCTAGTTAGGACAGTGGATAAAGGGCTAGACCAGGAAGAGTTCTTAGTTCAGATGTAGCCTCAGACATTTACTAGCTCAATTTCTTCACTAATAAAATGGGGATAATAATTGCATCTCCCTCCCAGCTTATTGCAAGCATTAAATGAGATAATATGTGTAAAGGGCTTAGTAGAGTGCTATGAAAAGCTAGTTATTATTATTATTATTGTTAAGTCTTCTCTGACCATTGCCTTATAAAAGATAGTACTTTAAAAAATTCTGCATTATTATTAGGGATTTGACAAACTTTCACACAAATACAGAATGCAGAAAAAGGATTACATGTTAAACTCTGAATTTCTGTTACATGCAGCTAGGAGTTTTGTTTGGGTATATAGTAAATTCAAAATGATATTTTTTCTTTTTTTTTCCCCCAAGTCCAGAGTCAAAGTTTATTATAATTGTAACACCAATTGAAGCGGGCTAAGTTCCGAAGGAATTTAGCAAAAAGCCAGAAGCAAGAAGATTATTTTATAGGAAAGAGAAACAAAGATCAGGTTCAAGTCACTGATATTCCAATTTTATGGCTTAGAGGTACGATTGAGAAGTGGTAGGGCTGGGCTTGCACCCATTACTGAATTCTGTGCTGACTGACCACTCGATTGTTCTCTGACAGCCAGCCTTGTTTTGGTACTTCCATGGCTGACTAGTCTTAGTGTTTCTCAGAAATTGCTACATTCTCCCTAGGAGCTATAGCTCAAGCAATCAAAACTCAAATTCATTTGGGGCAAAGGGAGGAAGGTCTCATTTTGTGGAGCTGCTTCAGGCTGACAAAGAGTGGAGAGCTGACCCTGCCCGGTTGAATCCAGACTGAGAAGGGGAGACTTGAAGATGGCGGCGGCAGCATCGGGAGGGTGAGGGTGGGGGTGAGTCTCAGAATCAGATAGCCGATGATATTCAGGTTGAACAAATGGTTGGAAATTCATGGCCTGCAGCCTGAGACAAAGCTCTCGAAAAGGTTGAATAACAGTTGGCATGGAAACATGAGTAATAACACTCTTGCAAGTAGAAGCTTTCTATTCCTAGGGTAAAAGACTTGGGAGGATCATTTATTAAAAAAAATATGTCTGTACCACAGGACATATAGTCCAAACAGATGTTATTTCACACTAGTAACAAACTTGAATAAAAGCAACTTTTTCGGTGATGGAACATAAAATATCCCATTAAATTACATCTTTTTAAGAAAACTGATTACACTAAAATTCAGTGAAATAATAGTTAGGTTCCATAGACAGTGTATCAATTTAGGGACCTCATTTCAAAGGGATATATATCTAGTAACAGGCAGATGACTAGACCAAATAATACTCATTTAATGCTAATTATTTTGAATATAATGACTACACATTTTCAGATCTTACATACTTGTTTTGTGCTCATGGCTTCTGCTGACCACGGCTTCTGATCACAGAAATTTGCTCTCAAAGGAAAAAGCAGGGACATGATTATAATAGCATCAAAACAGGTCTTTTAGGCTTCAGCCTGAGAGCACAGACACGACAAGATAAAGCATCCTTAGCTCCGTTTCAGGGTTGACAACCAATTATGCAGTAACAATTCTAATTCATAGACAGACTCAGGAATAATCAGGTGGGAAACAAAGAAAGACAGAACTGGGAAACTGAGACAGAAGAATCCGATTTTGAGCAGTTGTCTTCCCAGCTCTTGCCCAGATAGATATTTACCTGTGACAGTGCAAAATGGCTTCCTTCTGAGTAACTTATGATATTTCTCTCAAATGGTGGGTTACTGACTTAATGATCCATCAGACAATCATACTCCAATTCAAAACTCAAAAGAATATCAGTTACAGTCCCAAGAGATTTTATGTCTAATAACAGATTCAACAAATCATAGCTTAGCGCTAGCTACATTATTTTTACTCTCATAAAATAGCAGTAAACAAATTTATAGATTCTTAGTAAACACCTTCCATTTTTTGGGGGGTCTATATATTCCAAATAAGCTCATAAAATGGTATTCTAACTTGTTTGGATCACCTGTTTCTGCTGGTCTCATCTATTTTTTTTTTTGTTTAAAAACTTTAAAAAACTGTTTATTTAAAAATTAATTCAAACAAATATATCTTATTTTAAAAATGTTTCATTGATGAAAAAAAGAGCACTTGTTAAAAATGAGTCATCTGCCTCCAAGACCTACTTCTGTTTAAATCCCAAAGAATATAAAATTCATTATAAATATTTCATAAAATCAGTTTTTCTGACCAAAGGGCCACAGGGTATGGTAGAAGGAGCTTGGATTTGGATCTGGGCAAAGACTGAATTCAAACCCACTTCTGAATGTCCCAGCTGAGTGATTTTGGACATGTCACTTTTTGATTCTTTGCTTCCTCATTTGGACAGTATAGAAATGAATGCCCATCACACAGACTGCTTATATAATGCAGGTAAAGTACCTTACAAAGTTATGGTGCTAAGGGAATAACTAGTATTTGTAACTTTTGGCAACCTTTGTTTGCCAATAGGATCTTAGAACTGAAAGGGATCTCTGAGGCCATTTAGCCTCAATTTCTGATGGAGAAATGGAGGCTTCCATTGGCAGTATTGACTCAAACTCAAGCCCCTTTGAGGCCTCTTATATTTTCTGAAACTTCCTCTTTGCTAAGGTGGAGTTGTTGCTTTCTTATACTCACATGTCAGGCAAATTTGGCTTTTGGGCAAAATATGAGCTTATTTATGAAATACAGTTTTCTGTGTATTGATTTTTATGAAGTGTTTGAGAGCACTGACTGCCTTTATTTATGGTAGATGATTCAGTGAGGTTGAAAATGAATTTGAGAGCCTTGAAAGAACAGTATGAAGGGTGTGAAAAAAAAATTGGTCATTTCAACCGCTGACATTTACAATTCCAGAAATCTATCAGCCCATCTGTCCCCTTTGTGGTGTTTGGCATCAGTGGGCTGTCAGCAGGATTCTTGGATCTCCTTCTTCCAGAAACTCTAAATCGGCCAATAACAGAGACCCTCCAGGATCTGCAGGCCTCGGAGACTTAAGTGCTAAAGGCATAGTAAGGCTTACTTTTCCTTTTTCTCATGTTTTCTTTTCTTTTTTTTATTTGGGAGGGAGTGTGTAATCCTTTACAAAGAACAGAATAATTGGTGGAGTAGTTTATATAGCAGTGATCTGCATATACAAGGGATGCTGTATTTGGTGATTATTTTGATAACCATGATGTCACTTATATAATATGTCATACTCACCTTAAAGTGATAAGAAATGAGAGTCAGTTGAAGGGAGGGGGGACATATAGTCTAAGGAAGAGAAGATTTTGAGTATCTGAAAGGTGATTGTGTGGAAGAGGAATTAATTCCTTTATTTGAATTCAAAGGAAAGAAATTGGAACAACTAATGGGACCAAGAGAGAGATTTAGGTTTGAGTCAATGAACACTTATTAGGCACCTTCTATCTACCAGACTTTGGGCTAAGCACTGGGAAATCCTCAGGAAAAGCCTTCTCGTTATTTGGGCTTTTTGAAAGGTAGTGGGCTGACTCAGGAAGCAATGGATGCCCTTTCATCAAGGATGCTATAGAGAGGAGTTGGAATAGAATGCTGAATGTTCACCCTCTTGCCTAAAATGTGGCTCCTGGAACTGAATTATGGCATTCTTGATGTGCTTGGGTTGGGGCATGATGGGACTATCCCAGCCTTGTTCTTGGGAGTCTGAACATCTGGCCAACACTATTAACTTTGTGGGTTTTCATATCATTCTGTTTACCTATATTGAACTTGCAGTCCGCTGGAATACCCACATCTTTTTCACACTTACATTTAACTATGTTTTTTCATATGTGAAATTGATTTTTTGGATACCAAATGGAACTTTTACACCTGTAAAATCTTGTTTTATTTATCCCAACATCCTAATCTTTAAAGATCATTTTGAATCCTTCCTTGCCCTGTCATTTTTCTGTGTGTGTTTATTCCCCTGTCCCAACCTTATGTAATTTGCAACTTAAGAAAGTGTGCTGGGAGTAGCTAGATGTCACAGAGGATAGAGTATTGCCCTGAAGTCAGGAGGACCTGAGTTCAAATTTGGTCTTAGACACTTAACAGTTACTAACTGTGTGACCCTGGGCAAGTCATTTAATTTCAGTTGCCTTGAAAAAAGGGGGAAAAAAGTGCACTGTCTATACTACACAAAGGTGCTTTATGTCTTTTATTCATATTGATTTTGGGTCCCTAATTAGGTTGTAAACTTTTGAAAAGCCTATGTTTTTATGTAGCATCCTAATTTTTTTTGCATCCTTCCAGGGGTCCTCAAACTTTTTAAATAGGGGGCCAGTTCACTGTCCCTCAGACTGTTGGAGGGCTGGACTATAGTAAAAACAAAAACTTTGTTTTGTGGGCCTTTAAATAAAGAAACTTCATAACCCTGGGTGAGGAGGATAAAGTCCTCAGCTGCCACATTTGGCCTGTGGGCCATAGTTTGAGGATCCCTGCATACTGTTGGGCATAGTGCCAAACCCATTGTGAGCTCCCATTTCTGCTTATAGGATCAAAGAACATCAGTTTGAGGCTATAAGAGACCTTAGGGAACACAAGTCTAACTTCTTTATTTTATGAGGATTCTGAAGTTCAGAGGTATAAAGTCAATTACTCAAGATCACTTAGCTAGTAAGTACCCGAGGTAGGATTTGAATGAATGTCTTCTATTCTCCAAGAGCAACATAATAATACTGTTCCACGTGGCTGCTTCTTTTTTTATGATTTAATTTTTTTCTATTGGTATAAAAGCATTATATATTAAGGATAAATTAAAGATATAATAAGTTAAAGTTATGATTATTTTGTTTTTTTTAAATAATAGTTTTTTATTTTCAAAATACATGCAAAGATAGTTTTCAATATCCACCCCTGCAAAACCTTGTGTTTCAATTTTTTCCCTTCCTTTCCCCTTCCTCTTTCCCTTAGACAGCAAGCAATCCAATATAGATTAAACATGTGTAGTTCTTCTATATACATTTCCACATTTATCATATTACACAAGAAAAATCAGATCAAAAAAGAAAAAAAAGAGAAAGAAAAAAATAAGCAAGCAATAACAATAACAACAACAAAGGTAAAAAAAAAAAACTATGTTGTGATCCACATTCAGTTCCCACAGTCCTCTCTGAATGCAGATGGCTTTCTCCATCCCAAGTCTATTGGAACTGGCCTGAATCACTTCATTGTTGGAAAGAACCACATCCGTCAGAGTTAACTATCACATAGACTTGTTGTTACCATGTACAGTGTTCTCTTGTTCTACTCAGTTCACTTAGCATTGGTTCCTGTAAGTCTCTCCAGGCCTCTCTGAAATCATTCTTTCTTATAGAGCAATAATATTCCGTAATATTCATATATCATAATTAATTCAGTCATTCTCAGCTGAAGGGCATCCATTCAGTTTCCAATTCGTTGCCATTACAAAAAGGGCTTAAGCTTCTTCTTTTTTTTTTTTTTTAACAATAATAGTAATAGCTCACATTTCTTTCAGACTTAAGATTTACAGTTTTCCTCACAAGTTTATGAAATGATGAGGAATTATAGATGAGGGAATGAGGCTTAGAGGGTAAAATGATTTTCCCATCAGAACTGACTTTTGAATCCAGCTCCTATGTTCTTTACTATTTATATTATAGAGTGCTACTTCTTCTGTCACACTAAGCCCAGAATCCCAGAATCTGAGAGTTTTAAGGGATCTCAGAAGCCATTCAATCCAACTTGTCCAAGACCAAGAGCCCTTTCTGTAAACTTTCCAACAAATGATCGTCCAGTCTTTGTTTGAAGACCTCCAAAGAGAGGGAACTCATTACCTTCCAAGATCTAATTGATATTAATAGCTAATCAGTAAACATGTTCCTAGAAATAACATTAGATCTCTTAGTTTGTCTTATGTAGCAGGAAAGTGAAATGACTTTTCTTAAAGTCCCATTTTTTATTAGAAAGGAGTAAGAGGCCAAAGAACTGGGCCTATAGTGCAAAGACCTGGATTCAAATCCCAGAATTTCCTCCTACTAATTATAGACCCTTTCAAGAGAAGTTACTTCAGAACTTCTTATCTATAAAATGGGGATGATTATAATACTTGTATCTTCTTGTTTTGAGAAGAGCACTTGGCAATCCTAAAAATGCTTTTATTTTTAATATGTAAAAATACTTCCTATTACTACGTGTCAGAAACCATCTGGAACATTTACTTGTGGCAAATGCTTTCTAAATGCACTTCTGCAAGAGCAAATTAACTGGGGGTTTTCTGGCAGGACAATGAAGTTTTGAAGAAAACTCACCAGACAAAACTGCCAAGAACTGAAACGATGACTCCAAAAAGCCTGGTTGTAATTGGACTCAGAGATAGCAGGCAGCCCAGATGGAAGACACAAGCTCTCCTTCTGAACTACCAGAATCCTTTAAGAAATCTCCCCAGATTGGACAAGAGCCCATTCATTTGGCCTGTGTTTATCACAAGAGCCATTTTGATTTAATTTGAGAAGCAGCATCCTGCAGGGAAAAGGACATCGGGATTAAAAGTAGTGGTTCAAATCCCGTGGTTTTTATTTTCCAGAGTGAAGTTATCCAATTTCTTAATCTCCTTGGACCTCAGTTTCCCTATCTGTGAAACAAAGAAGTTGGACTAGATATCTCTGAGGGTCTTTCCAGTTCTGCATCCACAATCCCATAATTTTTCCTTTGCTTTTGAAAAAAAATTTACATTCCTTTTTTACATATTTCCACATGACCGATGTTGGGAGAAAAAAAATCAGAACAAAAGAGGAAAACTTTGAGAAAGAAAAAAATGTTGAAAATATCATGCTTTGATCTGCATTCAGTCTCCATAGTTCTCTCTCTGGATGCAGCTGGCATTTTCCATCCAAAGTTTATTGGAATTGCTTTGAGTCCCTGAATTGCTAAAAAGAGCTAAATCTATTATAGTTGATCATCACATAATTTTGCTGTTACTGTGTACAGTGTTCTCCTGATTCTACTTGCTTCACTCAGCATCAATACATGTAAGTCTTTCCAGGATTTTCTAAAATCAGCCTGCTTATTATTTCTTATAGAACAATAATATTCCATTATTTTCTTATACCACAACTTATTATTCAGTCATTCCCCAATTGATGGGTATCCACCCATTTTCACTTTCTTTTTCTTTTTTAATTGAAAAAAAATTTATTTTTTAAATAATAGTTTTTTTTATTTTCAAAATATATGCAAAGATAATTTTTAATATTTTACCCTTGCAAAACCTTGTGTTTCAGATTTTTTCTCCCTCATTTCCCCCCCACCCTCTCACCTTGACAAGTAATCTAATATATGTTAAACATGTGCAATTCTTCTATATATATTTCTACAATTATCATGCTGCACAAGAAAAATCAGATCAAAAAGGAAAAAAAAATAAGAAAGAAAAAAAGCAAGCCAACAACAACCAAAAAGGTGGAAATACTATGCTGTGATCCACACGCAGTTCCTTAGTCCTCTCTCTGGGTGCAGATGGCTCTCTCTATCACAAGTCTATTGGAATTGGCCTGAATCACCTCATTACATAAAAGAGCCAAATCCACCACAACTGATCATCACATAATCTTGCTGTTGCTGTGTATAATGATCTCCTGGTTCTACTTAATTTACTTAGCATCAGTTCATGTAAGTCTCTCTAGGATTCTCTGAAATCATGCTGCTGATTTTTTTTATAGAACAATAATATTCCAAATTGTTTATATACCATAAATTATTCAGCCATTCCTCAACTGAGGGCTATTCACTCAATTCCTTGCCTCCTTGCCTCACCACAAAATGGGATGCTATATCCACTCATTTTCCAATTCTTTGTCACTACAAATAGAATTGTTGCAAACATTTTTTTTTTGCACATGTGGGTCCTTTCTGAGCTCTCCTTTCCTGCTTCTCATCTGTGTAACCTTGTACAAGGCCCCAAGTTCTGGACTTCTTTTTCTACACCTTTAAAATGAAAGGGCAAGATAAGATGCCTTTGAGGTTTTTCCCAATTTAAAGTCCGTGATCTAGAGATTGACATTACTTTGTCAGCACCTGAAGACTTCCAGCCAAGCTGACCCATGTTTTGTCTATGAACTAAAATGACTCAACAGAGCCACAAGACTGGTTTTCATTATATTTTTAAATATATCCAACTGTAGAATGATATAACATTTTAGTGACCTTAAGATGCTCCTGTAAAGACTTGTATTTGTCTATGTAAGATGACAAACACTATGGTTGAGGTTAGTGGATGTCCTAGGGCTGTTGAGAATTGTGTTTTTCTAGTTTGTGAGTTATATCTCCAATAAACTTCTTCTATATCTGCTCATGACCTGGAGGAGACAGTGGATTCTCAAAGGATACTGCTGATGGAACATAAGCTCTATTAAGTCCAATCATCCATCCATCCATCCATCATCTATTCACCCAGCCATCCATCCATAAGTATATGTTAGATTTTCTTTCCCTTTAACCCTCATGTTTGTTGTTGGGGAAGGGAGAAAGGGAAGGATAACAGAAGGCTCTAAGGTGGATGGTTGCAGGAAGAACTGCACTCCTAAGGCAGCCAAGCCCTAGATATCCTGACTTACTTATAGCTTGGCCAAGATCAGGTGGTTCATCCCCAGGCTGACTTCATCCCCCATAGCAACTAGGTCTGGAAGGGCTATGATCTATGTCAGTGGCAGGAGAATTCACCCCCAAAATAATAAAGTAATTGCTTTAAAAAACAGTTTTGAGGTAGATGATCATTGATGTAATCTATGTAGTCTGATTTTGGATGAATTCCCACTTCAATCCACCAACAAGCATTTATTATGCACCTATTATATGCTAGATACCATGCACACAAAGAATGAAGCAATTCCTACTCTAAGAAACTTATAATTCAGTTCTATGTATCTTATTGTATAAGGAGCTAGAGATAGAGGTAAATTAGACCCATTAAAAAAAAAGCTACTGGGAGGGGTGGGTGGGTTCATTGGATAGAGTTCTGGACCTGGACTGGAATCAGGAACACTTCAGTTCAAACATGGCCTCAGACATTTAGTAGCCATGTGCCTCTGACACATATTTCCCTCAGTTTCCTCATCTTTAAAATGGAAATAGCACCAACCTCCCAGGCTTCTTGTGAGGATAAAATGAGATATTATTTACAAAATGCTTTGTAAACCTCATATAAATGGTAGCTGTTCTTATAAAAAGTTTATGCCCCTTAGGGCAACGTTTCTCAAACTATTTGATACCAGGACCTTTTTTCAAACTGTTAATAATTGTCTTTGGATCCAAAGAGCTTTGGTTTATGTGTTTATTTATCAATAGTTAATGTATTAGAAATGAAAACATTTTCTCTTATTATTCTGAACCTCACGGGTCCCTGAGGGTCCCCAGACCGCACTTTGAGAGCCAATGCCTCCGACGAAAGCCATCCCCTGTTTTACAAAGAGGTCACTGAATTTACAAGAGGCTAGACTAGAGAGAAAGACATGACAAATGTGAATAGCTCCTGAGCCACAGAAGCTGTGATTTGAATTAGTTATTTTTATTCACTGTTCTGACATGATAAATAGAGAATGC
Source organism: Sarcophilus harrisii (assembly GCF_902635505.1). Classification (NCBI taxonomy): domain Eukaryota; kingdom Metazoa; phylum Chordata; class Mammalia; order Dasyuromorphia; family Dasyuridae; genus Sarcophilus; species Sarcophilus harrisii. The sequence continues at coordinate 639,097,288 of NC_045427.1, read as the reverse complement.
AGGCTCAGTTGATTTAAGGGAAGAGGCAGAGAGACCCAAAGGATAGAAGCACAGAAGTTTTAATCCTGCCTTTTTTGTCTCTTTTAATAGGTGTGCTAATGAAAGGAAATCATCTTTTGAAATCCTCCAAAGGACAGTGGCTTGGATCAACATTTGGGCAGTTTTTTGTTTTGTTTTGTTTTGTTTTTCAAGGAATTTTTGCAATTAAGTCAGGAAATCATTGTTTGATATTAGAGGGGAAAAAGAAAGGGTGAACCCTGGAGATCAGTATATGGGTGGAATGGGAGGAGGGCCATGTTTATTTTTGTAATTAGGTGGATCCCTGAAGCAGAGAAGAAAAACATCAGTGAATGAAGAATGAGAAATAGCCAGCCATCTTGGTCCCCATGGAAGGAGTTAATGAATGACAAGGGCAGGACTTTAGCACAGCTGGATTTTTGGAATCATTAGAATATCATATGCATGTTTACAGGAACCAAGATGAAATTGAGCAATGAGTGAAATCTTGAGCCTTGAGTGATGAGCAGGCCACGTTGGAGTGTTGCAAAGATCCACGATTGGAGGGGGACTCCCCTGCTGTTCTTCTCAGATTTCTCATCAAGCCCATTGTGTGTCTAATCCAACCCTTCCCCCTCCACTCTTTCTAATGTTCTTTTTATGGACTTTCATGGCAGAATACCTCATAGCTATGACCAAAGATTTTTCTTTAAATTTGTTTTATACTATTAAGAGTCGTACTAATTAGATTATGTGCCATAGGTTTCCATTCTTTGGGAATTTATCTGTCATAAGCATTCAGTCAGTGATTGAAGAGTGGACAGCAAAAGAATGAGTCCCTACCATGATAACACTGGTATATGGGATGGGAACAGTGGTTTGGGTTAAATATTATTTAATGTATTTCATTTAGGGAAGAGAAACATTCTCTCTTGTGTAGCCAAAAAGAATTGGGGTTCAAATCCTGTCCTAGACAATCCTAGACAAATCATCCAACATCTAGTGTTTTAAGCATCTCTCTAGGACTATGAGTTGCAGGGAAGGTGAACACCTGCATTGATAGGAGAGAATTTCCTTATTTAGGAGTTCTTAATATTAGGGATCACAAAGTCTCATCCCTATCTTCTATTGTGTTCAGCTAATAAAGATTCATATTTGTTCAGTTAGCAAAGCAGGGCAGGACTATATAGCCTGAGTTTTGCATTTTTTATTCTGCCTCTGATTATGGCCTGCAGCAGCATGGGAGGGGGTGCCAAACTACAGCTAAAGCTGCCTCCCTGCTGGGTTAATTGGTATTTAAAACATTCCTCCCATAAGGTAAAAGGTACTTAGGACCTCTGTTTCCAGGGCAACCAGGAAGCATTTATCAATGATAATTTTATTGCCTGCAGGATAAAATATAAAGTCCTTAGCCTGGCTTTTAAGCCACTCCAGAATCTGGCTCCAGCCTACTTTTCGCCTCTCATTGGACAGTGCTCCCCTTCCTTCCTGTACTTTAAGTTCCAGCCAAATTGGACTATTAGCTGTATATTGAACTCAACATTCCACCTCCCATTTCTCTGCATTCTCAGAAATTGTTCCTCATGCTGGAAATTCACTCCCTCCTCCTCTCTATCTCCAAAGTTGTATTTTTCTTCTTTTTCTTTCTTTTTGAAAATTGAGTTTTATTTTCAGGTCTGCATTCTTTCCTCTACTCCTCCCCTCACCCCAGTGAGAAAATAAAATAAATAAGTCCTGTTACAAACATGTATAAGCAAATGAAAGAAATTGTCCATGTCCAACAGATGTCCCTCTGTCACCTCTCTTTATCTAGATATGGATAAAATGTTTCATCGTGAGTCCTCTGGAATTGTCTTTGGCCATTGTATTGATCAGCATTCCCAAGTCTTTCCAAATTATTTGTTTTTTATAATAATATTGCTATTGGATAAATTGGTTTTCTGGTTCTATTTACTTGACTTATGCATCAGTTCAAACAAGTCACTTCTGGTTTTTCTGAAATCACCCCCTTCATAGCTACATCTTTCTTTAAGATTCCTCTCAGGTACCACTTCTTCTGTGAAGCCTTTCCAGATTGCTCAGTTGTCATCAGTCTCTCTGCCCTCAAATTACCTTAGAATCATAGTACCATAGATTTAATACTTAGCATAATATCTGACACATAGTAGATGCTTAACAAATGGTTATTTTCTTCTTTCCCCTTCTTTCCCTCCTTCCTTCCTTCCTTCCTTTCCTCTTTCCCTCCTTCCTTCCTTCCTTCCTTCCTTCCTTCCTTCCTTCCTTCCTTCCTTCCTTCCTTCCTTCCTTCCTTCCTTCCTTTCTTCCTTCCCTCCCTTCTCTCCAGAATTATACTAGAAATTCCTCATTACCCTTCTCTTCTACTGCTTCTAACACCTATTAGTTGCCTAATCTTGAACAAGTCCTTTAGCTTGTCTGAACCTCAAGCAAGTCTTTCTAAGATCTACCTACTAAGTTCTAACTATGTGGATGGAGACTATTATTTATCTACTAAATTTTAGCTTCTTTGTAGAAGTCTCACTTGATGGAAAGAGTCTCCAGACCATCAGAATCAGAGATCCTTAACCTATTAACTGAGTATAGAGAGAGGTCATGAGGATTGATTTTCCATCTGGCCCCATTCTTGAAGGGGTCATTTATATACTGTAGAAGAATTAAATGCATTTGATGAAATCAAACTGCTTCCTCAGCTGAATATTTGGACCCAAATGCAATTTTTCAGGCCATTTTGTCATTTTCAGATCAAATGTCAAGGTCTAATATTTTTCTGAAGAAACACATCTCTGAAATTATATTGGAAACCCCCCAAAATATGATTTTGTATAAAAATAGTTGCTCATATAGAGCAACTTTTCAAGAGTATCTCTTTGAAAATGCAAAGTTAAACTGTAGCATAATCTATTTATCCATTTGGAGGCAACATAGTTAATAGTAATAATAGTAGCTCATATGCTTTAAGATTTGCAAAGTACTTTTGTATGTATTTACTCATATCATAAATTTAGAGCTAGGCTGGATCTTGGTGATTATTTGACTCTTGTAATAACTCTTGTGAGGTAGATACTTTTACTACTTTACAAGCAAGGAAACTGAGAGAAAGATTACTGTAGTACTTAGTAAATGCCCAAGGCAGGATTTTGGGCAAGTCCATTGACCTCTGAGTCTCAAGCAACTCTAAGAATTACTCTTAACTTATAGCTTTGTAGTCTAAGAGTAATCCTCAAGTGCTTATTTTTTAGCTTCTTGTTGTTGAACTAAGTTTTAGCTACTTTTCTAAGGTAAAAGTCAGATTCCCCCGACTTTCAAGTCCAGAGCAATTTCTATCATGCTGATCTGCCTCTATGGTAAAATAACTATTGGATATGAGGTTGGTAGACATATGTTGACCTCCTGTCTCTTGCCTCTTGCCAGCTATGTTTCTATGGTTAAATCCATTAATTTTTCTTCATCTGCAATCTGGAAATGATAATATGAGTAAGTTCTACAACTTCTCTATTGCTAAGATGTCTAGAACAGTTCAGGAACTTCAGTTGATGTCAGTAAAACTTGATGGCATTGGTCCATGCTTGATAAGTGCCAGTTTCCTGATTATCTCTGCATGTGATGTGCTCATTGCTACTCATGCAGAAGCACACGTGGTCTTTTCTCTGGAATAATTCTCTCCTCGCCCCCTTTGCCTATTTGTAAGAAACAAAATATCTTGCCAAGAACTCCACTGACTCACGGATGAATGCAGGAAAGATTTATTTTACCTTCTTGCAAGAATGGGTACACAGGTAAGTAGACACATCTTTTGAAACTCCAAGGACAGCATTTTTATTTCCTATCCAGAAGCACAAATCCCTCCCCTGATTTCCCATTCATTGGGTGCTTTAGAAGTTACATGACATGAATCTCCACTCCTCATTATATAGCCAGTCCCTGTTCCCTAAAATGTCCCACTTCCATTCTGGAAGGGGAAAGGTAACAGGGTAAAGGTAAAGATTCTTTTCAAACCTCTGGCCATCACTCCTGATTACAAAAGTCAATCCCTACCCCCAAGGAGCTTACATTCTTTCGGAAGAGATAACCTCCACTCTTGATTATACTTTGATGCCCTTGTGGATTTCAGTTTTTTAATTTAAATTTCATTTCTTCAATTTGATTTTCATAGCTGGGGAAACCAAAATGCCCCGATGATGGAATATAGCTTCTAAGGGAGAGAGCAATAATTTTAAAGTCCCTTGACCCTGGGGTGCTTCTTTTCTATCAATCTGTCAATGATTCTAAAGTCTTCTGGTTTTGGAATCTGGGATCCTGAGGTACCCCCCCCCAACCTTGGAGTACTCCAAGGAGTACTATTGTTCTGGCAGTCTGTCTGTCAATGATTGTAAAAGTCTTCTGACCTAAGAATATAATATTTCTTCCCTTAGACTTTGAGGAAGATGTATTAATGATCCTGAGACTCTATAATATTAGAATCCTATTGTCCTGACAATCTTGTCTGTCAGTGATTCAATGATTCTAAGTCTTCTAGCTTTGGAATCTGTGATCCTGAGGTCACCCCCCCCCCCGCCCTATCCCCCCAACCTTGGAGGTCAATTGTTCTGGCAATCCATGTGTCTAATTCTAATTCTTCTGGTCTTAGTCCTAGATTTGCTGGTCAGTGATAACCAAATTCCAGAGATCACTCCTCAATTCTACTTCTAGGCCATAAAATTTGCTCATCAATGACATGAACTAGATAAATTTGTGTCCTTGCTCCAGGTTTTTTGCTAAAGTCATTTGGAATTTTGCCCTCTTCAATTGACCTTACAATTACAATAAACTTTGTCCCTTGACTTGAATATGTGTTCAAGCCCTGCAAATTCTTTTGAGACACCTTGTGATACCTGTCTGTGGAAAAGGAATATGTCATTTGGAAGCTTTCAACTTTAATCCAGTATTCTTCTATCCACCCAAGTGTTTCTGCCTATTGATGGAAGATAAGGATTATCAGTATTATCTAAATTTTGGAGGCTTGGGACAAAGCTCCAGTAACATCCTCCTAAATCTAGCTTGTGTAGCTGGGCACATAATAGGATCATAGGATGTGAAATGGCTTAGGCTTTTGCAGGAGGAGGAAGAAACTGGAGCTTAGAAGTGTTGAATGATCTGACCAAAGTGAGACCGTTTCCCTTTGGACAGATCCAGGTTTGAACCCATGTCTTCTGGCTCCAAGTCTAATGGAAGACAGCAAAGGTCAGATTTTCCCTAAGGTTCGTCAAACAGCTCCCTCCACTTTGTCTGCCAGCAAAATAAAGTCCTTCTAAGCCTCCAAACTGTGACTGCTATTTTGTGTTGCTTCAGCTGTTTGATTACAGTCTCGAATTCCATGGAGCGACTGGACCGACCATAAAGTCTAGTTTTGCCAGCTCAGGTTTCACTGGTGTCTGGTGTGGGTGTGGGCCAGACCCACTGAAGGGCACTTTGAAGTCTCTACACATGTGTTTTTTTCTTCTGCTTTGGTTGTAAAACATTTTCCCAGCTTCGCTTTGGACTTTCCCCTTTCCTGTTTTCAAATGGCCTCATGGGCTTCAGTACTTGGTAAACAACTCTCAGATTCTCTGCCTGACAACAGCTTGGGCTGGGAAGATTCAGGGTCTTCCTCTTCCCTCCAGGGACAGTTCCTGTCATCAATTCCCTCCTTCCTTGGTGAGGGAGGCAGGCAGGCAGGCAGTGATTTTCCACTGTGTGTTTTTTTTTTTTTTTTTGTCTTCACTGTGTCAATACCTAGCCAGTAAGTAAAGCATTGGCTTTGAATAAAAAAGAGGTTTGAGCCAGGCTCTATTCCTCACTAACAGGCTGATACTGAGCATCCCAGGGCTCAACCTTCCTGTGCCTCAGTTTCCTCATCCTTAAAGTGAGGGGATGGGACAAGCTGACATCTTCAGTCCCTTTCCGTTCTAACTCTATCCTCCTGCACCCACATGACCGCCGAACCCTGACCTCTCTTCTTCCAGCTAGCATCTTTACCCTTTCTCTGCTTGCATTTTGCTTCAGATCTAACCCTTGTTTTCTTGGAATATTTCCTCCCAGCTCTATTTCTTGCTTGAGTTAAGTTCCTTTTCATTATATTTGAAGCCAATCTTTGTCAGTTTCATAATCGATTTGGCAAAGTGGAAGCTGCCATCACTCTTGACAGCTGCTATTCAGTGTGTCCTGACTCAGCCTTGGAAGCACTTTGAAAGCCTTGGGTGTCCTTGGCTTTGAAACACAGTGTTCTTAGTATCCCAGAGGTGATGACTCTGAGAGGAGGGTGACCCAATGCCAAGCTCAATTCCTTTGCTTGGTATTCAATGCCCTCCATAATCTGATGCCATTCCTAGTTCTCCAGTCTTAATTTATGTTATTCTCTGTCCTACAGTCTACATTTAAGCCAAAGAGATCTACTTTCTGCCTCTCAACTCACCACTCACTTCTGCACAGCTCCCTCTGCCTATTGACTTTAAAGGCTGACTTAATTTAGTTCTCTAACCCCACCCTATCCTGGTCAGTAAAAACCTTCCTTCACCCCTCACATAGTACATTTTTTTTTGTGATTCACTCATTCATTCCTTTTTATACTTTTTTTTGTGTTTACCTTGTTTTTTGTTTAATTTACAATTTATTGTGTTTACCATGTACACATTGACCACCTGGATAGACTGTAAGCTCCTTGAAGGCAGGCACTCTTCTGCTTCCCCCCTCCCCCCCTCACATAGTACATTTGTTTTGTGATTCACTCATTCATTCATTTTTATACTTTTTTGGTGCTTACCTTGTTTTTTTGTTTAATTTACAATTTATTGTGTTTACCATGTACACATTGACTGTCTGGATAGACTGTAAGCTCCTCGAAGGCAGGTACTCTTCTACTTCCTTCCTTCTCACATAGTACATCTGTTTTGTCATTCACTCATTAATTCCTTTTTATACTTTTTGGTGTTTACCTTGTTTTTTGTTTAATTTACAATTTATTGTGTTTACCATGTACACATTGACTGTCTGGATAGACTGTAAGCTCCTTGAGGGCAGGTACTCTTCTACTTCCTTCCTTCTCACATAGTACATCTGTTTTGTGATTCACTCATTCATTCATTTTTATACTTTTTTGGTGCTTACCTTGTTTTTTTGTTTAATTTACAATTTATTGTGTTTACCATGTACACATTGACTGTCTGGATAGACTGTAAGCTTCTTGAGGACAGGCACTCTTCTACTTTTGGGTTGTATTTCAAGTGTCTAGATAGTATTGTGTCTTATAATCAATCGTTCAATTAGCACTTAAGTGCTAGACACATAATAATGTGCCAGACACATAATAAATTCCTTAGGGAAGCAGTTAACTAAGGTCCTTAAGGAAGTAGAATGTAATTCCTTAAAAAGGAATTATATTCCTTAAGGAATTTACACTTAACTTGGAGAAAGAGAAAAGATATGATCAAATGAGAAAATCCCAAGTGCATTTGCGATCATGCAAAGGAATTTTCATAAAGAGAACATTCTAATGACAGGGGGATTAGGAAAGCTTTCTTGTGATTTTGTCTCTGAGCTGTGTTTTGAAGGAAGATAGAGATTATTTCCATTCCTAGTTTCAATCTTCATAGAAAGTTGGAAAATTGGACTGGGATTGAATTCTGGCTGTGTCATTTATTAACTGTGTGACATTTGCCAATACATCTAAAATCTCTGAGCCTCAGTTTCCTTATCTCTAAAATGGGGACAAAAAAGGGTTGTTATGAGAAAACTGCAAAGCACTCTATGGGTACTATCTAAGTATCATTATCCTTGCATGGCATCCATAATCCCCTGGTTTGCTCCTGCCTTCTAATGAGGTGACTGAATCTAGATGTCTGCTTGCACTAATCACCAAAGGACATTTTCTTCTCCTTGGCTTGGTAGTCAAGAATTGGAAGGTATTAAAGCATATCTTGGAGGCAATGATGCCATTTATTTGTGTCCTTGTCATCACAATCAAATGTTCCTCCACAAGACTGGCAAATATCCCAGATTACAAGCGACAAACAGGGACACCAGCTAAGACAACTAAATGTGAGAGATGATTTATCATAAGAAAATTGGTCCTGAGTGGGAAAAGAGCACATTTATAACAAATAACAGCCCATAATGCTTTGTGAACACAAAATCTCCCCGGCATGAAGGTAGCAAATGGCTTGTGATAATGGACTTCGCTAGGGATAGGACTAAGGTTAGGAAGAAGAAAGAAAGGTTTGGATAAATGACTACTTTGCTTCAAAGTTTCAGCAGCTCCTTTTTGCTTCTAGGAAAAAACACAAATTTCTCTGGCATTAAAAGCTCTTCATAATATGGCACAAAAAGCCAGCCTACTTTTCTGAGTTTGCAACACATTATCGCCTACTTTTTTGAGTTTGCAACACATTATTCCCTCATATTCAGATCTTCATATACATCATTCTCTTGCATGCACTATAGAATACAGATGTTGACCCACTGGCTCTCCTTCCCACACAACACTATTTCCTTCTTTGTATCTTGACCTATGGCTCTCCCTCTCCTTTGCCATTCCAGGTTTCCTTGAGGACTTAGTTCCCATTTCACCTCCCACCTCCCTAGGATTTTCCCAGTTTCCTTAGCTGTTGATCCCTTCTGCAGTGAGATTCTTGCCCATCTACTCTGCTAGATCTTTTGTGTTCCTAGTTATTTTCATGTCTTTTCCATTAGAAAGGAAGCTTCTTGAAATCAAGGACTCATTTTGCCTTTCTTGGCTTCTCAAGCTCTTCCCACAGTGCATGGAACATAGTAGGTGCTTCAGTGCTTATACATTTGCTTCTCCCTCTTCCTATTTCCTGTTTCATTTCCTGTTCCATTTCCTGTTTCAATGCTTTTCTACAAAACTTGTTCTTCCCGCCTTGGCACTCACTCCCATCTTCACCTGCAAACCCCTCCTTAACATATCCACTGCTTACAGATCCTATCTTCTTTCATCTGGAGTGCTCCTTCTGACATGAAGATTTTCCTGAGTTTTTTAGTTAGTTTTTTTATTGTTGTTATTCATGTCCTTCCCCCAATTTCCCTTGTATATATTTTGTATTTATTTATGTGTTTCCATGTTATCTACCTCCCTCAATAGAATGTAAGCTTCTTGAAAGTAAGGACTGCTTAGTTTTTACTTTTGTTTCTTGGTACAGTGCCTGGTACATAGTAGACATTCAATAAATGCTTTTTGAATGAATGGATAGACCAATGAGAAATTTCCATCATAATATCCTGACTTATTTTTCCAATGAAAACATTCTTAGAAGTCAACCAATGTGCATTTATTAAGCACCTACTATGTGCCAATCACTATGTCTGTGGCTGAGAATGCAGAGATCAACTGAAAAAGTCTTTACTATTAAGAATCTTATTTTCTATTAAGCTAGATGTGTTAAAGGTGGAAGTTTCTACCAGGTCCAATTAATGAAAACCCAGAAGACCCAATCAAGGATATAAATAGGTGCAAACAGGTTCTTAGTCAATTTGAGAAGTGTGAAAAGCTTTGATTGTTATTTCCAAGCAGGTGATACCACATAGAAAATATTTTGCGATTGAAGAGCTCAGTCACATTCTGTGGAGTCGTGGATAAAACAGCAAGCGAGTTTGACCATCCAACCATTCCAACAGCAAGCCTAATGACTGATAGCTGAGGGGATTATCCTTGGGATGGGGGATATTGCATTTATCCTCTTCCTTCCCCTCCACATTTATTAGGTGATAACTTTGTAAACTTTGAAATGTAGGAAAATCCTGAGTTCTCTTTGATTTTGTTAGGAGAAGTCCAGGAACTGCAATGAATAATAACAATGCTTTGGAAACTGAGAGACATATCAAGGAAAAATTAGATACCCTGTGAAAAGGTAGCTCAGGATTTTACAAGGACACTGCCCCTTGGGGCCCAGAATAGAGCTACACTTAGGGGAGAATTTCGTGAGAACCCTGTGAAGGTGAATAATAACCAAGAGCTGTGAGTTTGTCCTTTGGACACATGTGCTCTCAAAATTGGAGTCCATTTTTTCTCAGAAACCTTCTCTGTGTAAGAGATTACATCTCTGATTCATGGGGATAACTTGTTTTTTTATTTAATAGTTTTCTTTCTTGTGTGTGTGTGTGTGTGTGTGTGTGTGTGTGTGTGTGTACATATACATATACTTTTTTCCAGTTACATATAAAATATTTTTTAAATAATTGTTTTTAAAGTTTTCTCCTTCCCTCTTCACCCCACACCATTGAGAAGGCACATGTGAAGTTATGGGAAACATTTCCTTAAAAGTTATGTTGCAAAAAAACCCATGGATCTCTTCCCCCCCCCCCAAAAAAAAATAACCTTAAGAAAAATAAAATAAAAAAAGCATACTTCAATCTGTATTCAGACACAATTAGTTCTTTCTCTTGGTATGGATAATACTCTTCATCATTAAGTCCTTTGGAGTAGTTTTAGATCATTGTATTGCTGAGAATAGCAAAGTCTCACAGCTGATCATCCCACAACATTGCTATTACTCTCTATATAGTACATTTCATTCTGCATGAGCTCATGCAGGACTTTCCAGGTTTTTCTGAAAGCATCTTGTTTATCATTTTTTGCAAAAGAATAGTATTCAATCAGAATCACATACCAAAATTTATTTGGCCATTCCCCAATTGATGGGCATCCCTTCAATTTCCAAAAAAAATATTTTTGCCCTAAGAAAAGAGCTACTGTAAATATAGGTCCTTTTTTCTTTAAAAAAATCTCTTTGGAATTTATGCCAACTAATAATATTGTTAGGTCAAAGGATTGCATGATTTTATAGCCCATTGGGAGTAGTTCATATCTTTTAATCATTTATCAATTTGAGAATTTTATTAAAATAAATCTTTAAAAAATAAATTTGACTCAGTGCCTATGCACTTGAGAAATGAGGCTTTCAGAGTAATATGCTTCAAAATTCTTCCCCCAATAACTATAATTCCCCCCTGTTTATTATATTCTCTCTCCTTTTTTCCTGACTCTCCTCAAAAGTGTTTTGTTACTGACCACACCCTCACCCAATGTGCTTTATCTTTTAACATCCTTCCCACTTCTCTTATCCCCTTCCCCTCCTGCTTTCCTATAGGGTAAGATAGAGCTCTACACTTATATAAATGTGTATGTTAGTTCCTTTTTGATGCAATTCTGATGAGAATAAGGTTTACTCATTCACCCTCTTCTCTCCTGCTTCCCCTTCACTGTAAAAAGCTTTTTCCTTGCCTCTTTTATGGCAGATAATTTATGCCATTCTATCTTTTCTTTTCACTTTCTCCCAGTACATTCTTCTTTCACCCTTTAATTTTATTTTTAAAGATATTATCCCTTCATCTTCAACTCACAACGGTGCCCTCTGTCTATATATACTCCTAACTGCTCTAATAATGAGAAAGTTCTTATGACATTACAGGTATTATCCTGTATGTGTGGAAATGCAGACATAATTATTTACCTTTCCTAATTATCTCCCAGTACTTCTCCTGAGTCCTATATTTGAAAAATCAGAATTTCTATTCAACTCTGCTTTTTTGTCAGATTTTTATATAATTTTTAAAAATCTTCTATTTTATTTAATAACCATCTTTTCCTCTGAAGGATTGTACTCGGTTTTGTTGGGTAGGTGATTCTTGATTGTAATCCTACCTCCATTGTTCTCTAGAATATTATATTCTAAACCCTCTGGTCCTTTAGCTATAAAAGCTGCTAAATCTTGTCTTATCCTGACTGTGGCTTGACTATACTTGAATTATTTCTTTCTAGACCCTTGAAAATACTGATTTTCTCCTTGATCTGGGGGTTCTGGAATTTGGCTGTAATGTTTCTGGAAGTTTTTATCTTGGGATTTCTTTCAGGACATGATTAGTAGATTCTTTTAATTTCTATTTTTCCCTCTGGCTTTAGAATATCAGGACAGATTTCCTTGATAATTTCTTGAAAAATGATGTCTTAAGATTTTTTTTAACCAAGGGTAAATTTATTTAGGGGAATGGGTTACAGACAAAATGAAGGGTTACAATAGACACTGGGAATGGTAAATATGAAAGACAAGTTCCTCAGTGCAACTCAGTGCAGTTCTATTGCACCAATAGAAAGGGAGCATCCCATAAAGTTGGGGCATGCCCTTAAATCTTGAAAGGATTTAGCACCTTAAAAGAGTGAGGAGGAGAAGTGGGTTTGAGAAGTATAGTGGAGTTAGGGGAAATACCACGTGGCATGGGGAAAAGGGGAAGGGGAAAGACACCATAAGGCACAGTGCATGTTGTGCTGCCCCAAAGGAAGGCAGCCAATCTTTTTTTTTTTTTTTTTTATCATGGCTTTCAGATAGACCAATAATTTTAAAATTATCTTTTCTGGATTTATTTTTCAGGTCAGTTGTTTTTTCCAATGAGATATTTCACATTGTTTTCTTTCTTTTCTTTCTTTTTTTTTTTCATTTTTTGGTTTGTTTCTTGATTTCTCATAAAGTCATTAGTTTCCTCAGTGGAACTCAATTACCCAATAAAAAGGGAGCATCCCATGAGGTTGGGGCATGCCCTTAAATCTTGAAAGGATTTAACATCCTAAAAGAGTTAGCTTTGAGGAGAAAGAGAAGTGGGGTTGAGAAGTATAGTGGAGTTAGGGGAGATACCACATGGCATGGGGAAAGGGGAATGGGAAAGACACCATAAGACATAGTGCATGTTGTGCAGTCCCAAAGGAAGGAAGTCAGTCTTATTTATTTATTTATTTTTTTGATCATGGCTTTCAGACAGACCAATAATTTTAAAATTATCTTTTCTGGATTTATTTTTCTGGTCAGTTGTTTTTTTTCCAATGAGCTATTTCATATTGTTTTCTATTTTTTTATTTTTTGTTTGTTTCTTGATTTCACATAAAATCATTAGCTTCCATTTGCTCAATTCTTAATTTTTAAGGGATTATTTTCCTCAGGGAGCTTTTGCACCTCCTTTCCCATTTGGTGAGTTTTGCTTTTTAAAACATTTTTCTCATTTCTCATTAGCATTATTCTCATTTCTTTTCTTAATTTTTCCTCTACCTCTCTTGCTTGTTTTTCAAAATCCCCTTTGAGCTCTTCCATGGCCTGAGACCAATTTTAATTTTCCTTAGAGGCTTTGGATGTAGGAGCTCCGGCTTTGTTATTTTCTTCTGAGTGTGTGTTTTGATCTTCCTTGTTACCATGGTAACTCTCTATGGTCAGAATCTTTTTTCTGTTGTTTGCTCATTTTCTTCGCCTATTACTCAGCTCTTTGTTAAAGTCGGGCTCTGTTTCCCCGGTGGAGGGTACACTGGTCTAAGATTCAGGGGTTCTTGCTGCTGTTTTCAGAGATCCTTTTAGGGGATGATACACAAGCACCCTTTTCTTCCCTGGGACTGGGAGGAAGGTACCCATTCTACCATGGCTATAAGTTCTAGTGCTAATGACAGAGCCCTTCCTTGGTGTTAGTCAAGAGACCTCCTATGGGCTGAGTCTCCTGGAAGCCGTAGCTACCAGACCACTCTCTCATGGTTTGCTGGTTCCCCAAAGCCCTCTAACCCTAGTGAGACAAATCTTTCCCATAGACCTTCCAAGTCTGGGCTAAGAGGTCTAGAAACCACCAGTATTGCTAATGATTCAAAGACCCCAAGGCTCATTCTTGCTGAGGTTGGGGCTGTACTGGGATGGTTGGGACTGTGTTAGACTCCCACCCTAATGCAGCAGACCTTTCCTGCTGACTTTCCAAGTTATCTTTGCCTGGAAAATTGTATCACTCCATCTTTTTGTGGATTCTGATACTCTAAAATTAATTTAGAGTCATTGTTTAAGGGAATTTGGAGGGGTTTGGGGGAGAGTTTGGGTGAGTCCCTACCTTTACTGCACCATCTTGGCTCTGCCTCCATGGAAATAACTTGTAACTACTCTTCTTACTCTTTGTTCTCATTAAATATCCCTTTTGTAAAATCTGATTGATGTGAATTTGTTGATTGATATGGAGGGGCACATTGCATGGGGACTTGTGAGAAACTCCAACTTGTCAGGGTCATTCCTATAACTCAGAGGGGAGAAGTAATCAACTGTCTTCTGGGAGCCATATCTATTAGTGCTAATTGGAGTTGGAGAATTAGCCCCAGGGAAGTATTTCATAAGTATGCAAAAACATAGACAAAATTAATACATGATAATTTTGATGAGGGGATTCGCTAGCATCTTAGAAGAATCAGGAAAGCAGGGACTCAGTACAGCTGTTGGTGCCCTTTATTATCTGATAGCAAAATTACTTTTTAGCTTTTATATGTATCTGAGCTGAGTTTTAAGGGATATTAGGATTTCTAAGAAGCAGAGGAGAGGAGAAAATGGATTCCAGGAATGGGAAACAGTCTGTGCAAGGCATGGAGGTAGAAGACGGAATATTGTGTATGAGGAACAGCTAGCTAGAAGTTCAGTTTGGTGCATTCAGGAAAGAATATTGATTAGACTCCATACAGTTCCAAATGTGAAAAGCTCTTGAAATCCCAGCTGCCCTGGGCAATGGGTTCCCATTGTAGCAGCTGTTCGACATGGTACTGGAAGGGACCTGAAAAATGCACAAGTTTAACTCCCTCATTTTATTTTGCATTTTATTCTTATAAAAATATTTTATTGATGCATTTGGTATTTATTTTACAGTCTTTTCTGGAAAAGAGACCCATGAACCCCACTACACATTGAGCCCAACACACACACACACAGACCAACAATTAAGCAAAACCACCAGATACAGCAGCCACATCTGACAATGAACACACCATTCCACTAAAAAGAAAAATGAATTTAAAGATCATATTCAAGTATGTTTATGAAACATAGTTCTCAAGGCAAAGTAGGTTGGTAACACTCCCACTTTCTCCCCATGCTCTCCCCTTCTGTCTTCCATGTTTTTTTATGACTTAAAAAAATACAAAAATGCTGCTTATTTTAGCCTGATTTTGCCTGTATTAAAAGGTTTGGATTATATAGGATATATAAAATGGGAATAACTGTAGATTCTATGCTCTTTTAAAGGATGCTAGACTTTTGGTCCATAACTGTGATTTTATTGTACAGGGAACTCTCTGAGAAGAAAATTTTCTCCATCAGTACAGATAGTAACTTTTTTGCAGTTTTATAGGCTTAGAGAGTTCACTGCAAGATTTAGTAACTATTTACATGGCCAATATGTATTAGAAGTGGATTTGAACTGAGGTCTTTGTGAAAATGGGAAAAAAGGTTGTAGGGAGAAAAGATGGTGTCAGGAGTCCCAGGACCTAGGAGGCAGTCCACTGTCATAAAAGAGCACTGGCTGCAATGACAAGGGATCTCAGCTTGGCCAGGCTGTGTAACCTGTGGTGATTACTTCTTCACTCTGAGCCTGTTTGTTTGGGAAAATGAAGGATTCAGCCTAGATAGGTTTTAGAGTCTTTCTAAAATGCTATGATTCTTCAATCATAATTACCACATATTCATTTTGTGTGTGTTTTTGCGTACTTATGAAATACTTCTCGGGGCTAATTCTCCAAGTCCAATCTTTGTGTAATGGAGGTTTGGTGGATGCTTAGATCACCTGAGATGATGGTTGCCCAGCAACTTCCACATGGTTCCTCCATTTTAGGTGGTCTGGGAATGCATTACATTTTATTGATTGACTTGAGTGTAGATCACGATTCATCACTGCTGGGAAATGCACTGACATGAATCAATGGATTTAGAACCAGGAAGAGCCTCGGAGAACATTTTGTAGAAGAGGAAACTATGAAGCTGAGAGAGGTTAAAAAACCCACGCAAGCACACAAAACTAATCGATGACAGGGTCAGGGCTCCAGTCAGTCCTATGTGGTCAGATCCAGAGCCCTTTTGAGTATATAAAGTTGCTTTAACAATACAAAAAATCATTCCTTGTTCATGGATGGTACAAAAAAAAAAGACAGGGGGCTGCGTTCTGCAGGCTGTAACTGGCTGACCCTAGACTATATCATGCTATAAAATAATGCTGCAGGGAAAAACAACAGCAGACATTTTGGATACATTTTCTCATATCTTATCTGATTCTGCGAATTTCTTGCTCCCTCTTCTGTTCAGTCTGTATTTCAGTTCAAATTCATTTTTTTTAACCTTAATTTATATTCAAGTCTAGTCCTGCACCACCATTTGTTGTTTGATCATGTTGAATAGGATATTCTGTAAGGCATCTCAAATTCATCACGTCCAAAAAAGAGCTTGTTATCTTTTCTCCAAACTCTCCCCTTTTCTCAACAACTGCATTACTATTAACATGCCCTATAACTGCTAAGCACCCTCCTCTCCTTCTAGTTTTCCAGAATCATGGTCTCAGTAATATCCTTGACTTCTGTCTCTCACCCACTCCATGTCCGATCAGATCTGGTCATTTCTTTCTCTTCAATTTCTCCCACAGATTTCCTTTTTCTTCTTTTCAAGGTCACCACCCTAGTTCAACTTCTCATCACTTCTTTTTTTTTAAATAAAGCTTTTTATTTTTAAAGCATATGCACAGATAATTTTCAACATTCACCCTTACAAAATCTTGTGTTCCAATTTTTTTTCTCTCTCCCTTTCCCCATCCCCTCCCCTAGATAGAAAATAAAGTATTTCCACAATTATCATGCTGCACAAGAAAAATCAGATGAAAAAGGGAAAAAAAATTTCATCATTTCTTGCCTGGACTTTTGCAATGACAAATTGGTTTTCCTACCTCAAGCCTAATCTAGCTTCCACTGAGCTGCCAAAATGATGTTCCTAAAGCATACCCCTCCCACTGCTTACTGACCTCCAATTTCTTCCTATTACCTCCACAATCAAATGTCAATTCTTGTTTGTCACTTAAAGCTCTTGTCAATGTGGTCCCCTCCTACCTTTCCAATCTTGTTGCATTGTACTCTCCTTCAAGTCCTCTATGATCCTGGTTCACTTGCTGTTCCAAAATGCACTCTTCCAACCTCCAACTTTTAGAATCCCTGGCTTCATTTCAAGATTCAACCTAATTGCCACAATTTGATAGGAGGCAATTCTTCTGCTTCTCCCAGAGGGCAGTGCCATCGCCTTTAAGGTTACCTTTCATCTATTCTGGATTTCTCTTGTGTGATCTGATTTATATTGGTTGCCTCCCCCATTAATCAGTCAATTAAGAAGCATTTAAGGAATTATTGTGGGCCAGACATGGTGCTGATTGTTGGGAATATAAAGAAAGGTAAAAGCTAGTTCCTGCCCTTGAGGAGCTTAATGAAGGGGACTACATGCGAACAACTATGCACAAATAAGCTATATAAAAGATGACTTGGAGATAACCAATAAAACATTAATGGGAATTGGGAAAGACCTCATGTAGAAAGTGACTTGAAGGAAATCAGGGAAGACAGAAGACAAGGTTGAGAAGGGAGAATGTTTGAGGCTGGGGGGGGGGGTAACAGTGGAAATGCTTAGAGCTTAGATGGGGTATCATACTCCGAGTCCAGGGTCAAAGAGTATGTTGGGGCAGATGAGATATAAGAAGATTGGAAAGGTGCTAAGTGGAGTTAGCCATGAAAAGCTTTGAGTGACAGATTTTATGTTACAGAGATGATAGATAGCCAGTAGTGCTTATTTTAAGGGGGAATGGGCAGATATGTGGTCAAACTCAGATTTAGAAAAATCACTTTGAGCACAAAATAAGGAATGGATTGTAGAGGAGAAAGATTTATGGCAGGCAGAAAAACCAATGGGTTCCAGCAACAGCCCAGACAGAGGACCTAAACCAGCACAGGAGCAGTATCAGAGGAAAGGGAGCATGTACTAGAGATGCTGTAAAGTTAAACAGCCAGATCCTGGAAACAACCTGGATGACACACAGAGAGGACTTGAGGATGACATCTGGATTGCAAGTTCAGGTGAGTGAAAGAAGTGTTCATGTTAAGTTTAAGATGTCTTTGGAGTATCCAGTTGGAGATGTCCAATGGGGAACTGGAAATGTGAGTTTGGAGCTTAAGGCTGATAAGTAGTTCTGGGAATCAACTAGAGATGGTAATTGAGTCCACAGTTTAAGATGGCTTTGGCTTATCCTGTTGGAGATGTCCAACAGGGAGTTGGAAATGTGAGTCAGGAACTTAAGGAGAGAAGTTAGGGCTGAATAATTAGTTCTGGGAACCAACTAAAGATGGAAATTAGGTCCAAAGATTAAGATGTCTTTCACTTATCCAGTTGGAGATGTTCAATAGGGAGTCCAATAGAGAGTTGAAAAGTGAGTCAGGAACTTAGGAGAGAGGTTAGGGCTGGATGAGTAATTCTGAGACTCATCTAGAGATAGTAATTGGGTCCAAAGATCAAGTGAAATAGCACTCAGTGAATGCTTGTTGATTGAGCAATTTCATCCTACAACATGAAAATACATGGTTTCAACTTAGTGGGCACCCACGGTTAACATTGTTAGGATTCAGCATTGTAAGAGTCCTTAACAGAGTTGTAAAGAGGTCTGGGAAGCAGAGACTGTCCCAGCATTCCACATTTAGAATGTGTTGACAGCACTTCCTATCCTTCATCAGCACAGAAATAATTGAGCCCAGCACCAAGGAAAGGGGAATTTGGTGGTTATTGTTAGGGGTAGGGGTTAGGGTAGAGAGGACTGGTCCTGAGATAATTATTGTTTTGGTCTGACTTCATTTTTATTTCCTTTTTTATTTTAATGATAGTTTTTTTATTTTTCCAAAATACATGCAAAGATAGTTTTCAACATTCACCTTTGCAAAACCTTATGTTCCAAATTTCCAATGGCAATTTCAATGACTTGGGGATATTCAGGGGAGGAAACTCTCTCCACTGAGGCAGTTTGGCAACTGTTCTGCAACTTCTAATTTTAGAGAGTTGCCTAGGCTATGAAGAGGTTTTGACTTGTGTAGAGGCACAACAGTCAGTATGTGTTACAGGCAGGACTTGAACCCCGGATCTGTCTTGAGGGAGACATTGAGAGATTAAGTGACTTGGCTAAGGTGACAGCTAGTATGTGTCAGAAGTAACACATGAACTCAAGACTTTCAGTCTATAAGACTAGTTCTTTATTGACTATACTGTAGTATAATGTATAAACAAGAATAGAATATAGAATTGGCTATATTATTGTATAATGTATATATAATATAATAGGATCATAATATTTGGTTGACTAGAATATTAGTGCTCCCTTCTCCAGTTCCTATTTGCCCTCCCATTTTTTTTCCTCCCTTAGGAATAGTCTTCCTTGCAGAAGGCAAATGGACCTTCTTTAGGTGCTTTTTGTGGTGCTTGTTTGCCACATAGAATCGGGATGCTAGAAATCATCTAATCAACTCCCATTACTTACAGGTGAGGAAACTGAGGCTAGAGTGTTTTATCAGGGTCCCACAGGCAGGAAGAAGAGCAGGTAGCATTAGAGCTCACTTCTCTGCCTCCAAAAGCAGTATTTATCTTTTCCTATCTTATTCCCTAAAGCAGAAAAGAAGGGAAGAAAAAGAGGACTAGGAAGCCATGAATAAGTTTTCCCTCTCTCTGAGTTGATTTTCCCCATCTTCTTGTTTATGCGGTTTAAAGGAAGCCTCTTGCTGCAGCAGAACAATGACCTGCAGAAGCTCATCTCCTGATATCCTCATTTCTCATAAAGCCTGTCACAGCTCAGGAGAAGCGCCATTTGGGACCTGAGATAGGGAGCTTTTCTGAATCAGCTGAGGCTGCTTCAGATGTTGGAAACATGAATCATAGAAGCTCACAAGGCAGAAATTGTTTGCCATTATTTTTAATGATTTTTTTCTTAAACATGTTCTAATGCATTATTTCTGAAAGCACCAGGGATGGGCTTTTATTGTATTGTCTGAAAAATGAGGGGGCAGGATCTTTAAGGTTCCTTTTACTGCTAAATCCTATAATATTGTTCAGTTATAACTGGGGGTGGGAGAAGGTCCACTTACCAAAATAGGGGTGGGGTATGCCTTCAGTGTGTTTGTGTGGGGGTCCTGAACTGTCCTTCCCTATATATTTTACTGTGGGTCTTTTGCTGTTCCCTTTCCCAGCCTTGGGTTGGTTCCATATTTGTAAATTCCTCTCATGGCACTTGGAGGAGGAGGGAGCTGGTTAGACTCTCTAGGGGACAAATGACCTTTATTTTCTGTGGGCAGTAATAACCTAAACTGCCTCACATAATCTGCTTCTCCTCCTCTCCAACCTTTTTCTGCTTTATGAGGAAAAGTTTTTTTGTGTAGTCTCTCCATAGGGATAAATAATGGAGGGCCCCTTCACTCTCCCCCTGCCCCGACTTCAGAGAAGGCATAAATATTCTTTGACTGTTTCCTACCAGCCGATGATACTTTTAATTGACTAGAGAGTTGAAATTCAGAGATAAACCAAGATAATCTCAGCCATGACTCTGAATTCCAGAAGGTCAATGGAAATATTCCCTTCCTTCTCATCAGAGCCTGGGAAAGTTTGAGAGGGGCTTGGGGTCTCCCCCTTTCTTGGCCATCCTCAGGAATCCCATTAGGGAGACAGTACAAAAAAAGATGGCAAACTGACAGGGTAGGTCAAGGACCAAGAGAGGAGGCAGTTGGCAGCCCCTACAAATACCCAGTGATGGCTTTGACCCCACTGTCTTGTAATTCTCTTGTTTGTGGTGGGGAACTAAAAACTCCGTGAAATCTCAGCCGGGCTCAGCTTTGATCTAGAGACTGTTTGGATCCTATGTTGTTACAGTTCAACAGTTTTAGGAAATGTTTACATTTGGCTCTGGTTCGAAGTGGGTCATGAATTGTCTTTTGGAAAAACTCTGGTTTGGCAAAACAGTGTGGTAGGTGTTGGATTAAATTTGATCTCCCCCAGTTCCTCTCTCTGAGCGTCTGATACTCCTGCCAGACTGGGCTTCTTGCCATTGGAGAAAACACTCCACTCTCCTGCCTCCACATCTTGGTTTCTCTATCTTGAATACTCTCTTCTTGCCCAATTCTCCACCCTTTGCCTGTTGAATTTGTACTTATGTTTCATTACTCTAATAATCCTACATCTTCTAGGCTCAGATTATGGGAAATACCCATAATAAAATTAAAAAAAAAAGGCCTGGGTCTTCCATTGCACCTGGGGCCATCTCCAGTCATCCTGAGCTATATCTGGTCACTGGGCCCAAATGGTTCTGGAGGACAGAGAAAGAAAGGCTGGTGACTTTGCACAGTCCTCTCTCACTTAAATCCAATTCACTTCCAAGTCAAGATATCACCTTTCCAATGTCATCGTCTTCTTTGAGAATGAAGAATAAACAACAACAGTAGTTTATTTTTAATTTTTGTTATTTTATTTATTATATTGTTATATATAAAAATTAATATTTTATTATATTATTCATTAACCACCTATTGCATGCCTGTGCTGGGACTGATGTATGCAAAGATAAAAGAGAGACATTTCCTGATGGGATTTGAACTCAGGACTTTCTGACATGACATTTCACTTTTTTGAGCCTATTGTCCTCCATGTTAGAAATGTTCTTCCTCTATAAGACTGCTTTTTTAGCTTCTCTTGCTTGCCTTCTAGTCAGTCTTAACTCAAATCCTGCCTTCTACAAGAGGTCTGTCCCAATTGGGACTTTCTCTTGCCCCTCCTTGACTGGAGTGCCTTCTATGTACTTTTATTACATATTCTCTTCCCCTTCTCCCCATTAAAATGTAAGTTTTTATAAGCCAGGGACTATTTATGCCTTTCTTTGTATTTCCAGCCTTTAGCTCAGAGCCTAGCACATAGTAGGTGCTTAATAAATGATTGTTGGCTGATTACACTCTGACGGGACCTCTCAGCTTCCTTCCAATTCTCTATCAATCATAGTATATTTCTATGATCTTGAATATTCTCTCTCCCCTCCAGATGTGGAGTCACCTCTATCCCCACCCCAGATGTGGAGTCATCTCTATCCCCACCCCCAATCTGGACATCATTGTAATTACCATCATGTACAAACTCTTTTGGGACCAGTGAATATACGAAAACTTACTTTGTTTTTCAGGGTGATTTTTTTGTTATTGTTTCAAGTAGTCAACAATATCCCTGTCTTCATGCTGCATAAAATGGAAGCCAGGTTTTCCCAAAGGATAAAACATTATGTAGAAAATGAAATGTTTCTCAAATGGGGTGAGAGCTTGTCTTGAATACATTTTAGTGATTAACAGACTGTGAGCTAAAGGAGAACAACAGTGACTGAAACATTATTCATTTAGCAGTTTTTTGCTAGCTGCACCTTCCCATTTTTTCCTCAGAGGAAAAACACAAGTATAGATTTAAAAGTACATATGAGTCATTTAAAAAATAGACTTAAGATATAATAATGATAATGGTTAACATGTAGAATTCTAAGGATTAGAAGCATTTTAAAGGTTATTTCATTTAATTCATATAACAAATCTGTGCCATTGTTATCCTCATTTTGCTGATGAGGAACCTGAAGCTAAAAGATATTAAGTGGCTCTTACATTTAATTTAATTTACATTTAATTATTTAATTTATTTTTTTCCCTCAATTATATGTAAACAAAGATTTTTTTTTCCCAAGTGAGGCAGTTGGGATTAAGTGATTTGCTCAGAGTCCTATAAGTAGTAGATGTCAAATGTCTGATGTTGGATTTGAACTCAGGTCTCCTGATTTCGGGACTGGCGTTCTATCCACTATATCACCTAACTATCCCTTAAACAAAGATTTTTAATATTCTTTCCCTCCCTTCTCCTTGAGAAGGCAAGCAACTTAATATAGATTATTATAAAACATTTCCATATTAGTCATATTGCAAAAGAAGAGACAAAAACACCCAACTCCACAAGAATAATAAAGAAACATTTTTAAAAAGTGTGCTTCAATCTATCAGTTATTTCTGTGGAGGTAGATAGTATTTTTCATCATAAGTCCTTCAGAATTGTCTTGGATCTTTGTATTGTTGGGAATAGTTGTCATTCACAACAGTTTATCATCATGTAATATTGCTCTTACTGGGTACAATGTTCTCCTGGTTGTACTCATTTTCTTTATATTAGTTCATGTAAGTCTTATCAGGTTTTTCTGAAAACATTTTGCTTATCATTTCTTATAGCACAGTAGTATTTCATCATAATCATATACCACAATTTGTTTAGCCATTCCTTAATTGATGGGCATTTCTTCCATGTCCAATTATTTCCACTGCAAAAAGGGTTGCAAATAAAAGTTTTTGTATATTTAGTTCTTTTTCCTTTTTCTAATTAAAAAAAATACATATCTTTGGGATCTAGATCCTAAAGATATATATCCTATAGTAGTGGTATAGTTGCGTAAAGGGTATGCACAGTTTTCTAGTCCTTTGGACACAGTTCCAAATTGCTCTGCAAACTGGTTAGATCAATTTACAAATCCACTAACTGTATATTTATGTCCCAATTTTTCCACCTTTCCTCCAATGTTTGTAATTTCCATTTTCTGTCATGTTAATCAATCTGATAAATGTGAGGTAGTACTTCTGATTTGTTTTAATTTGCATTTCTCTAATCAATAGTGATTTAGAACATTTTTTTCTTTTTTCTTTCCTCTTTTTATAATAGCTTTTTATTTTCAAAATATATGCAAAGGTAGTTTTCAGCATTCACCTTTGCAAAACCTTGTGTTCCAAATTTTTCTCCCTCCTTTCCCCCCACCCCCCTCTCTAGACAGCAAACAATCCAATATATATTAAACATATGCAATTCTTCTATACATATTTCCACATTTTTCATGCCGCACAAGAAAAATCAGATCAAAAAGGAAAGAAAAATGAGAAAAGAAATAAAAACCAAGCAAACAACAAAAAAGTGAAAATGTTATGTTGTGATCCAAATTCAATCCCCATAGTTCTCTTTCTGGATGCAGATGGCTCTCTTTATCACAAGTCTGTTGGAACTGGCCTGAATCACTTCATTGTTGAAAAGAGCCATGTCCACCAGAGTTGATCATCACATAATTTTGTTGCTATATAGTGTTCTCTTGGTTCTGCTCCACTTAGCATTAGGTCATGTAAGTCTCTCTAGGCTTTTATGAAATCAGCCTGCTTGTCATTTCTTACAGAATAATAATATTCTATAACATTGATATATACCATCATTTATTTATCCATTTCCCAACTGTTGGGCATCCACTCAATTTCCAGTTCCTTGTCACTACAAAAAGGAGTACTACAAATGTTTTTAGGTGTATTCTTTTCCCTTTTTATGATTTCTTTAAGATACAGACTCTATAGAGGCCTTGTAGAGCCTTTTTTCATACATCTATAGATAGCTTTGATTTCTTCATCTGAAAATTGCCTATTCATATCCTTTGAGCATTTATCAATTGGGGAATGACTTGTATTCTTATAAACTTAACCAAGTTCTCTTTATATTTGAGAAATGAGACCTTTATCAGAGAAACTTGCTATAAAAACTTTCACTTTTCTGTTTTCCTTTTAATTTTGGCTGCATTCGTTTTGTTTGAGCAAAACCTCTTAAATTTGATGTAATTAAAATTATGCATTTTACCTCTGGTAATGCTCTCTATTTCTGTTCTGGTCATAAATCCTTCCCTTAACTATAAATCTGGCAGGTAAAATATTCCATGCTCCCCTGATTTGCTTTATAATACCACCATTTGTGTTCTCCTTTGACCCAGAGATTCCATTATTAGATTTTTATCCCAAGGAGATCGTTGATAAAAAGAAAAACTTCCTTTGCACCAGGACTTTTTTTTTTTCTGGTGGTAGTTTTTGAGGTAGCAAAGAATTGGAAGTAATGAAGTCACCTAATGATTTGGCTAAACAAATTGTGGCACATGAATTTAATGGAATACTCTCATATTATAAGAAATAATAAATATGATGAATATAGATTAACATGGAAAGATTTACATGGTCCAATGCTGAGGAAAGCCTCTGGAGAGAAGAAAACAATATACACAATGATTACAATAATGTTTTTGGAAAAAAAATAATCAGAAAACCAATCAAAAGTGAATGTTTCAAAATGATCAAGAACAAACATAATCCCAAAAAGAGAATGAAAAGACACTCTCACTGCAGTAGAGTGTAGCGGTGGAGGTTCATGGGTGTGGCATATTACATGTATTTTTAGATGCTTTCAGTGTGTTGACTGGTTCTGCTGACAGCTTTTTCTTATTTCTTTTCTTTATAAAATATCATTTGTTATGTGGGATGTCTTTATGGGAGGGGAAGGGGAAGAGAATCTGGGAAAATTCTGATGATGTAAAACACAAAAGACATCAATACAAATTTATTTTTAAAAAAATAGGCAATAAGTTGTTCTTTGTTAAGAAGAACTTCTGTGTCCCATGGTCATCACAGTAAGTGCACTATCAGCATTTTTATTGTCTTTAGGCTACTTTTCAAAATCGTCTAAAAATATAATTCAGTTAATTTGTCTTGAACTAGCTTAGCTCTTTTGGTAGCCGAGTTCTTTATAATGTTTCTCATTCCCTCAAATGAGAATAATTTATGTTACTCTGAAGCAGAATAATATAGCATCTTTATATTTTGGGACATAAATCTAATTTTTTTCCATTTGATTCTATAGGGGTGTCCTAAGGGACTGTGTGTGGGAGCAAAGGAAAGAACACTTAATTTGGAGTTAGGGAAATCTGGCACAAGCTGGGAGGCCAAAGATAAATTACTTCATCTCTCTGGGTCTCAGTTGCCTCATTTGTCAAATGGGAACAATAATATCTACATTTGCTTACCTTGGAGAGTTGTTGGGAGACAAGTATTTTAGAAACCTGAGGGTCCTAATAGAAATGTTAGTATTACTTTCTACTTTTGAAGTAGAGTCCACTATAACTTGATGACCCTGCCTATATACAGTCATCTCCTTGCCATCATCCAACAGTCTCCCAGCAATTAATACTGTTACTGCTGCTAGGAAAGAGCATGATAATCTATTCCCCTATGGTTCCCTTCACTCTCCCTATAATTTTCTAAACCAAAATACCTCTCCCTAGCCAATACTACCTTATACATGTTGTTATGTTAGAGTGCAAACTCTTTGAGGGCAGGTGCTGTCTTGGGTGTTTCCTTCCTTCCTTCCTTCCTTCCTTCCTTCCTTCCTTCCTTCCTTCCTTCCTTCCTTCCTTCCTTCCTTCCTTCCTTCCTTCCCTTCCTTCCTTCCTTCCTTCCTTCCTTCCTTCCTTCTTCTTTCTTTCTTTCTTTCTTTCTTTCTTTCTTTCTTTCTTTCTTTCTTTCTTTCTTCCTTCCTTCCTTCCTTCCTTCCTTCCTTCCTTCCTTCCTTCCTTCCTTTCCTTCCTTCCTTCCTTTCCTTCCTCCCTTTCTTCTTCCCTTTCTTCTTCCCTTCCTTTCTGTTCCTCCCCTTCTCTCTCTCTGTCTCTTCTTGTTTCTTTCTCTCTATCCATTTGTCTGTCTGTCTCATCCACACACCCACATATACCCCTCTTCCTTCTTTGGGCTCCCTTCTTGGTGGACAGAGCCTCTCACTTTTCACCTTTTCTTTGGGACTCTCTCTCTGACTTTGTGTTTTCCTCTGCCTGTCTGTCTCTTTTTTTCTCTCTGTCTGTATTTCTCTGTCTGCCCATTGTCTCATTTCTTTATCTATCTCTACTTGTATTACTTCTATGTGGCTTCATATTAGGGTCAACTCTGGGTCTGGAGATTTAATATAATTCCATCCTGTTTATATGAATTGATATGTGATTTTTATCTTTAGATTTACAATAAAAAATTTTGGGGGTGTCTTAAGTCTGCGATTTAATCAGCATGGAGAAATTTCTGTTATGGAAATTCTCTCCTGTAGGTTGAAATCTCTTCTGTAATGTACTTTCAGAGAATTGCCTGGAACATTGAAAGGTTAAGTTACTTTTCCATGGTTACAGTTACTATGTGTCAGGAGCCCGAATTGAATCTAGTTTTTCCTGACTCCAAGGCTGGTCTTTTATCCACTATTCTGCCTTTCATTGTTAGGAATTACATTCTCAATTTATAGAAGTCATTTTTGATGGATTAGTTTGTCTGAAATGAGTAGAAATTACCTTGAAAATTCATGTGCTTGCTAGTTCCTATTAAAATTCTATGTTTATTCAGTTTGGTATAATCAGCCAGTTGCTCTCTTGTATGTGCTTAGAATACAACAGACTTATTATTTAGTATCTACTATGGACCAAACAGAGTGATAAACCCTTTACAAATATTATATCATTTGATCCTTTTAATTATTCCATGAGGGAGATACATCCTCCCTCCTTCCCTCCCTCCTTCTCTTCCCTCCCTCCTTCTCTTCCCTCCCTCCTTCTCTTTCCTCCCTCCTTCTCTTCCTTCCTTCCTTCCTTCCTTCCTTCCTCCCTTCCTTCCTTCCTTCCTTCCTTTCTTCCTTCCTTCCTTCCTTTCCTTTCTCCCTTCCTTCATCCCTTCCTTTCTGTTCCTCCCCTTTTCTCTCTCTCCCTCCCTCCATCTTCCCTCCATCCTTTCTTCCTTTTCTAAAAGTTTTTGAGGTGGCTTACTTCAATGGATCCATAATCTTATTGATGTGGGTGCTAGCTCTAATGCTGTAAGCTGAAACCCACCTATCCCTTCTTATCTTATATGATTTTTGTCCATATTGAATCAGAAAGTCACAAAAAAAATCCTCTCAACAGCTAGAGGCTGTTCTCTAGGTCTTTTAACATTTCTTAAGTACCAGTGTAACATGTGAGGTGCCACATATTATTCTTTGATTTCATTACTGACTTAGCCATCTCCTTTTTTAGCATCATATAGTTCCTGGATAACCTTTTTGAAAATACTTCTTTCAATCAAATCATTGGTTAGAATTTGCTGCAGTCTACTTATGCTTACCATGCACCTCTCTACTGCCCTTTGAGGTATCTCATAGAATGAAAAATAAATGTAAAATAGAACAATTAAGGATAGAAACAGAAAAGAAATATACTAAGATGAGCATGGGGAGTAAACGTTGGCAGGTCCTTGAGATGAGCTAATTCCTGCCATGGGTCACTAAATTAGATTCTAAACTTAAAGAGAAACATGCTGAGATGCATGGTGTTCCTTGCTTGAAAAAACCCCCATACAGAGCTTTAGAAGAAAATGGTTTCCTAGAACTAAATTCAGAAAATAATTTATTAAATGTGTCCTTGTATCAAGGGCATTGGAGAGTAGGGCAGATAGATGCATCTTCCCTGAAAATTTTATAAAAGGTACTCAAATGTTCAAAACCTTTTATCAGTCCTCTATAAAGGTAGAAAGCATCACTTTAAATTATGACCTAATGATAACAGTAAAATGGGAAGATAACATGGTCCAGATGTTTTGCTTCCTGATGATATACTTCAATAAAAGAAGAGAGCATAAAGGATGATACATATTAAGGATGTATATAACTGTGTAAACAGAAGATGGTACTGCTAACCACTGACTTAATTCTTTTCATGGAAAACAATTTACCCTACGAAGTACCATATTACTAACTTTTATGATTATGCACTCAACTCTCCTGAAGGGACAATATTAGAAAAGAGTTATCAGGGCTTGGATGACTTTTTGGGAAAAAAAATCAGTCAATAAACATTTAAGTGCCTACTGTGTTCCAGATAGTATGCTAAATGAGGGAACTGGAATGTTATTAGATAGTGAACTTCTCCATAAGATTGTGAACTTCTTGACCTTTAATATGGTCTATCTATACATATGACCATCTCTGTTCTATTTGCACTACAAAAACCAGTACTTGCCCTCAAGGAGCTCACGATCTACTGAGGAAATTCACAATCTAATAATCTCCCAGCTCCCTTTTAAGGGGTTGAGCTCATCTCAGTACCCTAAGAAGTATGATTAATATGGATTCACCCAATCAGATTAGCTCTGACCCTTTATCCACTGGACCATCCTGCCTCTTTCTTGCCTTTGCTATAGTTCACTGGGTGAACCTTGGGTGCATCATTTTGGAATGCATTGGGAACCCACACAGAGATATACATTGTATATGTACATTGTATGTATATATACATTGTATACTGTTTTTCTACTTTTTGCTTCAAATCAATAAAAGCAATAAGATAATATATCATATTATCTTACTATTCAGATATCCTTCTCTTCTTCCAGACTCTGGCTGCCACCCAACAGTATTTAGGAATAGGTCTGGTTCTGCCAAAGCTTCACTGACTGCTCCCCATGGGAGTTTTAGGAAGACAAAGTTCAGTTGTTTTAGCCTACCATTTGTTTTCCCCTTTCCGGGAGTGAGTAAAGGAGTCCCTGCAATTAAAGTTTCAAATGCTTCTGGGGGAATACACTTGGATGGGATGTATGTGTGTGCTTGTGGGAAGCTTAGGTGCTAGGGCCAGCTTTCTAAGCTTTCAAGACAGCAAGCCTTTATTAAATGTCTACTATGTACCAAACACTGTGCTAAATGCTGGGGATTAAAGAAAGGAAAAAGAGTCTTGACTCTCAAGGAGCTAAACAGTTTAGTTTAGAGTGGGGAAATGTCCCCTCTTTTTCTAACTACTTCTTGGATTGCTTTTCAGTGACTGGATTGTATAAGACTGCTCATCCTTCCTGACTTGTTCATCACTAATTGATTATTAAGGAAAAAACAAGTCAGACGTGGGATTGATTCATTTTGCTGATTATTTTGCTTCCTCTTCTCCTGTTTCCTTAAATTCCTTATCTTTCCTTCCACCTACTCAAAAATATGTCCCCTTGCCTTTTTTTTTAAATTGGCAGCAGAGCTTGTTCATTCTCTCCTCTCCCATCCCTGTAGTTATTGAAAGAGGAGAAAGTTGATTGAGAGCACTAAAACTAGCAAAAATGTGTATACTTCATTTGGGGATGGTAGGGATGATAAATGGACATCCTGAACAGCTGGAAATGCCTTGTCCTATGGGAAGAACAATCGGAAGTTCAGTTTTGCTGGCCAAAAGCATATGGAAGAGAATAGGAAAGCTAACAGGCTAGGTTGGAGCCAATCTGGGAAGGTCTTTAAATGCTAAACAGAAGAGTTTGTGTTTGACTCTGGTAGTTAAAGGGAGTCAATGACATTTACGGGGCAAGGGAATGATGCGGCAACATTTGTACTTTGGCAATTGAGTGGAGTATGGATGGGACAGAGGAGAGCCTTAAGTCAAGGAGGCCCATTGGGAAGCTATGTTAGTAGCCCAAGTTAGTTGTCCATTGACAAGCTAGACTTCTCAAAACCTATCTGCTCAATATCCTGCCTGCTTCCTCACTGGGGACCATATATCTTTCTGCTACTGATTTCTATGGTACCTAGGAGTCCTTCAGGATAAAACAATATGTTCTGACCCCAAACTGGGCTTCAAGGAAGTTCTCTGAACAACTTAATCCTGTGTCTGCCTCAATGGACCTATTCCTCACCTCTGATGGGGAATACTGCCCCATTCATTCCTCAGTACTATCCATGTTGTTACTTTCTCCATTCTAGTGTTATTCAGAGACCATCTCTGCTTTACACCAACTACCCTTAAATCCACTTTCCTAATCTCTGCTCTCTTTTCCCTGATTCTCATTGACATCACCTCCAATGTCCTACTCCAGATCAGCCTACTCCATCCACTGTGCTCTCTGGAATGCCTGATATATAATTAACAAACTTCATGTCATCTTAAGTCTCTTCTTTTCTTCCTCCTTTTGTATCCCAGGAGTCACTTAGACCAGATTTCCTGATTTCCTAGCCACTCTTTCCCTAGTACCAGCTATGTTTTCTCTCATACACCCCACATACTCACACTGCAATCATGATGGGTGAACCAGAATATTCTCCACTGTTACTTCTACTTTAACTCTACTACCACCAAAACTGATCATGGCTAGTGACCAACCTCCAGGTCATTTTTCCTTTTTCCTTGGGGAGTTCAGGGCTTGGCTTGAGGTTTTTCCTTCCACTCCCAACTTCCACCCTCACACTAAAAGACTTCAATATATGTAATTATGTGTCCTCAAATACTGTGACTTCCCAAGTCTCTCAGTCTATTCAGTCCCCATGACCTGTTTCTCAGCTCTACCTCTGCTACACACAGATTTGGTCATTCTCTTGATCTTGTGTACCCTTAGATATTCCCTCTCATATTCTTCAAGTCAGAAATTCCTTGATCTGCTGTCGTCTTTGCATGAAAACCATTCCATCTTTCTTTGTACCTTATTACCACTAACCCTGTTCTCTTCTTTCTGAGTTCAAATCTGGTCTTAGATACTTCCTAGTTGTGTAATCCTGACCAAGTCACTGAACAGTTTGCCTCATGGTGAGATGTGATAGCTTTAGTCTATCACTTCTACTCTGATCTCTTCCTTAGCAAATCAGTTTAACTCTACACTATTGCTTTCCCTTTGCCATCTATTACAGAAATGGAATCAGCCTGGAAGTTTACCCCACCTCAATAATTCTCACAGTGAAAGTCTTCTTCACCTTTGCAGCCCCCTTTCTCTGCTTGGTTCTTCTCAGAACTTTTATTTTAAGGAAAATGACCAGTCTATTCATTTCTTCATTCTATTTCAGACTCCTTGGACTATCTTTACTATAGTCCTGTCCAGGTGCCTCCCCCTTTCCTCCCATTCAGCCTTCTTTTAGGTATTATATTATTTTCCCCCATTAGAGAGTTAACTCCTTGAGATCAAGACTACCCTTTTACTTGAATTTGTATTCCCAGAACTTAATACAGTGCTAAGTCAATGCTTATTGACCCAAATTAACTTTCTCTTACTAACAAATATGTTAGATTAAAACTAGGCATTGACCTACACCTAACACTGTATATCAAGATTAGGTCAAAATTGGTTCATGATCTAGACATAAAAAATGGTGTTATAAACAAATTAGAAGAACATAGGATAGTTTACCTCTCAGATCTGTGGAGGAGGAAGGGATTTGTGACTAAAGAAGAACTAGAGATCATTATTGATCACAAAATAGATAATTTTGATTATATTAAGTTAAAAAGTTTTTATACAAACAAAACCAATGCAGACAAGATTAGAGGGGAAGCAACAAACTGGGAAAACATTTTTGCATTCAAGGGTTCTGAAAAAGGCCTCATTTCTAAAATAATAGAGAATTGACTCAAATTTATAATAGTTCAAGCCATTCTCCACTTGATAAATGGTTAAAGGATATGAACAGACATTTTCAGATGAAGAAATTGAAACTATTTCTAGTCATATGAAAATCACTATTGATCAAAAAATGCAAATTAAGACAACTCTGAGATACCACTACACACCTGTCATATTGGCTAAGATGACAGGAAATGATAATGACCATTGTTGGAGGGGATGTGGAAAAACTAACAGTAACACATTGTTGGTGGAAATGTGAATGGATCCAATCATTCTGGAGAGCTGTTTGGAACTATGCTCAAAAAGTTATCAAAGTGTGCATACCCTTTGATCTAGCAGTGCTACTACTGGGCTTATATCCCAAAGAGATCTTAAAGGAGGGAAAGGGATCCACATGTGCAAAAATGTTTGTGGCAGCCCTTTTCATAGTGGCTAGAAAATGGAAACAGAGTGGAGCCCATCAATTGGAGAATGGCTGAATAAGTTATGGTACATGAATGTTATGGAATATTATTGTTCTGAAAGAAATGACCAGCAGGATGATTTCAGAGAGGCTGAACTGATGGTAAGTGAAATGAGCAGAACCAGGAGATCATTATACACAGCAACAACAAGACTATATGAGGATCAATTCTGATAAATATGGCTCTCCTCAACAATGAGGTGATTCAAACCAGTTTCACTTGTTCAGTGATGAAGAGAGCCATCTATACCCAGAGAGAGGACTGTGGGAACTGAGGGTGGACCACAACATAGCATTCTCACTCTTTCTGCTGTTGTTTGCTAGCATTTTGTTTTCTTTCACAGTTTTTTTTCTTCCTTCTTGCTCTGATTTTTCCTGTGCAGCCAGATAACTCTATAAATATATTTTTAACATATTTAACATGTATGGGACTACCTGCCATCTAGGGGAGGAGATGGGGGAAAGGAGGGGAAAATTTGGAACAAAAGACTTTGCAAGGGTCATTGTTGAAAAATTACCCATGCATATGCTTTGTAAATAAAAAGCTTTAATAAAAAAGAAAAAATACCAAATAGTTGGATTACTTCTATTATCTGTCTCCTTCACTTTAATTCCTGAACAAACCTGGAGGAAATCACAAAACTGTGAATTGGGTTCACTATAAATTCATGTTACTTAATTTCACCTATACCCTCAATGCAGCAAGACAATCTTTCTACTCCTCTTGCCTATCACCAAGACCATTCCAAATCTAGTCATCTCCCCTCAAAGCTTCCAAAGGTACATTTCCCTTACTATTTCCTTGTTCTGAGTCCTAGATTCCATTTCTTAGGTTTCTATTTTATTTTCAGTTTCATATTTCTGTGGAAACTAAACCCTTACTAATTCTCAAACCTATCAGCTCAATTCTTTAAAAGACCTTCTTGAATCCTATCATCCCTGCCAACGGCCATTCTAGATTTCTCTTCTCCTATTCATCTCAACTCTTCAAAAAGGTAATTTAAACTTAGAGGCTGCATTTCTTCTCTTCTCACTCCTATAATCTGGTTTCCAGTGTTACAAATGTCATGGCTACTGTACAATACAGTGGATAGAGCACTGAGCTTGAAGGTTCCTCTTTCTGAGTTCAAATCTGGCCTCAGACACTTTCTAGCTGTGTGATCCTGACCAAGTCACTGAATACTGTTTCCCTCAGTTTCTCATCTGTAAAATGAGTTGGAGAAGGAAATAGCAAATCATTTCAAGTATCTTTGATAATAAAATTTCCAAATGGGGTCACAAAGTTCAGACACAACTTAAAATGACACAACAAAAAGGTTACTAATAGTTTTTTAATTGGAAAACCTTGCCATTTTTGCCTTTACAACATCTTTGAACTTTAACTCTTTGTCTCTGTGGACAATCATCATTTTAGGTCAGCATCATCTCTCACCCATGTTATTGTGACTGCTTCTTGATTGTTTGACTTTAAAAGGCCCTCACTCTGGAGTATCAATTTATTTTTTCTATTTTTTTGTTCTCTTTGATCCTGTTTCACTGGCTTGGCTTTTACTCTGCTCCTCATCTACAGATCACTTCATGTCAACTTTGGGCCTCTGCACTGGTCATCCATGGCTGCAATTTCTTCTTCCTCATTTCTCCCTCAGCATCTTTCTCTCCCTTCAAGACACTTCAAGCTCTGCATCCTTTCTGTCCCAATTCACCCAAACTATAGCGTCCTTCCCCTTAAGCTACATATCTTCAAATCACTTTGTGATCATTCTCTTTGTATTTATTCTGTATATATTTATACATGTCTGTGTTCCCTCCCCTATCAGAATGTGAGCTAATTCCCTAGCAAGTGAAGATGATTTATTTCATTGCTCGTCCTTCTGTTTCCAGTGCCTGGCACACAGTAGGCTTTTAATAAATAGGCGATGATTGATTGACTGAAGTAAGAAGCGAAACAGAAATGTCTTCTGAGTCTTCCTTTTCCACTAGGGGAAGCTGCAGCTGGCCTTCAAAACCCGGGCCTTCTGTTTTGATATCTTGCAGCTTCCCAAGCGAAGCAACAGAAGAAAAAGTTAAGAACTTTTCACATTGTCATCTCTAGCCAGATGGTGTTGCCTACCCAGGGAGCTCGGAGGCAAATAACCTTGGCGTCTGTGACAAGATCATTGAAACCAGAGCCTGAAAGGAAAACCTCTCAGGTTTTCTATCAGATGAATTAGCAGCAGTTCACTCAGAAATTCCTCCCTCGAGGAAATGCTCCCATCCCAGCCCCCAGTCAATGAGGCTTGCCTTCTTTATTCAGAAGTCTTAGGATGGCCTTCTGGCACGGCTGACCCTCCAGCTTGAGAACACCAGCTTTTCTTTTAAATTTGAAGATGCTGGCAAACAAATTTGCTCTGTTGATTTAATTGGGTCTCAGGGTGTTTGTGGCTGATATTCAGTTGTTTTCAGTCATGTATGACATTTCAATTCGGCGTTTTCTTGACAGAGATACTGCAGTGATTTGCCATTTCCTTCTCCAACTCATTTAATATATCAGAAACTGAGGCAAACGGGGTTAAGGGACTTGCTTGCCCTATATCACACAGCTAAGTAAATAACTGAGGCTACATTTGAATTTATCATGATGAGTCTCCCTGCCTCTGGTCTGATGCTATATACACTTGCCCCTTGGGATGTTTAGCTCTAATATTCTCTTCAACAGGTGACCATTACAAATCTGCTGTCAGACACAGCTAGTAAGAACTGCCTTTGATGAATACAAGTCACCTGGACTAGATGAACCTAGCTGAGGTGATTGCTGAGCCACTATCAGGACTATCCAAAGGATTATGGAAACCAGGAGGGGATTTGCAAGACTTGGGGACAGGCAGTGCTTATGACAATTTTCAGACAAAAAGGGAAAAGACTGGTCAACAATAGGCCCATGAACTTGATTTTGATTCTTGGCACATTGCTAGCTCATATCATTCAGGGGATGCAGTGTCTGCTTGTCCAAATTTTGTGAAAAAAAAGTCTGTCTTCTGAGTTACAATATCACTTCCCCAACTTGCAGTGGATATTTTAAACTAAATGTCTAGTGTCTGAAACTCAGCATTTCCAAAACGGAAATCAAAGTCCATCCCTCAAAAATCAATATTTTACTGAATATCAAAATCTAGAAAAGGAAGCAGAGATATGAAGGCATGCCAGACAAGTCTCATTTGCTTTTCTGAGAGTTTTATTAAGTTTTCAGAATTACTTCTGATAAAGGAGGATATTGCTGGAGATAAAATTTAACTAGATTTCACCCAAACATGATAAAGTGTCTCATGCTCTTGTGGAAAAGTTAGAGAGATGAGGGTTAAACAATAATAAAATTAAATGAATTCAGAGTTTGTTGTATAATCATTCCCGGAGTGCTCAATAGTGGGAAAATGTCATTTTAGGCCTTCCAGAGATCGGGCCTTGATCTTAGAGAGTATTACATTTTCTTAATAACTTAGATAAAGTCTCAGATGACATGCTTATCAAATTCTACAAAAGTTGGGAGGGATTTTTAGCACCATGGATAACTGAGTTAGGGGCTAAATAGAACTTGGTATGTTAAAAAAAACTAAGACCAATATTCTGGAAAGCAACTTGAAATTATGTCCACAAAGATATCAAACTGTACGTACCTTTGGGCTAGGTAATACCACAATTAAACCTATTCACCAAAGAAAACAAAAGAAGAGGAAATAATTTCTATTTAGAAAAGTGATTTTTAAGTATTTTTTTGAGGTAACAAAAAATGGAAGTTGAATGTTCATTGTTGGGGAATGACTGAAAATATTATGGTATATGAGTGTAGTGGAATATTATTGTGCCATAAGAATCGAGAGATCAATAAACATTATTCAACGTTTACTGTGTGTTAGGCATTGTGCTAAACATTGAGAATACAAAAAAATACTGAGAGTCCCTGTTCTCAGTCTTAACAAGGAGACAGCAATAACATAAATATCTAAAAACAAGCTATCGACAGGATAAATAGCAAATAATTCACATAGAAAAAGCACTCTATTTTAATGATGAAATGGACAGTTTCAGAGGATTTAGGGAAGATTTTTATGAACTGATTCAGAGTGAAGTGAGAAAAACTAGAATGATTTATGCACTGCTATCCATACCACAGAGAAAAACAACTGTGAAAGACTTTAAGACTATGATCAATGCAATGGTAAACCACAGATCCAAAGGAATAGAGATGAAGCAAGTCACTCAGCTCTGGAAAGAAGTGCTTTTTTTTAAAAAAGAAGAAAGAGAAACACACTTTTGGAAATGGTAAATGTGGGGATTTGTTTTGCTCCACTGTCATATATTTAGATATTTGTTTTTAAATTTAAAAAATTGCTTGGAATTGAGGTGGGGAACTAGGTGCAGTGACAAATGACAAAAGTGACAAGATACAGAGAAAAGCAAAAACCATCTCTGTTCTCAAAGAACTTGCTCATGTTTAATGCTCATATGGCTAATGAAGGCAACAACAAATGCACATTGGGTAGGACAGAATTCATGGAAGGTAATGATAGATTGGTCATTAACTAGTGGGCATTATGGGGGAGAATCTTGCTGGAGAAGGTAGGGCTTGTTGATTCCTTTTGTTTTGTTTTGATATTTAAAATCCAACCAGGTTGGGAGGGAGTTTATTTTAAATGTGGGAAATGGCAGCAATGGTACAATATGACTGGATAGAAGAGTATGTGAAGGGTAATAATGTAAGACAATTGGAAAGGTTGGAGTGGATCAGGTTGAGGTATCCTCATGAGTTGCATTTTCATTACCAAAGAGTGGTCATAAATTTTGATTATGGAGGTAATAAGGAACCACTAGAGTTTATGGAAGAGGTGGGTTATGTGGTCAGACCTGTAGATGGACATGGTCAAATGTTTTAGAAGGACTTTGGTAGCTCTGAAGAGAATAGATTAGAGTCAACAAATACTTGAATTATAAGACCAAGAAGGAAACTATTATTATCATGTAGGGAAGAGGTGATGAAGGCATACATAAGCTAGGATGGTGGCTATGTAAGCACAGAAATGGGGATGGTTGTGAATAATATTTTATATGAAAAAGTATAATATTTGGCAAAGTGATTGGATATGTTGGGTGAGAGAAAAAGGAATCAAGGATAATATTGCAGCCATGAATGTGGTGACTGAAAGGATGAGGAGTTCCTCAACAGTAAGAGGGAAATTCAGTAAAAAATTGATTTTTGAAGGATGGATTGTGATTTTTGTTTTGGAAATGCTGAGTTAGAGACACTAGACATTTAGTTTAAGATATCCACTGGAAGTTGGTAAAGTGGTATTATAGCTCAGAAGAGAGATTAGGATTGAATATATAGATCTCAGAATCATCTGCATAGAGATGCTAATTGAACACATGGGAGTTGATAAAACTCTCGAGAGTGTAGAGAGAAAAGAGCAGAGGGCACAGGACAGAACATTGGGGGATACCCACATTTAGTGAGTACAGCATTAATAAAGAATCAGCAAGAAGGAATGAGAAGGAGCTATCCTATAGATAGGAAGAGAACCAGGAGAGAACATTCACTATTATCAGATAATGGAGGATGCTTAAAAAGGGTAAAAAACAAGAGACTATCAGTCTTAGCAATTAAGAAGCCACTGGTAATTTGGAAAGGGAGGTTTTATTTAAGTGATGAGGTGATTTTATGTATGAACTGATTCAAGTTCAATATGTAGAAACAGAACTAAACAGAACCAGGGGAAGAATCCACACAATAATCACAACAATGTAAATGAAATGATCCCTAAAAGGAAGTTCAACTTAAAGAAACTTGAAAATGAAGCAATCATTGGAAAACCAAGGATGATTCTGGAGAAGAGATGAAATACATCATCCCTCCAGGCAGAGAGGTGGGGACTCTTAGGACAGAAGCTTGTATTTCTTGTCAGGTACAACTATTGTATTGGATGTTTTGCTTTCTTGTTTTTCTTTTTCACAAGAGAGAATTCAGTATGAAAGGGGAAGGTATTGAAAAGACTTATATGAAGACAAAAGAAATCAACAAAACATTGATGAAGAAGAAATGAATGCACGAATGCAAAACTAGGTCAGGGTACCTGGGACTTTACTCCAAAGTACTAAAATTTTAATGGCGAAAAAATTAAAAAGACTAATTCCAAAAGTTTCTGAAATTTAAAAATATTACTATTATAAAAATATATAAAGGTAAAAGATTTGCTTATTATATACACATATATGATACATATGTTGCAATACTACATTTGCATTTGAGCAGTTTAGAAATTAGTTAGTGAATATAACCAGTATGTTTCCTCTCTCTCCAGGGGTGAGTCTTGTTACACCTTCTCCTCAGGGTTCTTGAGTGCTTTCAAGAAGCCTGGGGATATCTCTTTTCTAATGCTGTCAGCTTCAGTTTCCCCAGTTGTGTTTCCCCTATTCTTAGGTGCCAGTAACACCCCAATTCCATTTAACATCAATTAGATTTTTTTTTTTTTTTTGCTGAGGCAACTGGGGTTAAGTGACTTGCCCAGGGTCACATAGCTAGGAAATATTCAGTGTCTGAGACCGGATTTGAACTCAAGTCATTTTGGCTGATGCTCTATCCACTGCGCCACTTAGCTGTCCCATCAATTAGATTTTTTAAAGGCATATTTAGACAAAGGGATCATAAATGTACAAAAATTTCCCCTTAGTTCCTGGATATTCTCTCTTATCTCATCTTCATCTCTGTGGAAAATGGGCTAACTCTTAGATCTATTCCCATATAACATCATCTCATTAACTTCACATCCAAATGTGCCATGACTGCTGGATGAGTCCCTCTCTGACCTATTAGTTGACTGGGTCCTGATATTCACTCCATGATCCTTGAAGTACAGATACTAAACCAGCTGCTGAAAGAAATTAATACCATAATGGTAATTACTAATTATTAATTTGTGATCCAGTTTTATTCTTATTTCTATTAAGACCCTACTCCTGAAAAGATCAGGCAGTTTTAGAAGGAGAACAGTTATCTCCTAACCTCCAAGACTTAACTAGGTTGGGTAGGACACCCCTCCTCCCCTTCCCCAGCTGAGAAATTTGATTTCTATTTAGATTATAAACAGAATCTATTCTGAACAAGCTCTTACTCTGGGGGAAGGAATGCCTGTCCTTAGTCCCCTCCTTTAAAGTTTAGGATGACCCAGCTCATGTAGGAAAAGTCTAATCAGAGAAGCCCAGATAGAAATGGCTTCCCCTGTCTGGATTTCGGTAGGCTGCTGAGTTTCATGATCAAGTCATGTTCTCAGTAGGAGAAGTTAAAGACTTTAAACCTACCTCCTCTGCACTCAGTAGGAGGAGCTGAAGACTTTTAGCTCACCTCCTCATTAAATGTCCACTAATCAAAGTTGAGCTTTATCTTCAGGAAAGTTTTCTGTCAAAGGTATATATCTGATTTTTTTTACATCAATAATAGCTTTTTATTTTTCAAAATATATGCAAAGATAGTTTTCAACATTCATCCTTGCAAAACCTTGTGTTTCAAATTTTTCTTCCTTTCTCCTCTTCCCTCTCCCCTAGACAGCAAGTAATCCAATATAAGTTAACCATGGAATTCTTCTAAATATTTCCACATTTATCATACTGCACAAGAAAAATTAGATCAAAAAGGAAAAAAAAATGAGAAAGAAAAACAAGCAATCAAAAACAACAACAAAAAAGGTAAAAATACTATGTTGTGATCCATATTCAGTCTCCTTAGTCCTTTTTCTGGATGCAGATGACTTTGTCCATCACAAGACTATTGGAATTGGTGTGAATTATCTTGTTTAAAAGAGTTGATTATCACATAATCTTGTTGCTGTGTACAGTGTTCTCCTGGTTCTGCTCATTTCACTTTGCATCTGTTCATGTAAGTCTCTCCAGGTTTTTCTGAGCATCCTGCTCATCATTTCTTATAATACAATAATATCCCATTATATGCTTATACATAACTTCTATAGCTATTCCCCAACTGATGGATCTCCACTCAGTCTCCAATTCTTTGCCTCTATAAGAAGAGTTGCTATAAATATTTTGCATATGTGGGTCCTTTTCCCATTTTTATGATCTTTTTGGGATACAGACCCAATAGAGACACTCCTGGATCAAAGGGTATAAATAGTGTACAAAGGGTATGGTATATATTTCCATACAGTGGAATATGCCCTCTGGACATAGTTCCAAATTGTTCTTCAGAATGATTGGATCTGTTCATAATTCCATCAACAATGTGTTAGTGTCCCAGTTTTCCCACATCCCCTCCAATATTTATCATTATCTTTTCCTGTCATCTTAGCCAATATGAGAGTGGTACCTCAGAATTATCTTAATTTGATTTTCTCTGATTAATAATGATTTAGAGCATTTTTCATATGACTAGAAATGGATTTAATTTCTTCATCTGAAAATTGTTTGTTCATAGGCTTTTACCATTTAGTAATTGGAGAATGGCTTGTATTCTTATAGATTTGAGTTAATTCTCTACATATTTTAGAAAGGAAGCCTTTATCAGAGCCCTTGGATGCAAACTTTTTTCCCAGTTTTTTTGCTTTCCTTCTGATCTTGACTGCATTGGCTTTGTTTGTACAAAAAATTTTAATATAATAAAAATGATCCATTTTGCATTTCATAATGTTCTCAAGTTTTTCTTTGGCTATACATCTGATTAAGGCAATTTTAGAGCTTCTCTTGGTATTTTTCATTACTGAGAGAAAATGCTAATCATCAATTTATTGATTATTAGCCTAATAAATAAATTGATTATTAATTCCCTGGAAGCTTTGCTTCTCAGGGATTTTATTCATCCAACTGTAATCCTAGATACTGAAATGCTAGTATGCAGTTTGTTAGTATGGCTGGGATGCTATGATGTTGGGAAGCCATTCTCCTTGCTGATGGTATTTCTGGAGACCCAAATGCTCACTTTCCTGACATTCTGGTCAAAGTTTCTGTGTCCTTCACTTAGAACAGGAGAGAGGAAATAAAGAGGTCCAGCACCAAAGCCATGTCTTTATCATGGTGGAGGCCAAAACTTCTCTTCTCTTATCTAGTCATTCACTAGAATCTGTCAGGGGAGGAGCCACACCAAAAGGGAAGCAGACAATCAATCAAATGAAACCAAAAAGAAAATGG
The DNA here is from genome assembly GCF_902635505.1 of Sarcophilus harrisii. Lineage (NCBI taxonomy): Eukaryota > Metazoa > Chordata > Mammalia > Dasyuromorphia > Dasyuridae > Sarcophilus > Sarcophilus harrisii. The sequence continues at coordinate 639,055,577 of NC_045427.1, read as the reverse complement.
TGGAGGCTAAGGCCCTTTTGAAGATAGCCCCAGTTCCTACTACACAGTCAATCTAAAAGGCTTCTCTTAACCATGTGGCTAGAAAACCAGAATCAATTACAACAGGTTCATGTATGCTCAAATCTTTCCAAATCTACCCATTATATGTCATGGCAACTCTCCTGGAAAAAAAAAAAAGGTCCCTACTAACTTTTATATTGGAAGATGCTATTAAAGGTGCAATGCACAAGTTTCCATTCCCCATGATATGAGTAGATTAATTAAAGCAGCAGGTTAGCAGGTGTTAAGAAGCTCCTTCTTGGTCTACCCTCACCCTGCTCTTTTTTTGCAAGTGGCTTTGACAACAGTGGCTTTTGGTGTCCTGGGCTCTAGCCCAAAGTATCAGTTTTCCCCACCATGTTGTTTGAATATGGTTCAGCACTAAAATGGCTAATTTTGACTTTACTAAGAAGTGGAAGCACCCGGTAAAGACCACATGCTTGAGGCATTTGACAGCCAGAAGAGTAAGGGAGATTTGACACTGGCTAAAGGGAACAATGAGGAGATTATTTTTTTAAAGACTGAGAGAACTGGATGTATTTGAAAGGGAGTTTGAAAGCCCTCAGATAGGGAGAGACTGAGAATATAAGAGTGGGAGGGACTAATTGTGCATCCAAGAGGGGTTGAGAATAATGGTCATTTAGGGGATGGGTCAGGGCTACTTTAGGATGAAAATATCTCTGTTGTTGTTCAGTACTTCCATCAGGAAGAGGTCTGACTCTTCCTGACCTAGTTGGTGGTTTTCTAGGCAGAGATACTGCAGTAGTTTGGCATTTCCTCCTCCTCTGGCTCATTTTGCAGGTGAAGAAGCTGAGGAAAACAGGGTTAAGGGATTTCAGCCAGAGCTGGTCAGGTTTGCACTCTGGGAGATAAGTCTTCCTTTGCCAGGCTTGCTGCTTTATCCATTGTGTCATCTAGCTGCCCCCAGCTACCCCAGATCCTCTGCTTTGAGAGGGAAGGATGAAAGACAGCTCTAGTGCCTTATTTACTGCAGAAAAGCTGCGAGTCCATGAAGGAGTTAATGTCAGATGTTCTCTGGCTTCTCTGTGAAATATGCGAAGTCATCCTCCACTAGTGAGGGAGGCAGGCGAGCTCCCCTAAGGAACAGCCACTCAGACAGGCAAAACGTGGAGACTTAATGAGGGAGGAGACAGTCTGGAATCTTTCCACCCCAGGGGATGGTGAGGGGAGGATGAAAGACGAGAGAGAGAATTTCTGAGTAATGGCGACCAGCAGGTTGACGTGAGAGAGCATGAATTGTGAACAGCCTGCTTGCAATGATTTTGCATCTTTCTTCCCCACTCATCTTTGGCTTGAGAGCTACAGAGGAATAAGTGGCTGAGGCTGGCCCGTGACTTAGCACCCGTGGGCCTTTGAGCAGGTTGTTCTGCTCCTTATTCTGTAAAATGAGGAGAGATAATAGGGTCTCCGAGGTCCCTTCTGGCTGCAAAGCCTCTGATCCTTTCCTGTCCTCCTTAAATCACACATGGAACTTGGACCAAATATAATTTAGCAATGTGGTCCTGCCCTCAAGGAGTTTCCAGTCCAGTTGTAAGCAAGAGAAACTAGTGACAAGATATAGGCAAGGATCGGTCATTTCTTCTTCCTCTTCTCTCTTTTTCTCTTCCTCCTCCTCCTCCTCCTTTTTCTCTTCCTCCTCCTCCTCCTTTTCCTCCTCTTTCTCATTTTCCTTCTCCTCCTTCTACCCCTTCTCCTCCTCTTCCTCCTCCTGCTCCTGTCTCCTCCTTCTCTTCCTCTTTCTCCTCCTCTGCCTCCTTTTCCTCCTTCCTCCTCCTCTTTTTCCTTCTCCTGCTCTTCCTCCTCATCCTCTTCCTTTTCTTCTCCTTCTCTTCCTTTGTTCTCCTTCCTTTTCTTTCTTTTCCTCCTCCTCCTTCACACTCTCCTTGTCGTGATCCTCATCCTCATTGTTGTCCTCCTACTGTTGCTCCTCCTCCTTGCTCTCTTCTTTCTCCTTTCTTTTCTCTCTCTTTCCCCCTTCTGCCTCCCTCCCTCCTTCCCTTCCTCCCTCAATCCCTCCCTCTCTCTCCCTCTTCCTCCCCCCTCTCGCCCTCTCTTTCTCCCTCTTTCTTTCTTTCTTGTTCTTGTTCTTGTTCTTGTTCTTGTTCTTGTTCTCCTCCTCCTCCTCCTCCCCTCCTCCTCCTCTTCCTCTTCCTCCTCCTCCTCCTCCTCCCCTCCTCCTCCTCTTCCTCTTCCTCCTCCTCCTCCTCCTCCTCCTCCTCCCCTCCTCCTCCTCTTCCTCTTCCTCCTCCTCCCTCCTCCTCCTCCTCCTTGTCTTTCTCCTTCTCCTTCTTCTTCTCCCTATCTCTTTGTCTCTCTCTGTCTCTCCCTCCCTCCCTCTTCTTCCTTCTTTTTAATTTTATTCTGAATTCCACAAACACCAAATAAAACAAAGATGTCCATAAACCCTTTTGTTGTGAAACAATAGAAGAGGACTGCTCAGGAAACTCCACATCTCTGTCATGTGGGGCCTGTTTGTTTTTTTTAGGTATGTAATAAATCTGTCATGTAACTTCAAAAGTGATCTTGCTTATCTTGACTTCCCTCTTTCTGTCCCTCACTTCTATGTCTCCATCTCTTCTCCCTCCACCCTTCTTTTCCTTTCATTTCCTTCTTCCCAAGACCAAAGAATAAAGATAAATTTAAGACAAAGAAACATTCATTTAGTTTTTAAGTTCCAAACATTAGTTATCTCTGAAAATTCATCATCTCCTACTGGTTTAATTAGCACCTTTGCAGAAACAACCCCCAAATCTACAAGTTCAGTTCTATCTTGTCTGCTGAATGTGAGACCTCATTGCTAATGGTCTATTGGATGTTTCTAACTGCTGGATGTCCATCATCACCTCAAGTTTGACACATCAAAAATGGAACTTATCTTCTAAACCTTTTCATTACTCCAAAGCTTCTATTTTTTTTTTTCTGAATGTACCACTACCTTATCAGGCTTACAAATTTAGAGCAATTCTTGATCCTTTGTTCTTCTTCAACCTTCCTAACCAATTTTTTTAAAAAGCCCTAATTAAGTGCCTACTACATGCCAGGGACTGTGCTAAGTACCATAAAATATTATCTCATTTTATCTTCACAACAAGTTTCAAAGGTAGGTGCTATTAGGATCTCCATTTTACAACTGAGGCAGTTAAGAGTTAAGTGACTTAGTTACATAACTAATAAAATTGGATTTGAACCCAAGTCCTCTTTACTCTAAATCTAATACCCTAATCATCATACCACATTACCTTTTCCCATTTGAATATTAATTCAAAAGAAGGTTTTGGAAAAATTATCTCAAGGTTTCCACCAATGATTGAAACTACCATTCCATTTTAGGTAGTCTGTTTTTATTAGTGTTACCCAAATCAATGAGTTTAATATATCTTGTAATCCATCCCTCTGGCTTTACTGATATTTACCCTCCCATGATTATTATTATTATTATTATTATTATTTTTGATGAGGCAATTGGGGTTAAATGACTGCCGAGAGTCACAAAGTTAGTTGTGTCTTTGGTCACATTTGAACTCAGGTCCTCCTGACTCCAAGGCTGGTGCTTTATTCCACTATACCATCTAGCTGCCTCCCCCCCCCCCCACTTTTTTCCCAACCCTTAGAATAAAATCGTGGAATATTCTCTCTCTCTTTCCCTCTCTCTCTCTTTCCCCCCTCTGTCTCTGTTTCTGTCTTGCTCTGTCTCTGTCTGTTTTTCTTTCTCTCTCCCTTTCATTCCCTCTCCCTCTTTCTCATTCTGTCTTTGAATTTGTCTCTGTCTGTCTCTCTTCCCAAATCATCCAATTAGAAATCATCCCTTATCATCCAACCCTCCAAAGTGTCTCTGACAGGGAGTTTGTGGACAGGAGGCTTTAAGAGCAGCCATTTTGTAGCCTCAGTATGGAAGGCACTCGTTTATTTCATCTAATCTTGCTAGAGAGTTTATGATTTATCAAAGCTCAGAATCCTCCCTAAACCTTTTCTCTTGGCAACTTAAGACATGAGAAATGTTTCTAGAAGATGGAAAGATTAAGAAAATAGCCAACCAGCAGGCAGGACTTCCAAAACCTTAGGAATAAAAATATTAATTATAATCCTAATAATTCACAGTGATGAAGTACTTTACGGGTAGATATAAGTGAGCACAGTAGCAGTCCTTTCAGGTAGGCACTACACTGCATGGGATCTTCAGCTGATATCTGTGAATTTAAAAAAAATAAAATTGTAACTAGGCAACAGAGGTTTTGGCCCAGAGCTTCATTATCATGGAGGAGAGAAATGTTATAATGGCTGGCTGGTGATCCAGCTTTCTATCCATGCCCAAGATGCTGTGGCTTTGTGCCACTCTCTGAGGACTTGCCTTTTCTTCCAACTTCACTGGGGCACAGCCCCGTCAATCTGGAGAATGTACTTCCCCCCCATCCTGGCACGGGTGCATCCCTCTCTGCCACTGCTGCCCATCCTACCCCAAATTGCTTTTGCCCTGCAAAGTGCAAAGACTCCTACTTATGGCTCTGTCTTTCATATTGCTTTTTAATTGCCATCAGGGGGAATCTGCAATGCTGTGAGGCTCAGCTACCTTTAGCACTGTGGGTTTCATGTGAGTTTTCAGGGATTTCAGGTGGGGGGTGTCAAACTCTGAACCTCCAATAGACCACAAAGAAGATTAAAATATTAGGAAATGTTTCATAAAATTAATACAAATAGAGAATGGCACAGAGAATGTTAATTTATGATTTTCTAAATCAACATGCAGCTCACAGGGACCTCTTTCAATCTGAAATAGATACCACTGCCATGACTGACATTTCCCCAAATCCAAAGCCGGGGGGAGTAAATCCCTTTTGCAATCTCCCAGACGCTACAGGAAAAGAGCTATAGCTGTAGTCTGTGCCTTGTTTTGTCCTGAAACTCATGTCTGGAAAGATCTCTTCAAAGGAGGGGAAATCTCTGAGTCTTCAGGCTTTTGGGTTGAGGGAGGGAAACCTTGTAATGTGATCTTGACTTAAGAAGCCCAAATAAGTGTTATCAGAGATAATCAATTTCCAGGCCATCCTGTTTGTGTAGAGTGATTAGGAGGAAGGAACTCTTTATCAGTCCCCATTTTCCATCCTCCAGCCTCTGTGCATCTTTAAACAAGATATTGATTACCGGTCTGGGACCTGGTTTGCCAGGTGGATTGCATCTGGTTCCTTGATCCCTCCTTCTAAGCTCCTGCCTTCATTTCCCTGGTTTTCCTGAGAAACCTCTAAAGCTGTATTTCCCCTATCAAGGATCTGCTCATGATGAAGATCTTTGCTACATTCTTTTCAGGGCTAAGTCCATTATAAGGTACTCTCTTTCTCTCCCTCATAGGGTGGCACCCATTTCCTTACTCTAGCTAACTGGCTAGTCTGCTGAATTCCTCTATGGATCTAACTTCAGTCAATGGTTCCCACTTTATAGGATATTTCCTTTCTCCTGGTTAATTGTGAGTTCCACTGGGGAATTTGGTTTTTCCTTTTTAACCATATGCTTTTCCAACTTTATTTCAGATTGCCCACTCCTGTTTTATCCTCTTGTTTTTGTCTGTAATCTTTCCCCCTAAATAGGCCTGCCTTTTGCCAAAGAGAAAGAATGGCCATTGTGAATTTGTTACATGTTTATTTTTTATTTTTTATTATAGCTTTTTATTGACAAAACATATGCATGAGTAATTTTTCAACATTGATACTTGCAAAAACTTCTGTTCCAACTTTTCCCCTTCTTCCCTCCACCCCCTCCCCTAGATGGCAGGTAGTCCCATACATGTTAAATAGTCACATGTTTATTTTGAACTAGGAATTGCTACCCCGACCTCATCAAATGCATTTGTTTTATTCCTTGATTAACTCTTCAATGCTTATTTAAAATTCTGCTACCCTCCCTCCTTGGGTGACAGCCATTGGGGTAATGACTTAGAATCAAGTCAAATTCAAATCAGAAAAACAGAATTTTTTCCAAGGGAAAATGTGAAAGGTTCTGACTGAGATGCTGTGAAAAATCCTGGATGTTTGAGTTCAGAGGGCCAGGGATCGAAGCCCAGCTTTGCCATTTTCTGATTATGTGACCATGAATCGAGTCTCTTAAACTCTCTAGCCCTCAGTTTCCTCATCTGCAAAATGAGGGGATTGGACTAGATTCCTGAAATGATATCTAGGTCCATGGTGCTGAGATCCTCATGTGTAAAATGAGCAGATTGGACTAGATGAAAAAGTTACTTGTAGCTATAAATCTGAGATTGAGAAAATGCTTGAATGGTTTGCCATTGCTTTTAGGATATAATATAATTTAGAACTCGGTACAGAAATTGGCACTTAGTAGATGCTTAATAAAGGCTTGTTAATTTGACAAACTCCCATGTATAATGGTTTGTCACCTAAAACCCTTTGCCACCTGGCTGTAATCAGAGATTTTAGACTTATTTCAGTTGATTACATTTTCTACTCTGTGCCTCACACAAACTGCTCTTCCCTGCTTACAATTCTGTCTTTTCCCTTTGTTTGGCTGTGCTCCATATTGCAAATGCTCTCCTTTTGCATCTCCATCTTTTGGACCCTCTAGAGTCTTTCCTGTTCAAACAGCAACTTGTACAGGAGGCCTTTTCTGATGCCCTCGTTGTTGATACCTCCTTCAAGTAGTTTTACATGTTCTCTCTTTCATTCACTGCAAATAGAATGTAACCTTTTCTGAAGGCAGAAAACTCATATGTGTATCTCCAGCATCTGGAGTCCTAGAGCACAGGACATATTTAAAAGCTCAATAGAATTGAATTCTCTGGTCTTCTGTAATCACAGAGGTTTTCCTCTTCCTCACCACCATTTTAAGGTGTCACATTGACTTTTTCTCAACTATGAATTCTGAAATTAGTCTTACTTCTAAATCAGAAAGGGAGGGGAACCATTATTGATGATAACTCATCACCCAAGTTAATTTCTTGTCAGAGGAGATAATTAGCTATTCCAGGTGTTCTTCATCAGTTTAACAAGACACCATGTGGCTAGTGATGGTTCCTTTTGCAATGAAGCTAATTAAACGTAATCCAACCACTTTGGGTTTGCAATACCCAGCTAATTATGAGTAATTAAACAATGCTGGGTTTTAGCATATGCATATTATAACATATTTGAATTCGAAAAATCATTTTCTTCAGGACAGAATGATCCTTGATACAATAAGATGCAGGGATCAGGCCAAGAAATAGGAAGTTTGCTCAAGTTTCCCCCCCTTCCCCTATGATCCTTCATCAACTTTTTTCATCATCAACTCTGAGATGTTTCATAATATTTTAATTCATAAAACATGTAAGAGAATGAATTTCCCCAGGCAGGGTACAACATACAGAAGAGCCAATTAACTGTGATATTATGGAATACATTACTTATGGAAAACGAGGTATTTTGAAAGTCATGGTGAATCATGTATTGAAAGACACACTCCAGTGCACCCGAACTCCCTCTGGCTCTCCCTTTCTGCTTTTGCAACGTGCATCAATTTGGAACTCTGTCCCAGGGGTGAAAAACCTTCCCTTCTACTTCTCATTTCTCTGTTGCTCTCTGATTTATATCTTGAATGCATAGAGACTGGTTTTCTTGTAGCTAGCTTGGTGACAAACTACTGTGTTGAGTTGGGAATCATAGAGACTGCTTCTGCATTTATCCCCAAAGGCATTATGTCACCGGGGGCAGATAGCTAACAGTCTGAATGACAGATTCAAGATTGAAAAAAGATTGTGACAGTATAGAATGTTGGGCTGAATCTAAAAAAATGAAATCTAATAGGAAAGTCTTAGATTTGGGTTAAAAAGTCAGCTTTACAAGTAAACAATATGGGGAGTTATGGTTAGATTGAAGTTCATCTAAAGAGGATCTGGAGGTTTTAGTGTACTACAAGCTCAATATGTGTCAAAAATGTGTTATGGAAAAGCCCAAATTGCCTAGAGAGTAAGCTTAGGGAAATGAAAGCATTTGTTTTTGCCTTGTCTGCCTTTTAAAGAACATTTGTTTGTTCCATAGTATACCTTTCACAACCCTTGAATACTCCCTATTGTGGAATGCTGTGATGGATACTATGATGGGCACTTGGTTCATGCTCTTTTAAGAGCTCAGATCTTTGGGATTCAGATGGATTTAAAATTGGAAGACCTGATTTCAAATCCAAATTCTGATGTAAATTATCTGCATGTCACTTTCTTTGGGCTTCAGTTTCCACATTTGTAAAAAGATGGTACTGGATTAGATAATTCCTAAGGTCTCAACCAACTCTAAATAGCATGTTCCTGCTAACCATTGAAGGATTACTATAATTTCTACTAATTCTATATATCACTTAGAGCCTACTTCTGAGCATATTTAAATCAATACTGCTATGTTTTGGATTCACATGGACCATGTTTAATTAGAGGATTCCTGCAAAAAGACAATTTATCTTTGAATTGTTATCCTCCCCCCAATCAATTTACTCTGAGAAAAATCTTCCTACAGTAGAATATGTCTTGTTTAATTTTCAAGATGCATTCTCAGATCCCAGTAGTGCACCTGGTATGTAGCAGGTGCTTAATAAATGTTTCTGGATCAACTGATATAGCTTAAGCATAATTCTTATCTTTTTAATTTTTTTTCCCAAATGTGGGTTTCCATGGGGTTTTATATAAACATTTAGATGAACAAATGGCATTGGGAATAGGACAGACTGCATTTTACTACACAGAAAATGCAGAAGGTACAAAGGACTTTAAAGAGTCCAGAAAGAGACTCAGAATAACTCTTTAGAGATCAATATTATTTTTTTATACTTTAGTTTCTCTGGCTTCCCTCCTGCTTCAGCTCAAGTCACTTCTTCCAGTAAGCTTCTCTTCAGCTTCTGGTGTTTTTCTGATTCCAAATAATTCTATTTTCTTTGTATATATTATATATAGTTATAGTAAATAGCTATTAGCAGAGTTATTTATGTCATTTTCCCCATCAGAATGTTAATTCCTTGAGAGTAGGAGCTGCTTTCCCCTTTCTCTGTATCTAAGTTCCAGCTTTAACCCTTAGCATAATACCTGGTATATAGTGAAGTGCTTAATAAATGCTTTTTTGGCTGATTGATTTCCTGTTTAGTAGGAAGGGTTCTAGAATCTTTCAGAGTGCTATCCATAGTTTTGATACCTTTTTGAAAAAAATTGAACTTGGGTTTTTATATAGGACAATACTTCAAAACTGGTGAATCGTTCCTTTTCACAGAATTCTATGTGGACATAGTAGTATTATTGGGATACTTAGACTTTCCTAGAAGGGAAATAACTTTTGAGCTATTAGGTAAGTAACCCTCTTCTCACCTTCCTACCATCTTTCTCTCCATCATTATCTGAATAATTTACTATAATAGATCTTTTGTCTTTTGCCTTTTGGAATATGTCATTCCATGTTCTTTTGTCCTTTAAAATGATAGCTAATAAATCTTGTGTGATTGTGATTCCTCAGAATTTGAATTCTTTTTGATTGTATTAAATATGTTTTCTGTTGTTGAAAGTTTTGGAGTACAATGTGTGTATGTGTAGGTGTGTGGATGTGTGTGTGTTCACACATGGATTTACTCACATATACACACACAAATACACACTCATGGTGGGAGTGTGTGTCAAGGGAGTGACTTTGTTCTTTGTTTCCAATTTTTTGTCCCTCCATCCTACCATCACTTGGTTGAGGCTATAGTCCTTTGTTTTGGTTCTTCTCAGTGGACTTCATGGGAAATTCCCCTTCTCTGGATAAAAATGGGGATCTTCACACTCTCAAACTGGGGTTTATTGATAAGGAAAAGTCTGTGGTTAGTGTTGCCCAAGAATTCTTTTTTTCTATGACTAGAAAGATAAGAGATTAAATCGACTAGTAAATTTCCCTCATTTGGCTAGAAGTACTTCAGGATTCTTGAACTTGGGGAATATTTTCAAAAATCCCAAACTAAAATTCATTACCTTGTAACCCATCAAAGTATTGTGTTTGAATGCAGATCAAAGGATTCTTTTTTTTAAAGTTGTTTTTCTTCTTTCTTTTGTTTGTGTTTTCTTTCACAATATGACTAATATAAAAATGTGTTTTTGCATGACTGCACATCTATAATTTATATCATATTGTCATCTGAGGAAGGGATAAGGGAGGGAAAGAATTAAAATTAAAAAAAGCTCTTAAAATTGTTTTTGTGTGTAATTGGAAAACAAACTATTTTAAAAAGAAAAAAAATCACCTTATGTTTACTTTGCAAATATTTTGAATAAACTTATGTATTTGCATGTTGTTTTCCCTGTTAGAAAACAAGATCCTTGAGGACAGCAAATTTTTTTTCCTTCTGTATTTGTAGTCAAGAGTCACCGTTGTTAATTCATGTCTAGACTCTACTTTGGATTGTCCAGACTTTGCCACTATGATTTTATGGCTTTCTCATGCTGGAACATCCTTCTGTCTTGCCTTTTTCCATTAGTGAGTTCCATATGGGTCCTCTAATTTTTCTTTTAATTTATAATTTATAGAATAAAACAAGTATTTCCATAAAATAGTATAATATAAAAATTGCATATGAAACTGCAAATCCACCATGTACAACTTATTATTCTTTCTAAATATATAACGAAGGTATCATGTAAATTTCTTTTTCCCCCTTTTTTCTTCCCTTGTTTCTGCACTGCCTTAGAGATAGCTACTATTATACACAAATAGGCTTATACATATAAAATTATTCTATACATACTTCTATTTCTCAGTTCTTCCTCTGGACAGAGATAGAATCTATCTTTATATGTCCTTTCTTTTTAATTTGTGTATTTATAATAGTCAAAATGATTTGTTGCTCAAAATTGTTCTTAATACAATATTGTTACCATATACAACATTTCTCTTGTTTCTGTTCACTTTACTTTTCACCATTTTATGTAAGTATTTCTATGCCTTTCTAAGATCACAGCTCATCATTTTTTAACTAAAGCTTTTTATTTTCAAAACATATGCATGGATCATTTTTCAACATTAGCCCCTGCAAAAATCTTGTGTTCCAAAATTTCCCCTCCTTCTTCCCATCCCCTCCCCTAGATGGTAAATAATCCAATATATGCTAAACATGTAAGATATATGTTAAATCCAATATATGGATACATATTTATACAATTATCTTGCTGCACAAGAAAAATCAGATCAAAAAGGAAAACAAAATGAGAAAGAAAACAAAATGCAAACAAACCACAACAAAAAGAGTAAAAATACTATGTTGTAACACACACTCAGTTCCCACAGTCCTCTCATGGGTGTAGATGGCTCATAAGATCAAAAATCTTGTTATTGGAAAGAGCCACATCCATCAGAATTGGTCATCACATAATCTTGCTGTTGTCATGTACCATGATCTCCTGGTTTTGCTCATTTCACTAGGCGTCAGTTCAGTTAAATCTCTGCAGGTCTCTCTGAAATCATTGGCTGATCGTTTCTTATAGAACAATAATGTTCCATAACATTCATATATCATAACTCATTCAGTCATTCTCCAACTGATGGGCATCCACTCACTTTCCAATTTCTTACCACTACAAAAAGGGCACCACAAACAGTTTTGCACATGTGGGTCCTTTTTCCTCCTTTAAGATTTCATTGGGATGTAAACCCAGTAGAAACAGTGCTGGATCAAAGGGTAACTTTTCAGAGCTCATCATTTTTTATAACAGTGGTATTTCATTACAACCATACATCACAACCTGTTTAGCCATTCCCCAAACGATGGGGATCTCTATGATTTCCAGTTCTTTGTTACCACAAATAGAGCTACTATAAATGTCCCATTCCTATTTAAAATTATAATGACTATTTATGAATTTTCCTTTATCTTACTCATTATTTTCTTTCTCAACCTCTCTTCTTATCCTCTTTTAGTTATTTTATCTTCTCTCTCATTCTCCCACTCCCCATCCCACACTCTCCTCTAAGAGTCTTCATCCTGTCCCCCCTTCCCAGTCCACACATTTATCCAAAAGTTCCTCCCCAATCTTTGCTCCCATACTCCCAAATCTCAATCTACACACTCATTTCCTCACCCTGTCCCCCAGTTTTCTTACCTCTCTGTGTTCAGAAGGCTTCTACACCCTTCCAGATGTACACATTGTTTCCTTTATAACCCAGATGAAAGTAAGGTTACATTACTAGTTTTTCACCCCCATCTGCTTCCTCTGTATGAATTATTCTTTTTGCACCCCATTTAAAAAAATAGAATTGCTCCCTTTTATATTTTCCTATCCAATTTTATTTTTTTTTTAGAATCAACCCATGTGGAACTCATTAATGGAAAAAGGCAAGACAGAAGGATGTTCTAGCGTGAGAAAGCCATAGAATCATAGTGGCAAAGTCTGGACAATCCAGAGTATAGTCTAGACATGAATTAACAATGGTGAGTCTTGACTACAAATACAGAAGGAAAAAATTATCATATTCAACTTGGCTCCAACCTGTCTTTCAAAATTTCTTAGTAATGATGACAGTTTTAAGAACACTAATACTATTAAGAAATTGGGCCTGTCCAGTGCCCATTGGCCCATGAGAGTCATGTTTCATTTCCCTCTTTTCTCTTCCCTTTTGTGTATTGTCTTTTCTCATTAGAATATAAGCTATTTGAAGGCAGAAACTACTTTTCTTTTGGCTTGTATTTATATCTCCAGTGCTTAGCACAATGCTTGGCACACACTAAGTACCTAATTAATGCTTCTTGCCTGTCAATACCCAGCACAGTGCCTAGAACATAGTAAATACTTAACAAATGCTAGTTGATTGATTAAAATATAGATGACTTGGAAACGATATCCCATCTACAGATATACACATCCATCCATCCATCCATCCATCCATCTATTCATCCATCCACCTACCACAAATATACATAAGAAGTGAGTTTTATGCTTTATTAACCTTTTCTTTCTGTACCATTCTTTCCCAAACATAGCAAATAAGAAGACAGTACTTTGAAAAAAAAAAGAACTCCTTGGCTTTCTGTGACCCAGAAAGGTTTCTATTTTCCTTTGAATAGGGAAGTTCAGTAAATATGATTTCAGGTCTCTCTCCAAGGACATGTCTAGTGTCTGTTTTTGAAACCTGGAGTTATTCAATTGAAGAAGGGTTAAGACAAGAGTGAGGGTAAGTGCCCATGTGTTTGTTGTTTCTCCAGAGGGCCAGCATAGGTGTGATATTTCAATAGAGACATCAGTTCTACATGGGCAGGTAGAATAGACCCAGATCAGCAGTTACACTTAGGAGTAGATAAGTAATGAAAAGGTCATTTCTCAGCTGACATCCATTTTCACGTTTCTTCCCCTCTATGGACCAGCAATGAGTCTTGCTTTTGATTGAATTTTGATTCCAATTCCTGGTTTCATGGTAAGCACTTGAAATGTGGCTGAAATGTGAATCTTGGAAAATGAGACAAAGGGGTAGACATACACACACATTCACGCTTGAATGAGAGATGGAGACAGAGAAAGACGGAGAGACTGAGGGAAAGACAAAGACACAGAGAACTAACTTTTCATTTGGCTATTTTATTTTATTTTATTTTGCTGAGACAATTGGGGTTAAGTGACACGCCCAGGATCACATAGCTAGGTGTTTGGCTAATTAAAAAATACTTCCAGGAATGGATGATGTTGTTGATAGTAGAAGACTTTTCAAAGGGACAAATTCTGATCCTCCTCTGCCTTCTCATTTTGTGAGCAGTTAGGTATAAAAGTTTAGCATACATTCCCCCCTTCAGGTATAGTGACAAGGGAAGGTAAAGGCTAGCAATATTTAAGAAGAAGGCAAATAGTTATAATCTTAATTCAGTCCTCCTTGCTTTCAGAGAAGAGAACTGTCAGTCTCATGGCTCATTTTCCTGTTTCCCATCCAGGCAGAAATGTTTTCCTTGAAGAAGGGTGGGCAAGAATCCAAAGCTCTACTCAAGCTGTTGGCGTATTCATTTAGACACCCCAGGAAGACATGAGGGGTATAGTTGGTAAGAGCACTGGGCTTAAGGTCAGAAAGACTTGGATTCAAACTCTATCTCAGATACTTAATAGCTATATGAACTCAGGGAGATCACTTAACCTCACAGATTCAGTTTTCTCAACTGGAAAATGGGGATAATAATAGGACTTATCTCATCTCACAGGGTTGTTGTGATGATCAAATGAGAAATTATATGTGCAATACTTTCCAACCCTAAAGCCCTATGTAAATGTTAACTATTCTCCTCTTCCTTTACCTCCTTCTCTTCCCCCTTCCTTTCCTTTTCTTTCTCCTCCTCTTCTTTCTGTTCTTTCTCCTCCTCCTCATTCCCCACCGACAGCACATACCTTGAAGACAAAGAAATGCTTCACTTATGCATTTCTCTTCTCAGCATTTAACACTGTTCCTGGTATATAGCATGCATTTAGTAAATGGTTTTTAATTAATTTATTCAATTATTCATTCATTCAGGGATCAGCAGGAGTGATGAAATTTCTTGAAGCTATTTCAGTGCTTAGTAGCTGGACTTTGGCCTGAGGGAGAGAACAAATGAAAAAGTCCACAATATCCTGGTGGGATGCTCATGGGATGCCATATTCCTTCCTGCCACTCATCTTCTTTTAGCTTTCCTTTCCAAAACTTCATCCCAGAAACATCCTTAAAGTCCATATATTGGCACAACCTTGGGGCATTCTGGTAGTTTTCTGAGGGGCTCTATATGGGAGACCTCTTCTTGGAGGAGAATCCTTAAGAGGACATTTTGGTCTACCAAATTAAGGACTTAAAGAAACCCCCAAACAATAAGTTTGGCAGTGGGAATCTTGTATTCTCTACCCCTTTCAGTTTTGTGTGTCATGGTAGGATCTGCTCTGCTCTAGAATATGGGCTTGTGAAAACTCTTCTGTTCATATTTTCATCAAGGACATTCTCAGCCTGTGTTTTGGGCATTCTCATAAAGATTTTGTAGAGGAGAAAAGAGAGGCATATAGTGATTGATGTCTTCTCAATTGCCTTTTTTATCTGATTTCCAACCCCCCCCCCCCACCCCCATCATTCTGTAGTTTTCCCATTTTTCAGATATTCAGGTTTGACTAATGAACCAATTAATATAGAAGAATGACAGGCAGGAATTAAGAGAGGTTGTTGCATGTATTACTTTCTTTCACTCCTGAATTATTCAATATTCCTGTCTTCCTATTTCCAGGATTTTCTCCACTCCACTTCATCCCTCTCAATGTGGCCAGATTAGTCTTTCTAAAATGTTATTTTCATGATGATTTCCATCCCTGCTCAAAACCCTTGAATGGCCCTCGCTGCCAATCAGAAAAAGGCTGGCTCAAGTCTACTTTTTCAGTCTTATTTCACATTATTCCCCTTTGTGCTAAGATGAGGGAGCACAGAGGAGAGAGATTCAGCCAAAAAGCTGGGAAGACCAGGGTTCAAATACATCCTTGACCATACTGGCTTGTGTGACCCTGGGAAAGTTACATAACCTCACAGTGCTATAGGCAACTCTCTAAAGATATAAATTGCTGACTTGTTACGGTAGAAGGAGTTTCCTTGCTGAGAGTCTCCTACATATGCTAAAAGAATTATAGATCCACTATCTATGTGTCCATCCCAAATTACACAGACTTCATGTTTCAACTGAATGATTGATCTCCAGTCTAGTCATTCCATTTTCAGTCTCTATACCTTTGTATAAGACATACTCATTTCTTTCTCATTCCTGTTTGTTAGTATCTTTATGTTCTTTCAAGGATCAATTGAAATGCCATCTTCTCTGATTTGTTAAAATACTTCTCTCTCTTCTCAGATTACCTTACAGTTACTTATATACAGAGGTTTTTGCCCTCATGGAGTTTCCATCCTACTGAATGGAAATAAGATTCTTCCAAATCCAAAGATAATAGAATGATAGCCTGACAAGACTTCCTAGCACTTACTTAGCATAGTGTCTTGTAAATAGTAGGTACTTAATAATGATCAACCTCTTGACTTCTCAAGTTCCTCTGCATGCTTCATATCCATCATTTTAAAAAATTATTTATTTTAAATTTCTGAAATAAAACAAGCATTTCCATTATATAGTATAATAAAAAGATGATTGTATGTGGGATACAAATATTATATGCAATTTTCTATTCCTTTTAAATATATAATAAAGTTATTATGAAAATTTCTTTCTTTTTTCCTCCTCACACTATTGTAATTACATTTATGTGCTAATTGGACTGTTTAGCAGTTCTCCAATCGATAGGTTCCTATTTGGTTTTAGCTCTTTGCTACGTCAAAAATTGATTTAATTTAATAATTTGATTAAATTAATTAATTTGTTATTAATATTTTTGCCATCATAGGTCCTTTGGAGAGGGATAGGCAAGATTCCAAAACTTTCTTCTCCTTGATTTACCAATCTTTATGTTTAAACCTCCTAGGGAACATAAGAGGTGAGAACCAATGGGTAAGAGTCCTGGATTTGAAGTTGATCTGGTTCAAATTCTACCTCAGACTCTTAATAGCAGTATGAGTTTTCCCACTGTCTCTGATCTCTTTGGGATCTAGTAGTGATTTAGTCCCTGCCCTGCTCTGTTTTCCAACCTCCCTCCCCCCTTTAAGAGTAGTACCATTGGGTGTAGTTTAGTGACAATGTCAAATTGTTTTGCAGCAAGGAAAGGCAAAGTTATTGTTCCAGCAACAGTTCACCAGGAATCCTGAGTAAATTTTTCATGAAACTTGAGCAGCATGTGTGGATTTAAGGGAAAATAAAGAATTCATCTTCTGGGAACATGTCAAGTGCCAAGAACACCAAGACTCTTGAGCTGACTCCGTAATGAGGTCACATGGGGAGAAGCAACTTACCTTGAATATGCTTTGTTTTCTTATATGTTCTGTGTTTTCTTTTTATCTCTGGAGTCACAATGATGGGGGAGAGGGGGTGGATGGGATGGGATGAGAGTTCTCATTTTTCTTTCTTTCTGATATGGTTGCCTTCTATTGAATACACCCCAGAGACTGGCCTGTCTCCTCTAGTTTATTCCTTCTGTTGATTGCCACCAATTTATCATATACTTATATTTGGTTTGTACATAGTTGTTTGCATTTCATTTCCTCCATTAGATTATGAGCTGCTTCAGGGCAGAGGTTGTGTTTTTACCTTTCTTTGTACCTGACACATGGTAAATGCTTCATCAATGCTTGCTAATGGATATGGAGTCCATGGGCTGAATGACATTACTTCTGGTTTATTTTCTTGGCTAGGAAGTCCATTCAAGGTCCAGAACAAAACCATAGGAACCTTGATTACAGTTGTAATGAGCCTAAGAGAAAAAGGGAATACAGGGTGGTCAAAAGATTATGAAATTAAATTGAGTCAAGTCAACTAACTCTTGGAGGGATACTATTATGTTTTTTCAAATGTCTTAGATTTCTCAACTTTATATAGATGTTGGATGGCTTAATGGACTTTTTTTTTATGAGAATGAGCTAATTTTGACTTCAAGAAAGTACTGAAAGCAAGCTTATTGGTGTTCAATTCTGCTCCCTAGTTCTTGATTATAAACTTCACATAGATTTTCTAAAATCTTAAACAAAGATTAACCCTATTGAAATAATTCTCTCCTTTTCAATTTCACATTTTGGTGAAAAATTAAAATGGAACAGAACTTTATTATAGCATGTACCAGAAATGGATGGTCTTGGGAGGTATTAGGTTCTCTTTCATTAGAAGGCTGTAGTCAAAGACCTGATAATTACAGCTTTTGGGATGTGATTTGATTCTTATTCAAGTTCAATTCAGACTAGACTTCTCAAATCCTTTCCAGTTCTGACATTTTTTTGGCCCCTGAAAATCCACAGATAATGACAATGTTCTACTCATCCTGGTCAATGGGTACTTTATGACAGGGACCTTAAAAGTAGGTGATAGTTATTTGGTAGCAGTGAGAGGTAGGGAGGTTGTAGAAGTGTTTTTTTTTTTTTTATCAAGATGCTGTAGGGTTCAAAGTTTTAGATGGAAGAGGTGACATAGCCAAAAAGGAAATTCTGATGGCACCATTTCCCCAAACCATTTAGGATTTAGTGAGTGCCAGAAAGCTCTTGTCATGCTGTTAAAACAGCTGGATCCTGAATAGGACTGGAAACTTGGCTTGGAGGAAATCCTCTGTGGATCTTGGTTTCCTGCAGATAGGATTTACTCCTTACTGGTTGAGGACAAGGATGCAATAGGCAATGTTTAGAATACAAAGCCAGATAAAATGCCTGCCCACTGGAGCTAACCTTTCTCCAGCAGAATTAACAACAGTCATCCCCCTCAGTTGCAATGACACCATTTCCTGTCTTGAGATTTAATTGTTCATGACCTACAAAGTGAAAATTAAAAACAAAATCATAAATGAAACTGATTCAGAGAATTCCTCCTAGAATTCTTGCTATCATATATTATTTATTCATCAGAATTCATCAAGATATTCATAAAATACATAGAAATGATTTCCACCTAAAAATGCCATTTATTTGTGATCTATAAGGAATAAAGTGTTTATACTCATTTTATTTCTTTTAAAAATGTTTTTCTCTATCTCACCTTTTGGAAATACATGGTAGATTTATTTGGAAACTTAAGTATAAATCCAGATGGTACTTTGGGAGTCTTTGCTCATAATAAAATATGATTCTATTAGAGGTACAATGGGAAAAAAAAAACACTTCAGACTTGGGCATCAGGAAGATCTGAGTTCAGAACCTGCTCTGAAAAATAATCTGTTTGGCTACAAGCGAATCACTTAATCTCTCTGAGCCTGTTTTCTTATCTGTAAGATAGTAATAACCATACTTTTAGTTCTAAACTAACAGGATTGTTTCAAGCCGGAGAGGAGATAATGTATATTAGACAGAATCTTGAGGCAAATGGTTTCACTTAAACTTGGTTGGAAAAAATATTGTTAATCCCAAAGGTGAAATATTTTACAAATATAATTTGTTGTTATTAGTATTACTTAGTATTTTCTATCTTGAGTCTTATCTCTGGCAAAGATGGCAATGCTAAATTCTTTCCCCTGGAAAGTTTCACAGTAAACATAAGTTCTCAGTGGGAGCAGGTCAAAAGATATGTCAATTTCTTCATCCCAATATGTTCCCCATTTCCATCATGGAGGTCTGATTTATAACCTGATAGCTTTTTTGGTCATGTTGTTAAAATAAGAAAACAAACAAAAAACCCCAAGAAAACAAATATAGATTAGCTGGGAATAAAGAAACGTCTAGGTGAACTCCTCTGAGGAACTGAATGACTACAAAGACATATTTCCTAAAAAAAAATGAGGACATGGCCTGAATTTAGGTTTAATACCATCAGTTTTATCTTCCTTTCCTTTGAAATTTGTTGATGAAGATTTTCCATCAAGCAAAAGCAAAAAAAGTAAATAATAAAATCCAAACAAGATTCTGGGAATTATTATTATCATTTTTAATTAAAGCCCCCAATCCAACTTCCAGTAAGTACATACATATATACATACACATACACAAATTTTTTTTTCTTAGATCGCATATGCTTATCAGAGAGAGGCTCAATAAAAATGTGATTGAAAGAAAACAGACCTTCTAAGGGAAGGAATTCTACCAGAGACAGCAACACCATCCTTGCCTGAGATCTTAAGTGATATCAAAGAGCCAGACCCTTGACTGTTTTTACAGAAGCCAATGATTAATTGAATAGCTTTTCCAATTGCTGGAAGTGACACATGGACTCAATCAGCCTGAAGGTGGAGGAAAGGGGCAGGGATAAAAGAAGCAGATGTTCTGCTTGAACTTTTTCACTGGGGTCAGATGTTTTTGCTTGGGAAATTCATTCTATTTTAATTTTTTCTTGCTCATTCTCCCTCCTGCTATCTTATATCACCCTTAGTTGACTAGCTTCACATTCTGTGAGTTTTCAGAAATCTGTTCAGAATGAATGGATGATTCTCTTGGCATTTAGATTAATAGGCCCCTCCCTGGGCTCTCTCAATCAATAGTCCTATGGTTCAAGACTGAAGGATGCATTTCTGAAGGGTCTTGGAATCACTTAATGCTCAAGAACCTTTCTATTCATGTCTTGTTCCCTTCCCTCCCCCCAGAATATTTTTAAACTTTCTATCGCTAATCTATTAGTTCTGTGACCTCTAGACTCATTGTAGAGCACTTCACTCAGATCCCATTTTGAAAGGGGGCGACAATCACAAAATCTCAGAGTTTGAGGGGACTTGAGTAAGTAGCACATAATGCCCCGTACATATGATCAATAACTTTTCCTTCAAGACCTCCTATGAGGTAGAAAATCCTATTTCCCAAGCAATCCCCTTATTCTGCTTTTGAATCAATCTATTTGTCAGGAAGTTTATCTTTACATCAAGCCCATATATAACATATATAAGCACAGAAAGCACCTCTTTGGCATTTGTTTCATACAGTGGAATAGCATGTACAACAGTTCTCATTGTTCTTCTCCTCCGCCTAACTATCCATACTTCCCTCATTAATTTTCACCACTCACTTCTATGTATGTCTTTGGATTGGCAGATTTCATTTTCAGAAGCCCATCATGGAAGACAGAGAAGCAAGGGGAAAGAATAATTATATTCCTGAGTTCCCAACAGAACTTACACTGAAGAGCTGCTTGTGAAAGGTTTGTATATGGCTTCGTCTCTTCCTCATCCTCCCACTGGGAGTGAAAGTGATGGTGGTAGGGAAGGTTACTGTTTGCATGAGCAAGTTTCTCTAGATTATGTTTTGAGAGAAAGGTCTCATTCAGATTCTGCTAGCCAGGAGGGGGAAAGGCTGTCTGTGGCTTGTTCAGAGTGAGAAATATGTTTCTAGTTAGCAAAATGGCAATCACCTTCTCCAGGCTTGATAACAGAGTGCATTAATTTTTGGCAATGTGACATTTGGAAACATCCAGTGCTGTATTTCAATGAAACCCAGAGTTCATGGAACATGACGGAGAGAGTCGGAATACTCTTGGAGACACATGGAGTCAGGAGAGTTGGGCTTCGGTCCTGGCTCAACTCCTCCGGGCTATGTGATGTTAGCCAAGTTTCCTCGCCCATAAAATGGGAATCATAACAGTCTCACTTCCAACTTTACTGGGGTGGTTTATAAGGGGTAAAAGCTTAAAACGCTTTAAGATTTACTTACTTTAAGAATTGGTGATTTCTTTCTAGCTTCCGAAAATATTCTAGATCAGTACCCACTCAAAACCATGAGCCTTTAACCAAATCTATGTTCCTCTAACTAAATTTGACCAGTGGATAAACGGGACAAAGCAAAACACATTTACTTAAAGAGCATAACAAAATAGAAGCCGAGGATAATTATACACATAATACACTTCTGTTGTTGTTAAGTTGTTCCAGTCATGTCTGTTTCTTTGTGACATTATTTGGGGTTTTCTTGGCAAAGATACTGTAGTGATTTGCCATTTCCTTCTCCAGCTCATCTTAAAGATGAGGAAACTGAGGTAAACAGGGTGAAGTGACTTGCTTAGGGTCACACAACTAGGAAGTGTCTGAGACTGGATTAGAATTCACGTTCTCCTGACTTCAGGCCCCACTGGACCTAGCTGTCCACATTTAATCTACTTAATTAGTCAATGAATTAATAAGAATTTTTTTAAAAAACTTTTTTTTTGTTAGCCAAAACTTCACCCTTACTTCTCTCATTTCAATTTGAGAAAAGAAAAGCAAACCCCATTACAAATGTATTGTTGCTGTTCAGTTGTAGCTGATTCTTTGTGACCCAAACCCTATGAATCCTGTGGTTGGTGTTTCTTTGGCAAAGATACTAGCATAGTTTTCCATTTTCTTCTCCAGTGGCTTAAGACAAAAAGGGTTAAGTAACTAAACCAGGTTCACACAGCTATAAGTGTTTGAAGCTGGATATGAACTCTCATCTTCTTGCCTCTAGACCAAGCAGAAAATCAACTGAGCCATCTACCGCTTCTATAAACGTGTGTAGTCAATCAAAATTGGACATGTCTAAAAAATATTGTCTCATATTCTGAATCCTTTACTTCTCTATCAGGAGGTAGGTAACATGTTTCATTATTAGTCCTCTGGAATTGTGATTGTTCATTATGCTGATAATTCATTACAACATGATATCACATTCAACATGATATCATTACAACAATATAATATCACATTTATGTATGATAACTTGTTCAGCCATTCCCCAATTTATGAGCATCCCCTCAGATTCCATCATTTACTAGTTCATAAAACAAGTACATACTTACACATATACGTAAGTACATGCATTTTGGGTACATGATTAGATTTCATTTTGCTTAGGATGAATCTTTCCTTCAATCTACTTTCCTTCTAATTCTAGTTCTCATTCCCTTTCCTTTCCCCTTTTCTCCCTTTCCCCATTGAATGAACTGTATTTCTGAGCTAATTCATGTGTGTGCATGTATATTCTTCCTTCTTTTGAGTTCATATGAGAATGAGATTCATTGCTAGCTGTATAGATGTCTACTTGTGCATTCTGATTATGTGAGATATTACTTTCCCTTTTCCCCACTCTCCCCACTTCCTTTCTCTTTTCTTCTCTTTTTATTTTTCTCCTAAGATCATGAAGGCATAATGAAACAGCTCCTGACTGTGTCTAATTGAATTCCCTCTATGATACCTGATAATTATAGAGCTCAGAAGGGAAACATGTATCATGTCCCCATGTTTAAAAGTAAATAGTTGATCCTTGTTTGATCCTTAATAATTGTCATTAAAGTTTATTTTTTTATGTTTCTCTTCCTCCCATGTTTAAACTTCAGATTTTTCTTCATAATTCTGCTCATATTTTCCTTCCTTCCTTCCTTGCTTGCTTGCTTCCTTCCTTCCTTCCTTTCTCCCTTCCTTGTTTCTTTTTTATTGAAGCTTTTTTTTTTTTTTTGGAAACATATGCAAGGATAATTTTTCAACATTGACCCTTGCAAAACCTTGTGTTCCAATTTCCTCTCCTTCCCTCTACCCCCTCCTCTAGATGGAAAGCAATCCAATATATGTTAAACATGATAAAAATATATGTAAATTGAATATAGACATACATATTTATATAATTATCTTGCTGCACAAGAAAAAAATTGCTCAAAAAGGAAGAAAAATGAGAAAGAAAATAAAATTCAAGCAAACAACAACAAAAGAAGTGAAAATATTATATTGTGGTCCACAGTCAGTTCCCCAAGTCTCTCTTCAGGTACAGATGGCTCTCATCATAACAAGTTTATTGGAACTGGCCTGAATCATCTCATTGTTGAGAAGAGCCACGTCCATCAGAATTGATCATCATATAATCTTGCTGTTGCCATATATAATGATCTGGTTCTACTCATTTCACTTAGCACTAGTTCCTGTAAGTCTCTCTAGGCCTCTCTGAAATCATCTTGTTGATCATTTCTTATAGAGCAATAATATTCCATAACATTCATACATATAACTAATAAGTTATAGTATATGGGCATCCATTCAGTTTCCAGTTTCTAGCTACTACAAAAGGGCTGTCACAAACTTTTGCACATGTGGGTCCCTTTCCCTCCTTTAAGATCTCTTTTGGGATATAAGCTCAGTAGTAACACTGCTGGGCAAAAGGTATGCACAGTTTCATTGCACTTTGGGCATAATTCCAAATCACTCTCCAGAATGGTTGGGTCAGTTCACAACTCTACCACCAATGTATTAGCATCTCAGTTTTCACATATCCCATCTAACATTTACCATTATCTTTTCCTGTCCTCTCAGCCAATCTGAGAAGTATGTAGTGATACCTCAGAGTTGTCTTAATTTGAATTTTTAATCAATAGTGATTTAGAGTATCTTCTCATATGACTAGAAATTGTTTCAATTTCTCCATCTGAAAGTTGTCAGCTCATATCCTTTGACTATTAATCAAATGGAAAATGGCTTGAATTCTTATAAATTTGCATCAATTCTGTATATGTTTTAGAAATGAGGTCTTTATCAAAACTCTTGAATGTAAAAATGCTTTCCCAATTTATTGCTTTCCCTCTAATCTTGTCTGTATTAGTTTTATTTGTATAAAACTTTTTAACTCAATATAATCAAAATTATCTATTTTATGTTCAATAGTGAGCTCCACTTCTTCTTTGGTCACAAAATCCTGCCTTCTCCACAGATCTGAGAGGTAAACTATCCTTTGTTCTTCTAGTTTGCTTTATAATATCACTTTTCATATCTAAATTATGAACCCATTCCAACCTTATCTTGGTATGTGGTGTTAGGTGTGGGTCAATGCCTAGTTTCTACCATACTAGATTTCTATTTTTTCCAGCAGTTTTTGCCAAGTAGTGAATTCTTATCCTAAAAGCTGGGGTATTTGGATTTGTCAAACACTAGATTGCTATAGTTATTGACTATTTTGTCCTGTCAACCTAACCTACTCTACTGATTGACTACTCTGTTTCTTAGCCAGTATCAAATGGTTTTGATGATTTTAGGTCTGGCACAGTTAGGCCACCTTCATTTGCTTTTTTTTTTTTTTTTCAGTAATTCCTTGGAAATTCTTGATCTTTTGTTCTTTCAGGTGAACTCTGTTATTATTTTTTCTAGATCTGTAAACTAATTTCTTAGGAGTTGGATAAGGCACTGAATTAGTAGATTAATTTAGGTAATATTGTCATTTTTATTAGATTTGCTTGACATACTCATAGGCGCTTGATATTTTTCCAATTGATTAGATCTGACTTTATTTGTGTGGAAAGTGTTTTGTAGTTATGTTTACATGGTTCTTGATTTTGCCTTGGCTGATATACTTCCAAATATTTTATATTATTGACAGTTATTTTAAATGAAATTTCTCTTTGTATCTCTTTGCTGCTGGACTTTGTTGGTAATATATAAATATACTGGTGATTTATGTGGATTTATTTTGTATCCTGTAACTTTGTTAAAGTTGTGAATTGTTTCTAGTAGCTTTTTAGTTAATTCTCTGAGATTCTCTAAGTATACTATCATATCATCTGTAGAGTGATAATTTGGTTTCCTCATTATCTACTCTAATTCCTTTAATCTCTTTTTCTTCTCTAATTGCCAAAGCTAGAATTTCTAATACAATATTGAATAGTAATGGTGATAGTGGGCAACTTGTTTCACTCCTTATCTCGTTGGGAATGGTTCCAGTTTGTCCCTGGTACAGGTGCTTGCTGATGGTTTTAAATAAATCCTATTGATCATTTTAAGGAAAACTCCATTTATTCCTATACGCTCTAGTACTTATAATAGAAATGGATATTAGATTTTATCAAATGTTTTTTTCTGCATCTATTGAGATAATCATATGGTTTTGGTTAGTTTGGCTACTGAAAATTATGCCAATAGTTTTCCTAATATTGAACCAGCCCTGCATTCCTGGTGAAAATCCTACTTGGTCATAGTGTATTATCCTGGGAATGTCTTTCTGTAATTTCTTTGCTAATATTTTATTTAAGATTTTTACATCAATATTCATTAGGGAAATTGGTCTATAATTTACTTTCTCTGTTTTTATCCTACCTGGTTTAGTTATCAGAACCATATCTGTACCATAAAAGGAATTTGGTAGGACTCCTTCTTTCCCTATTTTTTCAATTAGTTTGTATAGTATTTCAATTAATTGTTCTTTACATGTTTGGTAGAATTCACATGTAAATCCATCTGTCTCTGGGGAGTTTTTCTTAGGGAGTTGATTAATAGCTTGTTCTATTTCTTTTCCTAACATGGGATTATTTAAGTAATTTATTTTTTCCATTGATTTGTGCAATTTATATTTTTGTAGGTAGTTCTCCAATTTACTTAGATTATCAAATTTATTGATATATAGTTGGGCAAAATAGCTCCTAATTATTGCTCTAATTTCCTCTTCATTGGTGAAAAGTTCTCTCTTTTCATTTTTGAGACTAACAATTTGATTTTCTCCTTTCCTTTTTCTAATCAAATTAACTAAAGGTTTATCTATATTTTTTTCATAAAACCAACTCTTAGATTTATTTATTAATTCAATAGTTTTCTTACTTTCAATTTTATTAATCTCCCCTTTTATTTTCAGAATTTCTCATCTGATATGTAATTGGATTTTAATTTGCTCTTTTTTCTAGCTTTTTTAGTTGCAATCCCAATTTGTTGATCTTCTCTTTCTTTATTTTATTCAAGTAAGCATCTAGAGATAGAAAATTTCCCCTAATCACTGTTATGGCTCTATCCCAAAAATTTTGGTGTGTTGTCTCAGTATTGTCATAATCTTGGATGAAATTATTGATTGTATCTATGATTTATTGTTTCACCCATTCATTCTTTAGGATTAGGTTATAAATTTTCAAAAAAAATCATATGGTCTATTTTCCCCTTGCCTTTTATTGCATGTAATTTTTATTGCATCATGATCTGAAAAAATGCATTTGCTATTTCTACCTTTCTGCATTTGATTTCAAAGCCTTTTTGCCCTGATATATGGTCAACTTTTGTACAGGTTCCATGAACTACCAAGAAAAAAAGTGTACTTCTGTCTCAATTCAATTTTCTCCAAAGATCTATTATATCTAATTTTTCTGACATTCTATTTACCTCCTTAACCTCTTTCTTATTTATTTGGTGGTTTGATTTATCTAATTCTGAGAGAGCAAGGTTGAGATTTCCCACTAGAATAGTTTTGCTGTCTATTTCTTCTTGTAGCTCTTTTAACTTTTCCTTTAGGAATTTGGATGCTCTACTACTTGGTGCCTATATATTTAGTATTGATATTTCTTCATTATCTATGATACCTTTTAGCAAGATATAGTTTTCTTTCCTATCTCTTTTAATTAGATCTATTTTTGCTTTTGTTTGAGTTGAGAGCAGGATTTCTATCCCTGCTTTTTTTACTTCACCTGAAGCATAATAGATTCTGCTCCAGCCTTTTATCTTTACTCTAAATGTATTATTCTGCTTTAAATGTGTTTCTTGTAAACAACATATTGTAGGATTCTGGCTTTTAATCAAGTCTGCCATCTGCTTCCGTTTTTACGGAAGAGTTCATTCCATTCACATTCACAGTTAAAATGACTAATTTTGTATTTCTCACCATCTTATTTACCCCAAGTTATGCTTTTCCCTTTTCTTTCCAAATTTCCCTCCTCTCCAGTATTTAGTATCTGACCACCATCTCCCTCAAACAGCCCTCCCCTTTACATATCTTTCCCCCTTTTTATATTTTTCCCCTACTACTTCTATTTTTCCTTTTATTAGCCTCTCCTTTTCCTCTACCACTTTCCTATAAGATGAGACAAGTTTCTCTAAGAAACCAAATATGAGTAATATTCTCTCTTTGAGCCAAATCTGATGAAAGATTTGCACAATGTTCACCCCCTCCCTTATTGTCCTCAATTATAATAGGTCTTTTTTTGCTTCTTACTGAGATATAATTCCCCTCATTTTACCATTTTCTTTTTCCAGTATAATTCCCATTTCACTTTTAGTTTTTTTTAATATAATCACAGTAGAATCAAATTATACCTACACTCTCTAAGTATACTCATATCTGACATATAGTTCTCAAGAGTTCTTTCCTTTTTACCTTTTTATGCTTCTCTTGAGTTCTGTATTTGGAGATAAAATTTTTTTGTTCAGCTCTTGTCTTTTTATCAGAAATAAATGAAATTCACCTGTATCATTGAATATCCATATTCTTCCCTGAAAGACAATGTTCAGTTTAGCTGGATAGTTGATTCTTGACTGAAATCCAAGTTCCTTTGCCTTTTGGAATGTCAGATTCCAGGCACTTTTATCCTTTAAGGTGAAAGCTGCTAGGTCCTGGGTAATACTGATTGTGGCTCCTTGATATTTGTATTGTTTCTTTCTAGCTGCTTACAATATTTTTTTCTTGATCCAATATTTTTTTTTGAGGTTAAAGTCTTTTAAAAAATAATTATAACTTTTTATTGATAGAACCCATGGCTGGGTAATTTTTTTACAACATTATCCCTTGCGCTCACTTCAGTTCTGATTTTCTCCTCCCTTCCTCACCCAGATGGCAAGCAGTCCTATACATGTTAAATAGGTTACAATAGATACAATATATGTGTGCAGAACTGAACAGTTCTCTTGTTGCACAGGAAGAATTGGATTCAGAAAGTAAAAATAACCTGGGAAGAAAAACCAAAATGTAAACAGTTTATATTCATTTTCCAGTGTTCTTTCTTTGGATGTAGCTGCTTCTGTCCATCATTGATCAATTGAAATTGAGTTAGATCTTCTCTTTGTCAAAGAAATCCACTTCCATCAGAATACATCCTCATACAGTATCATTGTTGTATATAATGATTTCTTGGTTTTGCTCATTTCACTTAGCATCAGTTTATGCCAGTCTCTCCAAGGCTCTCTGTATTCATCCTGCTAGTCATTTGTTAGAGAACAATAATATTCCATAACATTCATATACCACAATTTACCCATCCGTTCTCCAATTGATGGGCATCCATTCATTTTCCAGTTTCTAGCCACTACAAACACGGTGGCCACAAATATTTTGGCACAGACAGGTCCCTTTTCCTTCTTTAGTATCTCTTTGGGATCCAATAATTCTTAAATTTAGCTATAATATTCCTTGGAGTTTTCATTTTGGGATCTCAGGTTGTGATTGGTAAATTCTTTCAATGGCTACTTTACCTTCTGATTCTAGGATATCAGAGCAGATTTCCTTGATGATTTACTGAAAAATAATGTCTAGGCTCTTTTTTTCATCCTGGTTTTCAGGAAGTCCAATAATCTGTAGATTATCTCTCCTAGATCTATTTTCCAGGTCAATTGTTTTTCCAATGAGGCATTTTACATTTTCTTCTTTTTTTTTTTTCATTTTTTTAAAGTTTTTGTTTGATTCTTTTTTTTTTTAATTTTTATTATAGCTTTTTATATACAATACATATGCATGGGTAATTTTTTTTAACAACATTATCCCTTGCACTCACTTCTGTTCTGACTTTTCCCTTCCTTCCTTCCACCCTCTCCCCTAGATGGCAGGTAGTCCTATACATGTTAAATATGTTAAAGTATATATTAAATACAATATATGTATACATATTTACACAGTTATCTTGTTGCACAGAAAAGATCAGATTTAGAAAGAAGGTAAAAGTAACCTGAGAAGAAAAAAACAAAAATGCAAGCAAACATTAATAGAAAGAGTGGAAATATTATGTTGTGGTCCATACCTTGTTTTACTCCAAATATTTTCTCTGGGTGTAGCTGGTTCTTTTTGTTACACATCAATTGGAACTGATTTGGATTCTCACATTGTTGAAGAGAGCCATATCCATCAGAATTGATCATTATGTAGTATTGTTGTTGAAGTGTATATTCTGGTTCTTCTTATTTCACTTAGCATCAGTTCATGTATGTCTTTCCAAGCCTCTCCGTTTTTATCCTGCTGGTGATTTCTTATAGAACAATAATATTCCATAGCATTCTTACACCACAATTTATTCAGCCATTCTTCAATTGGTGGGCATCCTTTCAATTTCTAGTTTCTAGCCACAAAAAGGGCTGCCACAAACATTTTTGCACATATGGGTCCCTTTCCCTTCTTTAATATCTTTTTGGGATATAAGCCCAGTAGTAACACTGCTGGGTCAAAGGGTATGCACAGTTTGATAACTTTTTGAGTATAGTTCCAAATTGCTCTCCAGAATGGTTGGATCCATTCGCAACTCCAGCCCCAGTTTTCCCATATCCCCTCCAACACTCATCATTATCTTTTCCTGTCATCTTAACCAATCTGACAAGTGTGTAGTGGTATCTCAGAGTTGTCTTAAAATTTGCATTTCTGTGATCAACAATGATTTGGAACATCTTTTCATATGACTTGAAATAGTTTTAATTTCTTCATCTGAATATTGTCTGTTCATATCCTTTGACTATTTGTCAATTGGAAAATGGCTTGATTTCTTATAAATTAGAATCAATTCCCTATATATTTTGGAGATGAGGCCTTTATCAGAATTTTTGAATGTAAAAATGTTTTCTCAGTTTATTGCTTCCCTGCTAATCCTGTCCACATTAGTTTTATTGGTACAAAAGCTTTTAAACTTAATATAATGGAAATTTTCTATTTTGTGATCAATAATGACCTCTAGTTCTTCCCTGGTCACAAACTCCTTCCTTCTCCACAGGTCTGAGAGGTCAATGATCCTATGTTTTTCTAATTTATTTATAATCTCATTCTTTATGCCTTGATCATGAACCCATTTTGATCTTTTCTTGGTGTACTGTGTACGGTGTATGGTTTTAAGTAGAGGTCAATGCCTAGTTTCTGCCATACTACTTTCCAATTTTCCCAGCAGTTTTTGTCAAATAATGAATTCTTATCCCAAAAGTTGGGATCTTTGTGTTTGTCAAACACTAGATTGCTATAGGACTATTTTGTCCTGTGAACCTAACCTATTCCACTGATCAACTATTCTGTTTTTTAGTTAATACCAAATGGTTTTGGTGACTGCTGCTTTATAATATAATTTTAGATCAGGTATAGTTAGGCCACTTTCATTTGATTTTTTTCCCCCATTATTTCCCTTGAAATTCTTAACCTTTTGTTGTTCCAGAAGAATTTTGTTGTTATTTATTATTTAGCTCATTCACATTTATGGTTAAAACTACTAATTCTGTATTTCCTGCCATCTTGTTATCCCCAAATTATGCTTTTCTCTTTTCTTTCCCCCTTACCCCCCTCCCCAGTATTAGACTTATGAGCACCACTTGCCTCACACAACACTTCCTCTTTAGGATCCCTCCCTCCCCCTTGAAATCCCTCTCCTTTTCTTAAACTCTTTCCTTACTATCTCTGTATTCCCTTCTATTTACCGTAACCCTTCCCTTTTCGTTTTTCCCCTCCCACTTTTTCAATGAGGTGGGAGAAGCTTCTATGTAAACCAAATTATGTCTAATATTTCCTCTTTGAGCCAAATCTGATGAGAGTTGAGATTCACACTATGTTCATTCCCCTCCCTTCCTTCCCCCCCCCCCCCCCCCCCCCCCCCCCTCTCTCCCCCCCCCTCTTCTTTATTGTTTCCTTTGCCTCTTAGTGAAATGTTGTTTCCCTTTTTTTACCTCCACTTTTTCCTTTTTCTGGTACAATTTCCTTTCTACCTCTACTTCCCTTTTTTATAACAGTGAAACGAAATTATACATGTACTCTTTATGTATACCCATAATAGAAATACAGACCTATTCTGAAGATCCTCCAAATCATCTTCTGCTGAAAATTTGTTACATTCCAAACATTTGTTGGTTCTGTCACACCAAAACCAGTCCAGAGGCTTAATTTGCTGTTAATTTGAGGGGTATGGGAAGAGCTCAGAAGAAGATGTATCTCCTCTCTGCCATCTTGACTCTGCCCACCCCCTCCCCCCGATATATCACAGTTCTGGTCTTATCATTAGGGATGCTTTGTGGTCTTCTATTTTATTAAAAAAAAAAAAAAAACTAACCTCTACCTCCATCCTTATCCAGTCCCTGTCATAAACTTATACTCAGTTTTTCTGTGTAAGTTATTCTTTGCTGTAAATCTATGTATTTTACATTCTAGAATAATTTATTATAAGTTTTCTGCTCCTTTATAATGATGGTTGTCAAATCATGTGTGATTTTTATTGTGGCTCCTTGGTATTTGGACTCTCTGGCTGCTTACAGTGTATTTGAAGTGACCTGGCTATGATGTTCCTGGGAGTTTTCCTTTTTATTTCAGGAGAAAACCAATGAATTATTTTTCTACTTTGCTCTCTGGTTTTCAGAGATCTGAGAAGTTTTTAAGATTTCTTAAGACTTTTTTTTTGGTTATGGTGTTCAGATAGTCCAAGTATTCTTACTTTCCCCCTCCTCCTCAGTCTGGTCATTTATTTTTGCTATGATACATCTCACATTTTCTTCTGTATTTTCAGGCTTTTGACTTTATTTCAATATTTCTTGTTGCCTCATTAGAGTTATTTGTTTCTCTTTGTTCCATTCTAATTTGGGAGTTTGTTGCTTAGTCAGGATTGGGTACATCTTTTAAATTTTTTTTTAAATTAAAGCTTTTTATTTTCAAAAACATTCAATAGACAATTTTCAGCATTCACCTTTGCAAAGCCTTGTATTTCATTTTTTTCTCTTTCCCTTACACTCCATTTCCTCTTAGATGGCAAGTAATTAATATATGTTAAACATGTGCAATTCTATGCATATTTCTACAGTCATGCTATACAAGATAATTAGATCAAAAAGGAAAAAAAAATGAGAAAGAAAACAAAATGCAAACAAACTACAACAAAAAAAAGTGAAAATACTGTTGTGGTCCATACTCAGTCCCCTTAGTCCTCTTTCTGAGTGCAGATGGCTCTCTCCATTACAAATCTATTGGAACTAGACTGAATCATCTCACTGTTGAAAAGAGCCACATACATCAGAATTGATCACTGTATAATCTTGCTGTTGCTGTGTACGATATTCTCCTGGTTCTAATCACATCACTTAGCATCAGTTCATGTAAGTCTCTTCAGGTGTCTCTGAAATCATCCTGCTGATTATTTCTTATAGGACAGCAATATTACATAACATTCATATACCATAATTTATTCAGTCACTCCCCAAATGATGGCATCCTCTCAACTTCCTGTTCCTTGCCACTGTTAAAAGGGCTGCTACAAACATTTTTGCCTATGTGGGTCTTTTCCCTTTTTATAATCTCTTTGGGATACAGATCCAGTAGAGATACTGCTGGATCAGAGGGTATGCACAGTTTGATAGCACTTTGGGCATAGTTCCATATTGCTCTACAGAATGGTTGGATCAGTTTCACAACTCCACCAACAATATATCAGTGTCCCAATTTTCTCATATCTCCTTTAACATTTAATATCTTTTCCTGTTATCTTAATCAACCTGAGAGGTATCAAATGGTACCTCAGAGTTATCTTAATTTTCATCTCTCAGATCAATAGTGATTTTAGAGCATTTTTTCATATGACTAGAAATGGTTTTAATTTCTTCATCTGAAAATTGTTTGTTTCCTTTGACCATTTATCAATTGGAAATGGCTTGTATTCTTATAAATTTAAGTCAATTATCCATATATTTTAGAAATGATGTCTTTATCAGAACCCTGATTGTAAATTTTATTCTCCAGTTTACTGCTTCCCTTCTAATCTTGTCTGCATTGGTTTTGTTTGTCAAAAAAAACTTTTTAATTTAATATAATCAAAATTATCCATTTTGCATTCCGTAATGTACTCTCATTCTTCTTTGGGTACAAATTCCTTCCTTTTCCACACATGTGAGAGGTAAACTACCCTTTGTTCTAATTTGCTTATAATATCATTCTTTATGTCTAAATCATGAACCCATTTCAACCTTATCTTGGCATAGGTGTGGGTCAATGCCTAGTTTCTCTTCTGCTAATTTTGGGTTTGATACATGTTATTCCAAAATGTTAATTCCTTTTCCAATTTTTTCATACAACTTATTTATTTTCTCATATTTTCTTCTATCACTCTCATTTGATTTATAAAAAAAACATTTTAAAATTTCCCCCTCCCACTTCTGTTTCACTTCTTCTAAGAATTCTAATTGAATTTTTGTTTTTGGCCAGGCTGTGTCTTTCTCTGAGGCATTGTTTGTATATGTTTTTCAGTTATTCTCTTCTGGGTTTGTGTATTGAGGTTCCCTGACACTATACTGTATGGTGGAATTCTTTTTTTCTTTTTTTGACTATTAAGTTTTCCAGCCTATTTCATAACTTTGGACTTGATGTGAGGGAACCATCTTGATGGAGGGAACGTCTGGGCTGATCCTCTTGCTTCTTTCTTGAGTGTTGTGTTATTCCAAGACTGCAGTCACCCAGGGAGGGAGCAGCAAGCTGTCAGAGTGATTGGGAAGTCTGATTGCTACCCCTTGAGTCTGAGCTCTCGAAGTTTCTGAGCTGGTTTTGGGGTCTGGGCAAGAGGAGACCCTGCTGGGCTCCTTCCCTATCAGGCAGCTGAAAAGCTGTGTTGGTTCAGAATGGCAGAATTGCAGGCTCTCCCTTGGTCTGGGATTTCTATCCTGGTTATTCTTCTTCCTCCTGGGCCAG
This sequence comes from Sarcophilus harrisii, assembly GCF_902635505.1. NCBI lineage: Eukaryota > Metazoa > Chordata > Mammalia > Dasyuromorphia > Dasyuridae > Sarcophilus > Sarcophilus harrisii. Next base: position 639,021,417 of record NC_045427.1, on the reverse strand, counting down.
ATGCTGGAAATAAGGCCCTGTTTTGTGTCAGAGCTCTGAACCCACTGCTGCTCTCAATGCTTGCTTCTGAATTTTCCCCTTTCCTGATCCTACCGGGGAATCCCCCTTTGTGCCCAGTCATCCTTCTCAGTCTGCCCAAGTAAGGGACTTCAGACTGGATAGAGGGTAAGCAAGGCATTTGCCAGTTTACATCTGTCCCTATCATAGTCCTCATAAGGGATCTGGAATCTCCTCCGGCCATTCCGGGGATGCTGCAGTGGCCCACCCTAATCTTCAGTGGCCACAGGTCTCTATGTCCTTTCCCCATGCTGAGATGGGCCAGACAAACAGCTCACTGTAACTTTTTCTGGATTTTTCCAACATGATTTTGTCTAATACATTTTCTTAGATGTTTTGGAGTTTTGTGGAGAGAAACTTGGTTGTGTTACTTTCTGCCACTGTCATCTTTAATAAGCATCTACTTTGTGACATTCACCTTATGAGTCACTGATTCTACAAAGCCAAACAATGAAGCATCCTGACTGACTAGCTCACGTTCTAACGTGGGAGGCAATCAGAACTTACTAAGTATTTGCTTTTGTTGTTGTTTAGTCATTTCTGATCCTGTCTGAATCTTCATGACCCCTGATAAGGTTTTCTTGGCAAAGATGCTGGATATATTTCCTTCTCCAGCTCATTTGGCAGATGAGGAAACTGAGGAAAGCAGGGTTAAATGACTTGTCCTGGGTCACTTTATTAAGTGTCTGAAGCAACATTTGAATTTAGGTTTCCTTGAATCCAGATGTGGCCCATATACACTCTATCCATCTATATACATTTAAACCAAATGTGTAGAAAGAGAATAGATACAGACAACACACTCTCCCACATATTCTCCCAGCAACTCGCCTCGCCTTGCTGTTTCCTGTTGAGATTTCAGTCCTAACCCCCTCCGGTTGCTTCTTGCTGCTCTTGGAGAGGACAGGCAGTTTTACAGTGAATGGGTATTGCTAATTAATGTCAGCAGCAGTGTCCCTCTACTGCTTTTCTGGTTCTGCCTCTTGGTTTTGTTTGGAGATGGGAGTCAGGAACTGACTCCCAAATAGCCTTTCTAGCATCCCAGAATAGGGAGAAAGGGAATTGCTCAGTCCCTCATAGAAAGCAGCAGAAAATTTTACTGCAGCTCTTGGAGTGTGCTAGAAATCTCAACGTTGGAACTGGAAAGCATTGAAATTGGCAGCATAATTTTTAAGGACAGAAACCTGAGTAACTGAGAGAAACAGCTTCCTTCTGCTGTTCAGTGCAGCATCTGCCACGTAGTAAGCTCTTAATAAATGCCTGTTGATTTGATTTGACTTCTAGCCAGGACATACTTCATTGGCGTGGTCAGGATTGCAAAAGACTCAATGCTGTAGCTTGTCTTTGTTGTTTTTGCTACCTATTTATCTTCTTCTGGATTCTAATTCTAAAAATCAAAGTCAAAATCTCAAAATCAAGTCAAAACAAACCAAAAATCCTCAAGAAAATAAATAACAAGAAACTCCTAGTACTTGTAGAATCTTTCTACATTAGGGGTGCTGTGTGTGCCCTCTGGGCTGAGACATCCAGGACCTTTTCCCAAATAGCCTCAGAGCTTTGTGGGAAAATCAATGTCAGTGTCTGATTCCCACCTCCAAGCAAAGCCAAGAGGAGGACCCAGAATAGTAGGAAAATGAGTTGATATCTCCCTGGAGGCTTTCCTTACACTACCCTAAATACACATATACTATTAATTTTTATTTAATTTATTTAATAGCTTAAGGTTCTAACCTAAGCCTTGCATGGAAGGGCCTTGTGAGCTTGAGAGATGCCCATTTTTAGTTCTGTAAGAGGAAGAGATAGATAACCATTGTACTGGTACAGTCATATTTTCAAGTAAATGAACATTTTCAGAATTAGGGAATGACAAATTATCAACTAAATGTAAGTTAAAAAGAGATGTGCACTATGGTAAGTCTGACCCTAGCTTACGATTGGATAGTAAAATTCTTGCCCATTATATCTTTTATAGATCCTTAAAATGAAACTAATCCAAAAGTCAGTCTCAAGAGTCTCTCTTCAGGGTGCAATCTGGCTTTGAGTATGACCAGTTTGTTTAACACAGTGCTCCTAATCACCAACCACGTGGATAGTAGAGTAGTTGGTCCTATTGGTTGTATGCATCTTTAAGAACTATTGTTTGTCCTTCATCCTGGAAGAAGCATCAGATTGAGGATGGATGCCATGACATGCAAGTGAACTGAATTTAAGTGAGGGAGGGCTGGGCAAGGTCATCTGCCTCATTTTCCCCTCCAGAGCCATCTGGGTCCAGTGGCCAGAGAGAGAGATCAGAAATAGAGATCAGGATGACTGGAGATGGCCCTGGAGATCTTTAAGGATAGGACCTGGGCTATTAGCTCTCTTTCCTGATTTAAGCAATACTTTCCTCAGTAGTTACTCCTAAATGAGAACTCTGAGAAATGAGCCTGGGGATGTTTATCTCTGTTGTGTGTTCTTTATTTTCAGTTTAGGTCGCTTGAGATGATTTCCACTGAATCAGGAGCTGGCATTATGGTGATCTTGGAAAGCAGAATTTTAGGAGAGATGTGTAGCAGCTCAGCAGCTTGACATGGAAACCTTGAGAAGCCAGGATGCCTGGTATTCCAGCTCCAGATGGGGATGGGCTTGGGACTAGTACATAGCTAAGCTACATAAGCTTGGTCCCAGAGACCAAACTGGTCAAGAGGAAAGGGAAATGTTGCCTCTCCTATGTTGGGAGGAGCATTTATATAATTGTGTTGATATCTTTGGAAGTGAATATATTCCTTTATAAATGCTCCATTTTGTTAAATAGTACTAAGGAGTAAGTAATTTATAAGATGGTTTTTTTTTATTAATTTGTATTTGCTATGCCTAGATTTCCCCCATAACCTTACCCTATTCCCAAAGAGCTTGGAACCTTATAAAAAAGAATTTATTTTCTTTTTTCTTTTGCTTCACTTTATAGTATTTTATTTTTCCAAAGACACATGAAGATAGTTTTCAACATTAATTTTGTAAGATTTTTAGATCCAAATAGTTTTTCTTTCTTCCTTCCCTCCCCTTTCCCAAGACAGCAAGCAATCTGATATTAGGTTATATATGTATTTTGTCATATATATGTGTGTGTGTGTGTATATATATATATATGAAATCATTTTAAACATATTTCCATATTAGTCTTATTGTGAAAAAAATTAAAACAAAAGGGAAAAACCATGAGAAAGAAAAAACAAAAACAAAAAAACAAAAAAAAGGTAAAAATAATATGCTTCAATATGCGTTCAGTCTCCACACATTCTCTGGATGTAGATGACATTTTCCATCCCTAGTCTAATGGAATTGTTTTGCATCACTGTTTTACTGAGAAGAGCTAAGTCTGTTACTGTGTACAAAGTCTTCCTGGTTCTGCTCACTTCACTCAGAATCAATAAGTCAGAAAGAACTTACTTAAAAGAAAAAAAAAGAGGATATGAATCATCAAACCCCAACAATCTATCAAAAATAAAATCTACTGTTGTATGTCATATTCTACATCAATAGACCTCCCCTCCCTCCCATTTCTATAAAGAAGGAGGGATAGGGAAAGGTATATTCTAAAAGAAAATGTTATTTTAAATATGCTTTTTCAGGGAATGGTAACAACCTTTTTTTTTCCAGCTTATTTAGAAAATGGAATGTTAACAGATAAAATATTCCTTTTTCCTGTTTCCCTTGTTGATTTTTTATTTATTCCCATGAGTTCAATCACTTTCTCTAAGGAGATGACTGACAGATCTCTCTTGAATTCTATTCCCACATGGTCAATTAACAAATGAAGTGCTAGTTGGATGTTCTGTTGGTATCTTGTACCCAACCTGATAAAAAAGATATTGTTTATTTTCTCTTTGAACCTGGACCCCTTCCAATTTCGCTGTTTCAGTCAGGGTTATCATCTTGCTCCCAGTCTCATGATTTTAGTTAAGAACCATCTTGGACTTTTTATTCTTTTTCATCTCACATATCAACCAGTTGCCAGGTCTTGTAGCTTCTACCTCTACAACATCTCTTGTAAATGTTTCATTTTCTCCACTCAATGAGAAGTTGCCATTCTAATCCAGCCCCTACTTCCTCTTGCCTGGACTATTCCAGTGGTCCCCTAGTAAGTCTACTTGATTTCACTCTTTCTCTTCAATATATCCTACGAAATGATCTTCCTAAGAAAATGATATTTCTGAGAAACAGATCTACTCATGTCACTTAAAAAAACAAAACAAAACAAAATACAAATCTTTAGTTCTCTCTATTGCTTTCAGGACAAAACATAAATTTATCAGCTTAGCATTTAAGGTCTTACACATATTTTGGCTTAAATATGTCTTTTCAGCACATTTCCCATTCCTTCCTTTTAAGGACCTTACCTTACAGTCAAACTGAGTTTCTAGCTGTCTCAGAACTTGACATTCACTCTCCTGATAATTCTTTTCTGGACACGCTACTAAATATGTTACACCTAATAGAACACAGCACTCCAGATGTAGTCTTACTAGGACAAAGTATAGCAAGATTTCTCACCTCCCTCATCTGAATGTTGTTCCTCCCTTGATATTTTTTCTTTTTGATGTGGGTGATGTAGACACCAGATGATTATAGACAAAATGAAGGGTTACAATAGATACCAGAAATGGTAAATATGAGATAGAGTGGGAGAGCATATGGAAGATAAGTTCCTCAGTGGAACTCACAATTACCTAGGAGAAAGGGAGCATCCCATGAGGTTGGGGCACACCCTTAGCTGGCAGGCTAAATCCTTTTTTTTTTTTTTTAACAACAACTTTTTTTTTTTTTTTTTTTTTTTTTTATTTGCCTTTTTTTTTAAGGATATTGCATGGGCTTTACAGCATTAACAATTGCCAAACCTCTTGTTCCATTTTTTCACCCACCCCCCTACCCCTTCCCCAGATGGCAGGATGACCAGTAGATGTTAAGTACATTAAAATATAAATTAGATACAATAAGTATACATGACCAAAACATTTTTCAAAAAAAAGAATCAGACCTGAAATATTTAAATTAGCTTGTGAAGGAAATCAAAAATGCAGGTGGGCATAAATAAGGGATTGAATTCAATTAATGGTTTTTAGTCACCCGAGTTCTTTTCTGGGCGATGGTTCAGTTCATTACCTCCATTGGAAAATTTGGTTGATCTCGGTGCTGAGGATGGCCCTGGTCCATCGAACTGGTCATATATAATTATTGTTGAAGTATATAATGATCTCCCTTTCTCATTTCCTCAAAGTTCTGTAAGTCTCTAGGCCTTTCTGAAATCATCCTGTTGGTCATTTTTACAGAACAGTAATATTCCATAATATTCATATACCAAATTTATTCAGCCATTTCCAACTATGGACATCCATTCAGTTTCAGTTTTAGCCACTTCAAAAGGGGCTGCCACAAACATTCATGCAATACAGGTCCTTTCCTTCTTTATAATCTTTTTGGGATATAAGCCCAGTAGTAACACTGCTGGATCAAAGGGTATGCACAGTTTGATAACTTTTGATAGTTCCAAACTCTTCCAAAATGGTTATTGTTCACAACTCCACCAACAATATCAATGTCCCATTTTTCCCCATCCCCTCAACAATCATTAATTTTTCCTGTCATCTTAGCCAATCACAGGTGTGTATTATCTTAGGGTTGTCTTAATTTGTTTCTCATTTTAATGACTTGGGCATCTTTTCATGCTAGAAATAATTTTAATTTCTTCATCTAGGAATTGTCTGTTCTATCCTTTGACCATTTTCAACTGGAGAATGGCTTGGTTTCTTATAAATTAAGTCAGTTCTCTATATATTTTGGAAATGGGCCTTTATCAGAACCTTACGAAAAATATTTTCCCAGTTTTTCTTCCCTTCTAATCTTGTCGCATTAGTTTTGTTTGTACAAAACTTTTCAGTTTGGTATAATCGAAATTTTCTATTTTGTGATCAGTAATGATCTCTAGTTCTTCTTTGGTCATAAAGACCTTCCCCTTCCACAGGTCTGAGAGGTAAACTATCCTGTGTTCCTTTTAATTTATTAATAATTTCATTCTTTATGCCTAGGTCATGAACCCATTTTGACCTTATCTTGGTGTATGGTGTTAAGTATGGATCAATGCCTAGTTTCTGGCAGGCTAAATCCTGAAAGGATTTAAAAGGGACTAAAAAAAAGTGCCTAAAAGAGTTAGTTAACTTAAAAGAGAAGTGGGGTTGAGAATCACAGTGGAGTTAGGGGAAATACCATGTAGCATGGAGGGGAGTTAAGGAGAAAGATATCATAAGGCAAGGGCTGATGGACTGACCCAAAGGAAGGCAGTAGCCATGGGATGGCCCATAAGTAAATTTTATAGGGAAAATTTAACCTGAAGGACATGATGGTTTTCTGACAGGACATGCAAAGATAAGACTGCTCAAAACCTTACAGAGGGTGGGTCTCAGGGATTTGACACAATTTGGATTTCAAAGGGTGGGACCACAGAACTAAACTGATCTCCAGCAATGCCTTTTTCCTGCCTACCTCAGAGATTAATTTTTATCAATTCCTCTACTAATCACACCTAACACTGAAGACCTAATCATTTTAGCTATTTTTGACTACCATATTCACTGAGACTCCTCCCTCTGCACTCCCCCTTAAAAAAAAAAAACACTTTTGAAATTACTCTTTAATTATACTTTTTCCAGCCTGTACTTGTGGAATTGATTTTTTGAACCCAAGTGAAATTCTTTAGATTTATTCCTCTGAAATTACATCTTTGGTCTTTTGGATTGATGTAACATAGTAGTTACTCCTCCCAACTTTGTCTCATCTCAGATTTAATAAGTATATTATTTAGAGAGCTACATAGTGGATAGAAGGAAGGAATGGGATCAAGAAGACTGGAATTAAAATCCTGCCTTACACACCAGTTCAGTAATTTACTTATGTCTCAGATTATTCATCTGTAAAATAAGGCTAATAGTAGCACCTACTTCCCAGGATTGTTGTAAAGATAAAAACAGATAATATTTGTAAAATGCTTTGTAAATTTAAAGCACTATATAAAAGCCATAGTGATGGTGAGAATGAAGACATGATGATATATGGCCAAGCACACATTCGTGGGGCATTTCATTAAAGACTTACTTTTAAGCTGACATTGAACCATTCATAACTACTTCAAGCTTTTCAATCATTTACAAATTTATCTCCCAGTATGATTGTCTATCCATACCTATATATATATGTATATATATATATATATATATATATATATATCAATAGATAGAGCATTGGTCCTGGAGACATCTGGCTTCAGATAGACCAATGCTCTATCTATTGATATATATATATATATATATATATATATATATTATACACATACATACATACATATATATGTATATATATATATATTAATAAGAATTCCAAGAGAAGTTTTTGAAATGTTTTGCTAAAAATCTAAGTAAATTATGATTACTGCATCTCTTAGGCCTTCCAATCTAGCCTAAAATTGTGGGATAAAGAATTGAGGTCCCAGTACTTTATCTTTTCTTCTCTCTCTTTCCTACTACTTAGAAGCTTTGCTTCATTTCACTCAGATGTTTCTTATCTCTTGGGTGGTAGTTGGTTTACGGCATAATCTTCTATTCAACCCCAGTCCCCTTATCTTTAGGGATTTAATCAGCCTCCCTCTGTTTTGGTTTTGTCATAGGAGCAATATGATGGCCCTCAGGTCCAAAGGTTACCTTCTCCACACTTTTATGAAGTCATTATCAGAAGTAATACCATCACAATAGTTCAGAACCCCCTCCCCACTATCCCAGTTAGAAACATTCCTAACATTAAGACTGAGATTTAACCCTCAATCCTAATTAAAATTTTTGTTTTCTCCAGTTAACCTCTTTTCAATTTGAGGCAAGATCATGATACAGGAAATGTTAAGTGTAAAGAAGTGAGTAGAGAATATTACACTGTATCTTATTGGACAGAAATGGGAAAGGTAAGTTGGGGAAATGAACTGCCTTTTTTTTTTTTTTTTTTTTTTTTTTTAAGAATTTATTTCCATTCTTGAAGTTGTACAGTCATTCAATTGTCTTACTCTTGTAAACCTATTTTGGCAAAGATACATTTCCTTCTCCAGCTCATTTTATAGAAGAGAAAACGGAGTCAGATGGGAATAAGTGATTTGCTTAGGTTCCCACAATTAGTAAATGTCTGAAGCCAGATTGGAACTCAGGTTTTTAGTCCAGGACCAATGTTCTATCTATTGAGCTATCAAGTGACCCTATGTATATATGTATTATATATATATATATATATATATATATATATATATATATATATTTTGTACCTACCTTTACCTCTACCTCTATCTCTCCCCATCTCTATTTGTATCTAGCTATCCATATCTTTATCAATTTCTATCACTCTATCTTTATTTCTATTTCTATACTTACCTATATCTGTATCTATCAAACTTCTATCCATCAATATCTATCTAGCTGTTTGCATATCTCTTTATATCTTTATCTATCTATTTATATCTGTATCTCAATATCAATATATCCATTCATATCTATCTATATCTATTTCTATCTCTATTAATCTATATTTCTATCTATTTCTATATCTATTTAATGTCTATCAATCTATCTATACCTATATATCAATCTATATCTCTGTCTCTCTCATCTGTATCTATCCATATCTATCTCCCTATCTCTCTCTATCTCTGTATATCTCTATTTATTTCTATCTAGATATATTGATATATTTCTATTTGTTTCTTCCTTCCTTCCTTCCTTCTTTTCTTCCTTCTTTCCTTTTCTTCCATCTCTACTTATCTACCTATCTCTATCTTTATCTGTCTATCTGTATCTATATTTTCAATGTATATATATCTCTCTATGCATATCTCTATCTAATAATCTATCTTTATCTCTCCATACTTCTATCTCTTTTTCTACCTCTGTGTCTATAACCTATATCTGAATATTTATTTCTCTGTATATCTCTATCTACCTATTTATATCTCTCTACCTTTCTACCATTCCATCTATATATCTACCTATCTTTATATCCATCTAGAGCAATCTGCATTATTCATTTTTCTTTATCTATATCTATATTTACTTATTCATCTGTTTATTTGTCCCTATCTCTATATAGCTATATCTATTTATCTATATTTCTATATATCTATTTAAATCTATCTACTGTGTATCTAGATCTCTCTCTCTCTATATTTCTATCTGCCTATTTCTTTCTTTCTATGTATCTCTACCTACCTACCTATCTTTATCTCTATCTATATGTATCTATATATCATTCTATATCTGTATCTATGTATCTGTCTTTCTCTGTCTCTTTCTTTGTCTACCTGTCTATCTATCTATATCTATCTATATCCATCTGTCTGTCTATCTCTATCTCTATGTCACTCTATTTATATTGCACATCTAACTAGTTATATCTATATATTTCTATTTCTTTCTATCTATCTCTAGATAGATATTTCTATCTATATCTATCTTTATATCTCTCTGTCTCTATCCATTTAAATCTATCCATATTTGTCAGTCTGTCTATTTATCTCTCTTTATATCTCTGTCTCTATATCTATCTACCTATCTAGATATAGCTCTATATATTTTTATTTCTTTCTTTCTATTTATCTATCCTCTATGTATCTATATTTCTATCTATATCTAACAATCTATCTTTATCTCCCTCTGTCTCCCTTTGTCTCTGTCTATTTATCTATCTTTTCCCATCCATCTGTATGTATCTATCTATCCATTTACTGTCTGTCTATCCTTATCTCTCTATATCTATATACCTGTCTCTATCTACTTACCTACCTGTCTGTCTATCTCTACCTGCCTATCTATTTTTATCTCTCTCATTATCTATTTATCTATCCCTATCCATCTATTTATCTCTATTTGTCTATCTACTTATCTATCTATATCTCTCTCTACATCTTTATATCTATCTATCTATACCTATCTTTTTGTCTATCTTTATCTGTATTTATATCAATCTATATCTACATCTATGTATTTATCTTTCTATTTACATGTATATATATGCATATATCTATCTCTATCTATCCATATACCTGTCTCTCTTTATTTATATGTATATTTATCCATGTATATGTACCCATATATCTATCTTTTTATATCTATCTATGTATCTTTCTTTCTTTCTCTATCTATCTATCTATATCTATATCTATGTATATCTATCTCTATCTAATAGTCTATCTTTATCTCTTTCTCTCTGTTTCTCTTTTTACCTTTGTATCTATCTATCTGCCTGTCTGTCTGGCTCTATATCTCTATAGCTATATACTTCTCTCTCTTTTTTGTTATATCTTGTTGGAATCTTTTACAGAGTGTTAAGACATTGGAGTTAATAGAGACTATAATTATCTAATTTGGCATGGTTCAATATGATTGATTTGATTTTAGAAGGAGATATTTTGGGCCAGAACTTGAAACAAGGTAATAAGTACAACTGAAGTATCTAAGTACTCAATGGTGTTCACACGTTTGGGAGATTTCAGGGCTTAGTATGGCTTAGTATGAGATATCCGAATTCACACCTCCCTTAGGGCCAGAGAGCACTCTGGGAGATAACCCAGAATCCCTCTCTCTCCAGAAGGAAGAGTTAACCTTTGGGAGATCATATATATACAGGAAGCTCTTAGAGCTTGAGGGAGTTACTTGGGAACATTGACTGGGGTTGGAGAGGAGCACTCTGGGAGGAAGCCCACAAGCCCTATCTCTGAGGCAAGAGAGATTTCATTGCATCTTCTACCTTGGTGCTGGCTGGAGTTGGAAGGACAAACCTTTGGATTTGGAGATATTTGGAGGGAGCTCTTGGAACCAAGCAGAGAGATAGGTCTGAGCTAACCGGGCTATATTGAAGGACACAATAAAAGATCTGAACTCTTTTATCACCTGGCTATGTTTTGGAAAAAGAACACCACAATATCTGTTTTTATCCATCGCCTATTTCTATCTATCTATGTATCTCTCTCTCTCCATTCATCTATTTATCTCTATCTCTCTGTATAGTTCTTTTTATCTTTATATCTTTCTATCTGTCTATGTATCTATCTTTAACTGTTTGTGTATCTATCTTTATCTCTTTCTTTATCTATCTGTATATCTTTATCCATATCTGTCTATTTGTATCTATCTACCTATTTGCATACCAATACCTACCAATCTAGATATCTCCCTATATTTTTATTTTCCTATCTATCTATTTCTATCTATGTATCTTTCTATGTATCTATCCATCTACCTCTTTCTCTATATACTTATGTCTATCTATGTATCTCTCTTTCTACATGTACATCTATCTATAACAATCTATCTTTATCTTTCTCTGTCTCTGTATGTCTCTCCTTTTACCTGTCTTATCTATATCTCTATATATATCTGTGTCTATTTATCTATCTATTTCTCTCTCTATATCCATCTATTTCTCTCTATGTCTTTTTATATATCTCTGTCTGTCTACCTATCTATCTCTATATTTCTTTATTTCTGTTTCTCTCTCTACCTATCTATATATCTTTATCCATCTGTATTTGTTTTTCTGTATCTATTTGTTTCTATCTTCTATATCTATCTGCCTATCTATTTCTATGTATGTCTCCATCTGTGTATGTATTTATATGTCTCTATTTTATTCATTTATCTCTCTCTTTCTGTCTATATATCTATCCTTATCTGTCTGTCTGCCTGTCTATTTTTATCTATCTATAGATCTTTATCCATATCTATCTGTCTCTCTGTATATCTATTTACCTCTATCTCTCTCTATTTATACCTATCTCTATTTATGTATCTTATCTATGCATGTATCTATGTATCTCTTTCTCTATCTCTTTCTGTCTACATTTTCTATATAGCTATACCTATCTGTTTTTGTGTCTTTCTGTATATCTATATTTATTTTTCTATTTGTCTGTCTATCTATCTATATCTGTCTGTGTATCTATAAGTATCTATATCTATTTACCAATCTATATCAAATTCTCTATCTTCATCTATATCTGTCTATCTGTCTATATCTCTCTTTCCTTGTCTATCTATATATCTATATCTATTGATATCTATTTGTCTGTTTATCTTTTCCTCTCTATATCCATATGTATCTATTTATATCTATCAATCTCTATCTTTCTATCTGTATATCTACCTATACCCATGTCTATCTATGTCTATCTATGTATGCATTTTCTATCTATATAGCTATTTATCCATCTATTTCTCTATTTATCTCTATTTATGTCTGTATCTCTCTATCTATCCATCCATCTATCTCTATCCATATATCTATTTATATCTGTTTCTTTCTATCTTTGTCTTTATATTTTCATCTCTATTTATCTTTATTTGTCTACATTTATACATATTTATATCTGCATCTATTTCTATCCATATATTTATCTATATATTTTAGATCTTTTTATATATCTGTTTGTCCATCTATTTATCTCTTCTCTATCTCCATCTATCTCTATCTCTATGTATATCTATTAATCTATATATACCAATATATATACTACATCTCTTTCTGTCCATGTATATCTATCTTTCTTTATCTTTCTATTTCTTTGTCTCTCTTTCTACCTGTCTATGTACATATCTTGTTATAAGATTAGAACAATCATACTGAGTCTTAAGTATACCTTTCCTGCCCTCTCCATCTCCCACTTTCTTTTATTTTAGAACACAGGTGATCACACCCTCCCTGAAGTCTTAGGAAGGGAGTTGAAAATAACAAAGGGAAATGGGGAATCAAACCAGATTAGTGAGTTTTCTCTGGGCTAAAATTGAAACAGATATACATAAATTCATCAGCATGGGAGGTATTACAAAAGCACATAGCAATATAGCACAGACTAATAGTGATGACTCTCCCCACAGCTGGCGCAGGCTCAGTGTGGTGTAACAAACATGAATTATACATGCATGTAGTGATATAACAAACAATATGAGGAATGGAATTATACATGTCCATAAGTCATACAAGGAGGGTATATAGATAACAATTACACATATACCTCCTTAAGCAGCCAAGAGATAGTCCAAAATCAGTCTATTGTCTATTACTTCACATGTCAGAGAATCCAATGATCCCTGCAAGTTTTGAAGTCCTGCCACAGTCTCATCATGTGTTATGGAATCCAATGATTTTTTGCTACATTTTGAAGTCCTGAAATAATCTTATAATGTCTCAGGAAATGCAGTGATTCCTACGGGTTTTGAAGTCCTGAATCAGTCTCATCAACAATTTTTGATGTTCATGAGTCAATTGCCATAACTACCATACTCTTTCAGTGGTGGGCACAGTCAGCAATGGAACCATCCAATGTTTCTTGGGTCTTCTCCTTTATTTCAAAGGTCTGCTCTGTCTCTTTCTGATGGACAAGGCTAATTTGGCTCATTGGCGCCATCTGATTCCTTCTCCATCTGTAAAGATACAAACAAACCCTCTCCTCCAAGCAGTTAATCTATCTGGTCCCTCCCATTCACCACTTTCTGAATCTCTCCACATCACCTGGTGAATATCTACAGATAGGGGGCTGCTCTCACTGGACACTGCTCTTCCAGTGGGTTATAAAACCTGTCTGCAGGATCCAGTGCATCTTTGTCAAAAATCAAGAAGTTAATAGTATAAAGAGCTAGATTTAGAAGTTCTCTATGGTTACCTGTGGCTCCCCCTTTCTTTTGTTTTTGGAAGAGCATCTTAATGTCTCTGTTTCTCCTCTCTATTATTTCCTGTCCTTGAGGATTAAAAGGTATGCCAGTGGTGTGTAAAATCTGACACTGCACACAAAGTGTGCAAAATGTTTAGAAGTATATGCAGGTCCATCATCTGTTTTTATTGCTTGTGGCACACCCATAATTGCAAATGATTGTATAAGGAATTTAGTGACCACTCGGGCTGTCTCTTTGACTCCTGTTATTGCAAAAGTAAATCCTGAAAAGGTGTCTATTTTAACGTGGATAAAAGACAGAAGGCCAAATGATTTATAATGGGTCACATCCATTTGCCAAATTTCATTGGGTCTCAAACCACAAGGGTTCTTCCCTGGAGGCAGTGTAGGAGTGTGGAAAGAAAGGCAAACTGTACAGGCTTTTACTATGCTCCTAGCTTCCTCTCTCATTATTCCAAATTGTAAACAAAAAGCTCAAGCAGCCTGATGATATTTAGAATGAGATTCTTGGGCTTCTTGAAATAAAGAAGTATTTGCCAACATGATTAGAAGGCTATCTGCCTTTGAATTACCATCAAAAATAGGACCTGAAAGTACACTATGAGAGTAGACATGGAAGATATAAATCTTACCTGTTACACTTTCTTACTTGCTCTTGAAGTCCCTTAAAGAGCTGAAATATATTGGAAGCTACAAATTTTATTTGGGATGTGGCAATTCTTTGTACCACACCTACTGAATAGGCCGAATCAGAAATTATATTTGCATCTCCTGGATAATAAGTAAGAGCTAGCATGGTTGCATACAATTCATTCTACAGAGTGGACTGAAAAGGAGTTCTGACTACTCTCTTTATAGTTAAGTCATGAGAGTACAGAGTATAGAGCACAAATATTATGGTTGGATGCATCTGTAAAGATAGTTGGTCCTTTAAAAGGAACTGTAGAAACCTTTTCTTTAAGAATCCATGCCAATTATATAACACTTGGGTTATCTTTAATGGAGACCCATGTGTAAAATTTGGAGCTGTGGCCAATAAAATTTGCCACTCTGGAATGGTTTCACAGCATACATGAATTTGTGCATTAGTATAAAAGGTGTATATCTTGTCAGGTCTTATTCCAGATAATTCTACTGCTTGCTTAATGGCCTTTAATAAAATTCTAGCCACAAGCACTGGGTAAGGAGTAAGGCTTTGTTCTGGTTGTGCTGGGTGGTTCACCTACTCTATCACACTGTCTCCTTGATTGAGAACTACTGTGGGTGCCTCTTGTAGCAAAAACCGATATTTCCAAGGGTTTTTGATTGACTCTTTTAACCACATTGGATAAAGCCAGTTCAACTTCTCTCAAAGCCTCTTGAGCTTCTTTTATAAGCTGGTGTGGTGAGTTTAAAGCACTGTCTCCCTTAAAATGTCATATAAAAGTTGCAATTGATAGGTAGTTAAGCCTAACACTGGATGCATCCATTGGGTATCTTACTATCAATTTCTGAAAGTCATTTAAGGTGTTTAGCTTCTCTGTTCTTAAGGAAAGTTTTTGTACTGTAAGCATCTTAGGGTATACTTCATATCCTAAATATTAAAAAGGAGCATGTCTTTGAAAATTTTTCTGGAGCTATGTGCAATTTGTGTTCCTATGGTCTTTCGTAGACAGGCTTCTAACATTTATTCCTCAGGCACATACCCCAAGATATCGTCCATATAATGTAACAACATAACTTTTGGAAATGCTTTTCTTAGTGGAGTAAGAGCAGCAGCATCATACATTTGACACACAGTAGGGTTATTTTTCATTTCATGTGGCAAAATTATCCATTCATATCTTTTATAAGGCTCAGCTAAGTTAATGCTGGGCACTGAAAAGGCAAATCCTTTCATATCCTTCTTATCTAGAGGGATAGGATGGAAACAATCCTTACTGTCTATAACCCAAAGAGGCCATTCTCTAGGCAATTGAGTAGGAGATGGAAGTCTGGGCTGAAGAGTTCCCACAGTTTCCATCTGTTCATTTACTTTTCTCAGATCAGTCAACATCCTCCATTTTCCAGATATTTTTGTCTTTCAACAAATACAGGGTAATTCCCAGGACTTAGAGAAGGTTGTAAGTGTCCTTGGTAAAGTCGCTCCTGTACTATATCTAACAAGGCCTTAATTTTATCTTTGGCTAAGGGCCACTTTTCTATCTACACTGGGGTATCAGTTTTCCATTGGAGAAACTTGGTTGGTAGGCTTCAACATCAGCCCTGCCTAAAAAGCTGAAGTACTCATTTGTAATCCTCACTGTTGTAAAATGTTTCTTCCCCACAGATTGATGGGGATTTTTTGAACTATAAAAGGAGTAAAAACTCTTGTTTCACCTTCAAAAGTCCATCTCAAAGGGGTGGCACTAACTTCAGCTGCCATTGATTCTCCTACGCCAGACATGTAGGTGTCTGCTTTAATCTTTGGCCAGTGACTAGGCCAGCTGGCACCTCTAATGACTGTATGATCTGTACCCATGTCTACCAATCCTTCTAATAGTAGGCCATTTATATAGATAGTGAGCATAGGCATACAACTCTTTTCTTTCCAATTGTAATCCCTTTCTCCCATCAGATTGCTTCCTGTCTGATTGGTCATGTCTGGGTACTGAACTTCTAGGCACTCTCTGGGTGCCGTCATACCCCAAGTAGTTTTTGCCTTGGGCCCTGGGGCTGGGGCCCTCATCCTGTTTCTTTGAATCATCTACATTCTGATGCCCAATGGAAGCCTCTGTTGCATTTTGGACATGGGGTATTGGGTCTTGTTCTCCTACCCTGTTTTCTTACTCTGTCTCTTTGCCAACATTGAGCTTTCAGATGCCCTACTTCTCCACTGAACTCACGATCGTGTAAGTCAATCTGCTGAATGTCAATCCTTAGCCCCATATTGGGCGCCAAAATGTAATGTCCGGCTAGCTTTCTGGAAGGCCTTGGGATCAGTCAGCCTTGGTCTCAGCAGAATAATCACTATGAGAATAATCAGGAATAAAGTCCAAAGTCTTTATTGTCTCCTTCAGTCTTCCAGTCTGCGCTAGCAGTCTCAGTCAATCAGCTAGTTTACAGTCTTTCGTCTCTTCCAGTTAGCCAGTCAGCAGTCTGCATATTCATATCTATTTGTCTGCCTATTTATATTTATATTCATATTTATTTATATCTAACTCTATCTACCTATTTCTCTCTCTATATATTTATATCTATTTATCCATCTATCTCTATTTGTGTCTGTATCTATCTCTATTTATGTATCTATTGCTCTATCTTGATCTTTCTATTCATCTCTATGTATTTGCATATATATATTTATATCAATCTATATCTTTATCTATATGTACATCTATTTATACATGAATTTATAGCTATCTATCTATCTGAATAATCTATCTTTATTTCTGTCTCTCTGTCCCTCTCTTTCTACCTCTAGGTATAGAGGTAGATATTTCTACCTCTCAATTCACCTGCGTCTGTGTCTATCTCTCTCTTGTCTCTGTCTCTCCATCTACTTATCTCTATCTCTCTCTATCTCAATTTCTATCAATATATTTATCTATATTAGATCTTTCTCTATATGTATATCTGTCTGTCTATCTGTTTATCTCTATATCTCTATCTCCATTTATCTCTGTCTAAATGTATATCTATGTGTCTATCTATCTATATTTATATTGATGTATATCTGTCTATGTATGTCTATCTCATGTTTGTCCCTCTATTTCTTTGTCCCTCTCTCCCTACTTGTCTATCTATCTATACATTCTTATCTAGCCATATCTATCTATCTGCCTGTCTATCTGTCTATCTCTATGTCTCTATATCTTTATTTATTTATGTCTATTTCTATGTGCCTATCTATTTCTATGTATGTATGTATCTATCTATGTATCTCCATCTATCTATTTATTTCTATCTCCATATATCTTTATCTACATCTTTCTATATATCTATACTTATCTATTTTTCTATTTATCTCTCTCTCCTCCTATCTATATTTATCAATATATTTGTTTGTATTTATGTGTCTATATGCTATGCATATCTATATATCTCTTTCTACCTATATCTACATATTTATCCATATCTTTGTCTATTTATCTTTATCTCTCTATTTATTTCTCTATTATCTATCTCTAGCTATTTATTTCTATGTATCTATGTCTATTTCTCTGTCTTTATCCATCTATCTCTATCTCTACATTTCTTTCTATCTTCATCTTTTTATATATCTATACCTGTCTTTCTGTCTGTCTGTGTATCTATCTCTTTATCTTTATCCATCTATATATCTCTATTTATATATCTGTCTCTATATATCTTTCTATCTATATCTATTTATATCACACCTTGTATCTATCTTTATGTATATCTGTTTATGTCTGCATCTATTTAAATCTCACCTCTGTCTTTATCTATATCTGTATTTATCTCTATGTATCTATATATCTATATGCATATCTCTCTATGTATATCTATCTGAATAATCTATCTTTATCTCTTTCTATCTTTCCTTATCTCTATATCTACATACTTCTTTCTATCTATCTATCTTTCTATCTATCTACCTACCTACCTATGTAGATATATCTATATCTCTATTAATATCTATAGATACTAATATATCTACATCTATGTATATCCATCAAACTATGTACATCTATTTCTATTTTCTTTATCTGTCTCTTTTTTTACCTATCTATATATCTTTATCCATATCTGTTTTTCTGTATCTATTTATCTTTATATTTATATCTGCCTATCTATTTCTATGTATCTATAATCTATTTCTATCCATTTATCTATTTATCTCCATATTTCATTTTATCTTTGTCTTTCTATATATCTATACCTATCTTTCTTTTTATGTACCTATCCTTTTCTGCCTATCTATTTTTTTATTCTTATGTCTCTCTACCTATCTATATATCTTTATCTATCCATATCTATCTCTCTCTTTATATTTTATCTCTCTATCTATGCATGCATCTATGTATCTATCTCTTTCTATCTCTATGCATATCTCTCTCTTTCTATCTCTTTTTATCTTTATATCTTTCTATATATCTATATCTATATTTCTGCCTATGTATCTGTTTTTATCTCTCTGTCTTTGTATCTATCTTTCTTTATCTCTCTGTTTCTCTCTCTACCTCTTTATCTAGATATCATTATCTATCCATATATACCTATTGGTCTGTCTGTCTTTCTATCTCTCTCTCTCTGCCTATTTCTATGTATATATACATGCATACATGTATTTCTCTGTTTCTATCATATCTATTTCTATATATTTCCATCTGTGTATCTCTCTCTATGTATATCTGTCTGTGTATCTCTATATATTGATCTATATCTATCTGCTTGTCTATGTATCTATATCTGTCTGTTTATACCTATCTATCCATATCTATTTCTTTATCTGTATCTGTCTGCCTATCTATCTATCTATCTGTATCTCTCTCTACCTGTCTATCTATAAATCTATCTATACCTATTTATCTATCTCTACCTCTCTATATGTATATGCATCTCCATATGTATCTATTCATATCTATCTCTATCTTTTTAGTTATATCTATCTATATATCTACCTTTGTCTATATCTATGTCTAACTCTATGTATGCATCTTTCTATCTATATATCTATTTATCCATCTATTTCTCTATTTATCTCCTATTTGTCTCTATATCTCTCTGTCTGTCTATCCTTCTCTATTGCTAATCATCTATTTATATATCTTTGTCTACCTTTCTGTCTATATCTATTTATATCAATCCATATCTATATCTATGTATTTATCTTAATCTGTCTTTATGTTAATCTATTTATATCTATCTCTCTATCTCTATGTACCTATATATCTATCTACATCTATGTAAATATCTCTATGTATATTTATCTGTCTATCTGAATAATCTATCTTTATCTCTTTCTGTCCCTTTATCTTTCTCTATTTTTCGCTATCTCTTTATAGCTACATACTTATCTCTATCTACCTATCTAGCTATGTAGATATATCTACCTCTATTTGCCTCTTTCTTTTTTCTTTCTCTTTCTTTCCTTCCTTCCTTCCTTCCTCTTTCTTTCTCTCTTTCTTTATCTCTTTCTCTCTCTTGCTGTCTCTCTCTTTCTGTCTCTCTCCCCCTATTTCCCTTTTTCTCTCTCCTCATCTATTTATCTCTATCTTTCTACATCTATTTCTATCCATATATCCATCTATATCTATTAGATCTTTCTATATATTTATATCTACCTGTCTTTATCTTTCTCTATTTGTCTCTCTATTTTTATCTATCTCTATTTATCTACCTATTTACCCCCTCCACTATCTCTTAATCTATTTATCTCTATCTCTGTTTTTATCCATATATCTATATCTATTAGATCTTTCTATGTATCTATGTTTGTCCATCTATTTATCTCTTTTTCTCTTTCTCCATCTATTTATCTCTATATGTATATCTATCTATATGTATCTATATATCTATCTACATCTATAACTAAATATCTATGTGTGTCTATATTTCTTTATCTTTCTCTCTATTTCTCTCTCTTTCTCTTTTTGCCTGAATATGTACATATCTTTATCCATATCTATTTGTCCCTATCTCTATATATTTATTTATATCTATCTCTATCTGCCTATTTCTATCTATCTATCTATCTATGTATATCTGTCTATCTATCCATCCATCCATCTATTTCTCCATTTCTATTTGTGGCTGTGTATCTACTTATCTATCTATCTATCACTCTATCTTTATTCATCTATCTATTCATTTCTATATTTCTATTTCTATCTATATATCTATTTATATCCATTTATATCTATATCTTTATCTATCTATATGTATATCTACTTATATCGATACCTATCTTTATCTATATATCTCTGTATTTATCTACCTACCTACCTACCTACCTACCTATCTACTCTTCTCTGTCTCGGTCTCTGTCTTTGCTTCTCTTTGTCTCTCTCTCTCTCTCTCTCCATCTATTTATTTATATTCCTATCTATATATCTATCTATATCTATTAGTTTTCTATCTATATATCAGTCTGTCTATTTATCTCTATCTCCATCTATCTATCTATCTAGCTCTGTCTGTGTGAATATCTATCTATATGTACCAACATATATATCTCTATCTATGCATATCTATCTTTCTATGTATGTCTATCTTTCTTTATCTCTTTCTATTTCTCTGTCCCTCTCTATCTGTCTAGATATCCTTTTCTATCCATATCTATCTGTCTGTCTCTCTATCTTTATTTATATCTATCTCTATCTGCCTATCTATTTCTGTCTTTATATATATGTACATATGTATATCTCTCTATCTCTATCTATTTATCTCTATCTCCATACATCTCTTTCCATCTACATCTTTCTATATATCTATACCTATCTATCTTTCTGTTTGTCTAATTATCTCTATCTCCACCTATTTGTCTCTATCTATATGTACCAATATATCTCTGTCTGTTTCTATCTTTATCTACATATCTTTATCCATATCTATTTCTCTATCTCTCTCTGTGTTTATCTCTATCTATCTGTCTGTCTGTCTATCTATCTATCTCTACCTGCCTATGTATTTCTATCTATCTATGTAGCTGTCTATCTCTCTCCATCTATCTATCTCTGTCTCTACATTTCTTTCTAGCTCCATCTTTTTATATATTTATACCTATATTTATTTCTGTCTGTCTCTGTATCTATATTTATCTGTCTGTGTATCTATATGCATCTATCTATCTGCCTGTCTATTTATCTATATCTATCTATCCATATCTCTTTATCTATCTTTACCTTTCTATCCCTATGTATTTATCTATTTACATCTATCTCTATAGCTACCTATATATCTATGTCTATCTCTCTATCTTTCTATCTATATCTCTCTATCCACCCATTTTTCTATTTATCTTTATCTATTTGTTTGTATCTATCTCTATCCATCTATTTATCTCTATATATCTGTCTCTTTATTTCTGTCTATATCTATCTATTTATCTATCTATATCAATCTCTATCTTTATCTTTATCTCTCTATATGTATATCTATTTATATCTGCATCTATATCTATCTACCAATCTGTCTGAGTAATCTATCTTTATCTCTCTCTCTTTCTCTCGCTACCTGTCTCTGTTTCTTTGTCTATTTATCTCTATCTCTCTATATACCTATCTCTATCTGCCTATTCTTTCTCTCCAACTATCTATCTCTACCTATATACTTTCTCCCTCTCCCTTCCCTATCTCTATTCATCAATTTATCTCTATCTCTATCTATAGATCTCTATTTCTATCCATATATCTATCTATATTAAATCTTTCTATTTATCTCTATCTATATGTATATCTATCTATATATAGCAATATATCTATCTATGTAGGTTTATCTTTCTTTATCTTGCTCTCTATTTGTCTATTTCTACTTGTCTATATATATCTTTATCCATATCTGTTTATCTCTCTATATATTCACCTATGTATCTATAACTATTTCTATGTATGTATGTATGTATGTATCTCTTTCTCTATCTCTCTATTTCTATCCATCTGTCTGTTTGTGTCTATCTCTACCTATCTCTCTATCTATATCTTTTTATATATCTATATATACCTATCTGTTTATGTGTGCCTATTCATCTCTCTCTCTATCTTTCTACTTGTCTATCTCTATATATTTCTCTATCCATACCTATTTGTCTATTTATCTCTATATCTATCTACCTCTATCTGCCTATCTATTTCTATGTATCTATGTATCTACATTATCTCTTTATCTTTCTATCTATCTACCTCTATCCATCTATCTCTATCTCTTTCTTTCTATCTACATCTTTCTATATATCTATACCTATCTTTCTCTCTGTCTAGGAATCTATCTTTATCTGTATTTATCTGTCTGTCTGTGTATCTATATGTGTCTTTATCTATCTATGTATCTATCTATCTCTATGTTCTATTTCTATCTATGTATATATCTCTCTCTATCCATCTATTTCCATCTCTCTATACCTATCTATCTTTCTTTGTCTATCTATGTATCTAATTTTATCTATATTTATCTGTCTGTTTATGTATCTGTGTATCTATTTATATCTATCTGTCTATATTGGTCTATCTGTCTATATCTGTTTGTCCATCTGTCTGTCTATCTATCTATCTCTCTATCTCTCTCTGCCTGTCTATCTATATATCTATACCTATACCTATCTATTTATCTGTCTTTCTGTCTATTTACTTCTACCTCTCTGTATCTACCAATATAACTGTCTATCTTTTTCTCTCTATAGCTATATCTCTCCATCCATTTTTCTATTTATCTTTATGCCTATATCTTTATCCACCTATTTATCTCTGTCTCTATCTTTCTATCTATATTTATCTTTCTATATATCTATTCATATCAATCTATATCTAGTATTTATCTTTATGTATATGTATATCTATTTATAACTGCATCTTTCAATATCTGCCTAACCTATCTCTCTGTCTACCTATCTCTACCTATCTACTTACCTATCTCTATCTACTTATATATCTATCTCTATCTATATCCTTGTGTATATCTATATGAATAATCTATCTTTATCTCTCTCTTTTTCTATCTGCCTATTTCTATCTTTGTATTTATCTCTCTCTCTCTCCATATCCATCTCTATATCTCTTTCTATCTACATCTTTCTAATTATCTATACCTATCTTTCTGTCTATCTATGTATCTATCTTTATCTGTCTATCTGTCTATGTATCTATCTTTCTATATCTGTCTGTCTATGTATCTGTCTATCAATATCTCTCTCTCTCTCTCTACCTATCTATCCATGTATCTATATCTATACACCTCTATTTATCTGTTTATTTATCTCTCCCTCTCTATCTATATGTATCTATATCTATCTATCCATCTTTTTCTCTCTTTATGTCTGTATCTCTATCTATCCATCCATCTATCTGGTATATCTATTTAACAGCAAAACTAAGCATAGTTTCCAAAAAATATACAGCATATGTGTGATGCTAAATAAAGCAAATGAACATACATAGGACAGGAAAACAATCAAAAAAAGTATTTTAAGTATGCCACAATTATGGATCAGTGAACATATGCTATTGTCAGCACGGTGCCCATTGAATGAGTAAATGTTGCCATCATTGTCTTGCTTTGTCTGTCCTCATTTCTCCAATTTCGCATACTCCATAATAGGTTTTATTGGTCCCTGGCTGGCTGGTCCTTACTCCCTTGACACTTGTTGACCTAACTGCTCTGATTGGTATTTATGGGTCACATGAATCAGTAGGTAACAGCAGGACTCATGCTGCATTTAGTGGAGAGCCTGGGTAATTTGTATGTTTATAAAATTGCTCTAGAATCTGGTGGGAGCCTGAACAGGAAATCCAGCAATCACTTATTACCAAGAGGTAAGCTTGTTGGATTACCTGATGAGCAAGTTGAAACTGATGGACCATCATCTCAGTGGACTCTAAACAAAAGAGATCTGAGTAAAACTTGAAGACTTTGTTGAAGATCTTCACAATGAACTTGGGCATCATACCATTATTTACTTCTTTCAGCATTTTCCTGGACTGACATTGTAGCTACATGGTAGGTTTCTTTTAACTTCCTTCGAACTGAAATACCATATCTATGGTCTTTCTGTCTTCAGAGATTCTAAAATACAGGTCGATAAATAGGAATGGCTAATTTCCAAACATCAGCAAGGAAGGCACAAAGCCAATAGTGTCATTCTTGGTGGAGCTGAATGGAAGATCTGGAAACATGCTGACTCCCCTGAGACTTTTGTTTGGGTCAGTGAACCTAACATGTTCATTGGTGTGAGTTTGAAATATTTAAGTTGTGGTTCCCTGGGAGGAGGAATAAGATGTTATTTTAGACTTCTTAATGCCAACTTTTCTTGATCTAAATGCATCCTGGCAGCAAAGTCATACACTGAGAAATATTTCTCCAACACTATTTTATCAAATATGGAAGATTTCTAGTGCTTTGGTGAAGTGGTGAGAAATCATCAATATAAAAGGTCTCCCAAGAGTCTTAGTGCAAGTTTAAGCTTTGTTCATTCTAAACTAAAACTTTTTGGACATCTTATATTACATGTCCTTGCTATCTTCTGGAGACAAAAAGTCAATAATCCATGTAAGCTCCAAAGCTTTGTGAGCACCACTATTCTCCAAATCTGTATCACAAGTTGGTAGAACCTTTCTTTCCTTCTTTGTTCACACCAAAGATAAATCTCACACATTTTGGTGACATCTGTAGACATCTCAGATGAGTCAGAATCTATTTCTTGGTAGCTCTAGGGCCTCTTCTTGACCCATATGCCCAAAGTCATCATGGGGTGCTCTAAAAGCACCAGTTGCTTCCTAGTTCCATGTGTGGAGTTAGAGACAGTCCAGGCTAGTGCTAAATCTTACAGCTCCAACTTCTGGCATTGTTGGTATTCCATACCATAATAGGTTTTATTGGTCCTTCTCTATTTATCTTTGATAAGGACCTTCAAGGGACTGGCTCATCACTTCATTTAATACTTCATGGACTATTTGCTCTTTTCTCTCAGATATCTGTGGCAAAGAAGATTGGTTTAATGAAATGAGCTTAATGCATGTTATTGACATATTGTATAGGGTAAATTCCAAATTTACAGCTCTATTGTCATTCATTTGTGATATGGTTCTGGGATGCAAATGGGAATAGGGCATGCTAGGCAGACATAACAGTGTGAGCAAAGTACTTTCTTAATCCTGTGATTTTTCTCTTTGTTGCTTTATAAAATTTGAATGAGAACATTTCTAAGATGGCCGCCAGCTTTCTTGGAATAACATATAGAAGAACAAAATAGCAAAACTGATTGTATATTAGCCGACGGCAGAGACATATGCCTTTTTCATTCCCATTCTGTCTTAATGGAAGATGCTTACCTATGATTAGTTAATCAGAGCAAGTGGTCCTTGAGATAGAATTGTCAAAAGCTACTCTTGGATAAAGAAGGAAAGATGTGTACTTGAGAATAAAATATGTCCTTAAATCAGCACATTCTGATGACATAATCTGGCAGTACTTCAAGAACTGATGTGATGGGTCATTACTATGCACTTCATTTCTAACACTTTCTCTGCCCCTGCCTAGCTGTGTGATTCAAGCTCTTGATACTCTCTGAGCCTCCCAGAATATAGATTGCCATCTGTCCATTTCTTATCAACCTTTTTCCCCCATAGCTCTTTGACAGAGAATTCACATTTCCTGCTGCTGACCTTCCTCTGGTCAGATCTTTTTAGATTTTATGGGCTGTCCCTTTGCCATCTCTCCAAGATGATATACTCTACTTCTAAGTTGACTCTGGGCAAGCCATATTATTTGGCAGACAGCTTTTTAAAACCATAAGTTATAGGACAGGGGGAGGAAAAGGGAAGGGAATAAGCATTTATGTAGAGCCTACTATGTATCAGGAACTGTGTTAAATACTTTTTAGAAATATTATCACATTTGGTTCTTACATCAACCCTTTGTGATAGGTGCTATTATTATCATCCCCATTTAACAGTTGAGGAAACTGAAGTAAACAGAGGGAAAATGACTTGCCTAGGATGACCCAGTTAGTAACTGGCTGACCATAGATTTGAATTTAGGTCTTTCTGACTCTGGTCCTACACTCGGTTGGTTAAGGGTGTTTGAAATGGATGAAATCACAAATTAGGCCTCCTGAAAATCTCTTTATGCCATTTGTTGCACTTAAGTCATTGATCGAAAAATGCTGTAGTTTACCAGGTGTCTCTCTGTTGCCCCTTGGGTCACTGACAACTTAGATTCTTCTGAAATTGGGGTGTGCCAGTATTCGGAACCACTGAGCATTGCTAGGAGTACATTTGTGTTTAAAAGATGGGTCTCTTCAAGCTGTATAAATATGAGTTATTTTTCTAGCTCTACCACTTGGTGATTCATGGATAACAAGGCCAGCTCTGAAGACTGGAAAAATATCTGCCTACAGATCTTTAAAAAATAAGGGGAGGAAGGCAGAGAACTTGTTGTCTTGGCTGATTTAATCATTTAGCTGCCCAGAAAAGGGGACAGGACTTGATGGCCTTACCAGGTCCCTTTGAGCTCAGTGATTCTATAATTATTATTCACACTTTGTTCATTTTGCTTCTTTTTTATTATAGTTTAGGGCACACTCTCAGGGTGGGAGCGAGGAAGGCATTTCATAGTTAGTCTAAAAGTAGAGGAAACCATGGTTTTGGACCTGAAAATGGTTGACAAACAGATAATCCACAGGAATGCTGTTTCCTCTGCTGTTTTGTCCTCATACTATTCAGAAATTCTGCTGAATTTTGGCCCATCGGAACAACCGGATCTCTTCTTTCCAAGAACATGGTGTGCTGTCTGTGGCCTTGTCTTGGAAGGGCCTGGAGTTTGTGTTCTGAGATTTTTCTTGCCTCTTAATTTTCCTTCTCTTTGAATGTCTGCTGATTACTGCAAGGGATCATGGGGAGGGAATTGCCAGTCAGGTGTGGGGGCGACTAGTCAGTTTCTGAGACCCCTTCCAACTCTGGAGACTCTCTGATTGTAGTAGAAAAAACAAAAGCATTCATTTAATTGATAATTCCCCCTCTGAGAGGGTTAGGATGTGAGCTGTGTTGTAATAATAATGGCCAATATTTATATAGAGCTTCAAGTTTTGCAAACAACTCATTGGATCCACACAACAGCTCTGTGTGGTAAGGGCGATTATTATGCCCAATCTATAGAGAAGGAAGCTGAGGCAAAAGGAAATTTAATGATTTGCTCAGTCATAAAGCTTTTGAATTTAGATTCTATGCACTCCCAACTCCAGGTTCTATGCACTATGGCGCCATCTAGTGGCCTTGAGGGTAAGTACAGCCTCACCCACTTAAATTGCTGTCCTTAGTACTTTATATTTATAAAAATTCTTATATTTCTGTTATATACATTTTTATATTTACACGAACATTCTGGACATAGAATAAGTATTTAATAAATGCTCTTCTCTCATAGCTATCGATATTTAACTATCTGTCATGGTGTATGATCTTTGAATCTGAAAAATATGGTTTTAGCCCTTAATTCTACTTTGGACTGAATCTCCTTCTTTTACAATGGAAACCCTCCAAGCTCTTCTCTTGCACATATGAAGTTGGACTGACCTTTAACCTCACCTCCCACAAACAGATGGGAATCTCGTGTACTCGCAAAGGGCTCCAGAAGGGAATTAATAGCTTTCTTCGTGTAACCAGACCTCTGTGCCAAAATACTCTGCTGATTATTTCATGTCTATTTCTTGCACAGGCCTACTTGGAGAGGACCAGAGAATTCCAGCCCATTTCACAAATTAGCACTTTCCAAAACACATTAGAGATCACATTGGTACATCGGAGCAGCTTCGGACAACTCCCTTAACTACTCCAGGCTTCATCGGGTTCCTGTAAATGAATGACTTTGGAACAGAAGACCTTTAAGGTCTTTTTCAGTTCTAAATCTGTTATTTGGTGGCCTAGCAAGTGTCTGTAACCTGAAGTTCATGAACTTGCTTTAAAATTTTTTCTTTGATAATGACATAGAACATTCCATAGATCTTAGTGCAATTTTAAATTTTAACATTTAATCTTTTTTTTTTTAATTGCTGAGGCAGTTGTGGTTAAGTGACTTGCCCAGGGTCACACAGCCAGGAAGTGTTAAGTGTCTAAGACCAGATTTGAACTCAACTCTGACTTCAGGGCTGGGGTTCTATCCACTCCACTACCTAGCTGCCCCTAAACTTTAATATTTATGTTAAATTTATGTCAAAAATAGTACACTAAAAAGTGTACTAAGACTTCTGGGATGTACATTTTGATATAACTGGCTCCTTTTATAATCTTATGCATCTTATTCCATTATTTAAAAAATTATCCTAAGAAGGACATCTTCAAGCTATTCAGAGCTCAAAAAAGATTATGAGCCTCTGGATTTGAGTAGAAGGCTTACTGGAAACTATCTGCAAGGGTTGTCATGTACAGGAAAGGGTAGTGTTATACCCCAAGGTGTACAATGTGGCCAAGGACCAAGGGGCCATATAAAACAAGAGGACAAGTTGTTGACAGGTTGATTTCTTCTCCATGTAGGGAAATACTTGTGTCTTGGAAGGTGACAGTTTCACTCATTGTTCCTGTCCTGGTCAGGGCTAAAAAGAAAGAGACTTGAATGAATCATGGAACATTCTGCTCTAGAGACCAGGCTACTCAAAGGATGTTGTGAGGTATTTTGGGGAGCTTTAAAAAAGTGGACCAGATTTTCTTTCCTGCTTGCTCTTGTCTGTGCAGCTTCCAGAGAGAGTGAAGGTCATATTGACCCATAGCTCGGGTGGACCAAACTTTTTCACTCTTCTTTTCTTTTTAGATCCTGAGGCCCTGAATCATGGGATTAGGGTATTTCTGCTTAGTCACTTTCTTTTTTTCTTCTCATGTTCTCGGTACAGGTAGACAAAGGATTAACTCACAGTGACTTTGAAGGTAGAATTCTAGCCAGGATGTTGTAGCCAGCCAACATCACTCAGGAAGATCTTGAGTGATGTTGTTGAGCCAGGGTTCCTTGGACTTTGGACTTGGAATTGGGACTGGATTACATAGGAACTGAACTATATATTTATTTCCCTTTTCCATAGAGACTGAGTTCATGTGTGTATTAAGCCCTAATGTTAAGGAATATGTTTATATATTTGTTATATTCCTTTGTAAAAACTAAAAAAAAAAAAAAGGAGTAGACTAGATTGTCAGAATGGAGATTATGGGTCAATAAAACTAAGGATATAATTTATGTGTTCTGAGGAATACTCAGTTTTAAAAGAGAAAAGGAGGTTTAAAGATCTTGTTTGTCTTTGCCATCTCTCTCATCTTTGCCTTCTAGCTCAGGATCTTACACATAGTAAGTGTTTAATAACTGCAAATTGAATTGAATTGTTTAGGCTATTAAATGTCTCAGATCTCTATTGGAACCCATTTACTGTACTGTTCACCTGTTAGACTACAGCTAGACTATTATGTCCAATTCTGGGAGCCATATTTTAGGAATGA
This sequence comes from Sarcophilus harrisii, assembly GCF_902635505.1. NCBI lineage: Eukaryota > Metazoa > Chordata > Mammalia > Dasyuromorphia > Dasyuridae > Sarcophilus > Sarcophilus harrisii. The sequence goes on along the minus strand of NC_045427.1, from coordinate 638,991,522 downwards.
TATTGACAGGCTTGGAGAATGTCCTGGGGAGGATAATCAGGCTGGTAAGAGGATTGGAGACCATGTTATAAGATGGAAAACTGCAGGAAGTGGATGTGTTCATCCTGGAGATGGGAAGACTTGGGAATGGGCAAAAGTACATTTTGAAGAATTTGAAAGAGGGAATTGGTTTCTGCTTGGCCACAGAAGGCAGAATTAGACATAAAGAGTGTAAGTTGTGAAGAGGAAAATTTTAGTTTGATTTAAGGGGAAACTTCTCACCAAATCTGGGATCTCCAAAAGTGGATTGGGATTCTTAAATGAGAGGATTGGATTAGAAGGCCTTCCAGTTCTAGAGCTATGAGTGCATACTGCTTTGGCAATCCAAAAGAAGGAGATTCAGAGGAAGTTCCACTATCTTCCCATGGAGGCTCTCTTCTCTCAGCCTTCTCTCAGTCTTCACCTGATGTAACATTGTACTATGTTCTCAACATTCTCAACAGACTGATTTTATAACACTCATCTCTTGCTGTGCACTCTCAATCTATTTCATTGCACCCCTACATAATCCTCATGAAATTGTGACCATCCATTCCTCTCCCCAGTTGTTCTGCAGGAAAGGTGGGATCAATATAGCATCTGTGCCCCTTTAATCTTCCAAATTCTTAGCCTCTTCTGAATCTGTTTTCTTATCTATAAAATGACTTTACTTTTTGCACTATGACATGCTGTCTAGAATATCCTCCTCTTCCCCCTCCCAGCTCCCTTTTATATTTTGTTTTTCCCCACTAGAATGGAAGCTACTTGAGCTTAGGGACTATCTTATTTAATTGTATTTGTATTCCCTGTGCCTTGTACAGTGTTTAGCACACAACAAGCACTGAAAATATACATTATTTTTATCTGATTTAGTTCTAAAAACTCTTCCTGCCCCAACATCCTTCAATCCCACAATTCTATTTTCTAAAGTAGAACAAAGCTTCATGGTACCACTTAATGTTGTTTTAATGATAGGATACCATTCTCTGTCCAAAAGTACCCAAAGCTGAACACAAAGTCCAATACATTTCCAAGTTGTTTTTCTTCATACACATATTAGAATATGCTAGAGCTCTGATTTTTGGTTTCTTGGGTCTCCTCTGTTTTCAAAGAAATTTCTGGCTTATACCTAGTATAACAAATGAAAGTAATGTAATTATTATTTTTTTAAAAATAATAGTGAATTCTAGACTAGGATATAAGCATTCCTCTGCTGCCATAGAATCTATCTACCTCGCTAGCATCCCTCTCACAGGCTTGTGAAAAATTCTATTATTTCTATGAGTCTAGATCAATCACTCCAACAAGTTCTTATATAGATATAAATTTCCAAGAATAGGTCACATGATTACATGTATATTCTATCAGGATCCCAGAGATAATCTTATTGAGAGAAAATATATTCTCCTTACTAACCTATGTAGGCGTTAGAGTCCCCATCTAAAGTATTTTCTGTTTCCATAATCAGTCACTTATAATGACACTCTTAGATCTTAAACATAACTATGTACTAAGGAAAGAGAATAATCATCATCTAATAATACATCACCTAAACATATATGCCTAGATCACATTATCTCATCAATGCACTCAGTATTTATGGTGAAGAATGGGTCACACACTAGAACTTGGCAGGGAAGCACACTAGGGAATATGCTGAGGGTAATTCACAACTCTGGACTGCTGCTTTCAATTGCTGGTTGGAAATCTGTACAATAAGAAACTATTTTTCTGCTCATTATTTGGCTGACAATCTTTGCCTTTCTTCATCTGGAAAAATCCTTTTAGCCATAACTCTTAGAAGGATGTTAAGAAAATGTTAGCTATTAAAGTGAATAGCAGTACTCTTTAAGCTAGAAAGCTGCAAAACTTACCAAATTATTAGCTTTGGACTATATAAACCAGTTCAGTTTAGTCACAGAGGTGCTCGGTTTTCCAATCAGATGTGGAGGTCACATCAAGACTGGATTTTGGTCATCTTACCAGTATACTAAAACAACTGCCAGAGGTGGCAGCAGAGAGCAAGAAGTTTTATCTCTATCCACCTTCAGGTGGTGCTGAAAGGCCATAGCTGTGACTGGTGCTCTTGGTATTGAAGTCAATTCTTTTCTCAATTAATTAATCAGGAATTATTCAACTGAATCCTTCTATTTGCCATGGCTAGCAGAGCAGATTTTCAGTCCCCCTCCTTTCCCATTTACTGTATCTTCAATTCTTCTTTCAGACTTCTCTTCTAGTTCTTATCCCCAGTTCTTCATTCTTTTTCCAAAGTTTCCTACCTTTCAGTGACTCATTTTTCATTTAAAAAATCACAGTTCCTCCAATTCAATAGTTCTTTAGGAATATAACAGCTCCTAAATGTTTTTTATACACTTTTAAAGGTTTCACTCTCTTTAGTAGTAAAACAGTATATGTACATTAGCTGATGTGTTCATCATACTTTGAATATCTCTGTAAGCTTCAACATAGTCTTTTATTTTATTGGTACCCTTGAAATTGTATTTTGTCACATTCATATTGCTCTAATTTTTAATAAATAAAAGATCTACCCTTGACTCTTTATAATATTAAACTGTTCCTACTCAAGCAAAGTATTCATTTCTTTACAGTGTTGGCAAAGAAATCCAAAATTTCAAGTCTTATACCATAGAGCATTTTTTAAAAAAAAGTACAAATACTATCTAAAAGCTATTATATTAAAACAAAATTATTTTTCTATTCCTTTTAGGTATAAAATTTATATTAAAACAAAATTATTTTTCTATTCCTTTTAGGTATAAAAATGACATCTATGGCAGTAACAATATCTTATATCATTTGGCCATTGCTGTAACTCTTTTACACACAAAAAAACCCTTTTTCTGGCCCTTTTTTCTGGCTCTGTTTATCTTATATGAACATGATACCTTGAGAATAGAGGTGGATTTGATAGAGATTCTACTGGTCTTGGTGTCAGGAAGGCCTGGATCCAAATTATCCCATTGATACATCAACTGTGTAACCCCATTGGGTTATAGCCTCTCTGTGTCTCATGTTAAAGCCACCTGGGGCTTATTTATTAGGATATGAGTAGATTGCAATCTACATCGGTGAAAGGATTTTCTATATAAATGACATAACTGATCTTTTGTATATTGAAACATATCTAGAAGCAAATTTCAATCCTTTGAGGATCAATGATAACCTTCATGTGGGATCTGCCTCTATTGACACAGATCTTAACTGTTCCACAGATTAATTATAGTTGCCCTTGGAGATTGCCATGACCAAAAAAATGAATCTCCTTAAAACTAAGGTTAACCTTGTGATGAGCCTCTCCTCATCATAGATCTCTAAAATATTAGTTATTATGATTAATAAATTAGTATATAATTTAATATAATATTATGTAATAAATTATTATGATTAATAAATTATTATGAACTGGTATTGTGCTAAATGAGGAGGATAAAAAGAAAGGCAAAAGATAGTGCCTGCTCTTTAGAAGATGCCTCCATCATATATCATATAAACAACTATGTTTAAACAAGCTAAATACAAGATTTACTGGAAATTTTCACAGAGGGAAGACATGAAGAGTAAGGAGGATTGTGAAAAATTTCTTAGCATAGATTTGAAGGGAGATAGCAAGTACCAATGAGGAGGGAGATAGTCTCATGGATACAGACAGCCAACAAAAGGCTCTGAGTGCAAAGATAGTGTTATGTATGAGGAACAGCAAAGAAGCTACTGTATCACTGGATTACAGAGTATGTGAAGAATTAAGGTGGAAGAAGCATGGAAAGGTAGAGAAAGATCAGGTTGTGAAGGGCTTTATAATACAGACAGAAGATTTTATATTTGAATCTCAAGGCAATAGGGAGACACTGGAGTTTAGTGTGTGTGTGTGTGTGTGTGTGTGTGTGTGTGTGTGTGTGTGTGTGTATGTGACACAGGCAGACTTTTAGGACTTTAGAAAGATCACTTTGGCAGCAGAGCTCAGGATGGACTGGCCTGGAGAGAAACTTGAGGCAGGAAGACAACAGCTTGGCTATTGCAATATCTTGGACATTTAGTTGGAAATATTTTTTTCACTGGTTAGAAACTCTGGTAGAATTTGTTTGCTGTGACTAACCAGGGAACAGAAGCAGCAGAGAAGGACAATTAGCCAATTTGTTAATCAGTGTGCTATTTATGCTCCTATTGTAAAGGGTAATAATTTGTGCCAGCACGTGGAAGTACCAAGTGTTCCTTGTTCCCTGGTGTGAAGAATAAGACTTGGGAAATTGAAATGTACTTACTATTCAGGCACATTTTCATTTACTCAATGGGCAGCTGCAATTTTTCTCCTTTTGTAGGACCTTTGATTCCATTTGAATAGAGACTTCCTGGTGAAAAAAAAAAAACTCTCTTAAAGATGTATATTGGAAATTCGTTTTTAATGTACAGCCTCACAGAATTTCTTGGGGGACATTGAGGTAAATAATGCCTCTTATTACACATCAATTCATTTCAGATCTTTTAGTGTAAATTTATATGTAAATTCAGATCTTTCTGACATCAAGTCTCTCTGTCCATTCTGGAACAGAAGGGCAAACATTCTCTTGAATTTTATTTTCAGTCTTGATTTCAATAAAGACAAAATCAGAGGATCTTAAATCAGAGATCTTAGAGATTATCAAGTCCAGTCCTTTTATTTTACATGTGAGGAAACTGACGTCTAGGGAACCTAAATTATTCATCAAAGGTCACACAAGTAAATATCAGAGCCAGGATTTGAATCTAGGTCTTTTGACTTTTTGGGGAAGAGCTAATTATTTGGAACCAAAACTGGTTACTGTAAAAATAATTAGCCTTGAAGATCAAAACATAACCAGCCTCAATTTAATGATTTTTTTTCTCTAAGAACTGTCAGTCTAGCATCTCAGGGACCATCTTATTTCAAATTATTTTTTCTTCTCTTTCATACCTAATAAGTGATCATGTAGTCATTGCTTGAAGATCTCTAGTGAGGGGAGAGGGGAAGTCATTTCTTTCTGGAATGGAGCAATCAAGTGCTTTACAAATATCTCATTTGATTCTCAAAACAACCTTTTGAGAGAGGTAGGTGCTATTAAGATCTCCATTTTACAGTCGAGGAAACTGAGGCGTTTAATTTGGCTAGGTTTGTCCACTTAATATCTGAGGCCAGATTTCAACTCAAGTCTTTTTGGTTTCAGGCCTAATCCTCTTTGCACTGTCTTAACTGCCCAGTGCATTTTGTCTGGCTCTAATTTTATGAATGCTTTCCATTCTGTGGAACAGAAATCTGCCTCTCATCACTTCTGTTCATTGCCCCTACTCTCTAGAGTGAGGCAAAGCAAGCTTGATGTCCTCCTTTACAAGGTAACTCTTCAGATCCATGAAGACAGCAACCAGTTGCTTCTGGTTAGCTCATTAGATCATAAATTTAGAGCCAGAAAATTTAGCTATCATTTAGTCCAAATCCCATATTTTATAAGATAAACTGAGACCCAGGAAAATTGGCCATGTAGATGGTCTAAATGGCAGCTTCTTCAGGCTAATACTCCTTATCCCAAACCATTTAGCAGCTGAATTGAAAAAAAGTGTGTTTTTCCCCCCAGAAATGAAAGTAATTTTAAAAAACCCAACATGTTCTCATTTGAACGTCTCAGTCTGAACTAAACTGCTCCCCTCTAAGGCTCTGTTGTTGATCTGAGCTGTGGGGAATCTGATTAAATTATCTGTTATCACTATCCTTTGAAACTCGGATTCATTTCCCAGCAGTTTTCCTTTCTAAGCATCATGTCTGTACTGTTTGGTACCAGCTAGGGGGGAAGGAGCTATCTGCTTTTATCTTCCAAACCTCTGTTTATTCCCGTCTCGCCACGTGAGCAAGCATCCAGGAACAATATACCCACATGTGCCTTTTCTCCTTTTCCCTTTCCCTTTGTTATTTTAGTGCTGAGATACCTGCTAAAAAGAGATGGAGGCAATTATTTCAGCAAATCCAGTGTTGAAAACAGGCTTGTCTCAGGTTCGGCAAGTCCTCTGATTATAGCTGAGTCAAGGTTACAAAAGGCAAGCTTCCTTGATGTGAAGGCCTTATTTCAGTACTGTCTTGGCAGCCATGCTCCAGAAATCCAAGATCCCTGAAAAGGAAAGGGGAGGAAGCAAGACTTCTCACCAGGATTAGAGGGGAGTGAGATGTTCAGAAAACGCAACTCTATTTTGGATTAAAAAATAATGTAGAGCTAACCCAGAACCAGATGTGGGAGGTGTCAGTGTGTCATAAAACAACTTGCTCAGTGGCCCAGATCTATTAAGCATCAGAGGCAGAATTTAAACCTAAGCCCTTAAAGCCCAGCACTATTCTCTATGCCAAATAATTCATGACCAACTAATGATGGAATAAGAATTACCATTTTTTCCAAGTATAAAACTTTATCAAAACTCATTTGAATCAAAACAGAATAGTAAATTAGACCTTTATTTTATTTTAGTTTTCAATGTTCTCCTTTGCAAAACCATGTATTTCAATTTTTCTCCCTCTTTCCACCCTCCCCTCCTCCCCAAGACACCAAGCAATCCAATATAGGTTAAATATGTACAATTCTTCTAAACATATTTCCACATTTATCATGCTATACAAGAAAAATAAGATTATAAGGGGAAAAATGAGAAAGAAAAAAAAACAAGCAAACAAACAATAACAACGAAAAGGTGAAAATCCTATGCGGTGATCCATATTCAGTCTTCATGATTCTCTCTGAATGTTGATGGTAGTTTCCAGCACAAGTCTGTTGGAATTAGCCTGAATCACCTCACCGTTAAAAAGAGCCATGTGCATCACAGTTGATCATCGTCTAATACTGTTAATAGTAACAGTTGTACAACGTTCTCTTGGTTTTGCTCATGTTACTTAGCATCAGTTCATATAAGTCTTTTCTGAAATCAGCCTGATCATAATTTCTAATCGAATAATAATATTTCATTACATTCATATGCCATAACTTACTCATCCATTCCCCAACTGTTGGGCATCCACTCAGTTTTCAAGGACTCTTACAAACATTTGTGCACTTATGGGCCATTTCCCTTTTTTATGATCTCTTTGGGATACAAGTCCAGTAGAGACTTAGTCTTTTATATATATATGTACAGTGAAAAAAATTCCTTTATTAATTGTGTCCCCCAAAATATGTCTCAGTCTGCACTCTTACTCCACCAGCTCTCTATTTCAGATGGGCAGCCATTTTTGTTTACAAGTCCTTTGGATTGGTCATTATGTTGCTCAGAGTTCTTCAGTTTTTCAAAGATTATTGTTTTACAAAATTATTATTGGACAAATTGTTGTCCTGGTTCTTTTTATTTCACTTAGCATTAGTTCATACAAATCTTCCTATGTTTCTTGAAACTACTCCCTTTACCATTTCTTATAGCACAGTAGCATTCCATCACATTTATATACCAGTTTGCTCACCTGTTTCCTTATTAATGGACAGTATCTCCCAGCTTCTAATTCTTTGTCACAACAAAAAGAATCAGTATAAATTTTGTATGTATGTGTTCTTTCCCTCTTTCTTTGATATTGTTGGGATTATAGACCTAATAGCATTATTGCTGGGTCAAAGAATATGACAATTTAAGCTTTTTTGGACATAGTTTCAAGTTGCTTTCTAGAATGGCTGCACCATTAATGCATGTATTTTCTCACAGTTCTTCCACATCTGTCATTTTCTCTTTTTGTTTACATTCCCAATCTGAGAGGTAAGGAGTATTACCTTAAGAGTTGTTTAATTAACATTTCTTTAATTATTGGTGATTTGGGACAGTTTTTTAATATGGCTATGGATAGCTTAGATTTCTTTTTTTTTTCAAAGTGACTATTCATATTCTTTGACAATTTATCAAGTGGAAACTGGATCTTACTCTTATAAATTTAAATTGGTTCTCTATTTGTCTTAGAAATGAGACCTTTAGATCTTTTCTAAATAAAGAAATAGAACCGCAAGCTTTAATATGCTTCTCTGACCTTTCATATATCACTTAATGTCAGTTTGCTCATCTGTAAATTAACGGACTAGATGAGATGAATTCTAAAGCCCCTTTCAGCTCTATTTATATATGCATGAATTTTTTTTTTTACTATTGAGGTAGATAATGGGGAGAACAGTACCATGGAAAGAAGATTGAGCTTGAAGTCGTGTGATTTAGTTCACATTAGATGTCACTCGAAGGCATCGGGCCTCAATTTCCTCAACTTTAAAATTCAATGCACTTCAATAAACATTTATTAAGCACCTACTAAGTGCCATTGAAGTAATCCTGACTTCTGGAAGGTTTTTGGTCCCAGACTCTGGCAGGTGCTATGAAACTTAAAAAAAATTGAATTGGGGTTAGACCATATTTCTTTTGTCTAAGTTCCATCCTAGTTAGATTTGGATAGACTCATGACTAGGTTGGCCATGCAATGACTAAATTTTTGAAAGACTGTTTATTGATTTATAGGGGATTACAGGGTGTGTTAATTGAGTGATATCACACTGATAAAATCTCAGATCTTTAACTTGTTGAAGTATATAATTCATTGTTCATCTCCAAAGACTCTGAGATCGTGTCGACCAGGTTTAATCCTGGTTACTGATCCTAAATGGTATCCTTATCTCTTCCTCTTTGGTTAACCTTCTCTACCTGGAACTTCTTTAGGTAATATTCAAATATATATATTGTCCTAAGTCTTAAATTAATAGCTCATAGCTTCACTAAGACTTTTGGGACACCCTGTACCATTCTAATTCAATCAATAAGCATTTATTAAGCACCTACTATGCATTAGGTAAATGTGTTAAGTACTTAGGATATAGAGAAAGGCAAGATGGTGCCTTCTTTCAAGGAGCTTACAGTCTAAAGGGGGAGAAAAAGAACTATGTACAAACAAGATAAAATGGGGATAATTTATAGGAAGAAGGCACCATTATCAAAGCAGATCAGAAAAGATTCCCATAGAGGCTGTACTGATGGTGTAGCTTTGTGCCTAAATTCCCCCCCCCCCCCAAATGTGAATAAAAGGATCTCAAGCTTCTGAAAAAGCATGCTAGGTACTAAGGGGCATCTTTTTTACATGCTGAAGTTAACAGTAATCTATAATCATGCAAAAATTGCCTAAAGATTCCAAATGGGTCATCCACGCCATGAAGGAGGGAGGTAACTTGGAATTTCTATCTGGGTAATCTTGGGACATTCTTGTGAAACCTCCTTTCTCTCAGTTTTCTACACAGTCTACTCAATATTCAAGTTAACTCTTTGTAGTATAAACTTGCCCTCAAAAACTTTATGGACTGCAGATCAAAAATCCCCTTTCTGTGAGATCTGCCTACATTTAGTAGTCACTCTGTGGCTTACCTCTTGAAGTGGGAAGAGATATAGGAGAAATATAGATGAATATCCTTCCTTCCTTCCTTCCTTCCTTCCTTCCTTCCTTCCTTCCTTCCTTCCTTCCTTCCTTCCTTCCTTCCTTCCTTCCTTCCTTCCTTCCTTCCTTCCTTCCTTCCTTTCTTCCTTCCTTCCTTCCTTCCTTCCTTCCGTGACTTGCCCAAGATCACACAGGAAGTGTCAAATGTTTGAGGTTGAATTTCAACTCAAGTCCTTCTGATTCCAGGGCTGGTGCTCAATCCATTGTACCACCCAGATGTCCCTGCCTTTCCCTTTCCCAAAGAGCTAATGGCACCAGGAGACCTTCCCCCCCCCCCTTTATAAGGTTAGATCCTCGAATTCTTGAACTTACACTACCCACAAATACTACCCAGTATACTCTCCTTGGTTGGAAGACTAACTGCTGCCTAGGGGATTAAATATCCCACTTTCCTCAATATGGAAGTTGAGATTCATGACCACTATGCATAAAGGAACCCTCTTGGGCGGACTGGACACTTACATGTGCTTCTGCTATTAAGTTGCAATTGACTGCCTGGTGGGTAGGAAACTTGTTAGAACCGAATCCACAACTTAAATCTTTCTGAGACATTTTGTAAATACAATAGTAATAATAACAGCTAACAATTATATCTTAGCTATTATGTGCCAGCTACTGAGCTAAAAACCCTAGGAGATAATTATTATTATTATTATTATCATCCCCATTTTACAGTTGGGGAAACTGAGGTTAAAAGACTTAAGAGTTTCATAGTTAGTAGATAATGTCTGAGACTGGCTTGGAATTAAAGTCTTTCTGACTCCAGATTGCAGCACCCTACCCACTTCTTCACTAGTCTGTTCTCCTCCTCTTTCTTTTCTCCTATCTTAAAAAACCATGATTTACAGAATCACAAAATTTCACAGCTGGAAGGGATCTCAACATCCAGCTAATCTAACCCATCTCCCCATTAAATTACCATTATAATTCATTGTCAAGTGGGTCATTCAGCCTCAGCTCACAGACTTTTAATGAAGGAGAAACTGCCATCTTCCTGTTCTCTCAGCCTATCCCTTTTGGATAGCTCTAAGTGTTTGGAAGTCTCCCTCTCCCAACCCTGGTTCCCAAATCAGGTCTAAATATGGCTCTGTAACTTTTATTCGATGCTCCCTCCTGATTCTAGGATCTAGCAGAACGAGTAAAGTTCATCTCAATGTGCATCTTCCACAGCCCTGGATCCCTGATTCACACTTGGGCACCTCATCTAACAGGGACTGGGAACTATGCTAGAAATGCAGAAGTCGCTCTGAGGATTTAGTACAAAATATGCCCAGGGAGATACTTTAACTTTATATTATGCATCTCTGATCAGTTGAGGAAAGCCTTAAGCCTCATGTAAAAAAACATTTGAGGAATGAGTTGATGTCAGGCAGGCAAAGCAGGTTGGGTTAAGGGAGTTCAGCATCTGCTGGGCTTTGTTCAGTTTGGGCTTAAAGAAAAAAGTGGACCTTTTCCAAGAGAGCAGCTTCATACAGAGGGTTCATTATTTTAGCTTGACAGATGAAGAGGCAAATAGACGTTGACTTCCCAGCTAAGAATACTTGTCGCCACAGGGAGCCCGCATCTCATCAGGAAGGTGCATTTTTTTAAGCTTTCATTATGAAGGTTTCAAATGAGTAGCCCAAAAAGTGGTTCCCTTCTTTTTGACTGTAGAAACTTTTTACAGGGGTCCTTAAACTTTTAAAATAGGGGGACAGTTCACTGTCTCTCAGACTGTTGGAGGGCCGGACTATAATAAAAACAAAAACTTTGTTTTGTGGGCCTTTAAATAAAGAAACTTCATAGCCCTGGGTGAGGGGGATAAATGTCCTCAGCTGCTGCATCTGGCCGTGAGCCTTAGTTTGAGGACCCCTGATCTACAATAAGTATTTTACAGAATAGGCAAGTGAGGAAATTGGCATGAATTGCCCATGATCACAGCAAGTAAAAGAGATGTTAATGATGCCTTTTCAGTCATTTCCAGATATACGCCTTCCTTTCCAATAAACTTTCCCTGTCAACAAAGAAAAACATTCAAGCAAAATCAATGGATAGAGTCATTGCATCTGACAATGTATGGCTCATTTCACATCCATAGTACCCCGTTTTTCTACTTAAAGGGGATGGAAATCTTTTAAAAACATGTTGGGTTTGCTGTGGGCATTAATGTGTTCCTTGACACTCTACAGGAGCTGTTGTATGCATAATTATCACAGTTGAACGTTGGCGAGATTGGGGACTCTCATCAGCATCTCTGAACCCTTGTAGAGATCTACTTTAGATCCAGGGTGCTTTACTACATGGATACTCCTACATGGAAATCCCTAGTATGGGAATTATCTTCACAGAGATGCTGTAATTGTCTATAATTGAACACATAGATCCTAGGGTGTCACTTAAGTCATGAAATGTTAAGTGACATGTTTATGAGGAGTAATTTGACTTTAATCCCAGCATGCTATTCACTGTATTAGATTGTCTCTCAAGTTAATAATCAGGTAGCTTGGTGAAGTGGACAGAGAACTAGCAGTTCTTAGGGGCTGGATTCAAATCCTGACTTTGATGCTTACTACCTGTTTGTATGATCTTGGGCAAATAGTTTAACCTTCTCAGATTCATTGTCCTCATCTGTTAAATCAGGGGGTTGTATTAAAAGGCCTTTGAAATCCTTTTTAGTACTTTATGAGTTATAATAATAGTTGGGATTTCTATAGATTGGCAAATTTTCTAAATTCAGGTCTAGGCCTCTGTCTATTAAGCCTTAAGTATAGTGATAGATTTGGAGTCAGGAGGAACTGAGTTCTAATTTTGTCTCATTTAAGTAGTACCTAGTAGTACCAGGTGTATGATTCTGGGCAAATATTAATCTCTCTCTGCCTCAGTTTCTTCAACCATAAAATAGGGATAATAATACTTATCTCACATTGTTGTGAGGGTCAAATAAGTTAATAATTATAAAAGGTTTAGTTCAGTGCCTGGTATATAATAAGTATTATATAAATGTTAGCTATTAATAATAATAATAACATCTACCTCCCAGGGTTATTGTGAGGATCAAATAAGATAATTATATTTATCTCAGTACTTGTAGTTATAATATAAATAATTATATTTATCTCATTTATGACTATATAAATATTAATTATTAATCATCATCATAATAATACCTCCCAGGGTGGTTGTGAGGATCAAAGGACATACGTACACATAAAGTGCTATATAAATGCTAGTTATTATCACCTGTATTTCCTTGAACAGGTCACTTGCACTTTTGGGGGCTCAGTTTATTCATCTGTAAAATGAATAGGTTGGATTACACAATAATAGAATAGGAACTTTTGTATGCATAACACTTACAGAGAATGTATTTTATATCCAGAGGACTGTATTATCTTAATACTACATGGATATTTAAAGGGCAAATGATTTCACTGATGTAGAAAATTTCTAGTATGGGGATTATCTACATAGAGATGCTGTAATTGTCTATAACTGAAGAAATACATCCTAGGATGTTGCTTAAATCATATAAATGTTAAGTGACTTGTTTTTGAGTTGAAATCTCCATCTTGTTGCCCCTCCCCAATTTGATCAATGAAAAACCTGAAGTTCAGGAAAGTTAAATGTCTTGACCGAGGTAACAGGGAGAAAGCATTAGAGGTAGGATTTGAATTCAGGTCATTTGACTCCAGAGCTGGTGCTCTTTTGAGGCATTATGGATGGATTTTCACTGCAATAAGAGAATCAATAATTGATTACATCCAAGAAATGTAAATCATCTGTTCCTTATTTGCATTATTTCAAGCCTGTGGTTAAATATCAAGGACCTTTGGAGGAAACTTAAATATTTATTTCATTTCTTTCCTTGGGCTTGCCACAGAAGTCTGGCTGCCCCCTTTATGCTTATGGTTCTGGCAGATGAGGAGGGCACTGACTTCCTTGCAGGGGAGAACCGTTGCTCATGCACTACACTGATGGGGGCTCTAGATGGTGCTACATCTCCAAAGAATGGGAGGATTTCTCTTCTGCTTTCAGTAATTTAAGAGATCTGCTTTTTGGAAAGATAAAGGGAAAAGGGGATTCTCCAAATCTGACTCGGGGAGGCACTGACAGACCTTTTTCAGCCCTCTGTGCTTTTGCAATGGTTTTGTAAGAAAAAACAGAAACAGCCACAAAAAAGTGAGTCCTAGATTTTGCTCTCCTAAATCTGGACCAGTTGGAGCCTGGCTGTGAAAGAGGGAAATGGGTGTTGTGAGAGTTGGGAGGTCGGCCTGGGCTTTGGGCAGAGGTGATCTCAAGATGGATGCTGTCTTGACATATCCTTCCCTCCTTCCTTCCTTTCCTCCTTTCTTCCTTTCCTCTCCCCATTTCCTCCTTTCTTCCTTTCTTCTTCCCTCCTTCCCCTCCAACAACGTCCTGAATCTGCCTGGAAATTCCTTTAGTAAAGTACAGAACCATTTCAGACTTCAGTGTCCACTTGCTTTTACCCTGAGATATCAATGAATGAATGAATGAACTTGGATTAAGCAACTACTTTGTTGCTGTGCTTAAACACTTTGTAAGGGAAGACTAGAGGGAGACGGTTCTTGCCCTCAGGGAGCTTGCATTTAAATTGGGAAACAATGTATAATTAAATCCGAAATAAATGCAAGAGAGTCTGGGAGGCTTTGCTGCTGAGGAGCCTGGAAAGTCTTCCAGTGAAAGGTGGTACTTTAAGTTGAGACTGGAAGAAAGTTAGGGAGAGAGAGCATTCTAGGGATGCATGGACAACAGGCAAGATTTAGGAACCAACCAGGGAGTCCTGGAAAGGGAGGCACATGTAGTGAGGGGGGTTTGGGGCCAGGCTGTAAGCAAAGGTCCTCAAACTTTTAAAATAGGGGACCAGTTCACCGTCTCTCAGACTGTTGGAGGGCCGGACTATAGTAAAAACAAAAACTTTGTTTTGTGGGCTTTTAAATAAAGAAACTGGGTGAGGGGGATAAACGTCCTCACCTGCCGATTCTGGCCTGTGGGTCTTAGTTTGAGGACCCCTGCAAGGGCTTTAAAGTCAAATAGAAAAACTTAAGTTTATTGTATTTTAGAATCATTCTTGAGACCATATTTTTTGGGGAGGGGAGAGAAAGAGACAGAGGGAGAGAGAGATGCTGAGAGAAAGAAAGACACACACAAAGATACAGAGTGAGAGAGAGAGAGAGAGAGAGAGAGAGAGAGAGATTGAGAAAGAAAAGGAAAACACAGGAGTGGGGAAGACCCTAAGAGTGTTTGACATGGAGGGAACCTAGCCTAAAGGAAAACCCTTTGGGGGAAGTCTGTGGGAGGGAGCTTGCTGCCCTACCAGGCTGGGAGAGGAGAGACATTGTCAGTGATTCCCGTGAGAGCCAGGGAGAAGGCTGGGCATCACCCTGCTGCTCCTCCCTGGTGCTCAGCGGGCCCAGGCTCAGCTGTAATTCCGGAACTTGGGCCGGTGCCACTCAGAAGGCAAGAAGCCAAACCCGGAGGCCAAAAAGATGGCCTCCGGCCAGCGGAGGTAAGAGCCTTTCTTCTAAGGCCACTGAATTCCGGGACCGGGGGTCAGTGGGAGCTGAGATGTCCTCAGATCGAAGTGGGGAAGCTGGAGTGCTAAAGGGGCTCCAGTGCCGGCCCTCGCCACCCCGGAACTTTCCTCTCTCCAGGTTCTTCACGTCTGTTTAGAGAAGGAAGAAAGTGGCTCCTATGAGGTTGGCCCTTGGAAACCTTGGGAGACAGAGAAGAAAGCCAGAAGGAGGAAAATTTGTTTTTAGTGTCTCCATTGCCTTCTTTTTCACTATCCCCCAATATCTGCAGGAGCCCAATTTAACTTTCTGCCGGTTTACTACTAATCGCTGCTGAAGTGTTATCTGCCTCAGTTTCCCCATCTGTAAAATGAGGCAGTTGAATTAGGAGATGTCTAGAGTTTTTTCCAGCTCTGCTACTCTATGGTTAGGATAATTATATAAGGTAGAGTAATATGGTGAATAGAGGCTTAAAATAGAGAGGGAAGAAGATCTGGATTCAAATTCTCCTTCAGTTACCAGCTTTGTGACTCTGGTCATATCACTTTGCCTCTTTCTCCTCACTTGAAATGCTCTGGATGATTTCTGGATCCCTTTCTAGCCTTTTTAATCTATGATTAGTGTAATTACCTGGCAGTATGGTGTAATAGATAGAGCATCAGACTTTCAGTGAGAAAGACTCCAGTTCTCTCAAATACTTCTTAGCCTTGTGACTTGTGGTCAATCACTTTAACTCTTTAAGCCTCTGTTTCCTTATTTGTAAAATGGAATTAATAAAAGCATTTGCTGCACAGTATTGTTGTGAGGTTAAGAGAATCACGGGTTAAGCAAGGGATCTTAGAGTACACCCCTCATTTTGCTTTTGAGGAAACTGAGGCACAGAGAAATCAAGATCCCACAATGAATGCCCGAAGTCATACTGAAATCCCATTTGTCTTGCTTCCAAGTCTGGGTCCTACCCACTAAGCAATCCTGCCTGACAAATGAGGCGATGTTTCCGAGAGCTTTGCAAGCATTATAGCCCTCTGTAAATATTAGTTATTATTTCTCAGTGGGTGATATTTTCATGATCTGTGATTTTGTTTATTACTTCTATTGGTACGGATTGCAACCCTCTGAGACTTAGAAGACCCTTTTGGGGAGATTCTGGGTCCCCAAAATTCATCACCTTGAAGCCAGGCTAATGTAAAGACTGAGGTTAAATAGACTTTAAAAATTGCTTCTGGGAAAGGAGGGCAAGGAGTCTGTGGAGCAGGAAGTCAGCAGCAGATGCTGCCACTTAACCTGCTGAGGGCACCAGTCTCACCTCTCCTGAGGTTGCGGGCTGCCATCCCTACAGGAAGACAGCTGAGCCAGGCTTCTGGTCCAGTGATCAGAGATGACAGTTACCTAGACTGTTGTCAGGAGAGCAGCAAAGGGACCAGGGTGACCTCAGTGTAGCCTGGCAAACAATGGGAATGAATCTTTTAAGAACATTCTAAGTACCTGCTCTCAAAGAGTTTCACTCTAACAGGAGAGGACAATAATGGAGCAAGCTTTGGAAAGGGGGGGGGGGAAGGGACATGGAGAAGGTCTCAAGAATGGTTCTAAAATAGAATAAATGTAATTTTCTCTATTTGGCCTTAAAGCTCTGAGTTCTTGTGGGAGGAGGAACCCAGAGTACAGGTGGGATAGCTTGGAAGTGGCCAGATGGGCCTGGACTTGCAAGATTAGGTAAAAGCTCAATGATCACAGCCAAGCTCAGAGAGCTGGACCAGCATGGATTTCCCTGCATGTCTGTATTTGCATGTTTCTATTTAATAAATATATTCGGGTATCAGCAGGCTGAGTGAGCTAAGAGTTCACTGAAGTTGTGGGACATAGTCATTGCATTGAAGGATGCATCCTTGACAATACTTTCTAAGTCTTGTTTTCTTGGGCCTGTGGTCTCAGGATTTCAGTAAGCACAGGCTGGCAGACCCTGAGGGTCTGGTCCTCAGATAACTCATCACTCAGCCTTTCCAGCTTGGCAGAGCTTGTACTTTGCTGGCCTACTCTTCTAGAGCCCAAGGTCACCTCTGTACCACAATAAGGTATCAAGAACACATATATTTCAGTCATGGATTTTTTTTCATGTTAAACATGGTAGAAATATATTTTAAATGCAATATATGCATACATCTTTATCCAATTATCATGATACACAAGAAAAATCCAGTCAAACCAGTTTAAAAAAAAAGAGAAGCAAAATAAAATGCAAGCAAACAACAGCAAAAAGAGGGAAAATGCTTTGTTGTGAAGCACATTCAGTTCTCACCATCCTCTCTCTGGGTACAGATGGCTCTCTTCATAACTTGAACAGTTGGAACTGGTTTGAATCACCTCATTGTTGAAGAGAGCCACATCCATCAGAATTGATCATCATATAGTCTTGCTGTTGTGGTATATAATGATCTCCTGGTTCTGCTCATTTCACTTCATATCAGTTCCTGTAAGTCTCTCCAGGCCTCTCAGAAATCATCCTGCTGATTGTTTCTTACAGAACAATAGTATTCCATAATATTCATATGCCATAATTTATTCAGTCATTTTCCAATTGATGAGCATCCACTCCATTTCCAGTTCCTTGCCACTACAAAGAAGGCTGCTACAAACACTTTTACACATGTGGGTCCCTTTCCCTCCTTTCGGATCTCTCTAGGATATAAGTCAAAAAGAAACACTGCTAGATCAAAGCATATGCGTTGTTTGATAACTTTTTGAGCATAGTTCTAAATCGCTCTCCAGAATGGTTGGATCTGTTCATAATTCCACCAACAATATATCAGTGTCCCATTTTCCCACATCCCCTCCAACATTCATCATTATCTTTTTCTGTTGTCCTAGCCAATCTGAGAGGCGTGGCATGGTAGCTCAGAGTCTTAATTTGCATTTCTTGAAAAATCAGGGCCCTGGAGAGAAATATAGGGGAACTGTCTTGGGGCCAAAGGCTAGACTGACATACCCTTGAAATCAAGCACATTTCTTGCCCCATCATCAGTTCTTAATGTTCTATTTCTTGTGGTTTTCCCATTGGTTATTGTTAGTTCCAATTATAATACACATTTAACAATCACATTACATAATTACATGAAGAGTATATTACATGTATATTAAATGACTTATTAAAATATAAAACATTGCCTATTTCAAACCATCAATGTGGAGGTGGAGAAATCCAAGACTACATGAAGGTTAAATGACTTATCCATAGTCCCCTGGCTAGTAACTGGCTAGTACCCAGGTCTCTAAGTCAAAAGTGACTACTGTGCAACACTTTTGCAATAGCATCAATACTGATAATATCCTGAATATGTGTATGTGTATATATATATATATATATATATATATATATATATATATATATATATATATATATAAACCCGAATGTATCTAATGTTGATATTACATTACTGCTAATATCATCATCATCTTGAATCTTTGTTTCTCCTCGTCTTCAAGGGTTTTGAGGCTTTCTGCACAAAATCCTTACATATGGTAGGGACCTGAGGGAGGTTATCCCCATTTGACAGATGGAGAAACTCAAGAACAAATTGAAAACTGAATTTTCTTCCCATGACAGCTCATGCTCAGTGTCTCTAGACACCCTTGGGATATGTAGATTGTGGCTGAAGTAATATTAGCATTGAAAGAAATTCCAAGGAATTGACTTCTTGGCAATGATTTAAAAAAAGTGGGATGTTATCACAAAAGAGACTAAAACTACAGAAATAGCTGTTCACAGACCTGGGGGGATCCTCCAGCCAGATGCTGCTGCCCCTCTGGATCTCAAGAGGGTTAAAATCCTTTGAATGACACTTATTACATTATGGCCTTAGGGCATTAGTTCACTTGGTTTGTCATCCTTAAAACGAGGGAGTTGGACTAAGGGGTTTCTGAGCGACCTTTTTTCCCCTAGAGCTATAATCGGTTGTCTTTTAGGGTGTCCCAAAAATCTTAGTGCAGCCTTTAAGCTTAAATACTTCATTGATTTTTAGAATTCTCCATGTTTCTCTGTTTCATTTTAATTATTTTATTCCCTTTTAGTCTATCATGATAAGAACAATTATAATACAAAAATTCTCTCAAATCCTCTTCCACTGTCTACCTATGGCATGATGGTGAATCTGGTTCATAAAGACTACCTAATGAAGCCCAAGTTTTCATGAATCCTGCTAGACTGTAGAAGATGAATTAAATGTATCTTATGCAGATGGTATTTACCCAGCAGAGCTTGGAGAAGCTCATTCCCAAGTGGGAAACAGGGAGCTATTTTTTGTGTCACCAGCAATTCTCAAAGGTTACTAGCTAAGCAATGAAGAGAATTCTGTTTACTTGGGGAGGGAAAATATATAATGATGTATACAAAAATACAAAATATACAAAATTCACTTTTCAATTTGTTCTTGAGTTTCTCCATCTGTCAAATGGGGATAACGTCCCTCAGGTTCCTACCATATATAAGGACTTTGTGCAGAAGACCTCAAAACCCTTAAAGACAAGGAGAAACAGTCTATCTGTCTGCTCTTTATATCTATTCTTCTTTCTTTCTTTCTTTCTTTCTTTCTTTCTTTCTTTCTTTCTTTCTTTCTTTCTTTCTTTCTCTCTTTCTCTCTTTCTCTCTTTCTCTCTCTCTTTCTTTCTTTCTCTCTTTCTCTCTTTCTCTCTTTCTCTCTTTCTCTCTTTCTCCCTTTCTCCCTTTCTCCCTTTCTCCCTTTCTCCCTTCCTTCCTTCCATCCATCCATGTATCTATCAGTCTATCTATCTATCTCTCATATCTCTTCAGCAGAATATAAAGCTCTCTGAGGGCAGAGATTGATTTTTTAAAAAATTATTCAATTAATGAATGAACATTCATTATTTCAGGCCTTGTGCTGGGTGCTGGAGAAACAATGACAAAAGTGGATAGTACTTGTCATTGAAGAGGTCACATTGTTCTTCCATTTATATTCCTAGCACTGGCAATACTAGATACTTTGTAAATATTTGTTGAATTGAACAATCCAAGTCATAGCAACAATTCATATGCTGATAGCTAGCATGTATGCATATACATGCATACTTTATGTAATTATGTATTCTTTATAATAATCCTGTGAGGGAAGTTATCTTATCCCCATTTTACAGATGAGGAAACAGATTGAAAAAGGTTAAATGACTTGCCCAGGATAACACAGCTAGTAAGTGTCTGAATCTGAATTTGAACCCAGGTTTTCCAAAGTTCTTCACTTTATGTATCATGTCACTTTGTTTATCTTCTCTTAATACTCAGTATAATGTAAAACAACTCTTTCCTGTATTTAAACACCATGCTGGGGGAAGCACGGTATAATGAATGGAAAGCTGGTCTTGAAATCAGGATTCATCTCTCATGATGCTCTCACCTTTCTTAGTTCATTGCCTTTCCAGGCAATTCTCTAAGGTTCTAAGTTGCAGAGTAGGTGCTAGTCTACACTTGAAGAGGGATTTCCATATTTATGTGGAGCTCTCAATTTATAAAATATCTGATCTGGTAAAAAACAAAACAAAACCATAGTTCTTTAAAGTTTACAACATACTTTTCTCAAGGCAGCTCTTTGAAGTAGGGAGGTCTAGGATTATTTCCCCCACTTTAGAGATGACAGCATTCTCATGTTGCTCAAGACTTTTATGTGATGAAAGAACAGGTAGATGATAAATTAATTTGTGCTAAAGTGTTAGGGATTTCCTAGTTTTATCTTTTCCAGGAAACTTTAATTTGAAAGAGGACTGGTGGGAGAAAGCAACGCTTAATACAAAGGAAAACTTTTTTTAATGGTACTATAATTATAAATCAGGTAGTTGAGGAAGACATTTGTAGAGTTAGAAGGCTTCCCAAAGCCCTTTGAATCACAACCTATGTGTATGTGTGGGGACTTTCTGACTACCCATGAGCCTCACCGTGTTGACAAGAAACTTTTGGGTCAAAAGCATCCCTCACTCTTTAGCTATCTTACGCTCCGTGAAGAAGAATTGGTGTTCTCCATCGGTGACTGCAGATGGCAGTAAAAGCAAAGCTACACACACACACACACACAGTACATGCTCATACACATGTACACTCCAGCCTCATCTCCACACCTATGTACACACATGTACCCTTATATGCAAAGTGAGAGAAATCCAATTCCTTTTCAGATTAAAAAAAATGTTTCCAGGGCTACAGGACTACAGATATGGCCATAAAATAGATGTAGTTAATTCTCTGTGTAATTCCAGCAAACACATTTTGGTAATCTGAGTCAGAATGGCCAATTGCAGTGTCTTGCACTTCCTAATCACTTTAATGACTTTCCCCTTCTGAATGGATCTCATTGCAGAGTGAGTTTTATGCTATGCTTTTTGTAGTTCACGATATCATGATTATGGTCCCATGTTGCATTGGTGACCTGGTAGGATGATAAGCCACAGGTAGATAGAAGCACACAGTAAAGGGGAATATGGGAGGTGGCCATCCCAGGAGAAGGGTAAAAAAAGAACAAATGAAAATCTGAGGGGGAATGATGGATTTGTGGCCACTTACATGATTATGCTCCTGGATTAAAGGCTTAGGGGCCTTAGAGATCTGATTATGCTCCTGGATGAAAGGGTTAGGGGCCTTTGAGATCATTGAGTCCATCACCCACTTATTTTTTTTGACAAATGAGAAAAGTATAAGAAAACTTAGATATTTAAGTGACTTGCATATCTAGTGAGTCTCAGAGTTTGGATCCAGGTTTTGTCAGCTCTTTCTATCACCCTCCCCACTGCCAGGTAATGCTATCTATACTCCGCTCTCCAAAACAATGTTGGAATTCAAGTGAAAAAACCTGAGTTTGAATCCCAGCTGTATCATTCAGCAGCTGTGTAATCATGGAGATTTTATATAACTTTCATTTACTTAAATTTCTGGATGCTACATTTTAGGAAATAGAAATGAAGGAACTGAGGGCATTTATCTTGAAATCAGTCAGTTAAGCATTTATTAAGCATATACTATATGGCAGTTGTTATGCTGAGTGCTGGGACACAAAGACAAAAGATAGTTGACTAGATTGTGATCTCTTACAGTGGGGAGAAAACACACAAACAACTATGCACAAACAAACCATATATCAACATTAGAGATAATCAATAGCGAGAAAACATATTAGTATTAAGGTGGATCAGGCAAGACTTTTTTTTAAGAAGATGGGATTTTAGCTAGAACTTGAAGAAAGCCAGGGAAATCAGTCAGAGATGAAGAAGGAGTCCAGAAGCTGGTGGAAGAGAGTGGGGAAAGAGGATATAATGGTTTCCTTCAAATACTTTAAAGATTTCCATATGGATGAGGGATTATACATGTCCTTGTTCCAAAGAGTAGAAAAGTAAGCTACAGGTAGAAGCTGCTGCGGGGTTTGTTGGTGGGGTAGAGTAGATTTGGGCTTGCTGAAGCTCAGAAAAATCTCCCTAACAATTAAAGCTGTCCATGAGGGTACAGACTCCTCTCTGGAGGTAATAGGCTTTCCTCACAGGAGATCTATTAATTAGGGCTGAATTGTCAGTTTGGACATGTTGTCAAACACCTAAAGTTATTTTTATTTAATTAGTGGTAAGTTAGTTGATCACTGAGTACCTTCTAACCCCGAGATTCTGTTAATAATTATGAAATTCATAGTAAAGTATGGATGACTGATGGAGCATTTTTTGAGAATAGCTTTTGTTTGGGAGGATAAGGGTGGGATCATAAATGTATCGGTACCTAAAGAGGATGGGAAGGAGAAATGGCTCAAAGAGAAAGGTGTGGGATGTCCTAAACAAACTTGGCTTACTCCCCAGCTTTGTTCAGCTATGTGCAAGAAGAGTAAATGAGAGTTCGGAGTCACAGTGGATGAGAAATTGCCAGTACACCAGTGCCGTTCTATTGTAGCTTCCAAAATGATTTTAGTACTTTCATGAGGCAATTTTGCAGGTGAGACAAAACTGGGAGGACTCACTAAGGTACTGGATGAGTCAACATGCAAACAGATCTTGACAGAGCAGAGTTTTGGGCTGAATACAATAAGACAACATTCAATAGGGGTAAATATCAAGTTTTATGCTGGGTTCCAAAATCAATTTCACCTTTGAAATATAGGGGAAGAATAACTAGACAGAAACTCATCTTAAAAAGAGCTAGGGGGGTTAGTTTAGCATATTGCAAACTTAATATAAGTGAATGTTATGAGAGGGCAACCAAGAAGATGGACATTATCTTGGACAATTTTAAGAAGCATGTTTTGGGGTTGTGATGATTAGTGTCGAGATATAATTTTATTGGAGTAGAGAACTATAGGAATGAAAACTCTCTTCACTGCTATAGATCAGCAACTCTGTTGAAATTTGTGGTCTTACAGATTTGTCTACTGATTATTGAAATCATGAGGATATAACTGGTGTATGTTTGGAATAATGGTGGAATCCAGATCTATCCAATGCTCCTTCCTGTTTCTCTGATACTTACCAACACTTTCATGAAAGGACATAACTTGAAGGAATAAGGAGGTGATCACACTGCTGCATTGTGTTCTAATCTGACCCTAAAATCCAGTTCTGGGGACCCCGGTTTAGATAGGACATTGACAAGCTGCTGGAAAGCATCCAGAGGCAGTTATCCAGGCTCAGGAAAAGTTACTCAAGCATTCCAGAGGAAGTTAAGGTGAAGGAGCTGGAGAACAGAAGGCTTAAGCAGGAGATCTTCACCAGCTTATATAAACTTGCTTAAAAAAACTACAGTTGTAGTTTAACATAACTGATTTCTTCTGTAATTCTATGCATCTTATTTTACGCATTTAAAATATGATTCTGAGAAGGAGTCCACAGGACCGATAACAGGGTCTATGAAACACCAAGGTTTAAGAAACTCTGGCTTAGGAGAATATGGCTCTGTCCAAGGTACCTAAGTGCATCAGTGGTTAGAATGCTGCATCTGAAGTCATCAAGAGCTGAGTTCAAATTTGATCTCAGACAGTTAATCGCTGTGCTATCCTGAACAAATTACTTCATCACTGTCTGCCACAGTTTCCTCATCTGCAAAATGGGGATAAGTAATAGCACCTATCTTCCAGCTTTGTTGCAATTAGAAAATGAGATATTAGTAAAATAATTTGTAAACCTGAAAGGGCTATATAAATGCTATTGTTAGTCTTATTACTTGTTGTTGCTATTATCACTATCATTTCACTCAAGTACATCCTAACTCAGAAATTGAAATAAGATGTCAGAAACTGAGAGGTATCCATTTGCCAGATTCTTTGACAGTACTAAAGAGAAGAGAATGAAGAAGAAAAACTATGGTGATCATCAAGGAACAAAACCCTGTGGGCTGGTTATAGGAATTTACTTTTTCCACTTAGAGAATGATGATGTGATCTGTATTGGTGAGTGTACCATTCATGAGACTGCAGATCCTTGAAGTGGTAATGTAGTTAAGTGTTGGGATTTGTTTATGAGAGTGGGATCTTTAGACCGTTGGTGATCACAATATGACTAGTGTTGGCATCCCAGTGTGTTTGTTGATTAAAAAAATAACAGATTACATCTACCTGTGATGTTTTAAAATGGATGTGCTTAGAAAGAGGTGGTGAACCAGATGAACTTCCAAGGACCCTTTTAATCCTAAAGCCTATGATTGAACACCTTTACTGTAATTGTGATCAAGAAGACTGTGTCCAAGAAGTTTATTCTTATGGTTGGTTTGTTTAGACCATTATGATCATTTTAATTTGGTATATTTGGGTAACGACTTTGTGCCTTTGCATGTACAAGGTACATTGTAAGCTTAGGCAAAGGAAAATGACTATGGTCAGGTAAAGCAAGATAAGAAAATCACTACAATTTCTTCTTCATTTGGGTGAATAAGACTGTGGAAAGAGTAGATGAAGAGTGACTAATAAAGATGAGATAAAGTTGGAAAGTTAGGATGGCAAGCAATTATGACTAACCTTTAATACCAGGGTAAGATGCTTGAACATGTAACTATGGAAGATGTCTGAACAGAATAGTGATATGACCAACCAAGTCTCTAAATAAAGAAGATTATTCTGACAGATGTAAAAGAAGGAATGGAGAAGGGAGAAAGACTTGGGATGATTTATCAAAGAACTACTATGATAATTAAGGCAGAAAGGATAATGAGGATCTGTACAAAAGAAGTGGCAGTGGAAATAGAGAAGAAAGAATTTGAAGAGGGGACTTGATTTTTGAGAGAGCAGTTTTAGTAGAGTAGAAGGAATAGAAGCCCAAGTATAGTAGGTTTCTGCTTGTAATCTAACATGTCTCTGTTGAAAGGGGATAGATTGTCACCAGTCCACTGGAGTTCACTGGCCATTGCAGTGATCTGTATCATATCTGTCCCCATCTTTCCCTGATTGTAACCACAATTTGTATTATTCTCTTAGTTTTGATTATTTAGTTTCTTCATAAGTTCGTGCAAATTTCATTGCTTTTTATTCTACAATCATATTTACCTATCACAATTTGTATACCTATTGATATGTAGCCATATCATGACATGTTGTTACAGATAAGCCTTCCTGATTTGGGGCCCAGCACTGCATTGCCTAAATGTCCTGAAGTATTCATGTAGATCTTTAAGACTGCTTAAGATGTCAAATGTACTCCATTAGAAGTCAGTCCATTCCATTTGTGGATAGCTATGCAAGTAGGTTCACTCATGGTGGCAAACTCTTTTAATTCCTGTTACTGTCAAGACTGAAGGAGGAAGATCTTTCGGGCTTGGAAGCACTGAACTATTTTGTGTTAAGCTGTTTAGATAACTATAGCAAATTTAGTACCAATATGGTGAGCTCCTGGGGGCAGAGACCAAGAGGTTGACAAAGGGGAGCAGACAACAGAGCAGGTCAAGGTTTCCTACAATTCAGAATAGGATTGGGTCTGTGAAGGACCCTTGTAATTCTAGCCTGGCTGAGAAAAGAACCCCCAGTCTTAAAAAAATAAAAATAATACAAATTTGGGTCTGTTAGAGAGATGGCAGATACAAAGAAAGGAAACAAAGGATAAGTGCTTGGCTGTTTTGAAGAAAGATTGAGATTGAGTAGGGAAGGAGTATGCAGAGAAATGATCATAGGATGATGGATTTTAGGCCTGGAAAGGACCTTAGAAAGCATTTAGTTCAAATGCTTAATTTTGTATATGAGGAAGCTGAGTCCTAGAAATGTAAAATGACTTACCCAGTGTAACACAGTACCAGATTTTGAATCTCAGCCTCCATCTCAAATCCAGCTTTCTTGTCATTGCACAATGGAACCACCTGGCTCATGAGCTGGAAAAGGAAAACAGTAACTGAGTCCTTTCATCTGAGCAGGGAATGAGAGGGAATACAGCCAGCACTTCCACTTATTTCTAGTGTCATTGACCCATCTTACTCAGAGTTTGATCTACTGAAACTTTAAAAAATCAGGTCAGTAGACTCTGATAATTTTTTTTCTGCAGCTCCCAAGATCTGATCACTGCTCTGTTTTCTTACTTATTGTCTTTAGTCTTGGAGTTTATCATTTGGGCCCTTCAGTAGACTCTTCTATTTCTTGTGCTTTGTCCAGCTTTATATTGGTATTGTTCTGGATCTGGAGTTTAGCCCTGAGTTCAGATGTGGCCTAAGACACTTATTAGCTACATAACTCTGGGTAAGTCACTTAATATCCATCATATCTCAGTTTCACAATCTGTACAGTGGACACAATGATACCAGATTTCTCACAATTATGGGGATCAAATGATAAAAGATATGCAAAGTATTTTGTAAAACTTAAATTGCTGTACAACTACTGTTTATCGATGTATGCCTATATCTATATACACATACACATATATTTTATGCATTTATCTGTTTGTTTGTCTGTCTGTTTCTTCCTGTATTTATCTATCTCTATAAGTCTAAATGTGTCAGTGTATCCAAATAGACTTTTAGGATTCTTGTGAATCTACATGTCTGACCCTTAGAAATCACCATGGAAACTTGAAGAGATCATTATCAGGAAACATGGCAGAAGAATAAGACCTCAAATATGGAATTCAGAAAGTATTACATGGTCAATAAGGGCCCAAGTGGGTTGTTTGTTTTGAAGTAGGGGATGATGCCCTTTCATCACTCTCCAGTAAGTACTTCATGATGAAAGGGAGCCTGCTACCATGGAAGGAACTTTGTATCTGAAGTGAGATGACCTGGGTTTGAGTCCCCGCTTCACTAGTTACCACTTGTGTGACTTTGATCCCCTTTCTGGGCTCCTGACTCTCCATTTGCAAAATGAGGATAGTAGGAGTTACATAATTTCCAAAGTCCCTTTGACATCTTAAAACCAATGATCTATTACTAAATTTACCTACTGGCAGAAATACATACAGGCAACAGGTTTGAACTTATCCTGAGCCATCTTGGAGTGGAGTTGGAACAAAGCACAATGTGTGTGTGAGAGAGACAGAGACAGAGACAGAGACAGAGAGAGAGGGAGAGAGAGAGAGAGAGAGAGAGAGAGAGAGAGAGAGAGAGAGAGAGAGAGAGAGATAGATAATGAGAATACTTGTCCAGTACCTTAGAGCTGGTTCTTGGAGCACAGATGTATGCTTAGCTTACCACTGTCTTTATCCTGTAAAGTTTATTTATTATTTAATGACTTGGCAAACCCACCAAGCCTCTCTGGTGCTAGCCTTGGTCCTGACCTCTCCCTCCCATCCAGACCAGCTGGAATATGACAATCCTCATAAAGGGATTGTATTCTACTGGAACCGAGGATGTTACTGGGTTGAATAATAATTACATAGGAAATAGAATTTCAGAGATAAAACAAAGCCCTAGGGATCGTCTGGTCTGTCCTCTTCTGAGGTCCAGAAGAAGTGATTTGCCTACAATCACCTATAACTAAGTCATAGATTGAATGCAGATCTCTTGGACTCCTTAGGCAGGGCTCTTTCTACTTTCTGGAGCTGCTCTCCCCTGCTCCTCTGCAAATATTAGATTCCAGTTAAGTTAGATGGGAGTTAATAAAAGTGATTGCTAATAAGCCACAATTGTGTAATTCATAAATGAAAGCGTCCAGAGAGGCCCGAGCTTCTGCATTGTTATCCAGCCCATTACCAACAGGAATAAGCCTGGGTAATATGCTGTGTGGCTAATGATGTTGGCATTTATTCATTCAGGCATGTTTACCAAAGTAATTACAAGTCAGATTAAGTTTGATGCTTACCGACCTTTAAAGTGGAATTCGGCCCCAAACAACAACCAAAAAAAATATTAAAAGATGCCTGTTTCAAAGGTTAATCAGAGCAAAGTCTGCTGTGACTGGCCCAGATCTCCTGACATGCAAATAGGAGGGATCTGAATTGGAGCTAAGGACGGGGTGGTGGTCTAGGAGGGGTAGCTCATTATTCTCAATGCACAGTTTCCTGGGCAAAGAATCTCACATGGAAATTACCAGGAACAACCTAGAACTCTGAGCTGAGAGTGGAGCTGAATTTTCTGAGTTCAGCTAGGGGAACAATGTGGACAGTTCCTGCATGCTTCCTATTGTGCTTCAGTGTTTTTTATTTTTCCTCTACATTCTGAATGCTGGAAATTTCTTCTTGAGCCAGAGGATTATGGAATTAGAGCAGAAAGATCCCTTAGAGACCATCTCATCCAACACCTTAATTTTGCAAGTATGGAAAACACTGAAATGATGTGACTGGTCTAAGATCATATAGTTTGTAAGCATGAGAGGTGGGATTTGAATCCAAGTACTCTGAAACTAGAATCATCTAGTTGACCTAGAGTCAGGAAGTTTAAGTTTCCTGAGTTCAAATATGGCCTGTGTGACCCGGGGCAAGCCACTTAACTCTGCTTGCCTTAGTTTCTTCATATGTAAAATGAGTTGAAGAAGGAAATAGTGAACTACTTCTTTACCAAAAAAAATTCTCAGTGGGATCACAAAGAGTCAGACATAATTTAAAATGACTGAACAACAACAATTCTCAAAAATCAGGATATATTTCACTGTACCACACTGAACAATGCCTCATAAGAAAGAAAAGCAGTCAGGGAAAACAGTGATCATGTCCAATTGTGAATCCAATATTTCATATTCTTTATCAGAAATCACTTTTTAACCTCAAAAGATTGCAGGGATCCTACTTTCATAATGTTATTTTTCTATTGATTGTAAAAATATGTAATGGTTTCTCTGATTTTTTTGATTTTTCTATTGATTTTCTATTGTTATTTTCTATTGATTATAAAAATATGTAATGACAAAAGATTTCTCTGAATTGAGTGGAATGTTCAGATGACTTACTTGTATCTGATTAAACACAATAGCATCTACTTGTGTTTGAAAACTGGTATTACATATAGATGTATGTCGATTTTTACTCCAACAACCTCTCATCACCTTTTCTGGACTATTGTGATAACCTTATAATTAGGTTCCATGCTTCAGGTCTCTCTGTACCCAATACAATCTCTACTCAGCTGCCAAAGTGATTTTTTTTTTAGCATGGGTCTGACCATGTCACTTCCTTGCTCTAAGAACTTCAGTGTTTATTACCTCCAGGACCACATTAAAAAAATCCTTTGTTTGACATTTAAACCTGGCTTTTTCCTACCCCTTTTCTCACATCTTATTCTCTTTTATATGCTCAATAATCTGTCTATACTTTCTGACTTGCACCAACTGTGCTTTCATGTCTGTGCCTTTGTCTGGATTGCTCCTACTCCTCATTTTTGCCTTGCAGTTTCCCTGGCTTCCTTCCAGGCTCAGTTCAAATATTATGTTCTTCAGAGCTTTCCAGGTGCCCCCCAGCCATGAATACTTTCTCCTGTCCAATTAACTTTATCTACACTGTACATCAGATGTGTCAAACTCACAGCAGTATCAAGACCCCTGTGCAGCAATACAGATGTTATCCTAAGGAAATTAAAATGTAATTTGTTTACAAAACTAATAAAATTTAATATAATCTAGTTTATGCTAATCTGTGATGCTCTAAGTCAAAATGTTGTCTGCCCATTTGTATTTGAAGCAATGCAGTAAATAATACATATCTAGTTATATATATCTTGTCTCCTTGATTAGAATGTGAGACTTTCTTGGTATTCCTAGCACTTAACACAATGCCCGGCACGTAGTAAGTTCTTATTGAATGTTGTTGACCTATTGTCTTTATAGAAGGTCTGTTTGCTTTTTTTTTTTTTTTTTATACCGAGTCATTCAATAAGACATCCTTTGTAAAACCTCTTGTATGATATTTTGGGAACCATTGTAATAGTGCAAACCTCTCATTTTGTGAGGAAACTGACTGGTACAGAGTAATACAACAGCTTCAAGACAGACCCAGCACTTAATCTCAACACCTTTCCTATAGATGATGCTGTCTCCCTTTCCTGGAATCCAGGAGAAGGCTGCAGATGACAGATTGCATCTGGGTTCTGCTATGAGCTTTGTGTAACTTTAGACAAGATACCTATCTGCTTTATGTTTCCTTTTCCTCATCCGTTAAATGATGACACATAGTCTTTCCCTTTCTACTTTCCAGGATTGTTGTCAGGATCGGAAAAACAGGGAACGTTTTCAATTCCTCACACTTGAGAAGTGTGAAAAGTCTTGGTTCTGATGCTTCCTTCCCATGTGGCTTTAGACATGTCACTTCTCTGGACCTTAGCTGCCTCCTCCTTTTTATATTCAAACTTATAGAGAAAGTTATTGTTACCACCAAAACAAAAAAAAAAAGTTTCAAGTTTCCTGCTGGGGCTCAGTTTCCCTCACCACTTGATGGAGACTGCTCTCTCTTTAGTGATCTTTTAATTGCTAAATCTACCAGCCATTTCTCTTTCCTCCTTCTTCTTGACTTTTCTCCAGTGTCTGATAGGAGTGACCATAATCTCCTTCTGTAGTCCTCCTCCTTTCTGTGTTTTTATGATTACTGGTCCCTCCTGTTTCTCCTCCTTTCTTTTTGAAAGATCATCATTTCTAGCCAGCCCTTTAAACATGGGTGATAATAGGACTCTTTCTTGCATCCTCTCCTATCATCCTCTCTTCTGATGATCTCATCAACTATCTTTGGATTCAGTTATTATTTCTCTGTGGATATCTCTCAGATCTTCACATCCAGCCCTCATTTCTCTCCTGAACTCAATCTCTGATTCTTGGATACCCCCACCTGTATGATCGATAAGCTCCTCGAATCCAACACGTAAGTGCCAAGTAACTATTTTTTGACCATCCAAAACAGAACTCCTTATATTTAGCTTGTCTGTGTGATGCTACATGACTTCAATACCTGTTAAGTTGGTAGATAGCCTGAGTCCAAGAGTTCTGAGTTACAATAGTGCTGATTCTGGCAGCAGTATGGTAAACCCTGCTCCCTCCCTCCCAGCCCTGGGACTAGAGCCAACAAGCTGATTATTCAGTTTGGAGAAAGAATGGATCAAAGCTTCTTTGCCTATTAACAGTGCAATAGGGTTTGTGAGTGAGCTCTGAATTTCCAGCCTACACGAGATAGTGAAACATAATTTTAAAAAATCAAATCTTATGCCAATCAAGGAAGCAGTCTAGTAGAAAGGACAAAGGGGACCTTTGTAGCCAAACCTAGCATTTAGTTTCTTAATAACCCTCCAGATAATAAAAAAGATCACTTGTTTTTCTTTTTTTTCCTTTTAATTGAATTTGAATCCAGCATCCCTTCAGAGGAAATCATTTTGGGTGAGAACACTGATAGCTAATGACTGACATGGAAAATAAAGCAAGAGGAAGATGTCGAATGCAATGGGTGTTTACTGTGACATATGTTTCTCCTCCCGGATTTCTACTTAGTGTGTTATCCAAGCAAGGAATTTGTTTCGAAGAAGAAGAGGTATTCTGCAGATGGCAGGGTATCTGAGGAGTTGTCAGAAAGAGTCGAGATAATATCAGACTCAGATTGAATCAAATGTTCATTTGGGAATGAGTCTGAGATCATCTTTCCTCCCGATAATGAATATTTTAGTGCGTTCAGCCTGCTGTTCTCTGTGACTAATGTACTTATCCCAAAAGGACATCTCTGGAGACCCAGAGGAGCCTTAATACTACTGTGAGGAGAAGCATACTGAGTATGCTGAGTGTAGAAAGAGTCAATATGGGTCAGACTGAGCAGGTTTATATTAGCCACATACAAAAATGGGGCCAGTGAGGTGGAGTAGAAGATAGAGTCCTGACCTTGGAGTCAAGACTTGAGTTTGAATCCTGCCTCAGAATTTACTAGCTGTGTAATATTGGACAAGTCATTTATTTTCTCTGTCTCAGTTTCCGCAACTATAAAATAAGAATACCTCCCAGGGTTGTTATAAGGATAAAATGAGATAAGATATATAAAAATGCTTTGCCAAATGAAAATGCTACATAAATGCCAACTCTCATTACTACTGGATGGAGTAAAAGGTAGCCTACAGGGTACTATTTGTAGGATATTCTCTCTACTCTCCATATTCTCCAAGTCATCAAAATTTCCCGTTAAGATGGAGTGGTTATGCAATAGACACACAATATGGTACGGTAGGAGGATTGGATTTGGAGTTAGGATTTGGGTTTGAGCCTGACTTGACTCTTTAAAGAACCATCAATCTAGACCCAGAGGGACCACAGAGACCATCTGGTCTAGTTATCTCATTTTACAGCTGAGGAAACTGAGATTTCATGTGGATAATTTTTTTGAACAAGCTTCCTTATTAGCTGTGTGACCTTGTTCAAATCACTTAATGTCTCTGACCTCATTTCCTCATCTGTAAAATGAAGGGACTGGATTTAGGGAGTCATTAAGATCCCTTTCAGCTCAAAATGCTGATTTCATAATCAGCCAATTTATTTTGTAAGATGAGATCTTGTTAACAGGAAGTGGATGGGATTTTAGATCAAGGTAGGTCTTAATGGCAGGGAAAGAGTCAGAGGAACAAAAGATGCTATTGGGGAGGATGGAACTGGATGAGCAGCCACATTGGGGACCTATAAAACATTTTGAAGGATGTGTGCCTTTGATAAGGAGTGATGGAGGAGTAAGGGGAAGAGTAAAGCAAGATGAGTGAAGAAGGACTTTCTTTTTGTTTCCTGGTGTGAACTTGAGAAAGGTCAGATGATCTCTTTGGCTGTGAGTTTCATAGATTCAGAAAGAGTTTATTTTCTCTTTTTATTCCTAAAATAGTACAAAAAGTCCGGATTTGGATTTGAAACTTTGGGCTCTACTTGTTCGGACCTGTGGCACTTTCTGAACCAATGTCTGCTGGTGATTCTCAGATATATTTAAATGGCCCTAACTTTCAGATTTGCATCTCTAATTGGATATCTCATAGACATCTTAAGTTTGATGTGTTTCAAACTAAAATATCTTCCTTCCTAAATCTCCTTTCCTAATTTCTTGATTATTGTTGAGGACATTACCATCCTCCCATGGACCCAGATTTATAACCCAAATGTCATCCTCATCCTTCTCTCCCTTCTTCCCATTCTCTCTCCTCTCTCCCTTCTCCCTCCACCTTTTTCTCCCTCTCCCTCTTCCCTTCCCCCTTTCCTTCTTCTCCTATATCCAATCTGTTACTAAGATTTTTGCCATCATAGCATTTCATACATATCTCTTTCCCTCTTCTGATACTTCCAACACCCTGAACTAAAACATCATCATCTAATGCCTGCTAAATGGGGTCTCCCTGCCTCAATCTCTTCCTACTCAAATCTATCTTTAACTCAGCTGTCAAATAAATTTGCCCAAAGAACAGTTATGTGCGACTGTCTCCTATTTAGTAAGCTCTAGTGGTTCCCATCTTCAAGATGCACTATAAAACCCTCTGGACTTCTCCTTCCCTCCTACCTTTCCACTTGTTTTACACCTTTCCTTTCATCATGTGCTCTGTTGTGTAGTGATGCTGGCCTCCTTTCCCCAGAATTAGATGCTCCATTTCCCAACTCTATACATTTTCTTTGTTTTTTTTCCTATGCTTAGAATTTCCTTCTCATCTTTCCCTCTTGGCTTCCTTCAAGTCCCAGTTAAAATCTCACCTTCCCTGCTAAAACCCACCTTTCTTAAGAAGCCTTTCCCAATCCCCCTCAATATTAATATCTTTCCTCTGCTGGTTTTCTCCAGTTTACTCTGACTCTAGTTAGTTTATATATACTGTTTACATTAGACTAGGAGTTATCTTTTGTTCATTTGTTTGTTTTTTGTATGCTTGCTGCTTAGCACAGTATTTGGTGCATAATAAGTGCTTAACAAACATTTGTTGACTGACTGGATTGTAATCAGGAAGGGAGAGGCCAATGCACAACTTCTTTTTATCCCCTATCGTCTTTTCTCTGCCTGGAAAAGAACATAGAATAGTGGGAAAAGTATTTTAGATGGCCTCTGAAGTCCCTTGTGGTTTGTATTTATGATCCTATTTAGGAAACCAAGTCAGGATTGGAACTCAGATCCTTTGACTCCTGGTCTATTGCTCTTTCTATGACATCTTGGATGGATGATCTCTTAGATTCCTTGTAACTCTAAAATACTGACTATCAATAGAGATTGAACATCTTTCTTAGGGACATTCCCAACAATTCAAGAACTTGTTGGGAACATAACTCAGTCCCTCTTCCTGATTACAAGAATCAACTTGTAATTAGCTTGTAATCAACAAGAATCAAACTTTCAGGGTTACCTTGTCCAACTCCCTTATTTTATAGTTGAGGAACAGAAATTGAGTGGTAAAGTGATTTTTCCAAGGTCATAGAGATAGTAAAAGAGGAAGAGCCAGGATCTAAACTCAGGTTCTTGGATTCCAAATTCAGTCTTCTTTCTCTTTGTCTACTCTGACTACCTTCTAGCCAATAGAAAGAAGTTTAGTAGCTGTTCATTTGTTTTTTTCCCCAGTCATGTCTGACTCTTTGTGAACCCCATTTGGAATTTTCTTGGCCAAAACACTGAAGTGGTTTACCATTTCTTTCTGCAGCTCATTTGACATATGGGGAAACTGAGGCAAACAGGGGCAAGTGACTTGTGCAGGGCCACTCAGCTCATAAATATCTGAGGCTGACTTTGAAGTTAGGCAGATGAGTCAGCTGCCCAACAACAACAGCAACAACAGCAACACAGAAATCTCCACTAGCCCAGTATCATTATTGCAATAATAACTTTTGCCTTCCCATTCACAATCCAGTGAGCCAATGGCTCCGAATATCTTGTGAGAATGAGCCTGGAGTGCTATGGAGAGGCCCCAGGAAAAAATTATACACAGTCTTGTGGTATAATGGGAAATTTCAAAATGAGCTCTGCTCAGGTACAAATTCTGAATTCAGGATCATAGAGTTAGAACTTAGAGGTCTCTAATTTACAGTTGAGGAAGCTGAAAATGAATGACAGGAAGCTTTATGACAATGAATGACAGTGATGATTCTTGGAAGCCAAAATCAGTGCTTGTTCAAGGCTGGCCACTGCATGGGGATCTTGCATATGTGTGACAAATACTGATAAAGCATCTACTCTGATGCAAAAGTCCTATGTCAAATGCTAGGGATATGAAGATAATACCATTTTAACTGGGGCTAAGAAAATCCATCCCCTTAGCTGAGTATCCATTTGTGTGTGCCCCAAGTTCCATCCCCTCTTCCTTGATCCCTAGATATGGCCACAGTGAATCTTCTTCTGATTGTTGCCTGGGAGCCTTGGTTGGAAGTGCAGGAGAGCAGTAGAGAAGGGATGGAGATTTTAATGTGAAGTCCAATGTCCTAATGAGCCTTGAAAATGTCAAAGAATTTTTTTCTTCCTCTCAAGCAGCCCGAATAGCAGTTGTTTTTTTCCACAGAGGGCCCAGGGCACCATGTTGACACAGGAGGGACCATTGTTGCTGAAGCATCAGAATGAGAATCTGAATGCTCCCCATTCCAAATGCCCAGGACTGCATGTGGCTGGAGGCTGGAAGCCTTTCCCCCAGGATGCCAAAGGGCAGCTGTTTGCTTTGGATGTTTCTTAGAGAATGGTTCTTTTCTTGACATTTTCTCTAGTAGCTGAAGCCCGCTTGGTGCCTTCCCTGGAAGCATCTGTTCTGTCAGAGATGACATATTTTGCACTTGTCTGTGGGAAATTACCAGAGCATCCTTTAGAAGCCCAGGATGCCTTATGTTCAAAGTGGCTTTTGAGTTGTACCTGTCCTTCAAAGCTCAGTGAAGACATGTATTTAACTAGAGCTAGTTCCTTAAAGTGCTTGGCCAAATCTTTTCAATCCAGGTAATTTGGGGAGGGGGAATGATAGTTAGTACAGTCAGGAAAGTCTTTGCAAAGTAGGTGACACTTGAGTATTGGAGAGAATCAGGAATTCTAAGGGGCAGAAGAAAGGACAAAAGATATTCAAAAACTTAAAATGGAGATAATAATAGCACCTGCCTCTCAGGATTGTTGTTAGGATCAAATAACATAATACCTCTAAAACAAAGTGCCTGGCACATGGCAGACCCCTTATAAATGACCATTTCTTTTCTTTCTTCTATTGAAGTTTTTTGATTAGGGGAGAGATAGATGACCCACACGTGCAAAATCACCTTGCTAGTTATGTGGAGGATAGATTGGTTGGTGCGAGGTGAGACTGGAGTCAGGGAGAATAAATAGGAGGCTATTGCTATAGTCTAGAAAAAGATGATGGCATCTTGGACTAGGGTCATGGTTATGTAAGGTGGAAAAGAATGAGAATACGAAAGAGATGTTATAGACATGATAAGCTTTGGAAATATATCGAACATATTGGGGCAGGAAATGAGTGAGAGCAAGGAATTGAAGATTTTGTGAATCCGAGTGACTGGAATGATGGGTTAATCTTGACAACAATAGGGAAATTTGGAAATATTTTGGGTTTGGGATGTCTAAGGAATTTTGTTTCGGATGTGTTTGAGAGGTCTCTAGGCCATGCAAATGTTCAGTGGTAGTTGGTGATGCAATTGTGGAGCTCAGGAGAGAGAAAAGAACTGGAGAGATAGATCTGGCAGTTATCTGCAGCGGTATTATAATTAAAAGCAGAGGGACACAATTAGGAGCATGGAGTGTCCCAGCCTCTTGGGAGAAGCTGCTGATTTGTATTGATTGGTAGAGGAAAAGTCTTTTGTAGGGAATTCTCTAAACCAGAAAGATCCCAGTCCCAGTCCTTATTTCCTTTAACTAAATCTGCTA
Organism: Sarcophilus harrisii; assembly: GCF_902635505.1. NCBI lineage: Eukaryota > Metazoa > Chordata > Mammalia > Dasyuromorphia > Dasyuridae > Sarcophilus > Sarcophilus harrisii. The sequence goes on along the minus strand of NC_045427.1, from coordinate 638,954,358 downwards.
GCCCTATCATTATGTGAGTTAGGAACTTCATGTGGATTGGCTTATACAGTGTCAGGAAACCACTGGGAAAATTCTAAGTGTTCATTTGGATGCAGGTACCCAGAGGAAATTTTTTGTTTAGATTTGTTATTGTCTTATGTATTTTAGGGATTTCTGGAAAAATTGTGTTGTGACCTTTGTGTTGAAGGGACATCTAGAGATATTTCATATGGACTTCCAGTTGGGTCATTGTAGATGCTGAAGGGAATCATAAAAGTTTTCACCCATGGCAGTTTGGTTTTCTACGGAAGGGTAGATAACTTATAATTGACCCCAGTTCCTTAATATTTGTGAGGAGAGAGTGGTACTCATTCTAGGGAGATCACTTGAGATTAGAGTTTTTCTTTGAAAGGGGAAATCTAGATGTTTCTTTTCCTATTTTCCTGTTCATTTTGTTAGTTGTTTTTCAATTGCTTGATTGGGGAAAGTACTGAGTTGTTATTAATCTCCGATAATGCTTTGTAAAATGTCTATAGGTCTAACAACTATGAATTTTGGTAGAATTGTTTAAGAATTATGTGATGTGAAACATCTGTGACTCTCTAGTGCAACATATTCGGGGAGATACTTGAAAGGAAATGTTTCCGCTTCCCTGGGGTCACAAGATTTGGGTTACAGCCAAATAGGATGAATATAACCAAGTTGCTGAAATCATCAATTAATGGGAAAAAGTGGTGTGGACATCAAATTGGGCTGTAGAGGCCACTTTAAGGAATATGTACCTAGAGCACTCCTGTAAACTTGGAGGAACTCCTGTGACATGATGACTTAGAACTTGAGGCTTAGACTACTTTTGTCATGTTTCATCTTGATGCTTTGATAAGACACAGAAAACTCCAAGTGCCCCATTTAGTCCTGAGATGTTCTAAGAACTGTGTCAGTTAAAGGAGAGAGAACTTGGGGCACTCCTCAGGTTGCATTAATGTAACTTCTTTGAAACATAGAAGATGGACTACCCTTTTTCTATCCTGGCATCTTGATAATGACTGTCACATAGAAGCTGGTGTATAGGGTTTTGGTTTTAGGACTAGTTCTCAAGAAAGAAATCTACCAGCAAACCCCAAGATACCTTGGGAAGATTCAGAAAAAGAGGGAAAAAAAGCTTTTTTTGAGAGGAAGGGAGGGAAGGAAAAAAAGAATGGAAGGAGGGAGAAATGAAAGAAGGAAGAAAGGAGTCTTCTAACTGACCAGTTCCAGGCTAGTTTTACTCACAGAGGTTGTTGTTTGTCCTTTCTTCTCAGAGAGGACCATGATATCAGGGAGATATGCACCATGATATGCAAATTACTTGGATTTAATTGAGGGAGGGCTGTGTGTTCAAGGCCACCTACTGCACTTTCCTCTCCAAAGCCATCTGGATTCAGTAGCCAAATATAGATCAAGAGGACTGGAGATGGTGCTGGATGCATTGGGAGATCCAGGCCTTTTTAAGTTAAGGTCTTTAACATGTCTGTTTGATGGAGGTTGCAGTCAGTAATTAAGGCTAGATAGCAATTGAGGCAAAGAATCTCCTTTTTAGTCCAAAAAAATCTAAATGAATGAATGAATGAATCTGGGAGGCAAAGATTCAGGGTTTGTGGCCAATGCAGAAATGATTGCTATTTACATTCAATCTAAGCACAAACAATTACCAAATGGTGCTTGGCCTAGGACTTATTGGTGGCCAATTAGAATCATATTAGTTTTGGTTTAAGGCCCAGTCCTTAAGAGAGAAATCTAGCCAGTAAACCCTAGAGATTTTCTAGACTATCTCCACTGTTTATTCTTGTTTTTTTTTTTTTTTTTAGCCTCAAGCATTCTGGTCTTGTCTGTTTTTTTCGGGGGTTGAATGCTATGTTCTCATGTCTTATTCTTGAAGGTGTTTTGCCAAATGTTAACCTGCTTGGACAGTGCCTCTGCAGTGGTCCTCAGCTTTGAGGTCTGGGTTCAAGTGAGGTTGTCAAGTGAAGACTTGGCGTTATAGACTTTCCATTCTCCTCTGGCATAGAACCTCTGTAGTGTATTGACCCTGAAAGCAATTTATAAACATCATTCTCTCCCCTGATCATAATCTTCTACATTTGCATATTTTTCAAAGTGCTTTTCTCAAGAGACATAAAGCTACATAAAGGAATGCATATGAAAAAGTACTTGGGCAATAACCTCTTCACTAGGCTTACTGTTTTCAGCATTTCTTCCTTCTATATTCCAGTATCTAAACCACTGACAAAAACATAACTTTGATTTTATCATTATTCCTGCTGAAAAATCTTTGTAGCACACGCCCTAAGGTGACTGTCTCAACTCTGATGAGTCAAGTCCCCAGGATATGGCTACTCTGTCTCCGCAAGTTCTTCTAGACTGGGGATTGGAGGGTTATCTTTTCTAGTGCTGTAGCTCACAAGCCCCTAGCAGTGTACTTATCAACATGATTCCCATCATTAAGACAGCCAGATCATATTTTTTGATGAGCACCTCCCTCAAACAGTCCTCCTCCTTTAGAGTCCCTCTCCCTTTTTTACACCTTTCCTCTAATTCTTCTGTTTTCCCTTTTATCAGTTTTTCCCTTTTCCTCCTACTTTCTTATAAGGCGAGACAAGTTTCTTTATGATACCAAATATATCTGATATTCTCTCAGAGTAAAATCTGATGAGAATAAGATTCACACAATGCTCATTCCCCCTCCCTTCTTTCTCTCAATTATAATAGGTTTTCTTTGCCTCTTTGTGAGATGTAATTTCCCTTATTTTACCTCCTTTTCCTTCTTCTTTTAGTATGATCCCCTTTGTACCTCTAGTTTCTTTTTCATATTATCATAATAAAATCAAATTATAGCCATATTCTCTAAGTATACCCATAACCGAAATATAGTTCTCAAGAGTTCTTTTTTACCTTTTTATGCTTCTCTTGAGTTCTGTGTTTGGAGATCAAATTTTTTGTTCAATTCTGGTCTTTTTATTAGAAATAGGTGAGATTCACCTGCATCATTGAATGTCTATCTTCTTCCCTGAAAGATAATGCTCATTTTAGCTGGGTTGCTTATTCTTAGCTGTAATCCCAGTTCCTTTGCCTTTTGGAATATCATATCCAGGCCTTTTAATCCTTTGAGGTGGAAGTTGCTAGGTCCTGTGTAATCCTGACTGTGGCTCCTCTGTATATAAATTGTATCTTTCTGTCTACTTGTAATATGTTTTCCTTGGTGTGATAGTTCTAAAATTTAGCCATGATATTCCTTGGGGTGTTAATGTAGAAGTCTCTTTCAGGAGGTGCTTGGTGGATTCTTTCTATGGCTATTTTACCTTCTGATTCTAAAATGTCAGGGCAGTTTTCTTTTATGATTTCCTATAAGATAATTTCTAGGTTCTTTTATTCATCATGACTTTCAGGAAGCCCAATAATCCTTAGATTGTCTCTCCTAGATCTATTTTCCAGGTCAGTTGTTTTTCTTAGGAGAAATTTCCTATTTCCTTCTATTTTTTTTTGTTTTTGACTGATTCTTGAAGTCTTATTGAGTCATTCGCTTCCATTTGTTCAATTCTAATTTTTAGTGCATTATTTTCTTCAGTTACCTTTTTTTTTTAGCTCCTTTTGCAATTGACCATTTTTTTTTGTTCATTGCATTCTTCTTCCATTTTTTCTCATTCCTTCTTGCAATGATCTCATTTCATTTCCCCATTTTTCTAACTCTCTTTTAAGAGCCTTTATGCAATCTTCGAAGAAAGCCTTGTGAAATGGGGACCAGCTCATGTCTCTCTTTGGAGCTTCTTCTGGAGTTGCTTTGCCTTTAGGAACCTCAGGATTTGAGGTTTGTTCTCTCTCTCTCCATAAAAGCTGATTATGGTGAGCGTTCTTTTTTATTTTTTTATTCATTTTTTAAAGGCTTGAAGTTTGTTTAATGCAAAGGAGGGACAGCTGCTTTAATTTGCCCCGGGGCAGTTCTGCTGATTTATTTCCAGTGCTGAGTAATAGGCTAGGTCCTGTGTTCTGCTTGGGCTCAGTGGTTTACAATTTGCCTTTAGTAGCAAATCTACCAAACCACCTGCTTGCAACCAGGACAGAGTGGCCTAAGAAGCTCACAGAAGATTCCCAGATGTTTGGAATTGCAACCCTCTGACTTGCTGCTCCATCTCCTTTCCACCATTTCTCTGTGCTGGGGTCTGGGCTTCACAGACTGTCCTCCTGCCTGATTGAAAAAGACCTGTTCTGAAGTTCTTCCAAGGTATCTTTTTCTGGGAATGTGTTGCGTGTGTTGTACTCCAAGTATTTTTGGATTCTTTGACTTTAAAACAAGTTTAGAGGCTTAATCTGCTGTAGGTTTGAGAGAAGGTTAGAGGAGGTTACAGAGAGATGTGTCTGCTCTCTGCCATCTTGGCTCCCCAGGTCATATTTTTTTAAGAGGGATATTTACTAAGATGGTATAGTTGGTACAAAACATACTGCTCCCCCACCCAAATTCTATAATCTCTTCTTCCACTATTACATATAGATTCTAAGGGAAAATGAGCTTAGGCTGAGATAATACATATGGAAAAAAGGAGAAACTCACAACTCCTTGAAGCCTCTTTGGTAAAGCCCTAAAAACGTAGGCTGTTTCCTGGACTCCTTGTAGAGCCATTAACATGATTTTCCATATTGTATGTAATTGTTGTTGACCTATGGGATGATGCTAGAATAATGATGCTGATGCTGATGATGAAAAAGTCAAAGTCATTAGATATTTCAAAACTGGTCAAGGGGAATGGTAAGGAGACCTAATTCAGACTTAAGTCAAATAGAGTTCCTTCCATTTTGAAACTTCTTGATAAGTTTTGAACAAATGGTTTCTTGGTTCGGGTTTCTAGGTTTTTGTTGTCTGGGTCTAGGGCTCCTACTCTGAGATCTTGTCAGGCTTATTATGAAACTGGGTACACTTTCAGGGAGGCATAACATCGGAGGCAAAGCCTCTTTAAAGTTTATGATCTTTGAGTAAATTTCAAATTTGGGCACTTTAAATGGCCTTGGAATTTACTTAAGCACATCTTTTCACCTCCATTAGAAGCCATGAAATTAGCTAGCATGATACAGGGGAACTGTACAGCTGAGAGAGAGACTGAATTAATTCGGTAAGCCTATGGGGACGACTGATAGCTCCCTTCTTTTATCAGGGGGATTCTCTTTATGGGGAGGATAATTTTGGAGAAAGGGTTCCTCCTCTCAGTCTCTTTTACTCTTTGGGATCTGATTCTCATCATTATAATGCCAGCTGGTATTTATACTGCTTTTTAAGGTTTGCTAAGCATGTTACCTTATTTCATCCTCACAATGGAAGGTAGGTAATATTATTAACCCCGAAGTACAGATGAAGAAACAGAGACAGATGGATTGTGACTAGCTCAGTTTATGGAGTAGGATTTGGACTCTGGTCTTTTTTGCCTCCAGGCTCTATTCATTATATCACCTACCTTTTTCTAATCATGGGGGTTTTACAGGAAACCAAGGAAAATGTCCTATTTCTGGAGATCTCTAAGCAAATGCTGGATGTCACTTGTCAAGTATGTCACAGTGGACCTTGTTGCCACTGAGACAACTTCTAAATCTAGATTCTGTTATTTCCTTGGCCTGGGGGAGGTCCTAAGTGGCCTCAGGACCATCTCCAGAGCTCTAGGGACTTAAGAAACCAAAAATATTGATTGAGTACCTACTGCATGCCTGGTATTATAGCTTGCTATATAGAGGCAGCATTGCATAATGGAAAGAATCCTGGGCTGGGAATCAAGTAACAAGTTCCACTCATGGCTTTGCCACTGACTGTTTAACCCTGGACTTCAACTTTCTGAGCTCAGTTTCCTCATCTATGCGATGGGTTGGGCTAGATGACTGTTAAGGTTCCTTCAAATGAAATATTTATAAAATACTTAGCATAGTGCCTAGTACATAGTAGGCACATTTCTTCTACTTACAAATCTATGTTGCTATAGAATATAGTGCTTGCCTCAAATTCAATTCAATTTACATTTGTAGATTTAGTTTTAGTTGGTTCCAGGAAGGAAATTTTACCCTAACCAACAAATTTTTAAGATAAGGAAATCAAGGCACAGAGAGAAGGGACATGGTCAATATCATATAGGATTTTTCTGTCTCCCTGTCTCTTTGTTTCTCTTTCTTTCTCTCTCTGTCTCTCTTTCTCTGCCTCTTTCTGTCTTTCTCTGTCTTTCTCTCTGTGTCTCTGTCTCTGTTTCTTTCTTTCTCTTTGTGTCTCTCTGTGTGTCTCTATCTGTGTGTATGTCTCTCTCTGTGTCTCTCTCTGTGTGTCTCTGTGTGTGTCTGTGTGTGTGTGTCTCTCTGTGTCTCTCTCTGTGTGTCTCTATCTGTGTGTATGTCTCTCTCTGTGTCTCTTTCTCTGACGAAACAAACACTTATTAAATTTCAGGAGAGATTATGTTTGTCATTACATCTCCATTCCTAGCCCAGTGCCTTGGATGTTGTGGCACTTATTAAGTTTTTATTGGCCTGCATGTTATTTGGATTATTGAGCAAACCGAGGTTCCAATTGGGAAGGGACTGGAAGCCTCTTGACAACCATCAGGTGACATTTGAAGAGATGACATATTAGGCTTGGAATTAGGAAGATCTGAATTCAGATCCTCCTTCAAACACTAGCTGTGTGATATTGGGCAAGTTATCGAACATCTATTAGCTTCAGTTTTCTTCCTATAAAATAGGGAGAGTGATAGCACCTACATCAGAGCTCTGTTGTAAGAGTCAAATGAGATAAGACATGAATTTTTTCCCCAATCTTCATGCTATATAAATGTTAGTTATTTTTATTATTATTATGGTTAATTGTTGTTATTTATTATATCTGCCTGACTATTCATACCATACAACATGGAATATAAAGGTATTGATTTTAGCCCTCCACTGCTGATTGTTTTACATTGTTCTTGGGTTGTCCTATGGGGGAACACATCATCTTCCCAACAAGATTGTGATTGCAAGCTCTTTGAAGATGGAGACCGTAACATATGCTGCTTTAGAGCCATTATAGCACCCAAACTTGATCGTTATCCTTGAGTTAGGGATTGAGTAAATGCTATTTTCTGATATTCAAGTGAAAGAATTTGTTGCTGAGATCAAGATAGCCCGCTGGAGCCAGTTTGAGTGTGGCAAAACTATCTCTGTTTTTGACAGTGTCATTTTGCAAGTAGAATCTCAGAATTGGAAGGAAGCTTAGAAGCTATCTAGCTCAGCGTGAACCTGAGCAAGAAAACATTTGACCCCACACAAAGCATGCTTTTGTCTATAGACCTACAATGAAGGGGGAATCCACTAATTTCTGCATTAGCCTTTTGGCTCGCTCTCTCCATGCACAAGTTTTTCTTTATATTAAGGATAAATCTTTGTCTCTGTGACCTCTACCTATTTCTATAGTAATTTCAGGGCAGAACAAGACTAATTTCTCTTTCTTATTAGAAACTATTTGCATATGGGTCTCATAGCATCAACATCTTCATATGAATATATTGAAAATCACAGTTGACTGGACTCTAGAATTCAATTCTAGTTTCTCTTGGACCACTAGCTAAGTACTTGCAGGACATTAACCATTTTATTTAATCTCTCAGTTTCCTCTTCTAGAAGTGAAAAGATTGAATTAGATGGTTTCTAAGACACCTTCAAGCTCCAAGAGTCTATGAAAAACATGCAACTACATCTCAGCCAGAAGAAGCAGAGTCATCCATCTGCATCCATCATCTGGATTTCCATTGGTGGACATTCACTGGGTTGGTTGTTTTCCTCTGAAATCTGCCAGACTTTTACTGAAGAAGGCAGACTTTTGCAATTGTCATATTCCACTGCTACCTGAGTGACAGATGTGAAGAGAAAAAACAGATCTGCATTTAATTATGCAAATATATGGCTAAACTTAATAAGGCACTGGGATAAAATTGTTATAACTGTCAAGTTTGGGAAATATAATATGTGTTCTTCATCACTGATCATCATATTTGGAGAAAAAAAACAAAAAGGGGCTCAAAAAGGGCCCATCATTTTTGAAGAAACAAGAGCCACATATCAGGGATCCCCAAGCTTCTTGCTTCTGCCAGGCGTCATTCATGGTGACAACTGATGCCAAAAGTTCCAGTAGCTGACACCAGCCTCCCAAGGAAAGGAGAAAGCTGACGTTTCAAGGTTGCTCTTTTTCTAATGAGAGCTGAGAGAGATGATGTGTCCTATAATCACCTGCCAACTCTAACTCGCGGTCAGCCAGCTTCCTTCAGTGGTACTGCAGGGCTCTGCTTTTTGTGTGTTCCTCCCACTTGGGACAAAGTGGGACAGAGTGCCTCAGCTACTTTTAGAAAGGACTGGGGAATATTCCCTTCCATGTGGTCGGACAGTGGATGGGCATTTGGCAGATTTAGCTCCTATCCCAACTGCCCCAGGGTCTTTTTTTTTTTTTTTTTTTTGCTCAGATCACTCTCCATCTACTCTCTATATATCTTGTATAGACTTAGTTATTTATTTGTTTTCTCTCCCAATAGAATATGATCCTCTTGAGGAGAAAGGAAGGACATTTTTGGGAGGCCTTTTTGCGTCCTCAGTATGTAGCATAGTTCTTGGCATTTAATAACTGCTTAATAAATGCTTATGGACCTGATTTGACTTTGGGACCATTGTTAAAAATTCATTTTTTTTTTCAGATTGAGCTAGAGTCTGCAAATTACTTTCCTTCCAACAGTCTTATGTGGTATAGGATTTGGAATTAGAAGATTTGAATTCCATGTGTGCTCTTTATTCCGGTGTGATCTTAAACAAGTCACAAACTTTCTGGGCTCAGTTTTCTTTTCTGTAAAAAGAGGGAGTTGGACCTGAAGGCCTCTGTTCGCAACAGGACCTGAAGGCATTGTTCGCAACAGAACTGCCTACTGATAATTATACTTATTCCCTTGTTTGGGGTGAGGAAATGAGGGACTACAGCTGGGAAGGGTCAGAGACAGAATTCAAGCCCAGATCTCTGGCTTTGGGAGCCAGAACTTTTCCTACTATCAAATGCTTAATCAATAAGCATTTATTAGACATCTAGCATATTCTAGGCACTATGCTAGGATCTTTAAACACAAAGACAGAATTTAACAACCTCTGCTGCAAACTTTGAGCTGATGAAGCCTTGTCTTTCATTTATTCATTCACTAAGAAGCAACTGGACAAAATACAGTCCTAGCTACTCAGAATACAAAAACAAACCTTTAATTGTCTTTGTTCTCAAATTGTTTGTATTCAAGAAACTGTACATACAAACTCACACTGTCCCCCCACACACTCGCACTCACACCCTCACCCTCACACACACACACATGAAATGAAGTAAACACAAAATACTTCCAAAGCAAGTATAAAGTAATTATTGCATTAGGGAAAGGCACTAACAACTGATAGAGATCTGTTTCCATTATCTCATTCTATTTTGCTTAGGACTAATTTTTCAGCTCTATTTCCATGGCTTGTTCATCCCATGGCATTGTTTAATCTCAATAGCCCCAGACATTCAGCAGGAACTTCTTAATTTTTTTTCACTTACAATGCCTTCTCACCAAAGAGTGACTCCGGATCCATAGATATTTAAAAATAGGTATACAAATCAAACATTTATTGATAACTAAACCATAATTTCATAATCCTTACATTCAGTTATGTGAGGATCACAGCTCACAATTTAAGAAACTTTGATCTATATTATTGTTCTATAGGAAATGATGAGCAGGATGTTGTCGGAAGAAAATCTGGAAAGTCCTCCATGAACTCAAAGTGAAATATACTGTATCCAAAATAATAGCAATGTTATACTCTAAATAACTTTACTAGTCTCAGAACTCTGGTGATCCACGACTACTTTGAAGGATTTATAATGGAAAATCCCATTCATACCCAGAGAAGGAAAAAAAAAGCATAGAAAAAGTTTTGCTGTAGAACAAGATCTCTTAGTTTTTCCCCTCATGGCTCCTTTTCACCCAAGAAATTATGTGACCCTAGGTTTATAGGTATATAAAAAGTCAAATATTTGCTGATAATAAATTATAAAGAAATTTATTTAAAAACAATTCTTTGATATGTGTGTATATATATATATATATATATATATATATATATATATATATATATGTTAACCACATTAAAGATAAAAGCAAATTTTCCTACTAATGAAGTGGATGTGCTAGTTTATTTTTACATAAAGAATTAAATCTTTATAAGATATTTGATGCCTTTTACTATTGCCAAATTTTTCACCACTCCTACATTGTTATTTGGCCCCATATAATGTTATGATTCACAGTTTAAGAACTTTTGATCTAGACCTATATCCATGTGTGGGTGTAAGTTAAGAATTATTGTTTTATACTCTCATGTACTTATTGGATTGGTCCTTCTCAGTCAGGAATCACAGACAGCACAAGTCAATCCCAGGACAGAATCTCAAGGTTAAAAAGGATTTCATTAGTTTTCTATTTCAACACAATGAGCAAGAATCCCATCTACAGCATTTCCAGCTTTTGTTTGAAGATTTCCAGTAAGGGTAAACCCATGATCTGCCAAGGAAGTCATTTTCCTTTTGAAATGTTTAATTGTTAGGAAGTTTCTTCTGACGTCAAGTTTAAAACTGACTTCTATGTAACTTCTACTATGTCTGTTCTTGGGCACCAAGCAAAACAAAGCTGATCCTTCTTTCCCTTTGCAGCCCTTCAAAATACTTGAAGACAACCATTGCTGTCTTCCTCCTAAGTCTGTTCTTCTTCAGGTTATATGTCTTTAAGTCCTTTGATTAATCCTCAAATGACATTCTTGGAGGATTTTTGAGAACCTCCCTTTCTTTCTCTCTAGTCATTAGAGTCTTCTTGAGAATATAAATAGAAGAGATTATTGATATCGTTGGGAAACAGCCTCATAATGGAGACTTTGGGGTGTCCTGAAAAGAAGACTGAACCAAGTTCTTGGATTTGTCAGCACCTGGACAAGTGACCTTAAGTAAGTCACTTAACCTATAATCTGTGTTCATTTACTTAGTTGTCAAATGGAGAGAATACCACCCTTTATGTATTTTAGCTGATGTTGTGGGGGTCAAATGAAAGCAATACATGCAAAAATGGAGTGAAGATGCCAGTGACAATATTGGTGATAATGATATAATCATGGTGGTGAGATTGGTAGTGAGTACTGACGATGTCGATGGTGGTGATGGTACAGGAACAACCTTCCCTCCTTTCTTTATCCATCGCCAAACATCTCTGAGGGCTGACTGCCATCCCAGCATTGCTGGAGTGATACGTAACTTCCCTTCCTCTACTCCTAGAGCAGTCATAGAAACATCATCTTTAAAACAAAACAATAATAATTCACATTTCTACAGCACATCTTTAAGGGTTACAGACTGCTTTATATATATTATCTCTTACTTTTGAGGTATGTGCTCCTGTGGTCCTCATTTTACAGATGAGAAAACTGAGGAAAAAAAGTTAAGTGACTTGCTCAGGATCACTTAGCTTTAAACTCGGGTCTTTCAAGATCCAAGTTCAGTGTCTTGCCCATCACAATATAGATTCTAAGGGGAGAGAAGATCAAGTTCTAATGGCAAGTGATAGATATACTGACCTTTCTATAGGCTCAAAGAATACTCTTTGCATCTTTCATTGGGTAGATTTTGTTAGGAGGTTTGAGCATCCTTCTCTTCCCTGCCAACCTAGATTTGGTTAAAAAGCATCCTATGGCTTATATTTAGAGAGATGCTGAGAGCACTTAGAGAATAAGTGACTTGTCTAAGTTAACACATCATTAGTAGTGGAACTAGGATTTGAATCAAGGTCTGTTGACTCCAGATGATACATTCTTTCCATTGCCTTTACCTTTACCACAAGTAGCATTATTGCACCACATGTAACATTATTGCACCACAAGTAACATCATTGCACCACAAGTAACAGTATTGTAGCGCATGCTCATCTAGCTGGTGGGCTTCAGAGCAAACAGTAGCCAGTGTGAGACTCGACCCTATCACAATAAATGAATGCAAAATATTAAATATTTTCTATGTGTCAAGGACAAGTTAATTGTTGGAAGTATAAACATAAAAACCAGTCAGTCTCCTGCTTTCAAGAATATTACATGCTAACAGATGGAGACAGAGCATCTCAGGTTGGAGAGATTTTGGTTTGGGAAGCCACGAGGATGGCGTGGGATCCCACGCTTTCCAGAAATCATGTTAGCATTGATTTTCTTACTAGCCCCCGAGCAAGAAAATGGATAGAAAGGAGAAGGGCAGGTGTGATGGCAGAATATGGCCTGCTTGGGTGGTCAACTGGGACTAGAAACACAGCTCGCGGTCTGGGACTGGCCAGATACGGTGGGTGGGCCACGTGCTTTGAATTGACTCCTCCATCAGGACTGCATAATGGTGGTTCCAAAGCTGAGAGATGAAATCATGCAGGGCACAGTATCGGGAGGTCTGGTCATTCAGAGGGAGCAGCAGGCAATTTGGAATGAACTTGAATTTGAAGAGGAAGGGGGGATGGAAGATAGAAAATTCCAACCCTCCTTTCCATGGTTTAAAGTCCTGTTGCGTTTCTTTTTGGTCCAGGGGAAAAGCATTCTCCCCCTCTCTCTTTTCTTCCCCATAAAGCTGGAGAAGTTTATACTTTGGGATTGCAGATGTAATTGACAGAGTAAATGAAACTGTCAAGTGTCCCAGTCCTGCCGCTTCAGGGTTGGCTGGAGATCAGTTCCCTTGGCGGCCGGGAGAAATGAAACAAGCCGAGTCCAGAGGAATAATGGACATAGCCCATGAACCCGAGTCAGTCTTCATTCGCCTTAGTTGAGACACCTCTGAAGGGAGAAGCTCTCTGGATGTCAGAAAGTCTCTCATGCGAGCGTTTATAGGGGGAAAAATGTTCTCTGAGAGTTTTTCCCAATCTTGAACAACTGTTATACTCCCTGACTTTAGAGATCCAGACACAAAAGGGTGAGATTGGCTTTCAGGGATTTCATAGCAGGGGCTGTAAATGGAAAGCTCTTATTGTTTTCTTTATTTTTATCACCAAATTCCATTACACAATGGTAACAACTCTCAGGGCAGAACATTTGGAGGGTTTATTGTCCTCTCCGAGTTGTTAGTCGGCTGATCTCTGGCCCCCAGCCTTGGAACTCCACAAATGTTAGTGCTGTCATTCCCCAGGGTGAGTGGTAATTGTCAAATGGAGCTCTCCAACTGTCCCCTGTCAGTAATGGTTTTTAAAGACCTGGCAACCGGTTTCTTTAAAATCACAAACAAAACAAGCTCTCCAGCATTTTTAGTCCTTAGCTGTCTCTGCCGCTCTCCCTCAACGTGATGTCATGTTGTCATTCACAACAAGCTGCCTTAGGAAGTGATTTTATTTTCTGCACTAATTATAAAGGAACCCTACCTTGAGGATCAGAGGTTCAGAGCTGGAAGGGACTTCTGAGATAGTTATCAAGCCAGTTATCTCATTTTATTCATGAGGAAACTGTGGTCCAGGAAGGAAAAAAATGACTTTTCCAAGGTCACGCAGATAGGAAGTGAAGCATCCAGCAACTGAACCCAGTTCTCTAATTCCAGATTGATCAATCAAGAAATACCTACTACGTGTGAGACACATTAGAACAATTCTGGATCCAGAACGAGCTATATTATCATTCAGCTCACTTATATCTTCCATTGGAGCATGATAGTTTTTTAAAATCTTTTTCTGGGAGGAGGCAATTGGCGTTAGGTCACTTGTCCAGGGCCACACAGCTAGGAAGTGTTGTGTGTCTGAACCTGGATTTGAATGCAAATCTTCCTGATTTCAGGACTGGTTGCTCTATCCAATGCACCCTCTAGCTGCCCCACAGCATGAGAGCTTTTGTCAAACTCCTTGCTGAATTCCAGGCTTGCTATTTCCCCAGCATTCTCCTGGGCTGTGTTTGTGCAAAAGATTAGGAGTAGTTAGGTGGAGCTCCGTGCCTAGAGTCAGGAAGACCTGAATTTAAAACTGACTTCAGATACTTACTAGTTGTGTGACCCTAGCCAAGTCACTTAATCTCCATCTGCATGAAGATAATAATATTACTTACCTCCCAGAAGTGTTGAAAAGATCAAAGGAGATAATATTGATAAGACACTTATCTCTGTACTTGGCACATAAAAATGGTTGTTTTCTTTCATCCTTGTCAGTATAGGAGGAACCACTGTCAACCCCCTCTAAAACGATGGCAATCTATCTGTCAATACCTATGCAATTAAGAATATTTTCCATTTCTAATGCAATTTTCCATCTCTATTAGCAATAATCGTGCCTTCGTTAAATCTCATTGGCTACTATACTGCCACTGTTCAAAACTAACTTTCCATTTTTGAAATAATTTCAGAGGGTAGAAGAATAAAAACTGAGGAAGTCTGAAAAAGGTTTCTTATAGGAGATGCCATTTTTCATATCTACATATTCCATAAAATAGGATAATTGGGGCTCCTAGAAGTTGGGGATTTCTGAATGACCTCTCCAAGTTACTTCCTCTAAGGTGCCAATTTATTACTTTGAAGTCTCCATCAGGGCCTATCTCTCTCATTCTCTTCTGCTTATTTTTTCCAACTTTATCAGCATCCACCATTTTTATGTCCTGAGAGCCTACAGATCATTGACTCATTCAACTTTCATTATCTTAATAAAGGCTCAGCAAGGTAGCTGGCAGCCATTTGTAGGATTATTTTATCCAAGGTCTTGACAGTCTCTGCAGGGAGAATGGGGCATTTCTGTGAATAGAAAATCTGTTGGGGAAAAGTTCTGACGAGGCTAGGCAAGTGTGTAACAAACTAAGACTTAAAAAAAAAACTTCAAGCCATACCTCAGCAGCCAGATGTGAACAACTGGGATGAGAAATGGCAGATTTTGTCCCTGTTCCCAGATGCTAAGAAGTATGGGAACCTGCCACTTTAATTCTGACAATGCATAGGAACACAATAAGAGAAAGGAAAAAGTTTCAAGTTCCTTGCAGGTCTGGATGTTACCTCTGGAGCAACAAGGGAAGAACTGTGGCATGAAAAGAAAGGGAAAAAAAGTCATCTAAGCCTTTCTTCTCAGCATTTTGCCAGGAGATTGATTAGAAAATATATTAACCACCAAGTCATAAACATTTTATAATTTTATATCACTTGAAAAAAGTTTTTGCTTTTGTATTTCCCATTACTTATGATGACCTATTCCTCCCAGAGATCAATCCTTTATGACAAAGATTTTAAAAACCAAGTTAAAAAGAAAACAGTACAGCAAAATTAATTCCTAAGTCTAACATTATATGCAGTGTTCTGCAAAGTTAGTCTCTCATCTATGCATAGAATTAGACATTTTAGATCTCTCTTTTTATTTGT
Organism: Sarcophilus harrisii; assembly: GCF_902635505.1. Taxonomy (NCBI): domain Eukaryota; kingdom Metazoa; phylum Chordata; class Mammalia; order Dasyuromorphia; family Dasyuridae; genus Sarcophilus; species Sarcophilus harrisii. Next base: position 638,938,949 of record NC_045427.1, on the reverse strand, counting down.
GGCCATGCTTGGCCATGATCATTTCACAGAACTTAATTTTGTTTATTTTTTTTGTTTTTATCTACATTTTGATAGTTATTTTGCATGTTGTTTTTCCTAGTTTTGCTTATTTCACTTTGCATCTGTCTATAACAGTTCTTTCCATGCTTCTCGGTAGTCATCATTTTTACTGCACAGCCATATTACATTCACATGCCAAAATTTGTGCAGCCATTCTCTAGTTAGTGAGCATCTGCTTCATTTACAATTCTTGGAAACCATAGAAAACATTTTGTTGTATATGGGTTCATTCAAAATATGTTTTTCTAAGACCAGGCTTCTCTAGAATTACTCTAGAGCAGTGCTTCAACTTTTCCCACTGGCTATCACCTTTTCAACCAAAAATTTTTTATTTTATCCAGAGTATATAGGTACATAATACATATATATATATATATAAAAATCAAACATTTGCTGATAATAAATCATAATTTTGTGACCTCCATATTCAGTTACAAATTGCCATATGGCATTGTAAATTACTGTGCAAGAAGCTGGGCTCTATAACACAATAAAGCAGAGTGGCAAAAGGGTTAGTCATTACTAAAAGTATCTGATGGGTCTTGTACCTACATATGTAGATGGTAAGTTTGCCTGACTTTTCCATTCTCTATATGATTTTGCATAAATTCTTTATTCTCTCCATGACTCTTAAGATTGATTATAACCAGATTGGGCCTCAAAGATTGAGTTTAATTCTCTCATTTTATAGATAGAAAAACTGCAGTCCAAAGAAAGACAAATGATTGGTTCTAGTTTGTAGGTAACAGAGTTTGAATTCTAATCTTGATCATCTGACTCAAAATCCAAAACTCTTCACAAAAATCTCATTCTTTTAGGTATTTTTTTCATCTGTTAAATGAGGAAGGAAATACTTACTCTTTCAATCCATTGTATTGGACTTTGCAACTAAATGGCACAATGGGTAGAATTTTTCAAATGAAGCCCTGAATTGAAATCCTGCCTCACATACTTCCTGATTGTCTGGCCCTAGATAAATCACTTATTCTCACAGAGACTTAGTTTCTCATTTACAAACTGGATTTGATACTTTCTAAGGTCCCTCCCAGCTCTAAGATTATACTTCTATGATCTTATCAAGAGATTTTTCCATAGAGGGCATGGACCTCTCAGTGAAAGCAGCAGGTCTTTTTCTAAAGCAGTGGAAATAAGGGAAAGCTTTTGGATTAACTTTAGAAACTTTTAGGAGCCTGAGGAGAAGAGCAAAGGAAGAAGGCACCATGATACATTCAGGAACATGAATGAAAAAACAAAGAGAGGGAGGTTTGGAAACCCTGAAGTGCTACAGCAATGTTAACTTTTATTGGTAAGCATTTTTGCAATTGGAATTCTAGGGAACCAGCAGAAGCAGATTTCTCTTTAATAGAGATGAAGAATTTTTTCCTTAAAATCTAGAAAGCGACCTCCTGTGATAGAAATTACTTAGGTGATAGAAATAGGAAGTCACTAGGTCAATTTGAGTTGAAGAGCCCTAAGATTACAGGGCTGTCTCAGCACCCAGTAGGTGTACAATGGATGTTGACTGAGAAGAGTTGATTAGTTCCTAGGAGAGCTCTATCTTCAGGCATCACTTTATTGAACTCAGCTTTGATCAGCAATTTAAAGTTCATCTTGGCTCATCGGAAGGGTGCCAGAACACAGAGGGAAAAATTGTTTCATGATACAGTAACACTAGCTCTTAATCAACATTCTGTCCTAAGAGATGCAAGGAAGCCTCAAATTTCAGTTGTAAACATGGTACTAGAGAATTCTAAAGACCCATTGGGATGACTTCCTGGGGGTAAATTACATGAAAATGATTCTTTTCATTTTTCTTAATCTATAGAGTTATTAAGTGAGTCTAAATGGTTTGGTCATTGGGGAAGATTCTTACCATGCATATCCCAAAGCGGAAGCCTCGGATCATGGAGCAAAGGGGAGAAGAGGGAAGGAGCTCACAATTGAAAAGATTTGCCATCTGTGAAGATTCTAGGGTATATAAAGCCCTTTCCATATGTTATCCCATTGGGTATTTATAATAATTGTAGGAGGTGGGAATGCCATTCTTATTGTTCTGATTGTACAAATGAGAAAATTGGGTGTGAGAGGTGTTAGATGATCTGTCCAAGGTACCAGTGCTCATAGTGACAGATCCTGGATTTCATTTTTCAGATTAGGATTCAGATTAGGATCTTCTGATTTCTAATTTAAAGATCTTTCCACTACTCCAGCACACAACTGGAGATAGAGAAGGTATTTATCAAATATTTTCTGAGTGTCAGAAATTGTGCTCAATTTTGGGGATAAAAATATAAACTCAGTCTCTACCTTCAAGGTGCTTACATTTTAATGGAGGAAGATGGCATATAGAAGAGAGCTAGAGAACCAGGTGGGATTGTGGGCATTATTTGGAGCTAGTGCCCAGAAAATGAGGAGACTTATTTTCAAGGCAAGATAAGGATATTAGACCTAAGTGTAGTCATGACAGCTAATATTTACATATCCCCTTGATGTTTACAAAGAACTTCACATTATCATTTGATTCTCATTATAACCATGTGATGCAGATGCTATTGTTATTCCTTTTTTTATAGATGAAGAAACTGAGGCTGATAGAAATTATGACTTGTCCAGGGTCATATGACTAGTTAGTGTCAGAAACAGGATTTGAAAATAGATCTTCCTGTCTCTAAGTCCAGTACTCATATTATTCCATTTGATTGCCTTAAAAATGATAATAATGATGCTAATAGCTAATATTTATACATGGCTTTAGTGTTTGCAAAGCACTTTGCATGTATTAATTAATTTGATACTTGCAACAACCCTGTGAGACAGGTGTTATTTTTATTATGATTATAATTTATAATAATAATTAAAATTTAATAATATCTACCATGTGCCAGCCACTATGCTAAGTACTATATAATTAATATCTGATATTCTTCTCACAACAACACTGGTAGATGGGGCTACTATTATTTTTTCCATTTTAAAGATAAGAAAACTGAGACATACAGAAAGGAAATAAAGCAAACTGATAGATTTTGAATATTAATAGAAGCTGATCTCCTCACACATGTCATTTAAATAATCTCCAGATTTTAAAATATCTTCCTAAAGACCAAGATTCTTGATTTCATACATACAGAGAGGAGACCATCTATAGAATTCCATGGGAAATTAAACCTTTATTGCCAAAATAAACTTTGACATTATTTAAAGATGAAGGATGAGCTGTCTGTGAGTCACAGCTGAAATGCTATGACATGATTAAAATGATTTGCATTAAACTCATGGAGAGAACCTCAAAGTTCACAGGGAATGGCCTAACAGATTCCATGCAGCTTGGGTCCACTAGAGGATGTGACAGGATTTGAATTACAATTGCACAGCCCTCAGAGTTACATGGAGCCTCATTGACCAACCAGTCCAATTTATTTCTGCACAATAATATCTTTTATAGAATCTCCAAGAATAGCTAGACATCAAACCTTTTCTTAAAGAGAGTGTTATCTTTCTGTCCTCTTCTATCCTTAAGTTAGGAAGACTTGAATTCAAATCTAGGTTTAAACACTTACTAGATGTGTGATTCTAGACAAGATATTTTGCTTTCATTTACTTCAGTTTCCTCAATTGTAAAATGGGAATAATAATAGCACCTATTTCACAGAATTATTATATAGGTCAGTGATAAAACATATGTAGAGTGCTTTGCAAACTTCAAAGCACTATGTGAATGCCATCTATTCTTATATTCATCACCATTCTTCTTCTTGTTCTTGTTCCTTCTTCCTTCCTCTTTCGTCTTCTTCTTTATCAAAAAGAGTCCCAAAAGATTATATTAGACTATAGTGGTAGCATAGAGCTTGAACTTAGGAATGCTTGAGTTTACATCCAACCTCAGTCACTTACTAGCTGTGTGACCTTGGGCAAGACAGTTCTATTTGCCTTTGTTTCCTTATCTGTAAAATGAGCCATAGAATGCCAAATCACTCCAGTATCTCTGTCAAGGAATCCCCAAATGGGTTCATGAAGAGTCAGACATGACTAAAATGACTGAACAACAATTAGATGAATGGGGATTAATATAAAGCATTAAGCTTAGTTAAAAAAAACCCACAAGTCCAAGAGCCAGTGGATAAAAAGCAAATGTTATGAAAAAGATCTGAGAGGCTTAATCTGAGAGACTGCAAGCTTCTTCTCTTTTCAGAAGACCAAATGACCTTCAAGTCTTAGCATATGAGGACCAATCAAAGGTACTGGGCACATTTAGCCTGGTGATGCTAAGTAGAATTGCAAAATATCTGTGAGTATTTTGAGATGACGACAGAGGAGACTTGTTCAGTTCGGCCTTAGATGGCAGAGTCGGGAGGAATATTTGGAAGTGACAAGGAGAATTCTATGTCAGGAGCTGTCCAAAGGCACGGGAGCTGTCATTGAGGTGGTTGGCTCCTTGAATGTCTTTAGACCAAGATTGAATGGTCTTTTGATTGAGAATTTGGTGACTCCTTTTGGGTATGAGTTGAACTAGATGGATACTGAGGTCTTTGCTAGCTCTCAAATTATGATTCCTATGTGAAATTATGATTCTCATTATGATTCCCATATGGATTAACTGAGAGAGATATTAGCATAGTTCTCCTTTCAGTCATGACTTTAAAATATGCAGCTTTTGTTTAATTAGCTAAATTCAACCATTAGAATCATTATATTCAAAAGAAATACATAATTAGAGAATGATTCATTTAAAGAACTGTGAACATCTAGGTGTAATTAGGTACCATATTCCCTAATGCTTAAATGTTATCAAGAACTGTTTAAGTCAAGCCTGGTTTGGTAGAATACAGTTATCCCTTCCATACAGTAGGATTAAGGGTCGCAGCATCTCATTATCTGGAAAATATTTTGGCCTTCCCTTCAAACCAGAGGTCTGATTTTTTCCTTTTTCTCTTACAGGATGTAAAGTTTGCAGTTCCTTACTGTGAAATTTGGATTTATGTTATATAACATTATACATATATTTTATGTATTTCTGAATTTTAAATTTTTTTCTGTGCTATTTGCTGGCCTTCATGTGTCATCTGTGGCTTCAGCAAAATTCCCCCCAAATTCCCATTTAATTTCTTATGCCAACCTGTGATATTATTGAAATTGCGGTGGGAAAGTCATTATGTGGTAGGGATGACTATACTTTATTCAGTTCACTCTGATTCTCAAAAATTCTATTGTGTTTGGAGTGTTCAGGACATTTTGGTGCCCTCATCTCTGCTTTCCTATTTCTGGTCTCCATTGTTAAAGAGCCTTAGTTACCCAGTCCAGAGACTAAAATAATTTCTTTTGTGGTCCTTCTTTGCAGCCTATTACTAATGTAACATCATTTGGGATAACTTCCTTGGAGGAGGATTTCAGCTTCCTCTGGTCTGAAAGCCCCTCTTTCTTCTCCCATTCATGGGAGCCAAGGACAAGGAGAAGTTTCCAGGCTCTAGTGCTCTGACTTGGCAATTGTGTTTTTGTTAATCAGAGAATAGGGATTTCTTTTCTCAGCCTTATCTCTTTGCCCTTTAAAGTTAGAGCTCCTATTATTCCTAATTTGCATCAATTGGTCCCTTAGCAATAATCACACACACAGGAATAAATAATAGCTGACATTTAAGATTGGCAAAGGGCTTTACATACATTATCTCATTTGACCCTTCCTACACCTTAATGTAGTAGGTAGTTTTTGGTCATTATCCCCATTTTGCAAGAGAGGAAACTGAGGCTGAGTGGCTAAATGATTTATGTAGGATGAAGTAGCTAGAAAGTCGTGGAAGTAGGATTCTCTCCCAGATCTTTTCAGACTACCAGAACAAAGCTCTTTTTATTATCTAGATATACCACAATAAGATTTTTTTTCCTCACTCCCTTTCAACCTCCTCTCTCCCACCATCCAACTAGTTACTAAGTTCTGTTGATTTGAATTTTGCAATATTTCTTGACTTTCTCTTTTTGTCTTGTCTGAAATTGCTTTCATCCTGATCCAGGATCCCTCATCATCTCACACTTGAACTATTCCAATAAAAGTCTGCTGGTTGGTCTCCTCCATTTAATCTAATTTATTTTCTACTTTCTTTACTGCACCATGCTATTATGCCTCTTATTTGTATGATGTCTCCCACCCCACCTGTCCCTGGCTACTTTTATAATTATTATTTTCCTCATTAAATGTTCTCTATTACTATGAAGTAGGGCAAATATTATTATTCCCATTTAACAGATGAGAAAAATGAGGCAAAGTAAGTTAGTGCTTTATTCAAGGCTACATAACTAGGTAATGATAGAACCAGAATTAGATATTAGACTACTCAGGATCTGTCTTGTTGATGAGAAGATGTATAGATACTCTCTCTCTTCCTGTTTCAGGAAAGCGCCGTTTATGCTTCTCTTTACTTTTTCCTTCAGATCAGGAACCATAAATCATGACCAAGTCCAGTATTTTATTGTACATGGATGGTGTTTGTCAACCCTTTCATCATCCCAGTAACTTTCCATTCCTTTACTTTCTGATATCACTTTACGTTTTTTTTTTTTTTTTTTCTTTTTTCTCTTTCTACCTATTAGGGTAGGGACTGTCTTTGCAACACAAGAATGACTCAATAAATACTTTTTTCATTCATCCATTTATCCATTCATTCTTCCCCAAACCTTTCCCCAAGTTTTTGTTTCACTTCCAAATCCCCCCCATTTCATCTCCTTTATCAGAACAACATGTTCCAGAAGACCAGTAATTAATTTATGTTATACAACCAAATTCTTGGCCAGGCCAGGGTTGGAGAAAGTGTTTTAAATTTTCCCTTCAGGCACTAGGCATATTGCCAAATTTCATATCCTTGAACTTCAGTTGCTTCTTGCCCAGCCCACGCCAATCACTTCACCTCTTAGCCAACTTGGCCCCATGTACATCATAACAGAAGATGGCAGAGGAAAGTTGAAGGAGACTTGCATCCAGATCACTGATTGATCTGGACCAAAGTCCCTTAACCTAAGTTTTTTTTTTCTTTTATTTGCAAAGAAAGAGTTAACCTGGATGAGCTCCAAGGTCCCATTCAGATCTCAAATTCCATGCCATCTTTAGGTTAATGCAACAAAAATGTGAGGACCTAGGTGGTAACTGAGAGGGTGGAAATGGGCAAGATATAAATAGAGTAGGAAGTAAATGTGATGAGAACAGAGGAAGGAGAAAACCATTTTCTTGGAGCAGTCATTTAAGGGAAATCAGTGTTAAGTACATCATAAAGAATAAAAATGTAGAAGTTTATATCTGCATAATGTGCTTATTAATTAGTGTTGAGTTGTTAACTAGTTTATAGTCTCCTGGAACTGGAAAAATCTTTTTAGAGAACACTTAGCAAATGGCAGACAGATTTAATAATCACCATCTCCTTTGGAGTTTTTATTCTTTTCATCCAGATCCATTCAGTTCAATTCAGCAGACATTCATTAAGCGACTTTTCTGTGCAGAGCACTGTTTGAGTCCTGAGGGGAGATATAAAGTTTAGATGTAGTGACCTTGCACACAGTATGGTAGGAATGAAATTTGAAACAATGGCTTTGGATTCAAATCCTGCTATTCCCACTTAGTAACTATAGGATCTTGGACAACTTACTTGTAACCTCCAGGCCTTAGTTTTTTTTCAATCTGTAAAATGAGTCAGATTGGACTCCATGACCTCCAGATCTTACCCATCTCTCAACTTGTGATTCCTTTCTGCCTTAATGGAGCCAAAAATCTTATAAAATAACATGGCAATGATGCAGGTGACAATAATGTATCATAAGTGAATTAGAAAACTACAAAAATAAAATTATGAATATGAATTGAGCAGTGGAAAGTCACTAATGATTATAGTTTTGGGTAGATGAACATCTTGATAGGTAGAAGCCAGGTAGTGCAGTGCATAGAGTGCTGGGATTGGAGACAGAAGCCCTTTGCTCAAAAATCCCTAGTAAAATGATATTCTCTTGTTCTTCTTGCTGTTGTTCAGTTGGGTCTTACTCTTTGGGAGCCCATGGACTATGCTGTCTATAGGGGTTTCTTGGCAAACATATGGAAGTGTTTGCCATGTTCTTCTCTAATAGATTGAAACAAACAATGGTTAAGTCACTGCTTATAAATATCTGAGGTTATATTTGAACTTGTCTTCTGATTCCAGGAGCCATCTCCACAGCATGGCCCCTAGTGAGTTACATTATATTTTGCCTTCCTCCATTAGCGTATATACTCCTTGAGGACAGGGACTACATTTTCTTTGCTTGTGTTTGTATCCTAGAGCTTAGCATATTTAAAGTGCTTAATGAATGTTTTTTCTTATCTCCCTCTATCTATAATAATAATAATTGTTATCTTTTAAAATAAGTTTTTAAAATTACTTACTAGGTGACAAGCACTGAGCTAAATGCTTTACAAATATTATCTCATTTGATGCTCACAATAACCTCATGATGTAGACCCTACTGATATCTCCATTTTACAGATTGGGAAACTGAGGCAAACAGATGAAGTGACATGCAAGTTAATTCTCTATCTCTATCTTTCTGTCTCTTTGTCTCTCTGTCTCTGTCTGTCTCTCTTGTTACAGAGCTATACAGTGTTTGGGGTAGATTTGAACTAGCTATCCTAGATTATTCTGTCAGTTTGTGAAAGATGTATTGCCATGTGGAGTGCCAGAGACAGGATGAGCTGTGAGTGGGCTATTATAATAGACCAGGTAGATGGTAATGAGGCCCTTGAGAAGCAGTAAAGATATAGGAATGATTCATGCCAGAGGTGTTAATGGGGTACAGTGACAATACCCTGGCTATAAAGTCCCTGAGATGTTTTGCCTCAACTCTAGAGAGAACTCATTATCTAAGCCATCCCAGAATCACAGAGACCTAAAAGATCCCCTCATTTGACCCCTGCCTGACCAGGCAACTACAACACAATCAAAGAAAAGATCCTTTAGACTTGTAAACGTTGGAAAACCATCACCTTCTCAGCCAGCCCATCTCACTTTTGATCAGCATCGAGTCCTAAATAGCTCTAATTGTGATAGGGCTGGGAATAAGGGGAGTGGGCTACTCTAGCTCTAGGGCGAGGTGGAATATTATTCCCAAGTTTTCCATCTTGGCTCACAGCAACCTGTGAAAAAGATGCTCAGGATAATATTATCCCATTTTAGAGATGAGCATATTGAGACTCAGATCCTGAGGTGCAGAAAAGTGACATGCCTTGCCTATCACTAGCCAATAATGGGAAGAGGTAGGGCTGAATCTCCAGTAGACTCTCTGGACTATAAACACAGCTTTCTTTCTACTGTTCCTTGTTGCCTGAAATTAGAACTCAGAACTCTGGACTTCCAGGAGCCTGGTGGTCTTCTCTGTACATCTCTCTGCTTCCAACAGGACTCTATCTTCCTCCGAGTGTAGATTCTTCCCCTGGCCTCTCCTCCTGCCCAGTTAAGTGGAAGCAGGTTCTCTCTCAAAGCAGGTTACAAACACATTTCATTGTGATGGACATTTTTGAAGGAAAAGTAAAGTCCTTGAAATCCCACCAGAGTAACTTTGTTTCCTCTTAATGGTAAAAATGAGAATTATTATCCTTGGGGACAAGAATCCACCTTTAAAGACAGCTCATTTTCTTTCCAGATGCCATCCTCCCAGCTTCTCAAAGCTGTCACGTCCTGCTTGGCTTCTCCCCCTGATGAATCTGCTCTCCCGGCACTCAGCGCTGGCACTGGAGAAACAGCAATTAAAGTGGCCAATCATGGGCACTCCTAAATCACGGCTGAGTACTGGTGACATGATTAACGGCAGATGCTCCAAGTGCTGGAGTCAGCATGTTGGATGCTTCCTTCCTTCCTTCTTCTCTGGCTACCTTGCAGCCACTTGACCTGGATTTTCTCTGAAATTTCCTGGAAAAGATTCAACTTTATTGGGGTGATGTTGGACAAGCCATTTTACTTTTGTTGATCCTTGGTTTCTTCCTCTGTAAAATGAAAGGGTTGGATCTTAATGTTTTTGTCACAATCTTGTGCAGTTTTTGGATCCCTGATCAGAATCATGTTTTTAAATGCCTCGAATAAAATACAGGATTATAAATGAAGCCAGTTTGAGCAATAGTTGTCAAAATATTAAACAGACAGACAAACATTTAAGGTCAGGGATCCCATACTAAAAGCCCTTGGACTAGCTAGTTTTATGGTCCCATATGATTTCAAATCTTATGAACCTGTGATTCTATGAACTGGTTCATATCCAATGATACTGTGCCTATAGAATTTCACAGCAGCTACTTTGCAAATTAATTCTGTCTCTTTACAGTGGGAATCTTCTTTAATTCACCTCTGATATTATTCCTTGTGTGACTCTAGGCAAGTCACTTAATGTTCTTAAGACTCAATTTCCTCATGTATTAAAATGAGAGTATTGGACTTTGAGATCATCTACATCTTCAGCTCTGCTCTTTGGACTATCTGGTTCCAGATACTCTGAGAATAGGCACCCACTTAATGCATCCACATCCATTATCTCTAAATGTTAGTTAATAAATCAGATCAAGATTATTTACTTGGAACCTACCAAGTAGATTTGAGATTTTGGGTTCTCAGTTTTTGAACCTTGAATCTGCTCTGTTCTTTCATAAGTAACAATCAAAGAAAAGGCACAAAGATAAATTAAATCGTGATAGGGGGCCGAGAAGGAGATAACTATCTGTAATACCTTCTTGCTTCAGTTTCTGAATTTTTCAAATGCAGACAGAGCAGTGCAAAGCTGTGTGAGGGGCTCCCTTACATTTGCAAGCCCTCACTCAACAAATAGAAAAGAACTTGGAGATCATCCAGTCCATCTTATTTTATAGATGGGGAAACTGAGATCAAGTATGATGATGATCTAGCATTCTTTCTGCTGGGTCACCTAGCACTCTTTATGTTGGGCCACCTTGTTTCAAGTGAGTCAATGTTTATAAAGTAGAAGCACTGAGGATTACTGTGACCAACCTGGTCATGACTCTCTGAACATAGTTGGAAATGTACACACACAGTCCAGTCTCGTATTGGAGATGTTCCCAGCACTTCGTAGGGTTTGCCAGAGTTCAGCCCTCAACTTGTTTTGCTAGGAACCTGGGGTCACCATCATGCCTTGATGAAGCACTGGATGATGGATGATGTGGAGGATGACAGAAGTGAGGGATGCTGCCCTCAGAGATTATCTCCAGTTTATCCTGTCTATCTTGTATGGGCAGAGTTTGCAGTTTTCTCTTATACAAGTTCCTTGAAGTCATGGGCTATTTTTTGCTTTTATATCCTTAAGGCTTGGCACATTGGCCCAGCATACAGTAGGTGCTTAATAAATACCCTTGGCTTGTTGACAGGTAGCAGAAGTGTGGCATTGTCCCTAGACTTCTATGCTGAAATGGGTTCAACTCCCTACCCCTGGGGTCAGATGCTTATTATTTATGTACCACTTAGGATTTATCTCGTTGTTCAGTCGTTTTCAGCAATGTCTGACTCTTCATAAACCTTTTTTTTTTTTTTTTGGGGCAAAGATACTAGAGTGATTTGCCACTTCCTACTCCAGATCATTTTACAGATGAGGAAACTGAGGCAAATAGGGTTAAGTGAGTTATTTGGGGTCACACAACTAGTAAGTGTCTGCAGACAGATTTGAACTCGCTTCTTCTGGCCTCCAGACCTTAGCTGCCCTGGACTTAACTACACTTCAGAATTCTCTATACTTATGATATCATATGTTCTTTGCACAATTACACACACACATATATTTGTTCCCAAAGCAGTTTGATATGGCAGCCTCAAAATCAAGAAGGTCTATAAGTTCAAGTTCTCTTTCTGACTCATATTTGTTTTGTGATTCTGGCTAATTTTTTAAACCTATCAATGCCCCAGCAATTCTAAGACTTCAAAGAAGGGGTTAATGTATTTGGGGAGGAGGGGTCATTTCATATAGAGTTCTCTGTGCCAATCAAATCCCAATACCCCAATAGTCCAAGGCTATTTCTCTGTTTATATACCAACATCATGTATACCCATTCTCTATTTTTGTGTCTTTAGTATATTGCAATGGAAAATCCAACTTGGTGATGGTCCACGTATAAACTGTGTCATCCTTAAGCTTATAGATTTTTCCTGTTATCAGCTCCCATTGTTCCTCCCTACCTCTCATAACCACACTCTGGGGAGCTCAGAATTTGGGGAAATTATAACCTATTTACAACAAAAAAAAACCTTTTATTGTTGCTAGTATGTTTGTGTATGTATGTGTGTGTGTGTGTGTGTGTGTGTGGTGTCCCCTGATCAAGTTTGTAAAATTCTTCCAGCCATTTATTCTTTTAATCTTGCAGTAAATTTCTTAAGATTATGTAAGTAAATATTCAAATAGTGAGAAGAATAAAAAATAGGTTGAAGAATTAAAAGTTTACATTCTGTAGTTATTACTCCAGTATTTAGAAAATATATTTTCTGTTCTCTGAACTGAGAACAAGCTTTCAAAATGAACTAGGTTGACGGGAAGACAATTGTTATATCGCTGAGGAAAGGGTTAGGAAATGTTCTGAGAAGGTGCTATATGTTTGGGTTTTGCAGTGAATAGAGTCCAGCACCTGGAATCTGAGAGAATTTAGCTCAAATCTGGGCTCAGATGACTAATTGGGTGAGTCTAAGCAAGTCACTTTAATTGTAGTCTGATTCAGTTTCTTTATCTATAAAATAGGAGTAGAAACATCACTGGCCTTCCAGGATGTTGTGAAAGTAAAATGGGATAATATTTTAAAAGCATTTTGTAAACCTTTGAGTGCTATATAAATTCTCCTCCTCCTCCTTTTCCTTCTTCTTTTCCTCCTCCTTCTCTTCCCATTCTTCTCCTCCTCCTATACCTTTTCTTCCTCCTCCTCCCCCCAACCTCCTCCTCTACTTCTTCCTCCTTCCCTTCTTCACCTTCTCCTCCTCCTTCTGTTTCTCCTCCTCCTCCTTCTCCTTGTTGTTCTTCTTGTTCTTGTTCTTTCTCTTCCTCCTCCTCTCCATCCTCTTCTTTCTTTCTTCCTCCTTTTCTTTTTCTTCCTCCTCTACCTCCTCCTTCTTGTTCTTCTTTTTTCTCTTCCTCCTCTTCTTTCTCCTTCTCTTCCTCATCTTCATCCTTTTCTTTCTTTCTCTCTCTTTCTCTTTCTCTCTCTTTCTTTCTTTTTCTCTCTCTTTATCTCTTTCTCCTTCCTTCCTTCCTTCCTTCCTTCCTTCCTTCCTTCCTTCCTTCCTTCCTTCCTTCCTTTCCTTCCTTCCTCTTTCTTCTTCTCTTTCTCTTTTTTCCTTCTCTTCTTCTTCCTCTTCTTCCTCCTCCTTCTCCCCCCCTCCTCCTCCTTTTCCTCTTTCTTTTTCCCTTTCTCCTTCTTCTCATTATTATCTAGGTTAAAATTCTACCTCTGACACTTACCAGCTCTGCCACTATGGGTGGGTGACAATACCTCTCTGACTCAGTTTCCTCATCTATAAACCAAGAATTCTGATGCCTAGCACTTTCCTTCACAGGGCCACTGTAAGCCTCAAAAGATATGTAAAAGTATTGCAAATTTCTAAACTTATTAATAATAATAATAGTGTAACAATAATTACTCTTCCATTATCTTTCATATAGTTTCTTCTTTGATCTGCGCAACTGACCTTGGTTCTAAGAGTATTATTTTCCCTAAGGAAACATCCTCCCAGACGGTAGATGACTTTTCATGGGCACATAGCTAATAAGTGTCAGGGGCAGACTTTGAACTCATATATCCCTGAATATAAACCCAGCAGGTGACTTCCTGCTGGTAATCAACCAATGAAGACCATGATGACTCCCTGCTCTGATATCTTTGTTTTGGGTAATCAAAATCAGGATCAAACCTGTGGCAGCAAAGGTCCCCTTGGCAAAGTGGTATTTTCTGCTGTTCACAGTAGTTATATTAAGGAAAAAAACCCTCCTATTTATTTTCCAGATTCAAGTGTCTTTCAGTTAGATAGAAGACTGGTAATTGTCGCTTCTACTTAGCTCTGGAATTTGCTGAGCTGAGTATCTTTAAATGGAAGAAGTAGCTATAAATCTCGGAAAGTTCAAAATCTATTACCTAGGGATGTGGTTAATTTCTCCTCCTTTGAAGTCATTACCTTTTCAAGGACCTCGCTGGCTAGAGAAAGACACGGTTGATTTAAACAAAAAATCTTCCAAGCCAACGATTGATCTTAATTGAGGTTACTGCTCGTGTCCACAAGTATGGGGGTGGAAAGCACAAGGGCCTGGGAAATGAATGTGCTCACGTCTTCCATTTTTTTGTATTTGTATATGTCAGCAGGACTTGCCTGTCTATGGAGGCAGAGCAGGTGGTTGCCTACATATTGTATTTAGAGGGACATAAGAAGCCCTTTCTCCCTCCCTCCAGCCCCAGCATCGCCCTTCCTTCCTCCCAGCCAACTTGGGAGCTTGGAATTCCCATCATTAATCATTCTTTTGACTTAAAGTATTATTTCCAAAGGTTGCTATTAAAATACATCTATTATCTGCTAGCCAAAGGAGGGCAAAGTAACCCTTTCCTAATTATAATACACTAAAACTCAGGCCATTAGGCTGGATCAGCTTACCAGGTATTTTTGCCTTTTTATTTTTTTTAAGTAAGCAGAGAGTACATTTTGAAGAAATGGGGCATTTTACTGGTAATTGGAGCTGGAGGGAGAATGGAGTATTTGGGAAGGTGGTTAGGGACGAAGGGGACGGTTATAGGATCAAAGATGGAGAGTTAGAAAATACCTAAGGTTTCATTAAACAGATGGCCCAGGGAAGTCAAGTAAATTCTCCAATATCACAAAGCAAGTAAGTGTAGACGTAGGGTTTCAATCCAGTTACTTATCTCCAAAGCCACTGCATTTTGGGCAAGGTTTCACAACTGAGACTCCCCCAGACAGCTGGGGATAGCTTGTGGGCACCAGTCAGCCAGTAGGTGAAGGGAGTGTGCTCCGGTTGGACATAAAAACAAGAAGTGTTAGCTACTGGGGTAATAGTGAGGAATAAGGGGGAGTCTCTGTCCTTAAGGATCTTGATTTTCTTTAGGTGACAGGATAGGCATCCAAAGCAGCAGACAGTTAACTATTGCAAAGAACCAAAACAATAGTGATATATGGTGTGATATCTTAAGGGAAAGGAAGGAAACAAGCATTCATTAAGCACTTGCTGTGTGCCAGTCACTATGTCAAGCAGTTTAGAGGTATCCCATTTGATCCTGACAACAAACATAGTAGCAAGGTACTATTATTACCCCCATTTTACAGATGGGGAAATTGAGGCAGACACTGGTTAGATAACTTGCTCAGGGTCTCACACAGCCAGTAAAATGTCTGAGGCAGGGTTTGAACTCAAATATTCCTGACTCTGGGCCAGGTACTCTACCCACTGTATCACCTAGCTGCCTCTCTAGGTACACTTGATGTTAAAATCATTTTGGGGAAATCTAGTTATATTTGTTATAGAAATTCAATTGTAATTGCTATGGTTTTGGCTTTTAGTTCTGCCCTCCTGCTGCACCTTTAACTACAATGAGAGGGTGGGGCCTTCACATATGTATAGTGGGGACCTCAACAAGAACCTCTCTCTGAAGACAGTGTTCTATCGGGATTGTGGCAGAATCTTGGGAATATGATGATCAATCATATAGTGAGAGAGAGGGGTGGCTGACCCAGAGCTACAGTCTCTGCAGAAGGGCGCCATGTAAACATGACAGAGTTAACACTGGTATCCTGAATAACTCTTTAGGGTGCAATGGATAGAGTGCTCAGTCATTTGTTCAAATCTAGCCTCAGGCACTTACTAGCCATCTGACCCTAAGCAAGTCACTTACCCACAGTCTGACCCAGTTTCCTCAGCTGTAATAATAATGACAGCATTAACCTCCCAGAATTGTTGTGAGAATTAAGTGTAAAGTCTTTTGCAGAGTACCTGGCACAGTGTAGATGCTCTACAAATGCTAGTTACTGCTACTGCTATTACTACTGGAACTGCTGCTGCTGCTATTACTACTAGTAGTACTGCTACTGATATTAATGATGCTACTACTACTACTACTACTATTTCTTTTGTTACTATTATTACTTCTAGTACTACTGCTACTACTACTGCTACTGCTATTACTACTAGTAGTATTGCTACAGCTATTCTTGCTACTACTACTACTGCTGCTGCTGCTACTGCTGCTGCTATTATTACTGCTTCCTCTCTTACTACTTCTACTTGTAGTACTACTACTAGTGCTACTGCTGCTGCTGCTGTTGCTACTACTACTATTACTGCTGCTGCTAGCTAGCTGGATGATTGAATATATAGAGAGGTGATAATCATCAAAGAATGGGATCCATTTGTTGGTGCTGATAAATTTACTCCATTGAAAGTTAAAGCAACTAAACTCAATAAATATATATTAAGTGCCTACTAAGTGCCAAGCACCATGCTAAGTTGTAAGAATCCATACAAGAAAAAAAGAGAGTGCTTCTCCTTAAGGAACTTATAATAAATACAGAAACACAATCCATAAATGGAGGCAAGAGGGTGCCCAATACAGGCTATTTTGTTCTACATTGAAACCTGGCAGAGCGGCAGATGCAAAGTGAAATGAGCTGAAAGTACTCTTTAAAAGATGGCTTTGGAAGGAGTTAGAGTCTGCTCTCTAACCTTCCAAAAAAGAGGGGAGATAGGGTGGTGTCCATGTGCGAGTTAGCAGTGTTTATGGAGATGGAAATGATGAGCTTAGCCTGAGAGGGACAGCTTGTTCTCTGAAGCTGAAATGAGATGGAACAGTAGATACAGGGACAACTGTGGCTGTGTGGGGACTTGATTTTCTCATGATGGCCAGGTGATCAAAACTCTCTGTAAATAGGTGCCAATCAGACACACACCTGAAACACTAATGGAAGAGAATCCATCAATATGTCTTCTCAAAGGAAAAAAAACCTGATGATTTGGAGATTAAATTTGGGCTCATATCTACCTGGCTCTGACAAGTGATGGGGAGATGGATGGAGACACCAGAATGCTTGCTAGTTCCTTCATGGAGCCATATTCTTATGTTAGTTTCAAGTACAGATGTAGTAAAAAGATCCAAAGACTTAGGAGATTGATTTGACTCAGACAAATGGTTAAATCACTGGAGTCAAGCTTCCTTTTTGGATACTGCCTTTCTGGCTCTGAATCTGTGTTCTGGTGATCAGTTTCCCATCCATATCAGGTGCTTGGATTCAAGCCTTTTTTTGCAGTCACACTGGCACAGACTCAGCCAGGATTTTCAGTTTATAGTCTCTGTTCCCATATCCTTGGGAGGTTAGGGGCCAGGTATCACTTGTGCCTCTGTCTGAGAGAAGAAAGTGCTTGTCTAATCACTTCTTTGGATCCGTCCTACTGCAATTGGGATGCAATATATTTCCCCACTGGTTTCTTAAGCCCTTAAGCAGAAGCACAATAACTGTGTCTATCACAGATCATCATATTGTAATCCCAGAAACTTTACTTTTCTGCATAAGGTCTTGGTCCCCAGGAAGCAGTTTTCCTGAGCTCCTGGCCTCTACCTTTCTCCTGAAATATGACCTTTAGCGTATTACTTGTCCTAACTCCTGCCTCTATTCTGAAGATTTTGCACAAGGCCATCTCAGGAGAAATAAATCACTTCCTCAAGCTGGTAGCAGATTTATTGGAACCTGTGCCAGGCGAAGTCCTATTTTGGATAATGAATGACACAGCATCTTCTGCTTCTTTTTGTCTGATGAAACCCACTTACTGTTAGTTAGCAATGACAAAATTTACTGATTTATATATTCACCTGGTTGTCCAGAGCAAAGGCAGGCAGGAGGACATCTTCCATCGATAGCCTTAGGATTATTTCACATTGCAGGTATAAGCAATCATTGTGCAAGAGCACTGCTGCTGCCATATTCTGATGCTCTGCCTGGTTCTTTCCACTTAGGTGATATCCTTCTGATTCTCTCCTCTGGAATAAGGTCCCCAAAGTATAATTGGGTCTAATTCTTCCCTCCACTCTGAAGATTTTGCACAAGGCCATTTCAAGAGTGACAAATAACTCACTCACACTGGTGGCAGATTTATTGAAACCTGTGCCTGTGTCCCACCCCCTCAAGGCCTTGCCAATTGACACATTTCATTACACTAAATATAGCTCATGATGATTTAATATTTCCAATTTAACAGGGATCTTTCATGCTTTGATTAAATGTTGTGAACAATATGGAAATTTCAGGTTAATGAAGGAGACATTTTGGGGTAGGGTCCTTTCAACTCCCTTCAAATCACACTACAGAGATGACTGATTGCTTTTCAGGTCTATACAAAGGGCTGAGTCTAACTGTAGGTTTTATTGCCCTCAGGTCTACTTTAGAACAAACCCAGTTACATCCTAAATATTTTTTGAGAACAAAGTGAGTATATTATTTCAATAATAACAAGCATGGCTAGTTTTTAATGAGAAAGGTTTGAAATGAGTAGAGACACTGAGCATGGTGGAGAGCAGACTTACAAGTTATATGATTGCTTGCTTCATGCATTTGAAAGATTTTCATGTTGGAAAGGAGGAAGATTTGCTCCGGGAGTATCCAGAGCTTAGAATAATAACCAATGAATGATAATAAAGGGGAGATGGATGGGAGCCTAGAGTTGAGCTCAAAGGAAGACCTCATTTTTGGACAATTTGAATTCTATGTCTTTAGAGGTATTAGGACAGAGCTTTGTTGGCCATCTTGGACAGAGGATATGGTGATTTATTGAAGATGATCTAAAAAATTTTAATGGAATACAGTCTTCAAACTATAGACTAGTAGACTTGATTTCTATTCCTAATAAAAGTGTAGAAAGCATTTTTTTGCTGAAGCATTTGGGGTTAAGTGACTTGTTCAGGGTCACACAACTAGCAAGTGTTAAGTGCCTGAAATCAGTTTTGAACTCAAGTCCTCCTGACTTCAGGTCTGGTGCTCTATCTATTGCTCTATCTGGATATCCCTAGAATGTATCCTTTAAAAAAACAATGCAAGTATATTTACTTATGGTAGCTGAATAGCACAGCAAATAGATTACTGGGTCTGAAGTCAGGAAGACTTCTCTTCCCGAGTTCAAATCTGGCCTCAGAAACTTACCAGCTAGGTGATCCTGGGCAAGTCCTGGGCAAGTCAGTTAATATTGTTTGCTTAAGTTTCCTCATCTGTCAAATGACCCAGAGAAGGAAACGGCAAGCCAGTCTAGTATCTTTGTCAAGAAAACCCCAAATGGGGTCATGGAGAATTGACTACACAACAAGAAAACAACTGTATTTAATTACTAAAATTTACAAATAAAAAGATACTTTCCAAGTTCCTTTTTTGATTGCATCATCCTTGTCTCCTCCACTGTATTGTTTTCAGACCCACATGCATAAAAAGGGCTTATCTTTATTTTAAAACTCTAACAAAACTTCCAAAACTCATATGATGAATGATATTCTTTTTTTATTATAGCTTTTTATTTACAAGATCTATGCATAGATAATTTTTCAGCATTGACAGTTGCAAATCCTTTTCTTCCAACTTTTTCCCTCCTTCCCCCCACCCCTTCCCCCAGATGGCAGGTTGACCAATACATGTTACATATGTTAAAGTATAAGTTAAATACAATATATTTATACATGCCCAAACAGTTATTATGCTATACAGAAAGAATCAGACTTTGAAATAGTGTACTATTAGCCTGTGAAGGAAATCAAAAATGCAGGCGGACAAAAATAGAGGGATTGGGAATTCTATGTAGTGGTTCATAGGATGAATGTATTCTTGATTCATCATTGTCTACAAATTTGTGATATGGTTACTACATTGTCAGATCAGAAAAAACATGGAAGACACAGCTTATTAGCAATGTATTTGATGAAGCTTGTCATCCCTTACTTAGAAAAAATATGGTGAGATGTAGGTCAGGTGAGAGGACAACTAGATATATTTGGAATTGGTTGTCTAGCTAGCATCTTTAAAGATTCATTGTCAATGTGTCATGAGGTCTTCTATGGAGTACCCGAGTGGTCAATTGATTCTGTGGAGTTGAAGACTTTTTTCATTGACTTGGGGAAATGCATGGATGGTGCATTTTTCATTGACCTGGAGAAAGAAATTTTAAGTGGCACATTTATCACTGATTTGGATTAAAGTATGGATCGCATGCTTATTATATCTTCAGATGGTTAAGAATGGTGAAGACACTGGGTGACAGAGTCAGGATCCACAAGGTCTCATTGGGAACTGGGATCAGGTAGAATCTAGTAAGATAAAATTCAATAGGGACAAATTCATAGTCTCACACTTTGGTATAAACAATCTATTTCTCAAAATAAGGGGGATTTAGATAGCAGATTATTTAAAAATGTCTGAGATTTTTGGAAAAGTTCCTTGTCTGTGATAGATACTTTATAAACGCTCATTCCAGTTCTCTTTCCTTTCCCCAGTTTTGTCTGGATATGTTTCTCTGAGGGTTTTGTGAACTGAGAGACCAAGTGTCCCATGAGAAATTTAACCAATAAATAAAATGAGTCCATTTCTCTGAATGTAACATTTATTAACAGGGGAATGCTATTTATTTAAAAAGGACAGGTCAATGGTATGAATCTATTTGTGCCAAAGACCTGGAGTAATAGCTGGAAAGGCCTTTCATAATTATGTGTATCTTCCTTCAAATTGACCCCAAAATACAACATTGGGACATCCCCTTGCAGTTATGATGGTGGTCATTTCAGTGAATAAATAGGCTAAGAGTTCTTAGCTTTTCTCCATTTCTTCATTTTTGGCAGGGAGGAAAGCAGCTGGGAAAAGTGGAGTAGCCCTGGATTGTGATGATCACAGTCCTCCCTGTCTCCTAAGGAATTCAAGTTACTAGCAATCTTAACTAGAAAATCCATGTCATTTCAATCAGGTTTTATCTGGCTTGTTCTCCCAAGGTTCTTGTGTAACCTCCCACCAAAGCTACTGATTGCTAGGGCCATAAATACTCATCTTCCCTGAATACACATGAAAACGAGCCGATGTTAAGGTGTTAAACAGCCTTTCTTTATTGCTAACCTCAGCAGAGGTTAGCAGGAAGCAAGAGCAAGTGTATGTATGTCTCTGTGTCTCTCTGCATCTCTGCATCTCTCTATATCTCTGCCTCTCTCTCCTCTCCACATCTTTTTTTTTTTTTTTTTTTTTTTACAAAGAGAAAGCATTTAATCCCTGCAGGAAGAGACCCAGACACACCTGGGAGCCATCCCAACTCCACCATGTGCTCTGGGAACCTGGCCAGCTTCTGGCTTCTCCAGGGTTTAAAAGCAAAAGACCCGAGCCTTCTCATTGGAGTTTTATATGAGCTTGTCTTCATGTGTTTCCGGGAAAGATTGGTATGTATGGCCCTGGCGATCAGTAGCCTCAGAAGGTGAGGTTACATTCTTGAACTTAGGGTCCTAGACTGTCTCCATTGTGGTCAGAAGATAGATGGTGGTCAAGGTGATGGCACATGCCATTTCTTGCCTTTCCCTCAAGGTATCCTTTGGCTTCAGCTAGGTGGACTTGCCTGCCAGCGAGGTGACATTGAGAAGTGTCTTCAAGTCTTTGACTGGATGTTATGTGGAAGAGAGATTAGAATTGTTCTGTTTATCTCAGGGAGCAGGACTAGGGACAATGAGTAGGAACTGTGATGAGATGATTTAAATTCGAGGTCAGGAGAATCCTCCTAACAGAACTTTATAAGAGTGAATTGGGCGACCGGGGGTGCTTGATGGAATCCTTAAGCAGCAGCTGGCTGATCTTTATTGGTTATAGAGAGGATTCCTTTTCAGGGATTGTGTTGGGTTCAATGATTGCTGCCATCTCTTCCCACTCTGAAACTCTTTGATTCTGTGATTTTTGTGAATTCCCAGAAATAAAGCATGCAGGAGCTCAGATTGCCAACAAAATACTAATAAAATAGCTTGTTGGTAGCACCAAGCATCTGCTTGGGCAAAGAAAGACAAAACAGCCATCTGTTTAAATGGCTAATTTGGTTCAAAGGTAGTTTATCTATTAATACTGGCTAGAGATAGGAACCTTATGGGAGGAAGGAATATAAAATTTTGCGTGTCTATCAGGGATATCATAGAGGGACTCCCTGATTGGATCAGAGAGTTGGATGAGATTTATGATGTAATGGGATAACTATGAGATTTAGAATCACAGGAACTGGGCTTGAATTTACTATCTTCTGTCTTATCTATAAGATGATGATGATAGTACCTATTGTACATGGTGTGTTTTGTGTGTAAAGCATTTGCAAAAACTTAAATGTTCACAAATGCTAGCCCTTAATCTACCTGTGTGAATTTGAATCTAACACTTAAATTTTCTGAGCCTCAGTTTCCGTTCTTTGTAAAAGAGGATTTTGGAGTACAAGGGACTAAGTTACTTCATGTTTTAAATCTCAGAGCTCTATGGATAACCTTCAAGGATCTTTTTATCTCTGAGACCCAAGACAATCCATCTATACTGCTTATTGTCTGGACCACTTCTGAACCAGAGCATTTAAGGCTTTGCATGTTATTTCACAGAAAAATAAAACAAGACAGAAATAATAGACAGTATGCTTCTGCCATTCTGATATCTTTAAGCTTTCTGGCAGGTAAAGGGTCTTGAGGCATGAGACAGATGTTCAGGCAGCTCCCTTGGGAATGAATGTGATAAGCACATGTCAGATGCTTTGAGACAAGGTCACAATGCCTTCAGATCACAGAATTTGAGCAAACCTCAGGTGCTTTCATCCATCTATTTTTCTTACTATTGTGATTCACTACTGACAGTATTTGGATACTTTTCTGGGGGTTACAAAACACATATGAGCAAAAATAAGAATGAAAGGGGCCAACTCATAACCTAGAGCTTTTTTATTTCAGCAGTTTTTTTCACTAAATCTGTGATTTCATCAGTGGAAAGAACTTTGTTTGGGAATTTCCTCTGCAACTTATCAGTGTAGAGAGCTGCATTGGAAAGGTAAAGGACCTGCCCAAGGTCTTAAAGACAATTTGGTTCATGAGGAAATCTTGAACTTGTCTTCCTGACTCCAAAGCTATATCTTTAAATACTTTATCACATTGCCTCCCTACATTTTGTTTGTTTTTTTTTTTTTTTTTTGGATTATTGGATTATTGGAATGATGGGATATGCTTTAAAAAAGGGAAGTTTTATTCCTTTTAAGGGCATGAAATTAATGTAACTAGGCTAATTTGATTCATTTCAAAGAGCATTTATTTTATCTTTTTTGTTTTGTTGACATCTTTTGCTTTTTTTAGGGAAAGGGAATAGGGATAAGAACTAGACACATGATTACATTGCATGGCAAGCTCCTAAGTGATGAAATTCTTTCTACCAATTTAGGTCAATACATTCTCTTCAAGACAATCTTGGAGAGTTGCCTACCTCTGAGAGGTTATACAAAGTCACAAAGTGTCTGACTCATGACTTATATGCATTGATCCTTCCTTTGCAACAAAGACAAATATTTATGCAAAATGGTAACCTGGTAATGTATGCAACACTATATACCCATAGTTCCTTATCTCTCTACATAGAGGAAAGCTGTGTGTTTGACTATCTGTTCTCTGGGACCAAGATTGGTCATTGCAATGAATCTCTCATTCAAGTGTTATTTAATTCAACACGCATTCATTAAACATCTAGAATGTTCAAAGTACTGTCAAGACACACAAAACAAAGTGAAAGACAGTCTCTGTTCTCGACAAAATTACATTTGATTGAGAGTAATACAACATTTAAATATATAAATAAGTGCATGATGATGTGTGGAAGGACAGAACACTAACAATGGGGCAATTAAGAAAGGCTTTGGGCTTAAGGTATCACTAATAAAGGCAGCTAGGTAGTGCAGTAGATGGAAGATGGCATCTTCCTGAGTTCAAATCTGGCCTTGGAAACTTACTAGATATGCGTTCCTGGGCAAGTCATTTAACCAGATTGTCTTAGTTTCCTTATCTACAAAACAAAGGAGAAGGAAATGTCAAACCAGTCCAGTATCTTTGCCAAGAAGATCCCAGATGAGGTCGGAAAGAATCCAGATATGACTGAAGAAATTGCTGAACAACAACAGAACTAAAAATGTTAATTTATCTGGGCCTTTGGTGGACCTGTTTTCAATAAACAGATGATTTTTAATTAGCACATGATATCATTTGTCTATTAATGGTGCCTATGGAGGCCTGAAAATCATTTATTCTCTTAGGTGATTTAGATTGTCTTTTGAAGATATGATTAACAGCCCAAGGCCCTGGGATCCAATATGAACATGTATTGAGATTGCTTTGTAGAAAGAAAAGGCTTATGAGACTGAGCTGGATCACTGGTGAGATGAGATGGGGGTTTGGATGAATGTAGTCTTGCTGCAGCTTTTTTGCAAGAGAAAATCTCCAGATTTAGAAGATTCCTTTTTGGCAAAAGTGGGGGGACATTTCCTCCATTCCTTGTTTTTCCTTATTTTTAGTGATGGGGTCAGCAGAAATGGTGCTCATATCTATGATTTCATTGATGTGAGGAACACTATGAGTTATTGGCAGGACTGAAGGATGGTAAATCACTCACTGCCACACGGCCAGGATGAGTCAGAGGTAGTACTAGAGCCCGGATGTTCTTAACTCCAAAGCTGACTCTCTTTCCACCCAACGTGCCACATAGGCTATGTTTGTCTATCTCTTTGCTTCTGTCTCTCTCTGTCTTCCTCCCTATCCCTCCTTCACCCTCTTTCTTTGTTTCTTTATTTTTTCTCCTTCTCCTCCTCTTCCTCTCCATCCTCCTCCTCCTTCTCCTTTTCTTCCCCTATCCTCTTTCTCTTTCTCTTTCTTCTCCCCATCCTCCTCCTCCACCCCTTCCTTCTCTTCTTCTTCACTCCCTTCTCCTCCTCCTCTTTCTTGTTCTTCTTGCTCTTGTTCTTTCTCCTCCTCTTCTTCTTTTTCCTCCTCCTCTTCATCCTCTTCTCTCTCTCTCTTTCTTCTTCTTCCTTCCTTCCTCCCTTCCTCCCTTCCTTCCTTCCTCTTCCTCCCTCCCTTCTTTCCTTCCTTCCTTCCCTCCTTCCCCTCTTTCTTTTCTTTTCTTTTCTTTTCTTTTCTTTCTTTCTTTCCCTTCTTTCCTCCCTCCCCCCCTCTCTCTCTCTTCCTCCTTCTCCTCATCTCCACCCTCTTTTTTCTTTCTTTTTTCTCTCTATTTCATCATTTCTCTTCCAATCCCTCATGACCAAAGTGTTCATCCCTACCCTTGAATGCCAGGATGGATATAGGCTTTGGATTGGTCAAACAGCATCTGATCCTAAGTCCAACATTAACACAGGGAAACCTTGTTCTCTCTTTCTGATAAGTTTTTGGGTCTCTTTACTAGCTCTGCCTTGAGAGTTCCTGCAGCTTCTCTTGCTTTTGCTGCCACTAGCTAGTCCCACCATTGGTGGTCCATTTACCCTCTGGGTCATTCTCCACCTTCATGCCACAGATATTTCTTTCCAACCTCATAAAGTTGTCCTGAGGCAGAACAATATCTCATTCTGAACTTTTGTTGGCTCTGCCACTTCAAGATTTGATTTGAGGTGTTATTTTAAAGTTGTTTGGAGGGGAATGTTGGAAGAAATCAGCTGCATGCTTTCCCTACCTTCTTGATTCCACTCCTAGAAATCCCATGTGCCCTTTTTCAAAAGGAGATTCATAATCATCATATTTACATAGTTTTTATAAGTTTGTAAACACACATATATTATCACATTTGGTTCCCATAAAAACCCTGTGAGGGATTTCAGGTATTATTCTATTCATTTTATAGATGAGGACACTGAGACTTATAGAGATTAAGACTTGTCTAGGGCAATACAGGAAATTAAGGGGCAGAGTTGGAACTCAAATTTTTCTGATTCCATTCAAGCGAGATTGACTGTACTGGTATTGTATTTCCTCCTTGCAGAGGAAGGAGAGAAAATAATCTCTTGATCTGGTCTGCTTTGTCTACACAGGAAGGAGAGAAATATCTCAATGGTTCTGTCCACGGGTGCCCTGTCCTGAGCTGCCTTTCTAACTTCCAGAAATCACTGTGGTGGTGGCTTTCCATCTTGCCAGGTATGAGGTGGGCCATGCTTGAGTTTAAACAGTTTGTTTTTAGACATCTGCTTAAAATCCACATTTGGTTTCTTAATATCTTGACCTTGTTTAGTTGTTAAGGGTACGCATGGGTGATCTCTCAATGTGGTGGCAGTGACTAGTGTGTAAGAACTCTACCTACCTCCTTTTTCATTTTGGATTTTTATTTTGGATAATAATGACTTATGAATGACAAGACAAGACATAAGAATGACAAGACAAGTAGGCATGAATAATTTTTTGGATAGCAGATAACATTACTTTATCTTTAACCTTAACTCCACCAACTCTTCCAAACTTCCCTATTACGGTTGAGGACACCACTTTATCATCATCTCAAGCAATCAGGTCTTCCGAGTCTTTGTGTCATTTTCACCTCTCCAATTATCTTCACCATATGTATCCAACTAGATGTAAAATCTTGGGAATTCTACTTCCTTGTCCCTCACTTCCTTCACATGCATTGTGTTCTCTCTATTTACATAGTCTCCACTCTAGTTTAGGCCCTTATCTCCTATGTAAACTTTTATGCTAGCCTCCCAATTGTTCTCTTTGATTCCAGTGTTTCTCCATTTCAATCCATCCTTTATTTAGCTGCCAAAATGATTTTGATAAAGTATAGGTCTGATCATGTCACTTATCAATAAAACTACAGTGTTTCTCTATTGACTCTAGGGTCAAA
Source organism: Sarcophilus harrisii (assembly GCF_902635505.1). Lineage (NCBI taxonomy): Eukaryota > Metazoa > Chordata > Mammalia > Dasyuromorphia > Dasyuridae > Sarcophilus > Sarcophilus harrisii. The sequence continues at coordinate 638,912,028 of NC_045427.1, read as the reverse complement.
TAGAATTTCTTCCTTATTTCATCTTTTTTTACTTTCTATTTTCATGTGTTTTGCTATACAAAATTATTAATGAAATAATTTATATATACAATTGGTAAACAAGTAAATATATTGGGGATTCATGTTCACATATATTTTACTGATATGAGATTTAAAAAGTTTGGACATCATTAGTATGAACCCAGAAGAGGAAATGGCAGTGTGAACTTATGGTGGTACATTTCAGAAGTGGTCTGAAAGTTGAAAGGTAAGAATTTGTTAATGCAAAACACCTTGGGCCTTGAAGTTGCATCTTTTAAAATATTCATTTTATAATTCATTGAATTATATTCAATATTCATTTTATATTCAGGGGTAGGCCTTTGGTTTCTCCTGCCTCCTGCCTTTCAGCTCCCTCCAATAACCCTGCAGCACAGGTCAGTGTAGACATCAGAAAGTAGGTGGAATGTAGGGGTTTCCTAGTACTTACTCCACCAATGCCAAGAATAGTCCATTGAGCAGTGGTACAGAGCTCTGAGCTGCTAGAACTCACATTTAAATTTGATGACTCTACAAAGTTGACTGGTATTGGCAGTTCTCAGTACTTTTCTCATACCAGCTGCTCTAAGGGTGATGGTAATTGTATCACAGGAGGAGACTTTTACTTTATTGGAGTATCCTTAGCTCACCTTATGAATATAACCATCCATCCTGCACCTTCACATTTCTAGTCAATTGGATACTAATAGGCCTCGAGGTTGGCAAGCTGAGAGAGGGAGTACACTTGACTATGAGAAGCTTTTGAAGAATAGGGAGAGCTCATTCCTAGGAAACTAAGAAAACAGAGTGAAAGTTTGCTCAATGCTTGAGAAAACATATTTAATGCTCTTTGTAAACCTCAAAAGACTAAAAAATGCCAAGTATCTTTATATTCTTAATTGGGATGGGAGGAAGCCCTCTAGGACTGCTTAGAAGGGCATCTTTCTTCAGAGAAACTGCCAGGATCTGAGGGGCCTGCTTTCTATAGTTGAACAATAGAACTTTTGTCTCAGCTCAGTTCCTGACTTTCAGACTTTTTGACTTCTGTTCTAGCAAGTGGTTCAACCTGGAGATGGTGTCTTCCCTGTATAACCCTGTTCCAATCAATGGGTTCCTGTCTGGAACCCTTTCCTCTTAAGGAAGTTTTCAGGCTGTCTATGATGACATATCCTGGCTCAACTTTTTGAGTGAGTTTTGGGGCCAAAACAATTGGAGAATTGGGTTGAAGAACAGATAAGTTGAATCCTGAATCCATGAAGCTGGGTGCCAACCATAGACTGGCTGCTCTTGGTTGGCAGTGTGAAATTTATCATAACTTATAAATTCTAAATGGACCTGGACACTAGGCCCATTATTCAAGATAGGAAAAGGAAATCTGAACAAGGAGAAAATAGGAAGCAACCACTAGGGGCCAATCAAAACATCAGTACCATAGGAATGATAGCTAAAATGTTGGATGTGAAAGTGAGAATAGGAAAAGATCCTCTAAGATTACAACATAAACTGAATCAAGTGAAATTTAATAGGTATAAATGTAAAGTCCTATACCTGGCTAAAAAATCAATTACACCAGCATAAAATTATAAAAGCATTTGTAAAAAGTAGCTTGGCAGAATTCGATCTGGAGATTTCAGTGGACTATTAGCTCAATATTAGTCAAAAATATGATATCAGCCAAAAAAGCCCAAACCAAACCAAACCAAAACAAATAAGATCTTAGGTTGAATCAATAGAAATGAGGTTTCTAATGCAAAGGTAGTGCTACTTGAAGCTTATGCTATCTAGACAAGTACTCTCCCAAGATTGAGAAGCTTTTATTTATATTCCAGGGAAATAGATGAAAATAACAATTCACTTTTCTGTAAAACAAATACTTTGAGGTAGGTAGTATATGAATAACTATGTTCAGTTTTCTGATAGGGAAATTGAATCAGATAGGTCAAGGAACTTGCTTAGGTAGTACACACAGCCAGTAAATTTGAGAGCTAGGTTTAGAACCCCAGGTGTTTCCTGATTTAAAACTCAATGTTCTTTTCATTGTACTACCTTGCTTCTCTATGGATGTTATTTAGAAATAGTTACTTTGGTTTTTTTCTGTTATGAAACAAATTTAATTTCCACTCTGCTGATCAACAAGTTTTTCTAGGGGGTTAATGTTAGAAAAGGGAATTTTAAAATATATTTTTTATTAGTACTCATACATGGTGCCCTATGTTTTTCATAAATTTTTATTTTGTTTTGTTTTTAAATTTTTTAATAACTTTTTTATTTTTCAAAATACACGCAAAGGTAGTTTTCAACATTCACCCTTGCAAAACCTTGCATTCCAGATTTTTCTCCTTCATTCCCTCCTTCCCCAATCCCTACAAGCAAGCAGTCAATATAGATTAAATGTGTACAGTTCTTCTAAACATATTTCCACATTTATCATACTGTACAAGAAAAATCAGATCAAAATGTAAAAAAATATAGAAAGAAAAAAACAAGCAAACAACTGGAACTGATAACTTTGATAAGTAAACTTTCAGTTGAGAGTTATAAGAATTTATTTGTGATAGGAGTTATAGAAATTCTGAACTCTTTCTTTTTTCCTCTGGGAATTTATGAAAATGTGGACATTGGACAATTAGGACATTGGTAGATCTCTAACTGTTTTGATCTCTTATTATTGGGGTATCATTGATTTTATTCTAATTTGTCTCTTGGGCTTTCACAATTAAATGTTTCTGGGGTAAACTTTGATTTACTGTTCACTTGCATTAGGAAGTTTAAAACAAAATTGACCTGCCTCCAGATGATTTTTGATTATCAGCAATGTGGATCATAACTTAAAGTAGTAAGAGCCTCAACTGTCATCAAGTCAAATCCCCTTATTTTATAGATGCAAAATTGAGACCCAAAGAGATTAAGTGATTTATCCAATATCACATATGGTGAATAAATGTAAGAGGTGGGAATTAAATTTGTCTACTGATGTTATATTCATTGATATTTCCCCTATGGCACATTGCCAGGTGAGTTTCCATAAAGCATGTGTCCCGAAGCATTGGAAAAATATCATCACCACCACTATCACTATCATCATGACCACCACTAACAATGACAACAAGGAAAAATAATTAGGCACAACTGCTAAGGTGGAAACATGTTTTATGCTTGAAGCATGGGTTAGCATAAAGGTGACTAGTTTTGGAATCAGGAGATATAGATCATTACTATCCGGGTGATCGAATTATTGGTATGATCTTGGAGAAATCATTTAATATTCAATTATAGGGGGAAAATTCAAAATGTAGATACTAGCTTAATAATTCTTTATATACTGGCTGTGTCATTGGATTATTGCAAAACAAAAAGAGATAATGTTGAAGAAAATGATTTGAATCTGTCAAATGCCATAAAAATGTTTATGTTTGTTAATTGTCATATAAGAAGGAAGAGTAAGTGGTCTCCTCTGGAAAGCCTTGATCTCTCATATATCTGAAATATCCTTTCTTTCCAGCTCAGTCTAACTTCTATCTGCCTTTCCTTGTCTGGAACAAATGCCATTTCTTCCAGGAAGCTTTTCTTGATCTCTTGCTTCATCTCTTTTTCTACTCCCTTTCCCCCAAAGGAAATTCTCCCTTTTATGACCTTCTAGAATCTTTTGTTTATATCTCTGCATTACAGATATATTTGAGACCCTAAGGGTTAGAAGTGCTGACTGATGATTTATTCCCCTGCTTTCACAGTGCTTTCTATTTTAAGTAAATTGTCTTTATTCTTTACTACAATATGAAGTCTAAGCTATTAAGAACAGCTGGATTTCTGAGGAAGGCTGGAATTGCCATTGGTGGGGTAATTGGTGCCTCAAGCAAGTAGAGTCTTCGGGAGTAATAGGAAAGGAATATTGCTCCCAAGTTTCAACTTTACTCCCAATCCCATCTTTAGTATCTTTTTCAATTAATTTCCCAAAATCATATCAATGCAAATCAAGAGCTATAGTTGCTAAAAGTCACAACCATTTCTTTATTTCTTCATTCAGTTGATTCAAGTTCACTGAGGGCTTACTCTGTGCAAGTTCCTGGGCCACACATTGGGAGAAATTCAAAGAAGACAATATCTAACTCCAAGAGGCTTATAGTCTAGGTGGGAAAATTAGACATATGGAAAAATCATTGTGATACAAAGTGTTATGGGTTTTGGTCGAGATGGTAAAAGTCAGCTTAGTACTACAGTGGTTAAAATACTAGGCTTGGAATCAGGAAGTTCTGAGATCAAATCTGGCTTCAAACACTTAATGCCTATTTGCCTCGGTTCTTCATTTGTAAAATGGGAACATATTGAAGAAGGAAATGGCAAATCCACTCCAGTATCTTTGATAGGAAAACCCTGTGGACAAAATCTATAGGGTCATATAGATTTGGACACAATTGAACAACAACAAAGAAATGATGAAGAGAAAAAAAAAAAGATTGTGGGAAATCTCAGTCACTTATCTTCTTATTTTTATTCAGGTGCATATTAAATGAAATTCTATAGTCAGTCAAACACTTATTAAGTAACTATGCTGGGTCGGGAACTGTGACAAATTCTAGGAATACAAAAAGAGTCAAAAAACAATCTCTGCTGTCAAACTTAGTATCCTCACTGTTCTGCTTGTCTATCCCTTCCTGAATGTTCTGCTCCTTTTTGTAGATTTTCATGATTAATAGTTTTTTTCTCTTTCTCTTTTCCTTTCCTTCCCTCCTTTTCCTTTCCCTCCCCTCCCCTCCCCTTTCCTTTTCTTTCCTTTTCTTCCCTTCTCTTTCCTTTCCTTTCCTTTCCTTCCCTCCTTTTTTCCTTCCTTTTCTTCCTTCTTACCTTCCCTCCTGCCTTACATACATATATTGTTGGGAAACAACTATTAGCTGCAGAATGAAGAACTTAGAAGAAGGGTGAATCTGAGTTTCTGGCAGCATCAACAACATAAAGATATTTCAAAAATCAAGTATTTTAATTTTGACTTTTAAATCTCTTTGGTTTCCATGAAAGTATGACATTGGAGCAAGAAACTGTTACCTTCTGGCCTTAAGCTAGCCCTCATAAATTCTGTGCAATCAAGGCCTTGAAAAGAGAGAAATTTCCTGGCATACTTCCTGGGTACAATGTGTCTCTTTTCTCCAAGTTTTTAGGAGAGCTGCCAGAATTTTCAGTTTATTGCCATGTTCTAGTCCAATGTGGTTCATTCTCTTCCCCTTACCAGGACCCAACTAGCCACGGGGTAGGATATACTAATATGTTAGAGACCTCTTTATTTGATGAGGAGGGTCTAGAAGGGTTTCTTATTGTTTTTATTTAGTTGTTTTTATTCACCTTTGACTCTTTGCAAATCAATTTGAGGTTTTCTTGGCAAAGATACTAGAGTGGTTTGCCATTTCTCCACCTCATTTTCTAGATGAGGCAACTGAGGCAAACAGAATTAAATGACTTATCCAAGATCACCCAGCTAGTAAGTATCTAAGACAAGATTTGATTTAGATTCTTCCTGAGGCCAGAATCTGAACTCTTCACTAAATAAACTAGATGTTCCTTACAAGGATTTGTTAGTCAATAAATCCAGCATTCAGGGTTTAAATTGTTCTTTAGGATTTTCATAAAAGTAGTACATGGATATATTTTGCCAGGAAGAGGCTAAGGCCGTTTGATATGATCTTTTTTTGTTCTCCAATATGTTATAGGAAAAACAGCCCGGCATTGTGAACTCAGATCTTCACTCAAATCTAAGTTTTGTTATGACCCATATCTCTGAGTCTTGTTTTCTTCATCTCTAAAACGAGAAGGTTGGATTAGGTGACCCTTTCGATCATTTCTCAATTGAAACCTATAATTCTAGGATCCTACATTATTAGAAAATTCTCAGTACTATCCACTGATTTCTTCTCTTTCATCTTTGTTCCCAGAAGAAAAGATATCTTACTTTTCACTGGCTCCCTTGCATCTAGTCCTTCAGGACCTGACCCCAGAAGTAACTTCTCATCCTCATACATATCCAAGCTCTCTCCTAACTACTAGTTTCATTTCCTCTTCCATAAAGATGCCCAGATTCCTCTATTCTAAACCCCCAAGTCTTTTCTTTGCCCATCCATCCCAATGCAGTTCAAATAACATTCCTTTCTTGCCCTTTAAATCTAAACTTCTTGAAATGATGGTTCAAGTCTGGCTGTCTGTTTTCTATTCCCATCACTCTGCTGAACCTTCTCTCAAAGGAAACTAATGATTTATAATGACTAAAACTAAAAACCTTTTCCAGATCTCATAGTTTTTTTTTTTTTTATAATTTTTGACATGCTTTTTTTCTAATGCCTAATTTCTTCTTTCTTGACTATACTTCTTTTTAACTCTTTAAGATACTTTGGTATTTACAAAATAGATTTCTGTGTTGATTTCCCTTGCATGATAGATGCTAAGCTTAATGGGGGCAGGGTCTATGTTTAATTTATTCTTTGTGTCTTATCCAAAATCTTGGATAGTGTTTTGAACACAGCTGGTATTTAGTAAAGCACGGAACTGCAGAATTTGAGTTAGAAGGGATGTCAGCAGCAACCATGTAGTTTGTAATTAAGGAAGAAATTGCCACTATAGCATGCCTGAAAAGTGATCATCTAATCTCTGCTTAAAAGCCTCCCAGGATGGGGAACCTTTCATCTTTTGAGGTAGCCTATTCCACTTTTGGATAGTTTTCATTGTTAGGAAACTTGCCTCTTTGCAGCCTTCATCCAACTGCTTTTGATTCCATTCTCAGGTAGTAAAGAGGCCATCTTATCGCCAATATGGCATATCTTTAAATACTTGAAGAATACTATTATGTATTGCTTAAACTTTCCATTCCCCAGAACAATTCTCTTCAATTTTTTAAATCAATGCCCATCCAATTATGAATTCAAAACCCGTCAGTGTTGTATTTACCCTCCACAAATCCTATCCAGCTAATCATTGTTCTGGAAAGATGACTGTGAGAACTGAATACAACAGTCCAGATGAGGTTGGAGGAAAGAAGTGTGTAGGGGGACTATCACCTTCCTCTTTTTTTGGTAGTGTGCCTTTCTTGATGGTCCCCAAGATTGCACCAGATTTGTTGGCTGTCTTGTGACACTGTGGACATATGTTGATCCTGTGCTCCCACACAACTCTAGTGCTGTTTCATACAAATTGCTACCTGATTATACCTCTTCCATTTTGTTTTTGTGACATTAACTTTTTTTGTGTATGTGCAAGTGTTTGTTGAGTAGATGAACTAGAATTCTTCTTCTCAACCATTAAAACACTATCTGATATGCAACACACATATGATTAATGCCCGTTGCTTGATCGATTGACCAATGTTATTGGTATGGGTGGATTCCACCTTCACTTTCACCCAACTCTCATCTGTGGCTGAAAGAAACTGTAGACATACCCTGGTTAAACTTCTCAGAGGACAGGATAAACCAAGTTGAGGATAATAGATTGACCTTAAACACATTGGTAGATTAGGAGAATGTCTACCTCAAGTATGTAAAGACTTCTCCTGTAGGGGTGGGTGGATGAGAGCATTTTGTTTCGATGAAGGCAAGTGAAACAGTTACTGTGGAGCGCTTAGCGCTTGATCAGACCATTGCCACTTGTCTTGACTTTTGTTCTGCCACTAGACTTCAATGCTTCTGGAAGAGAGATTAAGGCTGACAACTTTGTGCAACTCTATCTTATTTAAGTCAAGATATCACCTACTGATGTTATTGGTTCTCTTCAAAAATAAAGGATGAACAGCAATTTTCATTGATACAGATTCTCTTTGCTTATTAGAAGAACTTCAAGCATTTCTATGACCAAAAGTAGTTCATTGCCTATCTATCAACCTGATTATAATCTTATCTGAGCCTTGGATGAGAGAAATAAAGTCCATTGCCTACTCAGTACTTGAAAACATTTCAGTTTGGTAGGACTCTGCAGTGTGTGCTTCCTGTTAGCACAGCCTGCACTAACCTATAGTTACTTCTATGATAAGATCAGTTTTCAGAGAAGGGTGTTAATGAAAACATTGAATGAATATACCAACAAAATAAATATAATATGAAAATTATTGTATTGCTACTCTAAATACAGGAGCACTCCAACTAACAAAGATTGTGGCTGCATAGTTTTATAATTTTGTTTGTGACTTGAAATTCATTTCCCATTGAAATTATGTTGTAAGCTGCTTTTAAGTTTCTGGGCTTAGTCCACAAAAGCCTAATTGTATTCATATTATAGCCAAAATACTATTTATTTATAGAAAACAACACCTTTATAATTCTGGCAATTAAACAAACTAGTAAAGAAATGAAGTGAAAATATATTTTGATAATAATAATGCAAGTGTTTATGATTCCTTAGTATGATTATGATTCCTTTTCAAGGGTAAGAAGAAAGCAAATGGAGTAGAGAAATTTCACTTTATTTTTAGTGTTTTAATAGGGAGGAACCATTGATACAAGAAACCTTTGTTGCTGTCCAAAAGGACCCTGAAATAACAGAAGCAGTAAAGGAAGAAAGTATATGCCCTTTCTTACTTGATTATAGTTGGTATGTCTTGGAATAGGTAGCATATATTATTTTACTGAGACACAATAAGGGGCAAACTAAAAACCAGAGTATGACACTGAATTATTCTCACATAAGACATGTCACTCAAGCTCATACTCAAAGGAAGCTTGGGATTCTCTGAGGTAGAGATGAGGGTATGAAAAATGTGAAGCTCTGAAACATCGACATTATTAACACTTTCTCTACTCCTTTTAAAGGACTTCCATGAAAACTTCAAAATAACTCAAAATTTAAAAAAATCCTTTTATAATGAGAAGCAAGGAAGCTTTTTTACATAGGTCATTGTAGTTGGAGCTTGGGAGTACTGAATTCAGATGTTGTTGCTGATGCAAACTATGAACCCATGGAAAAGTCTTTAAATTCTTTGAGCCTTGGACAGCTAACTCTAATAATTATCTACTAAATCATAGAGAGGTTGTGACCTTCATTGGTGGAAAAAGTTTCTACACTGACAATATTAGAGATCTTTGACTTATTTGCAGTTGAAGTGACGTCTTTTAAAAGAGAACTTCAGAAATGTAATTTTCAAATCATATTTTATACACCTCATGACAATCATTACATAGGCTTTGATGAAATGTCATCTTGAGGAGTCTGCCTAGTGTTATTTCATGGACAAGGGCTGTTTGGTCAATTAGGAATGTGTATTGATTAAGTGCACTTAAGATCAATGAACTACTTTCAAGTTTTGGCCTGGATATGCAGAGATTGATGGTGATTGGCTTTGAACTTGAAGTCAACTCTGTATTTAACAGGAAGAAAATGAGATTGTAATAGTAGAAAGAGCCATAGATGTACAGCCACAAGTCATAGGTGTGAATCCTGGTTCTGCTAATTACTAATTGTGATTTTGGGCAAGTTGCTTCTGCTGGAATTCACTTTCCTTATCTTTATAATAAAGAGACTGGAATAGATAATCTTTAATGTCCCCTCCAGTTCTAAATTCTAGAATCTATATGATTCCATGACACCAAGTCTGATAATGACTTAAGGGAAACTGTGGGCATCATTCTAGTTTCCACCATTATTCCTTGCTTAGTTGAGCATGATTCAACCTTTTATGGATTTATTATTGTCTTTCTAGGCTTGCAGTAAACTGAAGAAGGGAGAGAAGAGAAAAAGATAATGAGGAAGAATTGTTTTTATTGTAAAGAGCTAAGGGATTAATTGGATGAGAAGGATGCTGACCAAAAAATGTGTTACAATATACTTTGACCCAGCTTGGTAAGAGGGTCCTGTTCTTATTGTGAAGAGAATTTGTGAGCATAGAGTTTTGGGGGCTGCATGAAAGTATAATATAAAAGTATGGTGCAGAGAAGGAAGTCATGGAGAGTAATTTGTTTCTGCTTCTCTTTGTTTTGTCCAATTGAACTAGTTTCCTAGTGCTTTTGTGATAGCAAATGGCATTTATCTAGTGCTTTTTAGTCTTGAAAGATCCCAGAATGTCTAATATTATTTTGACCTTGCAACAACTCTGTGAGGTAGTTATATGTATTATAATTCCCACTTCATATATGGGTAAATTGAAGCTCAAATTTTTACTTCATTTCTTAGAATCCTTATTTTCTTTCAAAATTTAGCTCAAACACTATAGACCTTTTAGATTTCCAACTACCGAATTTTCTCCAAATTATACTGTAATTTTTTGTATTTGTACATACACACCTCCCCCCCATCTTCTCTCTCCTCCCCCCCCTCTCTCTCTCATACACACACATCTAGGTGGTACAGTAAATAGAATATCAGACCTGGAGTCAAGAAGATTCATCTTTCTGAATTCAAATCTCTCCTGAAATACTTACCAGCAGTATAATCTTGGGCATGTCACTTTGTCCTATTTGCTTCAGTTTCCTCATTTGGAAAATGAACTGGAGAAGAGAGTGGCAAATCACTCTAGTATCTTCATCAAAAAAAAAAAAAACACCAAATGGGATCACAAAGAATTGAATATGACTGAGAAAAACAAATGTAGATGTAAGTCTTTCTCTGTCTCTCTCTCTATCTCTGTTTCTCTTTCTGTCTGTCTCTCTCTCTTTACACACACACACACTCACACACACACACACACACACACACACATACATACACACATATCCATCTCTCTCACCTCCCCCCTTATCTTCTGTAGACATAATATAAATTCCCTAAGAGTTGGGTCTTTTTCAGATGCCAGAATGACTGGTATGTAGTAGTTACTTAATAAAAGATTTTTGATAGATTGTCTGGGGTCAAACAGATGAGTGTCAGAAACAAGATTTGAGCCAGCATCTTTTAAACTCCAAATCTAGTAATTTATCCATCTTATCTCTCCTATGAGATGGCTTGCATATTGAATCCACTGACTGGCTTTCATTAGTGTGGAACTGTTGTAAACCCTGAAGTTATTAATCCAGTATCGTTTCTGTCCACGTTTGTGGTTGATATTCTCTGACAACTTTCTAGACAGTTGGAATTTTCAATTTTAACCAGCATTTCCATCCTTTTATTCAAATTATCATTATTAAATTCCTTTTGAGCTTAGTCTTTGTGGATAATCTTTTTAAATTTCTATACCTACTTTTTTGTCTTAGTAAGCTTCATGAACATAGTTGACCATTTCTTTGATGATGGGAACTTTTGATGAATGAGTTTGAATCTTGAATCTAGCACTTATATGTATGTTTTTGGGCAAGTATCTTTGCTTTTCTGGGCCTTCATTTACTCATCTGTAAAATGGGAGCAATAATGCTGTTTTGTATTGGCTTCTAGACAATAGGTAATGTCATGCTAGGTTTCTGGTAAGTATTGAATTATTATAGACTTCAATGATGTTTTGTATATTTTATATTGTTCCCTTTCATAATCTTCAATGATTTCTAAGTCTGAGTTCCTCAACTATTAGCTTTTTTGTCATTTCTAGAGGAGTGACTTGGTTTTGATTTGCTAAAATAATATCTTTCATTTCTACAAACAAATATATATGATTCAGACATTTGTTTGATGCTTCTTTGCCTGCATATTGTTGACTGAGTTATGAGGATGTGAGCCACAAAGGGCCTTTTGATTTTCCCCTTTGATCATATTATTTTGCTAGACTACAATGAAATGAAATGAGCCACAAACCTTATTGTTCAGTACCATGGACAGAAACAGTGCATGTACCGAACTCTGTATACTGATTTCAGTCCTAGAAGATTTATCTTTTTTTTTTCTTTTTAAAAAGTATTTTGATTGCGATTTATCCTTCTATTGATTATGATCTTTTCACTTAATATGAATCAGTAAAATTCCCAGATAATAGAAGTTCTGGACATAGGGAATCCAGTTACTTTTTTTTTTTTTTTTTTAATGTATGGCTAAACAAACAGTATATCTTGAAGCTTAGAATATTCACATATTCATTTCCCATCTTTGTGCTTTATTTATCAAATGCTGAGATAATAGGCTAAGAACTGTTAGTCCTAGAGGAAAAAAAAGAGTGGAAGCAGCTTCATCACCTTTCTCATTAGCCAGAGTTACCATAACTTAATATACATACTTTGAGAAGAATCCCTCTAAAGTCGATGAGACTTTGAACCTGGCCATTATTTCTCCTGGACAAAGAAACACATTCCCTTTGATAGCATCAGAGGTTATTACTGTCAGATGGAGAGTTTGGCTTTTTATGTTTTCTCTAAGTAGAAGTGACTCACCAGTCTGTTACAGTGTTCTCTTTTTCTGCCCTCTAAATCTGATACCAAGTGGTGGCTACAGAAAGCAAAGAAATCTGTCGAACATTGTTGTCTCTGCTGATTGTGAAGGGGAGAAATAGAAACAGAGAATATTAGAGTTTGAAGGGACTTTAAAGACCAAATAATCCAAAACATCAACTTACTAAAGAAATTAAGGCTCAGGGAAAAAAAAACTGTTTAATATCATATAGGTCACAGAATCATGACTGGAACCTTATTCTTCTCACTTCAAATCCAGGACTTTTTCTACTACCCTGTCATATTTATATTGTTTTCTATGCCCCTAGGAAGGCAAGAATTTTATCCCTGCTTTATGGAGTTCCAGGTGACTTGTAGGAAAGAGAACATAAGGATGTTGGAGTCAAGGCCAGTTGAGATGGGGAGATGCTGTATCTTGGGCTGTTAAGTAAGTGAATTCTGTAGGAAACAGCCAACACATTCATGTGTGGCTACATTGAATACACAAGTCTGACTTTCTGGGTCACTGCTGAAATGTCTGTTTATCTTGTTTAAAAGCTGTCTTTCTTAGCCTAGTTGGCTCCAAGTTGGCTAAGAAAATTTTTAGACTCCTAAATGTTACCATTGACTTAACTACTTATTTTCTATGTGGCATCTTATAAAAAGGTTAGTTGTGTCCTGGGATCATGGTCCATCCCCCCTCCCCATTAAATGAGACTATTTGAAAAAACCACAATAAGACATTTAAAAACTCCCCCCCATGTGTTTTATCATGTTGGCCTTGGTGTTTTTCAAAGCCATGGGAGAAAATGTTGGGGGGGAACTTGACAGGGAAGAAGATTCTGTAACACAGCATTTTCATTTTGTCTAACCCAAACACAAGCAGCTGGATCGAGATTGCCTTTTCAGAGTTCACAAGGGACTTTTACAGCTGTCACATCTAAGCAAGTCTTAAAATCCATTTCTCAAAGCGAGATTTATGAGGCAAGCATCTGGTGACAAATGTTGAAGGAATAACAAAACCCTTTGTACTGTGTATTTCATGACCTTCCTGTTTATTAATGTTCACCTCTTTTTTCAAGACTCAGAACCATGGTCACTGGGCTTTGGTTAATGCACGGGGCTGGAGATAAGCAAAATGGAAGATGTTCCTTTTTCCTCCTTTCACTGCTGGATGAAATTTAACTCATTAAAAAGTTAACATATCATTTGTCAAGAGAAGGTAAGCTCTGGAACTATACTTAGAACATTGACCCAGGGACAGTGAGAAGAGAATTGGACTTTTAAACTTCTTGAAGATAGGGCTGTTGTTCATGTTATGAATCTCCAAGCAATAAAGTGTAGTGGATAGAATGCCAGTTGAGTCAAAAGAATATGGGTTCAAATCCTGCCTCTGACACACTCTGGTTTTGTGATATTAGGCAAATCATTTAAACCCTCAATTCCTTTTGGCAATCCTTCAATTTTATATATTGTAAACTAGTTGTCCATTACCTTTAAAAGCTGTCCCTTCCTAACTGGGAGCTTCCTATATCAATGAACTGGTAGGTCTTCAGAAAAACAAAATACAATAATATTTTGAACTTGTCAAAAATGGATCAGAAAATAGTGGCCAAGTCCTTTTAGAATTCTTGTTAAGGAAAGATACTGGGCCAATGGAGATATTCAACTAATAGTCCTAGAGAGTTTCCTGAAACATTTCAAGAGTGGCTTGATGAGGGTTGTACAGGAGGTATATATTAGAGATAGGACTTAAACCCTATGAGAATTTAAGAATGCTTTTTAAAATCAAATTGAATAAATATATTCAGGAGTGAATCAGAATTGGAGTAAAAAAGGGCCTTGATTTAAAACCTTGGATGCAATATTTACCTTGGGAAAGTCAGTAAACTTTGATTTTCTTAGCTGTAAAGGGGAGACACCTCTGGTCCTCCTGCTGCTTTAAAAGGTCTATTGTGGAGGAAATGACTTCTTACCCTTAGAATGCTAAGAAATGTGAGCTCTTGCTATTGTAAATTCTGTCACATAACATTTTTGGACCTCAGTTTTGTCTTTTGTAAAATGAAGGATTCACACCAAATGTCCCTGAGGTCCATTCCAGCTCTAAATCCAAGGAACTGTCATCTATGGACAATAAGATTGTTTCTATGATAATTTAGCAGTGTTTCAAAAAATATAAAGTATCCTATACAAACACTGATGTTTTTCTGCAAACATTGTTAAGGATTCTCTGGATTTTCCTGTCACTTCAATGATCATCCTGGTCAAGAAACCAAGATACCCTGCTAAGTCCCAGGGCCAATTACAGTCAAGTTGGGCTAACACAATCCATCCAGGTCTTAAAGCTCATCAGATTTCTTAAGGTACTGCTTGGATCGTATCATTCTTCAACTCAAAACTTCAACTCACAAATTATTCAGGTAATTCTTCTTGCTTTCAGTTTAGTGTTTTAGTCAGAAATGGGTCTGGCATTTAAGGCTTTCTGCAGTTTGACCCCAACATATCTTATCATTTTCATTTTTTAGTTTTCTTCTAATTTTCTTCACTCTTGCTAAACTTGTCCATTCTTAACTATGCCACTTCCATGCCTTGCTCATATCATTCTCCCCTCCCTTCTTTCCATCTACTCAAATCATAGCTAACTTTCAAGGTTCAGTTCAAATCTCTCTTTTATGAAGCCATCCTTGGTCACTATAGCATTCAAGGATCCATGAGCTACACTACTATATATCCATTGTCTTGGCTTTCACTGATTGAATTGAAGTGAGAGCATGCCTTGTACTTTTATTTATAGCACATTCAACACAAGACTGAAGGTGTTCACTCAATAAATATTTGAAAGAAATATTTGTCCATGGACAAATAGATAGGGTGCTGAATTGTATTTGACCCTCGTGGCCTGTGTGACATTAGGCAAGTTACATGGTTGCCTTAAAATAATAATTTATTGGTGCTTTCCCATTTTTACATTGTTGTCACTTCCAAATGACTCCTCTTCCTCTAAGACCCTGTAATGGGCTGAGGTTTGAGTTGATGCACTGAGGTCCCAAGTACGTGAGGTTAAATAGTAATTGGGCTATACTCTATTAATATACATGATTGGATAAAGAATGGTCCCTGCCCACTCTCCGTGCAAGTCCTGATGTGTTGTATAGGAAATGACGATTTTGGTGGGTGGAGACAGAGACAGGAAGAGAAGCTGGGAGTGATTGACCTTGGGTCCATACTCCTAGCTGCTGGTCATGTGGCTGCTGGTCTAGCTAGCTTCTTGACTCAGCTGCACACATTGCTATCGCTGACTCCCTTCCACCTCTGATCCTTCTTCACTGAGAATAAAGACTGACGATTTTCCCCTAACCTGAATTCCTGACTCCTGCTGATTTAAAATACGCAATCTTCACAAGACCCTACCCATTCAACCTTCCATTGTAAGGAAGAAGTACATCTAGTTTAGCAAAAAAGAACTAGCACATTGATCGTGTATGTCAAAATATACCTCATTTTGCACCTACAATCCCTTTCTAGAGGTGAAATATGTGATATCTTGACCTGATTTCTTCACCTACCAAATAAGGATAATAATAACTCATGTGGGCAGCTAGATGGCACAGGGGATAAGGCACCAAGTCTGGACTTTAAGTTTAAATGCAATCTCAGATATCTCTAGCTGTTCATGATATCATGTCACATGATATCAAGTCACTTAACTGCTGTTTACCTCCATTTCCTCATATGTAAAATGGGATAATCATAACACCTATATTTCAAAGTTGTTGTGAGTATCAACTAACATATTTGTAAAGTATTAAGCACAGTGACTGGCATACGGTAAATGCTTTATAAATGTCAGCTCTTATTATTATTTTCCCCTCCAACACTGCCATGCGTATATTATTTCATTTAATTCTCACAACTACCCTGTGAGGTAGATCTTATTATACTCCTTTTCTTAAGAATGAGGAAGCCAAGTTCCTCTCTAAGAGAACCAAATGACATCACCCTGTTAGAATCAAGTTGCTGTGTCTAAGTGTAGCTAATCAGTCCATTGCTTTGCCACAGATCAGATTCAAACAGTCATATATATATATATATATATATATATATATATATATATATATATATATATATATTATATAGTAGTGCAAAAGGGAGAGCTCATGGATCCTTGGATCCTAAACATTTCTCCTAGATTCTCTAACTTTGCACATCCCGTGTTTCTTCTGAGCTAATTCAACTCTGCTTTGCTCAGAGAGCCATGCAACAATCCTGTTTCTTCCATGTCTAAAGTTCTTCAGCGGGACCTTGAGAGTATCATTGTATTACTTTTTCTGACCACCTGGTGAATGTTTGCCCTGTGTGAGTTATTCATAAAATAGTCTTTTTGTCAAGCATACATTGGCATTCTAACAATATGGCCAGCTCAATGGAGTTGCGCGCTCTGTAGCCATGATGAAATGCTTGGCAGTTAGTTCAAGAAAGGACCTCAGTGTCTGGTATCTTATCGGGCCAGATGATCTTCAGAATCTTCCTCAGACAATTCAAATGGAAGTGATTCAGTTTTCTGGCATGGCACTGGTATATTGTCCAAGTTTCACAGACATACAACAATGAGGTCAGCCCAATAGCTCTGTAGCCATTCAGTTTGGTAGTCAATTTAATATTTCTCTCCCACACTTTCCCGTGGTGACTCCCAAACACTGAGCTAGCTCTGACAATGTGTGTGTCAACCTCATTATTGATGTGGATATCCCTAGAAAGAATACTGACAAAGCAAGCAAACTTATCCACAGCATTCAAAAGTTCTTCATTTGTTGTAATTGCAGGTTCTACATATAGCTAGTATGGTACTAGCTAATGAAAAAGATGGATGACATAACCTCTAAGATCCTCTCAAGGATGCTATATAAAACATAGTTATGGAGAGAGGGCACCAGCAATTGGGGGAATGAGAAAAGGGTATGTATAGAATTCAGTCAATCAGTCTAAGAATTTATTTAACACTTACTATGTTCTAGGTATTATATGAAGAGCTACACATATATTAAAAAATTAAAAACAACACTTGCCTTTAAATCCATAAATTAATAAATAGTTATGCACAAAATATATAGACAGTAGATGACTTACGTTGAATTATGGAGGAAGAATGTGATTCTGTGAGGTAGTTATGTAACTTTTAGCAAGTCACTTCATTTCTCTGTCTCTCATTTTCTTTATCTATAAAATGAACTAGTTGGATCCAATTGCTCCCTTTCAGGTCTAAATTTCTGATCCTATGAAAGTTTTCTGATATCCCTCAAATCTCATTACCTGGATAGCTATCTAGTAAGCCTACATGTAAGACTAGCATTGGTAAGGAATCTGAAGAACAGCAATTGAGGAGAAATTCTTTTGAAGGATGAGAGGCAGTGTGGGTAATTGTAATGTTCTGGTTAGTTTTCTGGAGGTCTTTGGACCAGTCTTCATTTCAGCTGAGTTATCACCGTGAGAATAACCAGAGATAAAAGTCCAAATTCTTTATTGTCTCCTTCATGTCTCCTTGACTGGCCCGGAGCTAGCTTTCTGGAGGCCCTTCAGATGGGCTTTGGTCAGGAAGCTAGTGGCTAATGAAGATGGAATGTCTCTCTGAGCCTGAGAGCTTGAGCTCCAGCCTCCAGTCCTCTGTCTTCTCAGAGTCTATCTCTGAGTCTGTCTCTAGGTCTGACTCTGACCTCTTAAATACTCTATTACAATTAAATCAATCATCATACTGAGTATAAGCCAATCATTATATCACTAGGAAACCATTATTTATTGTAAGGTTAATTCAATCATACTGAACTATTAATCACCATGCTAAACTAGATAACCATTGTGTTATCAATTCCACTGAGTTAACATCTTGTTGTAAGAATCCTTGCCTGAGTATATTTCTCCAGAGTTCTGGCCCATTACAAGTAATGGTAAAAATAGTGGAGTAGGAACCAGAATGTCTGGGTCTAGACCCTGCTCTATTACTTTCTGATTATCTCATTTTGGACAAGTCACTGAAACTTCCTCTGCCTCAGTTTCCTCTTCTGTAAAATTAAATGATGGCACTAAATGGCTTCTAAAGTATTTTTAGCTCTAGCCTGATATCCTAACAATCTATTATTCCCTAGCTCTGACATTATGTGGTTGTAAGAGAAAACAACAGAATACTTCCTTCTAGTATATAGGTGATGACCTGGTCAAAAAAAGGAGATTCTAAAACAGTGGAGATGCTAGAGAAAGGAAAAAAAGAAAAATGCCCTTAGATGATATGGTGCAGTTTTAGAAAGGGCTTTAGAGATGATCAAATCCAACCTCACTCATTTATTTTTCCAGATGAAGAAATTGAGAGATACTGCACTCGCTCTCATCAAGCAACTGCTACCTATTCACTGTTCTGTGTAGGACTCTTGATATCATTTGTTCTAAAGTAGGGAGGCTGTGATAAATCTGTTGTAATGTTTCTGCTAATTAATGTGCATTTAAAACTGGGGGGAGCTATTAAATATTTTATTCATGATGGATGTCTCATTAAAGATCAGTGCCGGAGGTATAACCTCCAAGATGTAATAAATATTTCTAGACAGTCCATTTGAGAAACAAGCTGTCAAGAAATAACACAGTCTTGATACAGTCAAAGGGAGCTTCATTTTGAAAAAAGAAAAGCCTAACTAACGAATAATAATTGATGCCTATTTGTTGCCTTAAAATTTTCAAAGGACTTCATATATTATCCCATTTCAGCCTCATAACAGTCTTTTGAAGTAGCACTGGAAATATCATTCCCATTTTGTACATAAGGAAATCAAGAGTCAGTGTTAGAGATTGTTTCAGAAGCCATGTCTTGATGTCTCCTATACTGACACAGTATCATTCTGTGAGGCAATGACTAGTCTCTATGCTTGTTTTTTGGTTTCTGCACTTGACCATCTTTAGTGTCTCTATTTACATGGCAATGCACAACTTTGGACTAATCAGAAAGAAAGCATAGTGAGGGGAATTAAAATAAAAATTTCAGTTCTATTTCATGGCTTCATTTTTCAATGGAGGAGCTGAGTTTTAATCTCCCAAATTCATTTTGGTCTCACTGATAGTCCGAATAAGGTTTTAAATGTTAGTTTCTACACCTATTAAAATAAAAGAAGAGTTGAAAAGGTCCTTAAATGTAATCTAATCTACTTTTTACTCCCACAGCTATTTTCCAGTTTAAGGAATCTCAGCTCTAGAGAGATTCAGATCTATACCAAGGTCACAGAGATAGTGAATGAAAGCACAAGGATTCTAATTGAGTTTTTCTGACTCCAGAGTCTACTGCTCATCCCACTATAATGGTTCAACTGAACTCCTCCAAGAAGAGCTCTGGTATGGGGATAATTTTGTTTTGAAATTGGCAAAGGATGTATGGATGGGAGTCCAGATCCAAATGGTTCCATCATTTTGTTTTCAGAGAGATCAAGGACTCCAGAATGTGGAATCTCAGTTTTTCATCTCTATATAGCTAAACCCTATTTACTCTTTGAGGTCAAAGATCCAGATCTTTTCTCTGTTATGTTACAATTCTACATTACCTGCTGTACATCTCTGCCAGGATTTCCCATATTAACTTTTAACTCCATGTTAAAAATGGAAGCAATTATCTTTTTTCTCTTTCCTTTCACCCTGATCTTTTTCAAACTTTCTTATTTTGTATCAAGGGCATGATAACTTCCACTCACCCAGATTTGTACCTCTTCATACTTCTTCATCTACTACATCCAATCAGTTGCTAAATTTTGATTATTCTACCCCCCACAACATCTTTATAGTCTTCTCCTTTCCCTTCACTTGCATGGTTGTTACCTATGTTCAAGCTGTTAGTGTCACTCACCTGGACTCTTGCAAATAGCCCCCTAATTGACCCCTCTGATTCTACTCTTTTGCCTCTTCAATCCATCTTTTATACAACCAACAAAATAGTCTGTCTAAAACACAGGTCTGATTATATCATTTCTCTGCTCAAGAATTTTCAGCTTCTCCCTACTGTCTGTAAGAGGAAATAAAGATCTTTTTATTTGATATTAAAAGCTTTTCACCATGTCTCCAACTTATTTAGTCCGACTTCACATTATTTCTGTTAATGAACTCCATCTTCCAAATACTCTGACACTCATAGATTGGTCAACAATAGGTCCCAGGCTTAGTTCCAAATGGTCACTGTTTGGGTCCTAATTGACTCAGTGTGAATAAAAATAGCAGTCATTTCTGTTTTGTCCAGAAATGCTGAAAGTATTACCCTCTCAGATTTTTATTTATTTATTTTTCTTGGCTAGGTCAAAGAAGCAGTTCTTTGCCTCAGTTTCTATTTAGGCCAGTTCTATTTAGGCAATTTCTATTTTTCTCAATCACTGGATAGATATGACCTCAATTAAACTGAGACTTGTTGAAGATCTTAACTTAAAAAGGCCAAAGTCTCCCACTGCACCCAGAGCCATTTCTAGCCATCCTGATCTATATCTGACCACTGTAGATGGCTCCGGAGGGGAAAGTGAGGCAGGTGACCTTGCTAGCCCTCCTTCACTGAAATCCAATTCACTCGTATGTCATCACCTCCCTGATGTCATGGTCTTCTTCGAGCATGAAGGACAAATAAAACAATAGCAACAATCTTCCAAACAAACTTGTCTACTTAGTTGTTCCCTGTGTATATCATTCCATCTTCCAACTCTGTTCTTTTTATACAACTTGGTCCTCATATTTGAAATAGCTTTTCTCCTTATCTCTATTGTTTTGAATTTTTAGAACCATTTAAACCTCAATTCAAGCAACACATAATACACAATGAATTTTCCTCTTGCCTTGTTGTTAATATTTTCCTCTGCCTTGAAAATTCATGCACATACAGATATATATATCTAAAATTATAGATTTAGAGTTGGAAGCCAAATGAGTTCAAAATTGTCTTCTGAAGCATCAGGAAACTGAGGCACTAACCCAAGATCACACAAAGGTGGGATTTCAACCATTTCTTCTGAATCCAGAATCTGGGTTCTGAATCTCAGAATCATGCTATATCCTATGCATATATTTCTTTCCCATCCCCTCGGGCAGAATGTAAAGTCTTAAAGAGTAGGTAGAGGCAGTTGAGTTTTTGTTTTTGTTTCTCTGGGGCTTACCATAGTGCCTGGTATGCAATAGACTGAGCAAATATGAATTGAATTGAATCAAATCAAAAGATTCTGCCTTTACACACGTATACACAAAATATGTATATATTTTGTCCAACATTTTGATCGGTGATTCACTTGGGAAAATAGGAGGCATGCTGACCAAATATGTGGAAAGGCCAAAGCATGGAGAAAGGACAAAAAATTGGAACCCAAACCAGTATCTTAACAGGTTGGAAGGATGAGTTGAAGCCAAGAAGATGAATTGTAACAGGGATGAAGTCTTGGGCATAAAAGAAGTCTGGGGCAGCAAAACAGAATGAGCAATGAGCTAGCTTGGCAATGGTTCCTATGAAAGAAAGATCTGAGAAATTTAATTACCTCCAAGTTTAAGATGGGGCCACAATGTGATGTTTAAAGATAATGCAGTCTTAGGCTTCATTCATAAACTTTAGTCTGCAATGCGTATTGGGAAAGAAACAGAATCCAAACTTTAGAAAAGGAAGGTTAAAATTAAATACTTTTTGTTAAGTACTTAATACAGTGTCTGTAACAAATTAGATGTTTACAAAAACTTGTTCTCCTCTCCCCCTGGAAAGGACTTTAGAGATCATTTCATCTAAATTTATGATTTGGGAGTAGAGGAAACTGAGGCACATAATAGTGTAATGGCTTACCTAAGATTACAGATAATAAACAACAAAGCTAAATTTTATCATAGACTCTGTGACTCTAAATCTGGCCCTCATTTCCCTGTGCCATGCTTGATGTTTTCATCATAATCAGTAAAGACTACATGGCATTTGGTTGAATCTTATCAAGTGTGATTCTGGGTATCTTGTTTTAAGAGGATCATTGACAGAGAAGACTGGCTGGATGAAGGTGGAGCTGGAAATCAGGCACAGGGAAAATGTGATATCCTTATATGAAGGTAGATTTGGAGCTGAATTAGCTCTGAGCAGCTACCTAGTCCAACCTCCTCACTTTAGAGCCTCAGGGAGGCTGAGTGTTTTGATTAAAGTCACAAAGTAAAGTTATTGAAAAAGCTTAACTTAAAGGAGGAATGACATCAACAAAGACAGAATTACTATTTTAAAATATTTATAACACATAACATTTATGGCACATGAAGAGTAGTAGACATATTCAATGTTGGTCCAAAATTGCCAAAGACTGGGAGTTACAAGGAAGTAGATTTCATCTGGGTAAAATACATTCTAAAAATAAGAATCCTCTGACACTGGCTAGAAAGGCATCAGGTGCATTGTGTAAAAATAAGCCTTGGTGAATGGGTTTAAATCCTAACTCTCTCATATATTTGCTAAAGGACTTTTAATTTTTCTCCTATAAAACTTACGTGTTATATGTACCTGACGCATAGTAAGCACTTAAGAAATATTTATTAATTGATATTCCAGGCAACCTTCTGAGAATGTAAATTATATCATTAGAGGGAGTTTTCATATAGGGAGTTCCTCACACAGGTGAAATCATATACATACACATTTACATATATATGTATGTAAAATACATATATATATATACAATATATAGAGATAAATATTATTGATAAAGAAAAAAAATTAAAAAAATGGATTGGGTGGGAGCCTGGACTTGATTACTATTAACCAACTAACTAATCCTTTCTGTTGCTAAGATTCTGTGGGATGTGAACTAGAAACAAAGTAAATGCCCATTAATTGGAGAATTATTAAAAACATAGCACAAGAATGGGATCTATCTAATATGATTGCAACATAAAAATGATAAATGTGTAGAATTCAGAGAAACATGAGATTTGTAAAACTAATGTAAAGTGAAATGGGCCAAATCAAGAAAACAAGATACACAATGACTAAAGGAAAAGGAAAAGAACAACAATGAAAATGTTTA
Source organism: Sarcophilus harrisii (assembly GCF_902635505.1). Taxonomy (NCBI): domain Eukaryota; kingdom Metazoa; phylum Chordata; class Mammalia; order Dasyuromorphia; family Dasyuridae; genus Sarcophilus; species Sarcophilus harrisii. Next base: position 638,888,714 of record NC_045427.1, on the reverse strand, counting down.
ATTGAATACTCTGGAACTATAATGGTCAAATTGGGCCAGAAGGAGAAAATGTACTTCCATCCTTTCTTTGTAGAGGGAGAGCATTATGGATAGGGTATGCTGTTAAAATTAGCCGAGGTGTCAGTTTTCCTCAACTGATATTTTTCTTTCTTTTAGAAAGGATGCCTCTTTAGATAAGGGAAAGGAGAGATTTATTTGGATATAAAAACAAAATATATCAATTAAAAAATTTCAGTGGAATATATGTTGTTGGTCAAATACGTTGTTGGTCAAAGTTTTTGAGGAAGTTAAAGAAGTTTGATAAGAAGAAATTTTTGATAGAGTGAGAAGAAGCTATATTTGAGAATTGAATGAAAGTATATAGCTGACATGCTGAGGTCTTCCTAGATCTCATCCACCATTTTAATTGAGGTTGTTAGCCATTATTGCAAAGGTTCTTCTTTGTGTGAATTATAGCCAATTCCCCCTGTAGTACACACCAACTTTTATACCATAGAACAGGATGATTTGCCTTCTTCCCTCTCTCTCAGCTGCAGATGGTTATAGTTAAAAATAAAGTATTTATCTCTAGCTTAGCAATCTAATAAAACTTTGACAAAAGCGTGAAATGGTAGAAAGCATCTCTTCAGGAAATCTATCTCAATAACACTTCCTGACAATCAAAAAACCTCAGGGCTATCCATTAATGACTTCTGAAGTTTTTGTGGTTTGTACTTAGCATGTGAGAATGCATGAAAATGGGTTTTAAAACGGCCTTCACTTGTTTGTTTTTTTAAAATCAGCTCCCAGAATCAAGTCTTTTGAAAAGGGTTGGCGGATGTGTCTGTTAAAATATAGAGTTCCTGATGAAGTGATTAAGATAATGGGAGTCTTGTTGAAAGTCTATCAGTTTTTCTTTTGCTTCTGGGGATTGGAGAGAAAAAGCTCTGGGGGTTATAGCATTAGGGGAAAGAAATACTGCAGAGAAGTTGTGGACCTGGGAAGAAGATGAGGTGATTGTCTGGGATTCCTTTCTATAGGCCTATATGAGGGTCAGGATGCTGAAATACTGGTCATCAGTCTCTCTTTTAGAATCGGAAATGATAGGCTGACTCCAAAGTATGTGATTGTTCCATGTTTTCTTTAAAGTCGAAAGGATGGGGTTGTCAGAATGATTGGAGGAAAATATGACCTTGGTCAGTCAGTGACAAGAGTCTTAGTTTCCTGGTCTTTTGAGGTCACTGAAAAGCACAAGTCAATTGGCAAGTCAAGTAGAGGAATTATAAATTATAGGGCATGGAGGTCATTGACAGAGTGGATTATAATACAGTAGCTTGATGGAGCTTCAGAGGGACCACAATTACAAGGAGACCTATTGTTATAGAGTCCAGGCAACAAAAGCTCTCTAAAATCCACAGAAATTTTTATGAAAGTCTTAAACTCACTTTATGTTTTATCTGTCAGATCATTCCATTGAACTCACTGGAAATCCCTATAGTTGGCCATCTTAGTTCTTGACTGTTTTAATAGGTTTCTGGATCTGTTACTATTTCCATTTGACAAGGATTTATTTATTAGTGGATGCAAACATTGTGTGAGGCTCTCAATTCAACAGGCATTTGTTATGTGCCTACTGTATTCTAAGCATTGTACTGATTTTATAAAATTATTTTATTTGACCTTCCCTGTGAAGTAGATATTATTATTATCCCCATTTTACATTTAAGGAAGTAGCAGCAGAGGTCAAGTGTCACACAAGTAATAATTGTCAAAAGCTGCTTTTGATCTCAGAGCTTCCTGTCTTCTTGTATTAGTTCTGTGTCTATCAAAAGGCAAAAAATACTCCCGGTTTTCAAGGAACTTGCAATCTGGTGGCAGAGACAACATACCAAAATATATTGGATAGATAAGAAATAATGTCAAAGTGAAGACACTAGCTTTAAGGGGGGTTGAGAAAGTATTTTATGGAAGCCAGAATTTTAGCTAAGACTGGAAGGAAGCTAGGAAATCCAAAAGATGGAGATGAGAAAGCCTGGGAGAGAGCCAGTGAAAGTGCATGGAAGCTTTCAGAATAAGAGGAAAAAATGGAAGTTGTTTTTGTATTCAGATAAGTGTAATGCAAATTATGCTGAGGTTTAGCATCTGGGAGGATTTGGGAAAACTTCCTGGAAGAGGAAATGGGAGGTGGAAATGAAGGCATGGCTGAATCATTAATAAGAGTTTGCTATATGCAAAGCATCATGAGAAACACTGGGGATACAAACAGAACGATAAAACATTCCCTATTCTTAAGGTGTTTGTGTTCTAATGGGATCGACAAGTCACATGGAAGCTTTCAGCTGAAAATCAAATGGAAAAGTCCCATGGTCCTTAGGGAGTAGCAGAGAAGCAGATGCTAATGCCTTTTTAATGTCATTTCACTTGATAAAATCACACCAGTTTCTGCTGCTGAATCAGTTGACAATGCCAAGGATTTTGGTGATAAGAACTTTCTTTTCTGAGTCTTTGGAAACTGTTGCTATAGCTCCCAGAGAAGCAGCTACCAGGATGCAGTCAGGCAGTTAATTAACTTCTCAGGATGTAATGACTGAGGGCACTAGGAGGGGAACATTGCCTGAGCTATGCCACTTGGGCTGAGCAGAAATGATGGTGATATTTTGACTTGCTTGGGTTAAGCTGCCTCCTCCTTTCCCTAAAATGAGCAGGAAATTCATTTTAAACATGGAGGGTGATAGGAAGGGATAAGAGTACAGTTTATGAACATGAGTGAATTGTGAATATACTATTTAGACCACTTTGGCTGGAGTCTTAGATCATTAACGGCCAACTGGGAATCTTGGTGAATGTGGGAATGATGTACGTGAGAAATATTAAGACTTGGGAGTCATCCGTGTCATTTTGAGATGATACTTGGACTGGGGATGAGAAGGTCATGGAGAGAAGGAATACTGAGAGAGAAGACAAGATCTGGGACAGTGCCTTGGAAGATACTCAGGCTTAGAGGATGAGGAACCAATAAAAAAGTACTGAGATATGTAACAAAAAACTGGGAAAGAAGTGTCATGAATCCAAGGGAGAAGAGAACACTCAAGAGGAAAGAGTGATTAGCATTTTCAAAATTGCATAGAGAAGAGAATTAACAAGTAGTTTATGTGAAAGTCTTAGAGATTTTAGTGGGATGCAAAATCCCTTTGAGGCATGAAGAGTATGATCACAACTCACAGGTAAATGGCACTTTAAGGCTTTTAAAAACTCAGCCCTCACAACCAATTTGGTAGGGTAGTAGGAGCAGAAATGCAAATAAAATCTTAGATACCATTAATGGAAATATGGGATCCAAAATGATGCACCTAGAAGTCACAGACTTCTTTTGCTTCTTTTTGTATCTCCAGAGCTTAGCACAGTATCTGACACCTAGTAAGTCCTTAATAACTATCAACTGATTAATTCCTGTTCAGCCACATCTTGGATATTAAGTTCAGTTCTAAATGATGACACATGAATTGCCAGTTAATTTATGGATTATTCATTGGTTTATCGTGATACAGGAAAAAAAAGAGGAAAATCTTTGGAGAAGGGACATGAGGTCCCACTATTTTTCCATGTTTTCTACCCATGTATTCATTGTGACCAGATTGCAAATAATTTACAGTTTCAGTTGTGGTAACTTGCTGGTTACTAAATGGAATGAGACCACAAGGAAGTCTCTTTGGGTTGAGTAGAGAACAGAAAAGACAGTTTGTTGGATACTTCCTGGCAAAGACCACAATGACAGCAAGTGAAGGGCAAAGTGTCAGTCACATCTTAATAAGGTACAAAGAGTCCAGAGGCAGATAGTATGGGATAGGGGGATGGGGAGTTGAAAGGAGGCAGGCAATATGGGGAAGGGATTGGAGAAGGAAAGGTTCAGAGAGAGTCACTTGTATAACCATGGCTTGGAATTGGGAGCACTCAGACTGCATGACCCATAGCAGATGGAGGACTGATCATGTCTGTCAAAGTTTGAAGTATTTGCTAGAGGAGGGGCCAGTGCAGTTTAATCTCTAGAAGACAGGACAATAGCACATGATGACTTTGACCCAGTATCATGCAAGTTGCATAGTATTTCTGATTCAATTTACTGGGATCTTTCCCATCTCCTAAGATATCACATCTGTAACTTAGGCTTTTTTTTTCTTAGACAGAGACCTCTAGAAGGCCAAAGGGTGTGAGGAGCATATGGAATAAGGAACATGGTGGTCTCAGACTCAGGAACATTTGGGTTTGAATTCTTCCTCAGATTCTCATTAGCTGTCTGAATCTCAACTTAGGGCTCTGAGTATCAGGCTAAAGAGAGTCTGTTAATGGCAATGAGGCAGCCTTTGAAATGCTGACCACAGCCATAAGTTTAAAGCTAGAAGGGGCCCTGAGAGGAAGCATGGTTCAGGGGGAAAACAGTTGTATTTGACGTCATATGCCTGGGGATAGAATCCAAGCTTTGTTACTTTACTGGTTAAATCATTTGACCTCTGTAGAATTCCGTGCCCTCCTTAAGATCCTGAGTGTATTCAAGTAGATATCTTTCTGTTAGGATTCTTACAAGGTGCTAAGTCACTGGAATTGATAGAGACAATAATTATCTAATTTAGCAGGGTACTTATCAGTTCTCTAGTTCACTAATGTACTTAGTACTTCATTAGAGTTCCACAAGATTCACACCTTTAAGAGAGAATATATAAGGAGAAGCCCACTAAAGGACAAGCCCACTCTTGGAGGAGGAGACAGATTCATTCCATCTTCCACCTTTTGTGCTGGCTGGAGGCTGAAGCTGGCAGAGGCAAAGGACTAGCAGCAGGAACTCTTGGAACCAAGGAGAGAGATAGGCCTCTATTAAAGCTAACCGGGCCCCAGGAAGGAGACAAGACTTTGAAAGAGACAATAAAGGATTTGGACTTTAACCCCTGGCTGCATTTGAGGTGATTATTACTTTGAATTGTAACGAAGGTTGCTCCCAAAAGTCCCCCAAGAAACCTGCTCCCAGAGAAGATTATATTTTAAAGAACATTACTCCTTTCATGTTGTTTCTAGCTTGAAATCTAGACCCTTAATGTTGTAGGTGAGAAAGCAGAAGCTCAGAGGAATCGGGGAGCTTGCTAAGGAAGTAAATGGTAGAGTGAGAATTTGACCATAGGTAAAACCTAGTCCTTTTTCTACCATACTGTGCTCCTGAAGCAGATTTCATGTTTCAGAGTGTTAAACCAGCATATCTCCACCCATCAAACTCCCCAAGCAAACCCCTACACAATCTCCTAACCTGGCTCTTCACCTTTCATCAGGATATTGTCTTCTGGTTCTCAATGGACAGCGACTAGTGTCTGCTCACGAATGGTGGATTTACTCCAGCATTAAAGTTTATCATTTTCCTTAGCTGAGGTCATAAGAAAATTGGATGCTGCTAATGAGATTTTTGATCTTGATGAAATGCATTTTCCAGCATCATGGCATCTCTCTTAAGGAAATTTCAACAGTAATTTTTTTTAACTTAGCTGGAGCCACAATGACTGAATCCAACTTTCACCTAGGACATCCTTTAATAAAGGGAAATGGGAGTGAGAAGAGTTGGGGAATTTTCATGATATCCTGAATCTTCTGGTGATATGATTTAGTCCCAGGGCAGGACAACAGGTGAACTCGAACCAGAACTGATTTTAAAAAGTTGTGAATGATCCAAAGGCTGAGATTGGCTCCTTGTAAAGTGATACCTGTAACATTACAATCTGAGCAAATCAACAAACATTTATGAAGCTCCTAATGTGTGCTTCGGATGGCTAAGTGACACAATAAATACAGTGCCAAGCTTGGAGTTAGGAAGACTCATTTCCCCCGAGTTCAGATCTGACCACAGACACTAACTGTGTAACCCTAGACAAGTCCCTTAACCTTTTTTGCCTCCATTTCTTTATCTATAAATGAGCTGATGAAGGAAATGGCAAATCACACCTGTATCATTGCCAAGAAAACCCCAAATGGGGTCACAAAGAATTGGATACTACTGAAAAAATTACTCCAAAACTACAACCACCATATGCTAAGACCTTAGCTTACACAGAGAAATATCTTACCATGTTTAAGAACAAAAAAGTGGGTGGGAAGGATGAATTGACATTTCAGTTTTAGTATTAGTAGGTGTAGGAGGAAGAGGAGGAGGAGGAGGAGAAAGAGAAGGAAAAGGAGGAGAAGGAGAAGGAGGAAGAAGAGGAGGAGAAGGAGGAGAAGGAAGAGGAGGAGATACAGTGCAAAGAAAGTTGAGTTGAGAGTCAGAAAATTGGGTTTGAACTTTGGCCCTCTCATCCATTTCCTTTGTGTCCATATGAAGCTGCTTCAGCTCCCTAGGTTAGTTTCATCATCTATAAAGTAAGAGGGTTGAATTAGATCTACTGTAATTCAAGAAGCATTTAATAAGTTCCTGTCATGTAACAGGTATTTTCTTAGATAATGATAGCTACCTCTGTGCTGTACATTTTACAATGCATTTTATAAATATTACATCATTTTATCCTCATACAATCCTAGGAAGTAGATGCTATTATTATCCATACTTTATAGGAAAGGAAACTGAGGCAAAAAGAAGTTAAGTAATTTAATCAGGGTGCTACATCTAGTATGTGTCTGAAGGAGTATGTATACTCAGGTCTTCATGACTTGGGTTCGGTGCTCTATTTGTACCCTTTAGTTGTCAATAGTGTATAGTGGATTCTAATACAGTTCTACTACTCACTAGTTTCTGTTGTTCACTAATTTTTTGACGATTCACTGAATCTTTTCAAACCTCAGTTTCACTTCCTGAAAAATGGGGACAAAATACTAGGAGTACCTGCTTCATGGTGTTTTTTTGTGAAATTCAGATGATATAATGTATTTAAAGGATTGTATATCTACTGTTGTTATTTTTCAGAGTGAAAAAAAGAAATAATACTTAGCATTCTAATAGATCTCCATATATCCCATCAGTAAACATTCTAAAGACCAGTTCTCAGCATAAATATATTTATAAATTACATGCATGTACTACCATACTAATATGTATTTTATACTTTATAGAACATAAAAAATAGACATTAAAAACAGAGATTAAGATAAAATATTTTCCAAATGATTTTATTTATTCAAATGATAAAAAAAACCTTTTCCCTCTCAATAAGATGTTATTCTTATTAAAAATAATTTCCTTGATGACATCAATGAGATTGAATATGTATTGCTATTTTTAAAAGTATTTTAAAAAATTTTAAAAATAAAAATATTTATGATACAGAAACCCAATGGTCTAGTTCTACATTCAACATAATTTGATTTTTGATCTTAATGAATATCATACTTTAAAAATGTATATAGATCCCAATGGAAAAAGAATGTCACTGGCTACAATTCCTAAATTATGATAATTATTTTTCAATACCATCTGTCAATCAAGAAAAGGTTGTTGTTGAAATTCAGCTAGTAAATTTCCATGTACTCCGATGTCAATCAGTTGTTCTTGCAAACTAATTAGATGTTGCATTTTTATAATTTTAACAAATGTGTCAAATACTCACAGACACTGAAATTGGAAGATTTTTTAAAGCAGATTAGAAAATGGTGTTTCTGTATTTTATAGATGTCTAGAAATGAGAGTTCTTTAGGTGACATACTTGCATTGTTTACAGAAACAAAATCCTCTGGTGCTGGAAATATTTTCTGAAATCTAATTTCAAAATGTGTTTTCATAGCATAAGAATGTCAAAAAGCACTCATTTCCTCATTGTTAAAACATCACCTTTGCCTTGAAGGGACTAGATAAAATGGATATGTTTTTTGGGAAAATACCTCAGCATACTAATGACATCTTTTTATCACAGAAAAGTTCAGCAACAAATTTGGGACATTTGCTTTTTTTCTTGTACTCAAAGAAAAATGGATAGTTGATCTTTGAATTCAACAACTTTTAAACAATTTGTTTTAAGATAACCAGTGAATAAAGCATAAAGGGTAGTCGTAGTTTCTCTATCTACAACCAATCCTGCAAATTTCTAGGGACTAAGATAATTCTCTAGGAAAAGACATAAAATTTAGGTTTTAGAGATTTGGGACAATATAGTTTGTGCTTTCAGAGAGCAGAGGTGCAGTTAGAATAGCATCCCTGAAGTCAGGAGTTCAAAAACAGCCTCAGACACTTGACATTTCACTAGCTATGTGACCCTAGGCAACTCACTTAACTTTGATTGCCTCATTAAGAAAATTTTTTTTAAAACAATTTCAAAAAAGAGGAAAGAGTTGAAGGAATAAAGGGCATGGCCAGAAGAAGCACTGATGGCTACAGAGATTGGTAAGCAGAAGAAATACTGTTGAATGGGGATAGAGAACAACTGGATACCATTAGATAAATAAGTTCATCCTTCTGTCTGCCAAAATGTCATTACTTGAGACCAGAATGTGCAAGGATCCGTGGCCCTAAGTAGTTTTATATTTGTAGGACCATGAAATTCTAGCATGGGAAATTTTAAAAATCCTATACCTCTACTATGCTGTACTCTTGAACTGGGGGATCATTTTGAGTTCCCCAGGAAAATAAGTGATGGGAATAATGGTGCTGCTGAGGTTGTGAGAGCAGATCCTCTCTACTTCTTTTTCTCCAAAGGAGAAGAACTAGTAGGGATTAGAGGAGAAAGTTCCATCTCTGAGCTGGTCCAGGAGATGTGGTCTGTGAATATGTGGACTTGTCCCCTTTTTTGGTTGAGAAGTGAACAAGAATCTCATGCTCTACCTACTGTTCCATTACTCAACCCATAGCAAGTATTATAGGGATTCTACTAAAATATATATTTTTTAAATTAAATTAACCACATTGATGACCTCATCTAATGCTTTATCCACCTCTGGGTACAAGTTCTTTGCTTTAATGGTTTACCTCTGACTGATGCAATGACTGAATTTCACATATGGGGCTACTTTTGTAACTTCACACTGAAATCCTTTAAAAAAAATCTCCCTCAAAGTACTTGAGCTCTATCGGTGGCTGCACAATTTTCTTATAAAACATTATTTTTATTAAATAAGTTATTTACTGCTGAGAATACATCTTCTTGAGTAGATCTTTAGTGACTCATAAAATAGTAGCCAGTTATTTGTGTTTTTCATTATTAAAACAGTCTTTAGCAAATATCATAAACGGAAACATATTAGAAACATCTGTACTTCCATCCTACTGAATTACAAAACCAACTGCTCTGCCAATATTTGTCCAATATTCATTGTGTGTTTCTTTGAATCTTCCATAGCACTTTTTGTATGTCTTCAAACAGTATTTGCTGATAAAGAAGTGTACCTTTGTTTGCCAACAAATTATTTTGCATTTATCATTCCATTCATTTTCATAAGAGAAAAAAATTCCATTTTTTTCAATGTGTGCAACTTTTGGTTTTCCATTATTAAGTAAGAAACATTTTTTAAAAAGTTTCTAAATATCTACCATTTAATTTAATATTTTTTTCAAATACTAGGTGAGTATTTATGATTTAAAATATTGTGAAACTATTGAGGTTTGAGTTTTGTCTTCATGTCCAGGATATTCTGTTTTTTATATCTTGCTAATTATGAAAGCTTTATATGATCATTAATAACTTAAGGTAGGAGACACATGGAGGGCGATGTACAATGTTAATAACAGTGGGTGTAAATCTGTATTTCAACTAATATAATTAATAATATTCATTACAGAGGGCCAAATTCTTGTCAAATCTGATTAGTTTGTTACTGTTCTTCTTGCCTCATAGTGCAGCTGATGAAGAGATTGTACCAAGATTGGAAGCATTGGCTCTGCCATTTTCTTGTTGATCATTTGTGCCCATATTATTAGTATGGTATTCCATTCATGATGTCTTTTCAGTGACCTTTATAAGCCACTTTTCCATTTGATGGGGATGGTTTGAATAGAACTAGGTAAAATAACCAATAAGTCCACTCTGATGGGCACAAATAAATGGATGATAAATATCACAATATGCTGAAAACAAATGAAGGAATGAGGGCACCATGGGCAACTATTCTCATTCCCTCAGAATGTTCATCTGATGTAAGGAGTGGATGAAGTTACCACTTTAAGTCTATATATTAAGTATTAGTAAAGCTTATTTTTCCTTATTATTTAGATCAAAATAAGTGTAAATAGAATCTTTATTTTTTCCTCCTCTGCCTGCCAGTGGAGCATTTTATGCAATGTTTGGCATATTTCATTTGCTACCAGCTACTTGGCTTGGTTTCATACCCCACCCAGGATAAATTCATCGCCAGGAAATTTAACCACTGAGATGTTTCAGCTTTGTGACTCACATTTCATCAGTGTGCTCTGCCTCTCCTCCCATAGCCTCCCTTAATAGAAGGCTCAAAACTCCAGTCATCTCTCAATCTGCCACCAGGGGCTCTGCTTAGTTTTGCATACATTTCCATTTCATCATGTCCCGTACAAGGGACCCTTTGACACTCTCTACCCCTTTTCAGTTTCCTTTTTTTGTATTCCCTCTCCCCATTAGATTGTAAGCTCCTTGAGATCAGGGACTGCCTTTCTTTTTCTTATTTGTACTCCCTGAGTTTAGCACTATGTTTATACATAATAGGCATTTACTAAATGTTTATCCCTTTTATGTGCACACTGTCCCCAAGGTTCTCTTCAAGCCTTACATCTATTCATCAACATCTTCATTTTCTCTTTATATTTATGCGTGCTCTCTTGCTCTCTCTCGCATTCTCTCACTCTCTCTGTTTCTCACTGGCTCTCTGTCTCTATCTCTCTGTCTCGCTGTCTGTCTTTCTGTCTCTCTATCTCTCTTTCTCTTTCTCTCTCTCTATTTCTATCTGTCTCTGTTTCTCTTTCTTTCTCTCTGTCTTTGTCTCTCTCTTGCCTTTCAAGATTCTCCTCTGACCAAATTCAGGACAGTGGAGGCACTGTCTGACTGGATACCAAATGAAAAGATTGAGCTCTATGGTCTTTTGCAGCTGAGGCTTCTGGGTTTAGTCCTGAAAAGGATTTCAAAGACCAATCGAGTACAATTTTTTAATTAATGAGGAAACTGAAATTCACAGTAGTTATGAATTGTACAAAGTTACACAAGGGGAAGTAGCAGAAGGATTTAAATCCAATTTGACACTTTCTCCCCCAAAACCATCTTTCTTCCCTCAATGCCACATCCCCCTTCCAATGAACAAGGAAAAATAAAACTAACCATAAATTAAATGCTACATATCCCAAACTGTGCCCATTAGTGGGTTATAGACATAAAATAAGTTACCTCACTTAAAAAGTTTCTATATTAATTGGAGACAGACAACACATAGGAGGGGAGACCAGGGAGGAGAACTTTGGGGAAGATAATTATAGGTGTAACAGAGCTTGGGATTTACTCTCCCAACCTTCACATACTAGCAAGTTACATCTACTGAACTCATTCTCTTATTCTTTCAAAGTTCACAATGTTACAGTCTAGTTCAATATGTTTTTACTTAAGAGTAGGATACCTATGAGACAAATCAGAAAAATAAGTCTGGAGGCTACACTCTGAAGCAGTATGTCTTACACTGATTATATAGTCAAGGAGGAAAAAAAAGGGGGGGGCTCAGCAACATCCAATTATTATCTTTTGTTAAGGATTCTCAGTTGTCACCTAGTAGCCTGTCAAATTGTTCCTCTTCTTCCATATGGGAAGCAGACTGGGTTTTGTTTTTTGTTCTCTGAAGACCCCAGGGAGATTACATTGGCAGAATATCCTTCCCATGCTCATAAAGATGGGGCTTATTGGCCAGTCCTCCTTGCCCTGGGATGACGACTGGTGTCATAGAGGATAATGATATATCACTTCCAAGAGCAATGTAGAGTTTAAATAGACCCAGACCTAAAGAGTAACGGGGGTGGGGAAAAGAGGAAAGAGGATGGATGAAGGATTGTCATATGACTTGTCATAGTGAGCTATTAAGAGAGTGGGGTCATTTGCAAAGTTGAGAGAGCCAAAGTTCCAGGATGTTTCCATGATTCTTTGGAGCAGAGCATGAGGCAGTTACCATTGAGGTTCTTTAACCTGAGTTCTATAAACTTGCTTTTTAAAAATGTTGATAACTACTTTGTAACACTGTTCTCACCTGGTTCTCCTCCTACCTGTCTGCCTGATCTTTTGGTTTCTTCTGTATTATCACCCAGGTCATAACTCCTAAATGAAGGTGCCTCCTGAGGGGGTACAAGATACTCTCTCCTGGTTCCTCTTTTTTCCCCTCTGGACTAAATTATTTGGTGATCTTCTCAACTTCCATAAATTCAATTGTTATATCTATGAAATAATTTCCAGATTTATGTATATATCCCTAACTTCCCCCTTGACTTCCAGTCTAGCAACAGCTGTCTATTGGGCATTTCAAAATGTATTTCCTATAGATGCTTTAAATTCAATATGTTCCAGATGAAACTCATTATCTTCCCTCCCACATGCCCTCCTATCCCTAACTTCTCTATTCTCATTGTCACTACTACTATTCTTCCGGTCACACAGAATTGCAACATAGCTGTCATCCTGGGCTTCTCTCTTGCCTATTTGCATGAGTTTACTTTTTACAGAGTTCTGACCATGTTAAACCTCTTCTCACAAATTTTAGAGGCACTCAATTGCCACAATTGAGTATATTTTATCTGGTAATCAAGGTGTTACATTCTGACGTGTCACCATACCATTCTAGCCAGATGCCTACTAAACTTTTATAAGCACTCAAGGCTCCAGCCAATTTACCCTACTTTCTATCCAACAAATACAATCTATACTCTCTGCACTAGATTTTTGTCCAAGCCATTCCCTGGACTTGGAATGGCCTCTCTCTTCTTTACCAATGAATATTTACAAATCTTTTAAAGCCCTTCTCTAGAAAATCATCTGATTCCCTAAGTCAGTAATAATCTTCATTGTTAAAACTCATGTGCTGTTTTGTTTTTTATCTTATTAATGAATTTACCATGCAATAATTTGCATTATTGTTATAATATACATATGTATTATATGTGACAAACCCTTCAAGACTGTGAGCTCTATAAAGGCAAGAATTCCACCTTGCCTGAGCTGAGTATCTCTGCCAAGCCTAGCAGAGTGCTCTGAATACTGTAGGCATTTAATGTATGTTTGTTGAGTGAATTAATGAATGTAATGCTTTTCCTTCAAGGTGGGAAGATTTATATTCCTTGTGTCTGTCAGTCCATCTCTCTCCAGGCCTTGTATTTTACTCACACATTTCTTTTGCATCTTAGTCAGAAATGGATCCACTTAAGTTATGATAAGGACTATATATATAAAACATTTTTACAGCTCAGATAGAAAAGATTTAAAGGGAAAAACCAGGACAGATGTTATTCCTTTATTTATTACAAAATGCAATAACTTAGGGATGACAGGTAAAGGTATATAAAGTTGTGACTAAAGTGAGAGATTTAGTCCTTATCTAGAAAGAACACTAGTCTGATTATCAGGAGATAGTGGTCATGATCTTGGCTTTGCCATTTAATATATGTGGGACTTTGGCTAAAACATTTGATTTGGGTGGGTCTCGGTTTCTTCATCTGTAAAAAGAGGAGATTGTACAAAATGGCTTCCAAGTTCTCTTCCAACTCTAAATATGTGATTCTTTGATCCTGTGGGGTGATTTTTAATGAGATGACATTTTTATGTTGTATTGTTGTTGTTCATTCATTTTTCAGTTGTGTCCAACTCTCCATGACCCCATGTGGGGTTTTCTTGGCAAAGATCCTGCAGGAGTTTGCCATTTCTTTCTCCAGATCATTTTACAGATGAGGAAGCTGAGGCAAATAGGGTTAAGTGAATTGTCTAGAGTCATTCAGCTAAGAAGTTTCTGAGGCCATATTTAAATTCAGGAAGATATCTTTCTGACTTCAGGCCTATCACCCAATCCAATGCATCAAAAATTTGCAAAACATTTTGAGTCCATTATTTTATTTGAGCTTACCAATAAACAACCGAGATAGGTACTGTAGAAAAGTTGCAACTTGCAAAGAGTGAACAGAGCTTTGGTCAGGGGTAGCAATATAGTTGGGGTAGGTTTTCTCCTTATGACAACTGCCCTCTTCTCTCCTTCCCATGAGATCCTCTATATGCAAAGGATGCAAACACTGCTCTTCTCCCCACCAACCTTTCACTATCACTGCCAGGCTCCTTTTACCACGAGGCTCCTTTCTGGAATTGTGGTCCTTTTCAGCACTCCTGGAGTAAGGAATGACATAGCTTAAAGGATGGCCCACTTTCTCCTGAACAGTCCAAACCCATCATTTTATGTATATGGAAACTAAAGAGCAGAGAGGTGGTTCACACAGGTAATAAGCAGCAGCCCAGATGTGAACACAGTTCTCAGATCCCAAGGACAGTATCCTCTTTACTGTGCTATACTGTCTTTCCAGTGGAAATTTGTTTTGGTAATTTAAGATGTAATGAAAAAGATATTATGTTACCGGACATCTAGTCCAATTCAATCTTTTTAGTTTATTTATTTTTTGATATTTGAAGGTCAATGTGTTTTAAAAATTAATTTTTTTTGATGAGCAAAAATGTATCTTTTCTCTTTTCTACTCACCGCCCACTGGGGAAAAAAGCAAAAGTAAAAAGCTTATTTTTGTAATAACTGTTCTAATCAAATGAAACAATTTTTCTCCTTTTCCATGTCCAAAAAATATGTTCTAATCTTTGCTCTGAGTCTATATCCTTCTTATCAGATGGAGGGCAGCACGCTTGCTTATTGGTTCTCTGGAATCATGGTTATTGCATTCATCAGCATTTGTAAGTCTTTCAAAATCATTTGTCTTTACAATGTTGTTATTATATAAATTGGTCTTTTCTTTTGGCTTACTTTGGTCATGAAAGAGATCTATAATCACTCAAAAGTGTTTGGCCTAACTATCCAAACAGGATATAACAAATGGATGAAGAATGCCTTTTGTTCAGAGAGTGACTGCAGTGCAATAAATGGAGCTCTGACTTAAAGAACATTTGAGTCTGAATCCAGACTCAGATAGTACCAAGTGATTTTGGATAAATCAATTAATCTCTCTCAGTCTCAGTTTCTTCATCTGGAAAATGAAAATGGCTTCTAATTTTAATTCTCTTGAATTACCCAAGTGCTAGCTATCTTCTGTTTTGAAATCTAAGTCTTATGAGTTAAAAATGAGTATTGCTCAAAGTACCACAGAACTTACTGATGTCAGGAGAACTCAATGAGGGTCATGAGCATATTGGAAAGACTTTTTATCCTGAATTTACAGAGGAAGACATAAGACAATGGTCATCCAGTTTAGACAAGCATAGATAAGCCAGGATCTGTATTACTGGAGGGAACATTTCAATCATTGAGCTCCCATTCTAACTGGGCAGACAGTATTCAAAGGTTTCAAGTCAGATAAAAGGGTCCTTAGGGGCCAGCAACAGAACAGATGGTAATAGTTCTAATTTAATATTGCTTCCACTGATAAAATCATATTAATTTCCATTAAATCATTTGACAGTGACAAAAGCTTCGGTGGCAAGAACTTCCTTGTCTGAATCTTCAACATCCATGGATGTAGCACCTGTAGAAGTAGTTGCTTGGCTGCATCTCCACAGGGGCTCCTTCCCTGGATGTTGGCTGATGGTACTGGGCTGGAAACATTGCCATTACCAAGATTCTTCAATTAAAGGTTCAGGAGAGTGACATATCTGAGTTTTAGGATAACTAATATGAATATGTAGAAATAAATACAAGAAAAATACAAATAATAAAGATCTGATGTTGTAAATGATGCTTTGAGCTTTGAAAAAATTCAGAGATTCAGAGATAGTGGGCAAATGAGTAGGTATTTCAGGCTTGTGAAAAGCACAGATGGGGGCGGGCTAAGCTTCTTGAGAACCAGGATTTTTATATTGCCCTTAGGCAAGACAGTACATTCTCACCCTTCCCTTATGGCTGCACCTCCCTACTCTTATCTACCCACAGCCAAGCCCCCCTCCTCAATTAATTGGCTGTAATCTCTGGGCTCTCTGAAAAGTTTTTTTTTTTAAAGGTTTACTTGGTTGACTTGTATTCCATTTGTCCAATTCATTTCCTAATCACTATGGATGGAGTGAGGTGATTTAGAAGGACTTCAAAAAGAATTGATTTCTTAAGATCTGAGGGATCATTGGCAAAAAGGATGCTGTTTTCACTGACCATTAGTTAGAGGTGGAAAAAAAATCCCAAGACAAAGACACAATCTGAGAGAGAAGAAGCATTTCTCTATCTGCAGCTGACTGGGGAAGATTAAAAGTTTAGGTCTTTTGATTCACAGAGACTTGTTCATGGGGCTGAGTAATAAGAAGGGCAGGTCATCTAGTTTCTCTTGTGTGTTTTCTCCACCATCCAAATGCTGAATGTTGTTAGCCTTAATTATTATTTCTTTTAGGCCTATGATTTCCTAGCAAAAAAAAAAAAAAAAAAACACTCCCATTAATAAGCATTTATAAATTGTCTGTTCCATTCCAAGCACTGTGTTGTAAGCTGGAGATCCAGAGAAATACACAAAAAGGAGCCCACATGTAAATAACTACAAGGCAAGATATGTAGAGAGTAGATACTTGCCAATCTCATGGGAGAATACTCCACCCCTTGAGAGACTAATAAAAGCTTCCTGCTAAAGGAAGATTTGAGCTGAGTTTTGAAGGAAGTCAGGAAAACTGAGAAGTGGAGGTGAGAGAGGTGCATGTACCAGTTGTGGAGACTGGGATTGGGTACATCTGGGATAGAGAGTCCTCCTAGAGGAGGGATAATGACCATTGGACAGCAAGCAGCAGGTAGGCAGTTGTAGCTGGATTATAGAGTGCTTGGAGGGAAGGAAGTATAACAAGAAAGATTGTAATGGAGAGTGAGCTGGCCTTGAAGCTGGGGCAAAGATTTCAACAGGCAGAGAAGATGTGTTTGTATATGTGTGTGTATCTGTGTGTTTCTGTGTGTTAAGATCTAAAAACAGATAGCAAATGGGGTAGAAGAAGGAGGGAAAGGGAAGGATGAGATTAGGGCATGAGAGTGAATGTAGACAAATGTTTGAGATTATAGTGAAATATTAGCTCCTTAAAGGCAGTGATTACCTCATTTCTGTCCCAGTACACAGCCAAATATGTGACATAGTAGGAATTTCATAAGTATTTCTTGATTTGTTTCTTTATTTCTTGATAGACTGAAATTAGATGAGGCTAAGAAGCATATATTAATTTTATTGGTAAAGAGGAGCCATTGATGATATTTATGTAGGGACATGATCAGTGCTTGGGAGTGGGGAATTTCTAAAGCCTGTGCTTTTTAACTCCCACCTCTAGGAAGATCTATGACTTTAAATAATAATATGGGCATATTACAAAATTTAGAAGCTGTGAGGTGTATTCTTTCTGTTTTCTATCTTTGTCATTGTTATTTGTCCCTGGGAATATGATTTTATTTTAGCACTTTTTTTTTCAGTAGCTACTTTTCACAAATTCTATGGTTCCTATTCATGGTTAACAGAGTGTTAATATTTATTGACAAAGGAAGGTCAGTAATCAACATTAGTGAAAACAAAGTTTATTAAGTAGGTTAAAGAAAATGTATTTTCTGGAAAGATGTCCTTTTGGGGAAAATGTGCTTTAAAATAAGCTCAGGAAGGAGGTAGAGCCATCCCTAGAGTGTGACAAATGAAGAACATTACTGTCCTTCCAGGCCTGGCTCTGTAAAATGTGTGACCTTGGCAAATTATTATTTTTGCCTGAGCCTCAATTTCCATATCTATTAGTTGCTAGATTATCTCTTAGATCTTTTCCAAGTCTAGTATTCTGTAATCTATATAGTATTTGGTCCACTTGGCAAAGTAAATAGTGTGTTGTAATTGGAATCTGAAAGATCAGCATTCAAATCTTTCCTCTGATTTGTCCTTGCTGGACATGGCCAAGTTGTTTAACTCCATGCTCTTCATTGCTCTTGAAAACTGTAAGATGATAGACAGTATATTAAAATGGAGGCTACTAAGTGATTCTGATCCTGTGAACACAGATATGCTGAAAGGGCTCTTTTTAATTTTCCTCTTGTTTTTAACTCCTGTAACTTCTTAGATAAGGGAATAGAGGAAGAAAAAAGAAATAGAAGTAAAATAAGTGGAAAAAAAGAAGAAAAAGAGGTCTGGCCAGTAGGTGGTAGCTTATGTAGTATAATTTGAGGTATAATTATATATATATATATATATATATATATATATATGTTATATATATATATATACATATATGAGATTTGCTATAATTTTGCCAGGCAAAAGACATCTCAAAATACTAAACCTATTACCTATCATTTTTACTATCTTAGCTTTATTGTTATGAACTTTAATTTTTTTCTACCTAAAAGAGTTTTTTTTAATGACCCAGGGGAGGTTAAATATGGTCAGATAATGCTTTAATTAATTTTAAACATATTGAAAACCAATTAACACAGAGCCTTGTGCAAGGGTGATACTTGGTAAATTGTATTAATTGACAGGGATTGATTAAAAGCCAAGCTAAGAGCAAAAGTTTGGGAATGGAGAACCATGTATAGAGAAGGAATATGAGAAATGTGAAATATGTGGAAAAGGATTTAAAAAAGAGAAAATGAGAAGGTAAGGACTGGAATTTTTTTTGACTGGAATTTATTCTGTAGTAGGAAAGGAGAAGAAGGGACCAAAAGAGAAAAGTAGGGATAAAAGAGAGGTTTTAATGTGCTGGGAACAAAGTTCAATTTGAAACCAGTGAATCTGGGTTCAACTCAGATTCTGTCATGTTGCAACCAAGGTGATCTTAGGGAATTTCATTCCTCTTTTTGAGACTTGCTTCCCTCATTTGTAAAATGAGAATGTTCGACTAGATATCTTTAAAGTTCCTTCTACTCAAAATTCTTTGATACTATTTTCATATTATTGATGAATTTAATCCAGAAATGCTGCAACTAAAAGTGAAAGATGGGTGTGGAAAGCAGTTTTCAAAATCCTGCAGATAGAAATGAGGATCACAGTCTCTTTATCAATGTTTCCTTCTCACAAAAGATTAGGAAATGAATTAGAGATGCTGAACATTAATGGCCTAGGAGTCCATGACACTAATGGAACAGGAATTTCTAGTCAATATTTTTGCTTGCCAAGAAAGGATTTATCTTTAATTTAGATAAGTTTATCTCATGACTTGGATCTATGGTACCCAGTCTAGTTAAGCTTTGAAAGATATTTTAACAATATAAAACAGAGGAAAATTAAAAAGCAATTCCTATGCAAAAAACCTTTGTATTCAAATTAGTTCCTGTTCTTTTTGTGACATCACAATTGTCTAAAAACTGAGAAAATTGCACGTAAAAATAGCTTGCTTTGTCTGCATGTCAAATCATTTTGACCAATTCCTCTCTACCTCCAAGAGAACAATTATTTGAATCTATTCGTTTGTCATTCTATAGACAATCTTTATTTTATTTTGTTTTATTTTACTTTTTAAGGTGGTTCTGAGAATAGCAGTGTGATGTAATGTAGTGAATGCTCACTTTGGAGTCAGAGGACACCACATTTATGGTATTTTTTTCAAGTTACCTATAAATTGTGTGACCTTGGGTAAATAATTTCACCTTTCTTTTTTTTTTTTACCTTCATTTTCCCACCTTATTTGTAAAATAGTAGTTGTGTTTGATAGAGTTTAGCTCTAAAGTCCATTTAAGATCCTATCATCTCAATATTGAGTCTACATCAACAGCTTTCATTATTCTTTTCATGAAATTGATCTTTTAGATAGGTGTCATTTAATAAGCATTTTAATTAGGAACAATAATATTGGAAAATATCAATTCAATTTAATAAGCATTTATTGAGTGTCTGTTTAGGTTCCAGCTAAGAGACAAGTATTGCAGAGAGCTTTAGTCAAAGTCATGAAGGCATGAGATCAATTACCACCTCTGAGATATGCTGATTGTGTGACCCTAGGCAAATCACTGAAAGATTTAGTGCTCTGGGCAACCCTCTAATAAGAGTTACAGAGAAATATGAACCTGCATAAGTAGAGTGATTGTCAGTATTTTAATTTCCCTACAGCAATAAATTTGCAAGTTCATACCCTATCCCTGTGTAATGCACATTCTGTTAATCTTTGAGGCAGAAGTGTCAAACTTTCAGCCTCCTTCAAAATGCCCAGTGTGCCCTGCCAGATTCAAAATGTAATTGGGAAATGTTTAACAGAATAAATGACAACACATAAAATATAGATAATGTTAATTTGTGGTTTTCCAAGTTAATACACAGCCCCCGGGGATCTTTTCTATTTGACTTTGATACGACTGTTCTGGGGATACCAACAAAAGCCTTACTTACTCTAAAAGATTGTAATAGTTGAAATCAGTAGCATGTAAACCTTTCCTCCTCCTCAAATACAGTATAAACCTTTGTGTCAGGATTGAAATGGCTGCCATAAATAAGCACATTTAGATTTGAAATGTTTGGACCACATGTCTCTTATTATTTATTGTATGCTGGCTGCCATTTGAACAATGTCAATGATTCGAACTATAAGCATTCTCCTCCCAAAAAAATGATGACTGGGAAAACAATATAACAGATGGAAATTTAAGGGCATAAAAGCAATTTGTAAGTAAAAACTATATTCCTGTAGTGGGATAGAAGAAGAAATGCTAGGATGAGTTTTTAAGAAGTGGTGGAGTGTTGGATAGCTTATTTGAGAGATGGCTGAGAAAGAGGAGCTGTCCATGGTGGGATAGTGTCCGTGGTGGGATTGAAGAACACACTGAAATACTAGATGGTGAGGAAAAAGGTGATGGAGCATAGGTGAGCTGAACCCTGGGACATGGTGTAGTAGTTGAATCTGATTTTGTTTGATCTCAACTAACTGGCAGGACAAATATGGTGTGTGTGTGTGTGTGTGTGTGTGCGTGCGTGCATGCATGCATGCATGAATAGGTGAGTTGACTTTAGAAAGATACGCTTCTCAAATTAATAAGCATCCACTAAATGCCTTTTCTGCAAACACTGTATGGGGAATACAAACATAAAAAGAAATGTTTCCTTCTCACAAAGAGCTTATATTCTGTTGGAAGAAAATATCACAAATATATATTAGTAAACACAAAATATTTAGAAATTAAATTGCCACATATGGCTCAAGTTTACCATGAAGGGTATTTTGCTAAACTTAAACGAGGATTTAGAGGATATAATGAAAGTATTTGGGAAGAGTGGGGATAGGAATATCTGCTGGGTGGGACTGATATGCATGGGTAAATTGGAGCAGAGAATGGTGATTAGGAAAAGGGGTTTCTAAACTTATTAACTTACAATAACAACCTGTTAATAATATCTAGAATTGATAGAGGATGTCCCAAAAGTATTGGTGAAGTTTTATAAACTATTAAATCTTAGATGATAACATTTACAATAACAAAGATTTATAATAAATAGATAGATAGACATAAATAAATAAATAAAACTTAGTGTAGCTTTATGCTGAGCATCAAAGCTTAAAACTACACTAAGATTTTTGGGACACTTTGTACACCACTTCACATTTGCAAAGCATTTTGCCTACATTGTCACATTTGAACTTTACAACAATTTTAGGAGGCAGGTGCCATTATTGTTATCGCTTTACAGGGGAGCAAACTGAAACTCACATTAAGTAAGTGATGTGTCTAGGATCATAGAGAGAAAGAATATCCATACAAGATTCAAATCCAGGTTATACTAGTTCTAAGTCTAATGTTCTACCCACCACATAAATGCCCCTGATGATGAAATTATTCTGAAGTGTGTTGGGGTGTATTCAGGGGAGATAAAAATGCCTATACAAGTAATAAATGGTTCCTATCTGAGTCTACCTTTGTAGGTAAAAAGGATAAATTTACTTTATCACTATCAATATCAATCTTCCAAATTTCTTCTTCAAAGAATTTATGTTATGGTAATTTTCCATGAATATTTCAGTTTCATTTGGTAAAGAGACGTGTTGAGATGTGTCATCAAGATTGCTTCTAGCTATGGGACTAGAGTACTCTCCTTAACTACTGTTCTCAAGAATGAAATCAATCTTCAACAGAACAATAAATTTATGCCACATGTGAGGAACTGATGCTCGTGGTACCTCAGCAAGACTAAAAAAAATAATAAATAAAAAATGAACCACCAACATTACCATGGAGACCTCTTTTTCATTGATCTGTTTTATGAATCTTCAGTGAACCTACATTCTTCTTGGGCATTTTGAAATCTGGTAGCAACTGGAGTCAGAGTGAGTTATACCCTAAACTATGGATGGATGTATACATATATATTGATGGGAGTTGCCTAGTCACTTTCGATCACAAAGATAATATAACTATATCATAATCTAACTCCAGGATCTTTTTTCTGACCCTTTACAATATAGGAGTAGGCCAAGTCCTGCTGGAAGAGTTCATCCATCTTCCCTGTTTTTCTGTTGGTTTTCTATTACTCTTTCTTGGTATAGAATAGAACACTCTTTATATGTATAATGGAGCTTTTTCTTGACAGCTTCATCTATACAGAGATTCTTCCATGAAGAAATGATTTATTATAATGGTTTCTAGGTTGTTAGAGCTAAAATTGAACACATAGTTTTGATCTACTGTGTTGCTTGCCCTATGAAGAGAATTCTTCCCCCTAAATAGCTGGAAACTTTGCTGACAGCAAAATGTGCCTTGTCCATGTTTGCTTTTGCCTGGCTGTTTTTTC
This sequence comes from Sarcophilus harrisii, assembly GCF_902635505.1. Classification (NCBI taxonomy): domain Eukaryota; kingdom Metazoa; phylum Chordata; class Mammalia; order Dasyuromorphia; family Dasyuridae; genus Sarcophilus; species Sarcophilus harrisii. Next base: position 638,865,943 of record NC_045427.1, on the reverse strand, counting down.
CATGCAAAGGAGAGGAAAAGAATTTTGGAGCATGCAGTGTCTACTTCCTTTACCTCTCCAGATGCTTTTCTATACTTTTGCAACCAAGAGTGGAATGGGAACTTATATCATTGCTGGACTACTATGTCGTATGCTTTCTGGCACAGCTGAGGAAAGCTGCTGAGAAGATAGAGAGCACACAGAGGAAAGTAAGGTAGAGGGAATACAAAGGAAAGTACCATGGAGAGAAGACAGGAGACCTTGGCATGGTGAAAAAACTGGAATGGTTGATTGTAAACTCTGGGTGGGTGGGGATGTGAGAACTGCTTTAGATATTTGAAAGGCTGTCAAGAGAAAGGATGAGCTTTATCTTAGTGGCCACAGAGTGTGAAACTAGAATTGAAATTGGAAGAGACAAATTGAAGCTTGATGCTATTGGGAGTGGAGAAGGAAACTGACAAATCAAATTTCCCAGGAATTAGAATTATTGGGAAAGATTAGTCTTCTTTTGGAGTCTGAATACTTCCTCTCTTTGGGAAGAGACTGTCTGAACACTTGTTATAATTGGGAATCTCTTTTAGTTTTCATTTAGGCTAGCTAGATGAAGAGGTCTTGTCTAATGCTGAGATTCTGTGAAAATATACCATCTTCCTTTGGAATATACCAGGCATTCGAGAAAATCCAGAGTTGGCATTTGTAGTTCGGTAATTTCCCCTAAAGTGGAGAAGCGAGGAGTTAGAGACAGTCTTACACAGTAGAAAGAGTTCTGTTCACAGGAAAACCTATGTTCAGATTTTACCTATCAAGTCTACTCTGGTGGCCCTCCCAGTTCTCAGGGTAACCTTCTTCCCAATACATACTTTGTGTGTATTTCACACATCTATCTCTATATGGACATCTTTTCTCCTTCATTAAAATATAAGTTCCTTGAAGGTAATGATTGCTTTATTTTTATCTTTTTATCTCCAGTCCCTACCACAATGTTGGGCATACAGTAGGTGCTAAATACATTCTTATTGAAGAGGCATGTTATATAGTAGTTTGAGAGACAGATTCAGAGAGATCTGGTTGAAAGTCCTCTGCCATATAATGGGTGTATAACTTTGGACAAATCATTTAACTTTTCCCCCAGCTGATTTCCTTTCACTGGTGGATGATGGTCTAAATATTGTGCACTTGGGTCCAAGAAAGACTTGATTCCCAGATATAACTTGAAATGTTTTACATTCAGTAATTCCATTCCTCATAGAATGTCATCAGATTTCCTCCTTATGTTACTAAGGCAGTTCTCTTCCTGCTGGTCTACTAACTATTCCTTGATCATAGGCCTACATTTTTCTGTTTTTGTACCTTTGCATATGTAACCTTCATGCCTGGAATTGATTTCCTGCTCTCTTGTATCTGGTGGAATCTCTAATAGACATCAAAGCACAGGTCAAGCAATATTTATTTCTAAACTAGTCCTGTCTTGATTCTTCCCCTATTTCTTATCCCTCTTGAAATATTTTTGTATTGCCTAGTAAGATTATGGGAAGAAAGGGATTCTCCTCTTGCCCCTATCTATCCAATTCCAACTTTTTATTAGCTGTTAACTTGATGAACCACTCAAATCTGGGGTGCCAGGGATGTAGCATCCTTTGGCTTTGGTCTTAATGTTTTGCCTAGTGGAACCTTCCAAAATAATTTCATTGTTTTTCTCTAGAGAAAGAAGTATTTAATAGGGATCATCCAAACACAATTGATCAGGGAATTCTGAGCTCAATAATGAATGTATTAATTCAGTGTAAGTTAAACTACCATGCCCATTCCCCACCAGGGGAAACATTAGTCTGACAACATACTAATCTATGAATAATGATGCCAAAACAATAAAACAGAGGCCTTAGCAATAATCTGAAGCTTATAAATTATATAGTTATTTCTATGCAAGACATAAGGACCATGAAATGTACCCCCTTTCACATGGGACCTGGGCCCTGGATCAAATGGTTTGGATTCTGTTTTGAGATAGCTGACCTCTAAAGGGGAAGGGGAATGGGTTTTCCAGATACTCTCAGCCAAATTTTACTCCAACATGGCATTATTCCAGGAAAATAACCTTAAAAATTTTAGATTTGGCTTACTTTGAGTGTCTCCCTTAAAAAAGTCAGATTCTAGAAAGGTATGATGGTTTCAAAATAAGCATCAACTATAAGATAATCATTGGGTTTTTTTATATCACCAAAAATACTTAAAATACCAGACTCAAGAAAAGTTATTCTGACCAGAACATAAATCACAAAGTTACTATTCATAGCTCCTATGATATCCCCCAATTCAAGAACTATGGACATTTGTGATATTGCTGGATGGATAGATTACATTTTCACCTGAGTTTATTCACTTCACTCAACTCACTCAAAGTTCAGAATTTCTGGTGAGTTAAGTGTACATGGGTCATTGGAGTAGTATGTAGTAGTAGCAAATGCTTCCACATCCAGACCTCTCAATGACTATGGACCTCTTGAATTCACATGGTCATCTTCAAAGCTAGAAACATTCATCTTTTGGACACTGTTCAGTTACCTATTCTTAGGGAAAGAAATACAAAATCAGCTAGACACTTTGAGATCCAGTCTCAGACTCACCTATAAAAGGCTCTTACACATGATTGGAGCTACTACTGGCACTGCTACAGATGAATGAAAAGGAAGATTTCCTTCTTATTAGAGATCAAAGGGAGAATTGCCAGAAACCCAAGTCTCATGCTAAAAAGAGTGGAAGAGTTTATGAAAGTGGAAGTTGTTTATTCTTTTCAGACACTGAATTGATGACTTTTCCTATCTCAGATTCCAATTCTCTTTGTCCTGCACACCATCAGGAAGCCCAAGGGATTGACCAAAAATCTTTGATCAGGTATGCCCTTTAGCAACATGCAGGGCGCATGTTCACCCCGATCCATAGATTCATCTGGTAATGAAAATCCACCTTCTCAATTCTGTGATGACCTAGGTTTGTTATTTCTGCTTTTTGTTTCTTTTTCTAAGCACAGACAACTAATGAGCAATCCTGAGATTGCTGTTCCTAATCTTGAAAGCTACCTTATAAATTCAAGAGGTCTGGAGTCATTAAGAGGTCAAGATATAGGAAGTGCTTTTCCCAGCTACATCTTTCCCAAAGATAATCACTGGTAGAAACCCAGTAGGGGTGGAAGCAAGTTACTCTACTTCCCTTTCAAACAGTTAAAAGTTGCTGCCATTCAGGATATCACCAAGAATATCCAGGAGATAAAGGTAAAGCTGTATAATCAATCAAAAAAAAAAAAAAGAATTTTAAGCTCCTATTGTGGACCAAGCACTAAGTTAGATGCTGGGAACATAAAAACAAAATGAACTCAACCCTCTTCTAGTAGGATGTTCTATTGAGTTCTCAAATGTAAAACATTAAATATGGCATTCCCATTACCAAAGCTCTTGAGGAACTAGAGACATTTCATGATTCTTTTCTCACTGGTGGGTTGGTCCTACTCATTACATTACTAGGTGTGGGAAGAATTATAATATTCATATATGTATGTATACACACATATGCGATAATATGCTTTTTAATATTTTCTGTTTACTTATCAGTGTACACAGAACATCTTTCCATTTGAATATAAGCTCCTTGAAGAAAGGGATCATTCTGTTTTGTATCCACTCAGTGCCTTGAAGATAGTGTTTGAAAAAAATTTTTTTTGAACTGAATTAAAATGGAAATCCTGCCTCTGCCACTTAAGGGTATGGTGTTGAGCAAGTCATTTTACTTCTCAGAGACTCAGTTTGCTCATCTGTAAAATATGAGTTTTAAACCAGCTGGCTTCTCAGATTTCTTCTAGTTATAATTCTATAATCTGGTGATTTTATGGAAGGAGTTTAATCACTCCTCTTCCATTTCATCTTCTACTCCCCAGTGTCAGGGTTAGAGGAATGAAAGTGAAAAGCTTTTATACACAGGAGAATATGAAAAATAACATCTCCCCAAAAAACTCTCCAGGAAAGTCCTACAATAACTTCTTGATATAGCACATCATAAAGAAAATCTCTTGTGGTGGAGGGTGGTAAAAATGTTTAATGGCCAAAGTTGGGGGATGTCTGCATCATTTACAGGTAGACCCACTACTTGGAAGGCCCCAGACTAGCCATGCTTTCTTCCACTCATAAAACTGTGAAGCTATTGAGCATTCTGCCCTGGTATTTCAGATTCAGGGATTTACAGTCCCTGTATATGAATTGGCATTTAAAGTTGTTGCAGATGTGCTTGTAATTTATGGTATGAATTCATTCGGATGAGATTGGCTAAGAACAGCAGTTGTGGGGCCTGGAAACTAACAGAGGTGGTAAACAAAAGTGTGAGAATGAGTGGCAGTATTTCTCCCTTTGGGAAGAGTGGCTAGTGGCATGCCACAGGGGACAATTTTAGGTTTTTTCTTAGTTAACATCTTTATTAATAATCTTTCAACAGAATTAAACAGCTTGTAAATGAACTAGATAGAGCAGAGAGTGAGTGAGAGAGACAGAGAGACAGAGAGAGAGACAGAGAGACAGAGAGAGAGACAGAGAGACATACACACACATACACATACACACAGAGAGACAGAGACACAGAGACACAGAGAGAAACAGAATGAGAGAAACAGAGACACACTCACACAGAGAAACAGAGACAGACAAAGAGAAACCAAGAAACAAAGACAGACACACAAAGAGAAACAGAGACAGAGAGAGAAAGAGAGATAAATAGAAAAAGAAAGACAGAGAAAGAGAAGCAGAGACAGATCAAATTGTAATTTTGTTGGTTTTGAATCAAGGCACATGGGCATTCTGTTGATCAGCAATTCTTTGAAGAATCTGAGAGGAGGAATGAAGGAGTTTGAGATGGATAAAAAGTAGAAAATATTTTAAAAGATTATTTTTATGTTATTACCATTAAAAACATGTCCTGAAAACCTTGGGAGTACATTGGTCTAATATTATAATTAACAAGAACAAAATAAAACTTTCCAACATCTTCTGTTAAATGTTTTTCTTCCTGTCTCTCTTTTCTCTTTTAGTAATGTCACAACTGTTTCTGTCATCTAGGCTCAAAATCCATGGAGTCTGGGGCATCTATAAGTGGTATACTGGATAGAGCACCAGTCCTGAAGCCAGGAGGACCTGAGTTCAAATCTGGCCTCAGACACTTTACACTTCCTGGCTGTGTGACTTTCTGGGAAAGTCACTTAACCTCAATTGCCTCAGAAAAAAATCCATGGAGTTATCCAAAATTCACACTTATTTGGGCAGCAGATAGAATGCTGTATCAGTAGTTAGGAAGATCTGAGTTCAAATGTGAACTCATACACATACATCAGATATATGTCCCTAGGCAAATCATTAAACCTTCTTTGTCTGAATTTCCTCTTCTGTATAATTAGCTATAGAAGGGAATGGCAAACCAGTCCAGTATCTTTGCCAAGAAAATGCCAAATGGGTGAAGAATCAGACTCAACTGAAATGATTGAACAACAGCAGTAACAGCAGCAGCAGGAACAACAAACTTGAAATTTCTTTAAGGCAGGGACTGTGTGGTATCTAAACATTTCATGTCCTGCAGTTCCTAACACAATTGCTCTTACACATTGGTGCTTATTAAGTGTTTATTGTATTTATTTCCTATTCCTTTTCACAAATTGATACTTTTTCAATATTAATCTTATTCTTTTCATTCCCGCTATCATTTTCTTATGAGAATAACCAATTAATATTGAGGGAATCCCTGATGAAAATCTAGAAAAGAACCAACAGGCTTTCACAAAAAATACTCCCAAGCAGACCATTCATCCAATTGACCGAAAGGTTCAGAAAACATTAAATTTAGCTGTGTTCTTAGTTTATTGGCTATAAAAATGCCTTTGACATTGTTGATCAAAATGTATCACAAAACTCTTCCCAATGGATGTCTTCCATGCCCACGTTAAGATCATACACATTGTGTATGATAGATGTATCATTCCTTGATAGATGTAGCATCAGGGATAACTGTTCGATGATGACTCCCTAATTGTTGTCAGCCTAGCTTCTGACACATTGTAGATACTTCATAATTACTAATTTGCTGATTTAACTGATTTGAAATATCAAAGTATCAAGAATGCAGCATAGACTCATCAAAAACATTTTTTTCAATGTGATATTCAAATGATGGGAAAATTTCCCATAGATAGTAAAGTATTTTATACGTGTTTTATTTTGCCAATTTTTCCCCATGTAGATTTTTGAGTGAGATTCATACAATTGCTTAAGAGAATTTGGCCTGACAATCCATACAGGAAGAACTGAATGGATGAAGAATGACTAATGCGTATTCTATAATATGTGACTTAGAAAACACTGCAGTTGAATAATGAGCTGGAATTAGAATGTTGGAGTTCAAATGAATGGCAGACAGAAAATGAATGAGAGAGAAAAGCTACGGTTATGTAGTAGGAATGAAGAATAATAAATGGACAGTGCAGGACTTTACTCAATGTTTAACATTCACAAAATTAGGAGAAGGCCCTCACAGGTTGAGTTGTATGCTTTGTGGAAAACTTATGGCACAGCTTAGAAAGTGCACAAGATGAGCTGTATTCCACTTCTAGTTTCTGTAAGAGAAGGTTTTTTGGGAGAAGAACTTGTGCTGAATAGAAACAAGAAGAAAATTACACAGGTAACTTAGAGGGTTTTGGATTAGTGAGGTAGATCAGAACTTGAATTTGAAGAAGAGAAAATTAGGGGAAATTTAGGAGAAATTGGGAAGATTTTTTAAGACGAAAAATTTCTAGACCCAAATACTGGTCTAGATGATACTTCATGATTGAAAGAGGAGTAGGATCAAAAACACCTTAGGAAGATATTAAATGATTAAGGAAGATGAAGGATGATCAGAGAGCAGAACCTATAGAGGGAAGTAAAACCTGAAAAAGGAAAAAGGCAGTTGGTAAGACAAGGCAGTTACATAAGCAAAGGTTAGCTGACCAATTAGAAGAGAAAACAAATTGACAAGAGTTGGATTGGTGAGTAGGAGAAACTTACAGGAAGCTTGTATAAAACTACAAGGGGATAATTGTAAGGTCATGGACTTGATGTTGAGACTAAGGAAAGGAAGTTGAGTGGATTTGTAAAGTTATTAAAAAGGTGATAATTGGCTACATGCATTTTAATCAGATGCTTAGGATTAAGACAGATACCCACAAGGAGTTTAAAAACAAGATTAAAAATCCCAGCAATTACAAAGAATAGGAAAAATCATTCAGTTACTTGCACAGAGAATGTGATGTTTGCATTTCTGTCATAGTTGAGTGAGTGTTATTTGTATTAAAAATGAAATCTAATCTCCCTCCTGGAGAAGAAGGGGAAAGGAATCAGAAACCATCTCATAATACTCCAGGTTATTGGGGAAAATGAATTGAAGTTATGATGGAAAAAGAGAAATCTAAAGTAGGGAAGGGGAGAACTGACTGTTGTCAGGATGACGGAGAGTAGAAGAATATTGTTGTTATTTGTTCATTGTTTTGAAAGATTACCATGATCTCAGAGAGGTGATTCCATAACTCATTAGTGAGTTGTATTTTGGTGATTTGGGCAACTGCCTCACTTTCTCTTCCAGAACCATATGGGTCCAGTGGCAAGATCAGGGGAACTGAAGATGGCCTGAGGCCTTGGCTTTTTTAAGCTAAGGTCTTTAATAGGTCTTAGTTTGACTGAGGTAACTGCCCATGAATTGATTAAGGCTAGGCAAGAAAGAAATGAGGCAAAGGATAGTCTTTGTACCTAGGTAAAACAAACAAACAAAAAACAAAACAGGAATCAATTTGGGAGGGAAAGATCTTTAGTGTTTCTGGCTAAAAGAACGATAATTGCAATTTATATTTTTTTCTTAGGCAATCAGGGTTTAAATGAAGACCAACAGAGAAGTAAAAGAAGGAAAAGGACTGATGTGGATTAGAATTTACAAACAGATTTGAGGCTTTTCCTGAAGACTATCTCAAACTTGACCTACAAGAGTAGATATCTCAAATTCAATATGTCCAAATCATAACTTCATTTCCTTCTAAACCCTCTGAACCCCCAACTTTCATCTTTCTGTGGAAGGTATCCTCATCCTCCCAGTCACCCAGGCTTACAACCTCAATGCCATCCTTGCCCCCTCAGTCATTCTCTTCAGGCATCCAGTCAATTACCAGATCTTGTCATTTGTACTTTCTTATCTCTAAAAATGTCATCTTTCTTTCAATAGTCACAACCCTGGTTCAGGCCCTCTTTGCCTTTAACTTGGACTCTTGCAATAGTCTTTTAGCTGAGACCTTGTTCCAGTTCTCTTCCACTTCAATCCATTCTGTACTCAACTTCCAATGTGAGTTTTTTTTAAACTGTAGTTCTGATCATGGTAGCAACCCTTGGGTCAAAGAATTCTAGTTGTTCCTTATAGGAAACTCTTACATTTGACATTTAAGATTTTACATAAGTGGGCAAAACTTACAGACTTCTTACATGCCACTTCCCTCCAGATACTCTTCTGTCTAGCTATACTTCCTCAAATACCACACTTCATCTCTTTTCTCCATGTCTTCACACTAGTTCTTCCTCAAACCTGGTATTCCCTGGCATCTCACTACCACCTTCCTTCCTTGAAACTTCCTTAATCTCTATCTTCTTCAGAGTAGCTTACTGCTTTCCAGCTGATGGTGGATTTTCTTTCCTCTTTCTCTATATAAGTTTTATATGCACATAGACATTAAAATGTAAGCTTCTCAAGGGCAGGGAGTATTTTGTCTCACCCCTGAATGACTAGAATGAGGATTCAGAGGAAGAGGAGATCACATATGACTTAGGAATTAGGGAGGACTTTATAGGAAAGATGACACTCAGCACTTCAAGCATAGGCAGAATTTCAATAGGCAAAGTTCAATTAATTAATGAACATTTATTAAATATCCATCATATGCAGGGTCTTATGCAAGATGTTAGGGATACAAAGACAAAATTGCCAAATCCCTGCTCTCAAGGAGCTTATATTCCATTCCATAGAGACATATTTTGTCTCTATATCAGTATCTCTCTATTTATCTTTAACTATTTCTCTCATTTCATTCTCTGTAAACTCCCTTTCTATTTCATTCTCTGCCAATATCAATATCTCTGTACTAGTTAGTTAAAAAAATAAATACATGAAAAAAATTTCATTCCATAATATTTTACTTTTCAAATTACATATGAAGATAGTTTTCAACCTTCTTTGTTGAAATTACAAAATTACAAAAATGTAAGATCTTGAGTTACAATTTTTTTTCTCCCCTTCCCCAAGATAGCAACCAATCTGATATAGGTTATACATGTACAATAATTTAAAACATACTTTCAAATTAGTTATATTGTGAAAAAAAAAATCAGAACAAAAGGGGAAAACTGTGAGAAGGAAAGAGCAAGCAAAAAAAAAACATGGTGGAAATAGTAATCGTCCATCAGTATTCAATTGGATGCAGATGGCATTTTCCATCCCAAGACTATTGGAATTGTTTTGGATCAATGTATTGTTGAGAAAGGCTAAGGCTATCATAATTGATCATTTCACAATTTTGTTGTTACTTTGCAAAGTATTCTCTTGGATCTATGTGTTTCATTCAGCATTACTCATTACTGGAACCGGTTTCTAGAGATTCTTGAGTGTTAGAAACTTACTTTTTTTCAGCAGATAATGGAGAATTAGAGGGGAAAAGAAGAATTAGAAAAGGTTTCATGTAAAATGTGAAGTCTGTGCTTTGAAGTCAGCTGGGGACTTAGTATTTGAACTTGAGTGATAGCTGTGAGAATGGAAAGGAAAGAAGAACTGGAGAGAGATTTTGGAAGTAGAATTGATGGGACTTGGATCAAATGTGATAATGTATCTAGTGCTTTGCAAACCTTAAAACCATATGCAAATGCTATGGCTATGTTATGTTATATACATACAAATGCATATACTTCTATGTATATATATATATATATATATATATATACATATATATACTTGTATGTACAATGTACAAGGCATTCACCTACACATATATACATATGCGTGTATATCTATGTCTATATGTCTCTCTCTCTCTATACACACACACACACACACACACACACATATATATATATATATATATATATATATACTGAGGCAACTTGGAAGTGCAGTGGATAGAAGGTTGGTTTCAGCATCAAAAAGATTAGTACAAATTTCAAACCACACTTGAGATACTCACTTAGCTGTATGATGCTGGGCAATTCTCTTTTTCATTTTCTTCTTCCCCTTTTTCTACTCTTCCTTCTCCTTATTCTCTTTCTTCTCCTTTTTGTATTTTTGATTGAATGATAGTAAATAAAGAGGGAGATACCAAAGATTATAGAACTGGTTTAGGAATAAGATGATGTAAAATATTTGGGAATCTATCTACCAAAGGAAAGTCAGGAATTATATGAGCTAAATTACAAAAAACTTTCCACACAAATAAAGTCAGACTTAAACAATTAGAAAAATATCAAGTGCTCCTGGATAGGTCGAGCGAATATAATAAAGATGACAATACTCCCTAAACTAATCTATTTATTTAGTGCTATACCAATCAGACTTCCAAGAAAATATTTTAATGATCTAGAAAAAATAACAACAAAATTCATATGGAATAATAAAAGGTCAAGAATCTCAAAAGAATTAATGAAAAAAAATCAAAGGAAGGTGGCCTAGCTGTACCTGATCTAAAACTATATTATAAAGCAGCAGTCACCAAAACCATTTGGTATTGGCTAAGAAATAGATTAGTTGATTAGTGGAACAGGTTAGGTTCACAAGACAGAATAGTCAACTATAGCAATTTAGTGTTTGACAAAGCCAAAGATCCTAACTTTTGGGATAAGAATTTATTATTTGACAAAAACTGCTGGGAAAACTGGAAATTAGTATGGCAGAAATTAGGCATGGACCCACACTTAACACCGTATACCAAGATAAGATCAAAATGGGTCCATGATTTAGACATAAAGAACGAGATTATAAACAAATTGGAGGAACATAGGATAGTTTATCTCAGACTTGTGGAGGAGGAAGAAATTTGTGACTAAAGATGAACTAGTGACCATTATTGATCACAAAATAGAAAATTTTGATTACATCAAATTAAAAAGCTTCTGTACAAACAAAACTAATGCAAACAAGATTAGAAGGGAAGCGACAAACTGGGAAAACATCTTCACAGTTAAAGGTTCTGATAAAGGCCTCATCTCCAAAATATATAGAGAACTGACTCTAATTTATAAGAAACCAAGCCATTCTCCAATTGATAAATGGTCAAAGGATATGAACAGACAATTTTCAGATGATGAAATTGAAACTATTACCACTCATATGAAAGAGTGTTCCAAATCATTATTAATCAGAGAAATGCAAATTAAGACAACTCTGAGATACCACTACACACCTGTCAGATTGGCTAAGATGACAGGAAAAAATAATGATGCTTGTTGGAGGGGATGCTGGAAAACTGGGACACTGATACATTGTTGGTGGAGCTGTGAACGAATCCAACCATTCTGGAGAGCAATCTGGAATTATGCCCCAAAAGTTATCAAACTGTGCGTACCCTTTGATCCAGCAGTGTTTCTACTGGGCTTATACCCCAAGGAGATACTAAAGAAGGGAAAGGGACCAGTATGTGCCAAAATGTTTGTGGCAGCCCTGTTTGTAGTGGCTAGAAGGTGGAAACTGAGTGGAGGCCCATCAATTGGAGAATGGTTGGGTAAATTGTGGTATATGAATGTTATGGAATACTATTGTTCTGTAAGAAATGACCAGCAGGATGAATACAGAGAGGCTTGGAGAGAATTACATGAACTGATGCTAAGTGAAATGAGCAGAACCAAGAGGTCATTATATACGTCAACAACGATACTGTATGAAGATGTAATCTGATGGAAGTGGATTTCTTTGACAAAGAGACCTAATTCAGTTTCAATTGATCAATGATGGACAGAAGCAGCTACACCCAAAGAAAAAACACTGGGAAATGAATGTAAACTGTTTGCATTTTTGTTTTTCTTCTCGGGTTATTTTTACCTTCTGAATCCAATTCTCCCTGTGCAACAAGAAAACTGTTTGGATCTGCACACATACATTGTATCTAGGATATACTAGGACAGATTCAACATCTATAGGACTGCTTGCCATCTAGGAGAGGGGGTGGAGGGTGGGAGGGAAAAATTGGAACAGAAGTGAGTGCAAGGAATAATGTTGTAAAAAAATTTCCCTGGCATGGATTCTGTCAATAAAAAGTTACTATAATAAAAAAAAGGAATAAGATGATGATTCTGGTTTTGAAAATACTAAATTGGAAATGTCTAGAAAACCTATGATGTCCTTTTCAGTTCTAACTTTGTGATATTTGGGGATTTTCTGGGATCATTGTATTGCTGAGAATAGCTAAGTCATTCACAACTGATCATTGTACAATATTGCTTTTACTATGCACAATGTTATGGTTTGGATTACTTTACTTTGCATGGGTTCATGTAAATCATCCCAGGTTTTTCCCTGTTCATCATTTCTTATAGCACAATAATATTTCATCACAATCATATATCACAGCGTGTTCAGTCATTCCTCAATTGAAGGCCATCATCTTAATTTCCAATTCTTTGTCACCACAAAAAGTGCAACTATAAATATTTTTGTACCTGTTAGTCATTTTTCTTTAAAAAAAATCTCCTTGGTTTAAGACCCAGTAGTGGAATTGCTGGGTCACAGGATATGCATGGGTTTTATAGCCCCTTGGGAATAATTCCAAATTGTTCCCCAGAATGGTTGGATTGGTTCACAACAATACCAACAGTATATTAGTGTCCAGATTTTTCCTTCCCTCCAACATTTGCTACTTTCTTTTTCTTTCATATTAGCCGATGTGATAGGTGTGAGGTGGTACCTCATTGTTGTCTTAATTTTCATTTCTCTAATTAATAGTGATTTAGAGCATTTTGTTATGAGTATAAATCTATAGCTGACATTATTAGCCCTCAGTAAGTGTTTTAACTAGCCAGAGTTCTTCCTAAAATGTTATTTCTATCGCTAAAAACACTACTCCAGATGTGATCCTTTAAAAATAGAAATGGAAAGGTTCAGGGTCTCTCAAACAAAACTGCAGAATCTGGAGCTAGATCTCATTGAAGACTTTGCATTGTGATGTGATTCACAACTCACTGCCTTATCTCCATCAGTGCCCATAGGCCAATGGCCAGTGACATCTACCCTAAGATAGTTCTAGTATATTAGAAATTCTCACAGACAAACTGATTCTTATTCTCTGGGAGAGCCTCAGGGAGATACAGCAATGGATAGAATGGAGAATAGAAAACTCAAAATGCTGTGGGAACAGTTTCTTGACCTTTCCAAAATCTTTCACCCTGAAATTGTGCTGATGTAATGCCATTCTCAGAACAAGTGGATAGTCTTCCCCCCCACCACAATTATCATTCTCTGAGAATTCCCCTTTCTTCCCATTTTCACGTCATTTTATATTATCAAGATGTGTTCTCTGTCTCTTTCTCTTCTTTATCCCTGTCTCTGATGATGAGGTGGCCCTTCTTGTCAAAGCAAATCCCTCTCAATGCAGAAGTAATTCTGTCCCATCACATCTTCTCTCAGTTTTTCCCACTCTTTTATTTGTCTTCAATTTCTCTCTGTGTACTGACCAATTCCCTATTGCCTGCACATCCACATTTCTCCACACCTCCAAAAAACCTTCATTTAAGCCATCCATTCTTGCTAGCTATCATCCTATATTTCTTCTCCTGTTTGTGGCTAAACTCCTTGAGAAGGCTATCTATAATTAATGCCTTCACTTTCTTTCCTCTCATTCTGTTCTTAACTTCCTGTAGTCTGGTTTTCAGCCCCATCATTCAGCTGAAACTGCTCCTTTCATAGTTACCAGTGATCGCTTATTTGACAATTCTAGTGATCTTTTCTCAATTTTCATCTTTCTTGACCTCTCTATAGCCTTCAACAGCATCAGTCATGCTCATGGCCTCAGTTCTCGCTTCTCTCTAGGCTTCTGTGATGCTTTCTCTCCTAGTTCTCTTCCTGTATGCTCCTTCTCTGTCATTTTCTGGCTCTTTATCCAGGTCATTCCTATTAATCATGGATGTTTTCTGAGACTGTCCTAAGTTCTCTTCTTCCCCTATGATATTTCTTTTGGAAATCTCATTGGTTCCCATGGATTGGGTTTTCATCTTTATACAGATGATTCTCAGATCTTAAGTGTAACCCATCTCCTGACCTCTAGTCTCACATTTCCAACTGTTTATTGAACATCCTGAGTGGGATGTTTTATAGACATTTCAAACTTAAGATGTCCAAAATCTGAACTACTTATATTACCTCCCACTTCTTCTCTTCAAGTTTTTCCCCTTCCTAACTTCCCTATTAACAGGGAGGGTTATACCTTCTAAATCAATGATCAAATGATTTATAAAGTGTCGGACACATAGAAAGCTTTCCTCTTTTTTTTTTTCTTCTTTCTTCATCCTCCCATTCACCAGGCTCACAACCTAGGTTTCTCTTAGCTTTTCCATATGCAATCCTTTATCAAATCTTGTTATTTTTATGTGTATAACATTACTTGCATATGTCCCCTTTTTTGCTCTGACACTGCCACCACTCTGGTAAAGTCCCTTTTCACTCAATGTTTGATTATAGGTTCACCTTGCTAGCAGCTCTTGTTTTTCCCCTACTCCTGTCCATCTTTTCCTTCAACTGTCAAGTGAAAGGTCATCTCTGACCATGTTAACCCCCTGTTCAGCTAACTCTAATGGCTCCTCACTGCCTTTAGTATTAAATAGAATCTATTTGGCTTTTAAAATCCTTTATAAATCTTCTCCTTTCCCATACTTTGAGTCTTATAAAAAAGTAGAAGGCTTCCAGACTTGCTCATCACTCCCAACTATTATCCAATGACATTGACTTCCTTGTTGTTCCTCACATCTGACACTCTCTTCTTTCACATCTGAGGTTGTTTTAAAATTGACTATCTCTTCTGCCTGGAGTTTTTATACTTTTAATGTCTGTCTCCAAGCTTTCCTGGGATCCTTCATGTCTCACTGAAAGTTTTAACTTCTACTAAAAGCCTTTCACAGGCTTGCTTTATCTTAGTGGCTTATTTCTGGCGATCATCTCTAATTTATCCTTTACATATTTTATTGGTTCATGCTATCTCCCCATTGTACTGGAATCTTCTTGAGGTAAGTCTGTTTTTCCCCCTTTTTTGTGTCCTTAGTATTTATCACAGTACCTGGCTCTAACTCAGACTTAGAGAAGTCACCCCAAATATTCGTAGGGACTATTTGTATCTGACCTATGGCAGAGCATTCTGAGCTTATATTGATCTAATTAGCCACAGTTGGACATGCTGTAACTTGACTCTAACAGTGATGTCATTTTAGTCTTCTTCAAGAACGAAGGACACCAGCCAACCAACCACCAGCCAATCAGCCTGGCTCACAATAGACACTTAATAAATGTGGACTGACTGACCCATTTTATATTTCCCCACATAAATTTCATAACTTTCCAATGAATTTTACAAAGGCAGTAATAGAATGAAATGAGTCTCTGACTTTTGTATTGTCATAATATTGCAGCTGTGGTCATTCTGTGGTCACAAATCTCTATGCTTTGTGTGTGTGTGTGTGTGTGTGTGTGTGTGTGTGTGTCCCCAGCACACTCTCCTGTATGATGGCCTTCATATTTGGGATTTGCTATTGCTTATTTGAGGGGTTTATGGGAAACAGGGACTTGAAACTGTAGAGTACAGTGGAAGGAAGATTAGATTTAGAGTGAGGATCCCTATCCATCTCTTCCTTCTTATGTGCATCAGGCATGTCTCTTAAATTTTGGTCTCAGATTCCTGGTCTGTAAAACAATGGACCTTTGATTCAATGGCCTTTAATGCATTTTCTAGCTCTATATTGCTAAACCATTAAATCATTTAATGTGACTCTTTTTTTTTTTAAAGAAACTAGGATTTTTAACGAGGAGAAGAGAAAACAGAGTAGATGGAAAGGTAGACTTTACGTATTGAAAGATGGAGCATGTGGAAGAGAGATAAGAGTCATTCTATTTGTTGACTAATGAAAAAGACATTAGCAGGAGACTGAAGTTTGACTTCAGCCTTATCCTATCTTTGTCTGGGTCTGATTCGGACTGGATAAGTGCTCAGCAGAGCTATTATAATAATACAATATAAGAGTTATAATCTATAATGGTTTATAATCTGTATAATAATATAATCTTATAAAATAGCTCATAATTACTAATACTTCAAGATTTGTAGAATTTTCTAAATCTTTGATTTCATTTGTTTCTCACAACAATTCAAGGAGGTAGATGCTATAATTAACCCTGATGGAGAGAGTATGGAACTGAAGCTGAGAGAGATTATATTAATTGCTCACATATATAGACAGGATGCCACCTACTATGCTACCTATTCATGCCAGGGAAGTCACCAATTATTTATTAAGCCCTTGCTGTTTGCAGTAATAGTGGGGATACAAAGAAAGGTCAAACTACAGACTTGGCTCTTAAGAAATTCATGTTTTTATGCCAGGAGCCTGGAGGAGGCCTCCTTCCCTCTGACTCCTTCTCAGCTAGTGGAATCTTATCCTTGATGGTTACTTTATACCTGCTCTATGCAGGGTTTTTTTGTGTTCTTATCTATTGACATCTTGTCTCTCCTATTTGAAGACAGCTCCTTTCAACCATCAGACACTCTATTTTCACTTTTATTATTAGCCCCAATACTTAGCACAGTACCTGGCATGTAGTAAACACTTAATAAATGCTTCTTAATTGACCGATTGCTGCAGCCAGTGCAGGAAGAGTCAATGCTTGTGAGGAACTGTTTTAAATTAAGCTGCGCCTGTGGAAGTGACTGAGGCTAGTTAAAGCTTGAAATAAATGGGATTGCCAGTGGGGACAACTCACTTGGGTCCCTCTAGCTGGGTCCAAGGTCTGGTCAGCTACTCCTGATGCTGCCAGGGATGAAAAGTTCCCCGAGCTTCTTGGACTCATGCAACATGCTAATATTGTTATGATTTCTGTGGACTTCTCAGCAGTAGGAGACAAAGCTTACAGAGTTTCCAGGGCATCAAGTAAACAGTGCACACACATCCTCAGCAGGATAATTAAAAAGCCCAACATGAGGTGAAATTGGAATTAAGGAAGAAGTGGGCTGGCTATGAATCTACACTGAGTGGCCATTTGGGGCATCTTCCCTGGAAGGGATTGCAAGTAGCAGAGGACATTGGGAAGGGAGGACCAACTTTGATGGATTGCCAAAGTTTTGTCTTGGGACCAAGCATTCTAATCAGCCTTCATTTTCCTCTGCCACCACTGATCAGGGGGAGGCCACCCACCCAATTAGGCAGCCTTGGTAAAGAAAGCTTTTATCAAGCCTTGTTAAATGGAAAAAATAACCAAATGTTCCTGCTGCTTTCAAGGCTTTTTTGAAGTGTGTGTTTTTCTTCAGGAAGAGAGTTTCTGTCCTTCAGGGATCTGGAGAGGGGAGCATTTGAGTTAGCAGGGGAGTTTTCTCACAACAGTTTTCTTAGGACCCCCTTTTCAAAGCTGTTGATGAATGAGTGGTCAAAGACAGACATTTTGCAAAAACATTATATAACAGCACAGTCCTTCTGGCACACAAAGTCTCATGACTCAAGTAGACTTCACTAGTTTCCCTTGTAGAGTTTGTTGGAAGAAATAGGGGATTGCTAGTTTTGTCTTTTTAGATATGTTTTCCTAGGTCACTTTTTGCTCAAAAGCCTTCTGGCAGGATCAATTTCTGGGATTAACAAGTTTGTGCAGAGTGATAAGACAGGTTAGGCAACATTGAAAGGAAAGTACTTTTCCTATAAAAATATAGAGTCCTCCCCCTACCAGTACAGATTGGTGCACGTTCAATACCTTCTAGTTTTAGAGTTGCTTGGGCTACTGAGAAGTTCAGTGGCTTGTTCCACATCACATAACCAGTCTGTGGCAAAGGCTGGCTGTGATCTGAGTCTTTTTGATTTCTGCCCTCAGTCATTTTGTCATTTTACCTTGTGCTGTTGAAAGCAATGGGATTTCTGGTAAATAACTGGAAATTTCCATGTGTATATTGTATTTGAATCTTACAACTAATAGTCATGGAAGTACTCAAATAAGGCCACTTGGATCTAAGTGGAGATCTAAGGAACTCTTAGAAGGAACTCTAAGGAACAGGAAACAGAGACCCAAAAGAAATGATACCAAAGCAATCCAATGGCTCTTTAGTACTGGGAATTATGCCTCCAAACCAGGTGGCCATCTCCCTGTTCCACTCAGTTGGGGAATGAAGGAACAATTCTAAACTAGTATAGGCCCACTGACTCCCTTCATGCTGTTTGGGGTGAGGACTACATCTCTAAGAGTCATTCCAGCTATAAAACAGGTATCTAGATCTCTTCCCATCTTCTGTTTTGAGAATAGTGAGTTCTTATCCCAAAAGCTGGAGTCTTTGAGTTACTAGATTATTAAAGTTATTGGCTGTTTTGTCCTTTGAACCTAACCTATTCCATTGATCAACTAATCTATTTCTTAGCCAAAGCAAATGTTTTTGGTAACTGCTGCTCTATAATATAATTTTAGATCTGGTACAGCTAGGCCACCTTCATTTGATTTTTTTTTATTAATTACCTTGAAATTCTTGATCTTTTGTTTTTTTGTATGAACTTTGTTATTTTTTCTAGGGCATTAAAATAGTTTAACTATGTTAAACATGTTAAAATATATGTTAAGTCCAATATATGTATCCATATTTATACAATTATCTTGCTGAACAAGAAAAAATCAGATCAAAAAGCAAAAAAAGAGATGAGAAAAAATGCAAGAAAACAACTACAAAAAGAATGAAAATGTTATGTTGTGGTCTACACTCAGTTCCCACAGTCCTCTCTGGGTATAGATGGCTCTCTCCATCACAAGATCATTGGGACTGGCCTGAATCATCTTATTGTTGAAAAGAGCCACGTCCATCCAAATTGATCATCATATAATATTGCTGTTACTGTGTATGATGATTTTCTTGTTCTGCTCATTTCACTATCATCAGTTCATGTAATTCTCTCTAGGCCTCTCTGAAATCATTCAGGCAACTTTTGCAAGGACATCTACTGTTGTTCAGTTTTTGTCTTCCCATATATTGTGTGTGTCTTTGGAAAAGTCTTTTGTATGCTGGGCTGTGAGCTGCCTAAGTATTAGGAAATATAACAAAAAGTTTTAGGCTACAAAAATTATGTGGCAAGCTCAGAAAGGAAGGAAACAAGTATTTATTGAAGGAGACAAGAATTGTATACCAGGCACTGTGCTAATATTATCTCATTTTATTCTCCAACAAGCTTGGGAGATAAGTGCAATTATTATCTAAATTTTACAGTTGAGGAAGTTAAGGTACGCAGATGTTGCCCAGCTCATCAATATCTGAAGCCAGATTTGAATTTTGTTTTTGTTTTTCACTCCAGGGTCACTCAGTGACCTCACCTGGCCAGTTAGCGCAGCTATAACGGTGTCCTTGATAACAATTTCTGATCCCTTTCCTCTTTTCTTGGGTATGTCTGTGTCATAATGATGGGACTTATGCATGCAGCAGTAATTGAACCAAGACATTGGGGTTATTTGTGAACAGAAAAGTCCCTTAAATATGAGTAGAAAACATCTCCGAAAGGCAGAAGTCATTTTTCATCTAAAGATCAACCACAGAAATGAATTTGGGCTTTATTAGCACATAGTGCTTAATAAATGCATTTTTACTTATTAATTACTTTGTTAATTTGTCGTTTCTACTTATGGGAGTTTATGGCCTCTTTTTGAGATGTCTTTAAGGCTAAGACAGAGGGCCCTATTTACACTATGTACATATTTGACCATATCACTGCTCAACTCAAGCATCTTCTGTGACTCCCTTTTACTTTTAAGATAAATTCTTTTGCTTGGAATTTAAAGTCTTTTCAGTCTGCTACTGGCTTACTTTTCTAGACATTCTGTATTATTTCCCTTTTCTCCTTAATGTTCTTTTACTATCACCTTTACGCATTTGCACAGTCTGTCTTCCATGCCTGGAGCCTAAATTTTCAAACCTCTCCTTTAAGTATCCTTAGCTTTCATAAAGTGTGATGTGTGGGTTAGCACCCTAGATGCCTTAGAAT
Source organism: Sarcophilus harrisii (assembly GCF_902635505.1). Lineage (NCBI taxonomy): Eukaryota > Metazoa > Chordata > Mammalia > Dasyuromorphia > Dasyuridae > Sarcophilus > Sarcophilus harrisii. The sequence goes on along the minus strand of NC_045427.1, from coordinate 638,845,688 downwards.
CAGCCAGAGTCAGGATAAGCAAAAGTCCTTGGTCTTTATGGGGAGAAGTGAAGGGAATGGACACAAGCTCTCCATAACCTCTCTTCATCCACTGCAAAAGTGACTCTGGCTTTTATTATTCTACCCACTAATCCCTCCTACAATTCTCTGTATACACCAAAAGTTTGAGCCAGCACAGAATAGGGGGAAGGGCCCTTTTCTTAGCATATGTTAATAGAGTTATTGGCCAATAGGTAATTAGCCTTAAGTGCTCCGTTGTCTGATTCCAGTACACCTACTCAGAGTTTCAGACCTTTACAATAAAATGTCAGTTCAGATGCCTTAAGCCTTCCTGAAGCCTTCACTGATTCCCCTTATTATTAGAGTTCTCTTTTTAAACTAATGTCTTAATAGTAGACTAAATTAATCATTTTTTTTCTGTAAAGGATAGGGTCTGTTGATAATAGATTCTATCCCACTATAGGTAATTAACTTTGTCAGAACTGTATGAATAGGGGCTTTATATCTCTTTGAATCAGTCATTAAATGATAAATTTGGTCATGTTCTAAGAAACTTATATAGGAGGGAAGAGCTAACTGAGGACAAGATAAGGGTTAAAGTACAGAGGAAGGATAAAGTTCATACAGAGTTGGAGAAAAGTAATGGTAGAGCAGGAACAAATAGCAAAGTGAGACTGAGTTGTGACAGAGAGGGGAGTTACTGAGGAAGACCATTGGCTATATCAGCATTTTGAAGAAGAATAGGAGTGATGCTATCTGTGTACCTGCTTCTTCAAGGACTGAGGGAGGACCCAAGAAAAAGTCATCTCTTCCTGTAGTTTCTCCTCCTGTTGGTGTATCCACAGACATAATGACATAATCTACTGTTTCATTGCTCACATGTACTCAGTTACCTGAATTTTGGCTCAATTATAAGAAGGCCAAAGATTAACTAGAAAGAAATAACTAAAAATTAAGACTGAGAATCTAACCTTTGCCTAAATAGTAAGATGTTCCTAATTAAGGGATCAGAGCTATTGTAATTGAACTAATTTTTATCTAAAATAAATTCACTAAAGTCATAGAGGAAAGAACCACATTGACTCCAGAGGCCATTATATTTCCCCTTATTAAAACAAGCTAATTATTGTAATAGAATATTGCACTGCAGTTGTGACAAGAGTCAACAGGTTAAGCACTAAAACTAATTTTTTTTCCTAGGCCTGCAGTAAAAGAGACACAGTGCTCAGGATGAGAGAAGTCTGACTCCATGATCTTCTCCCCTGTTTACAACTGGAGTCAGGAAGACATCAGTTTTAAATTCTACTTTATACACTGACTTTCTATGTGATTCTGTGACACTTACCTTCAGTTTCCTCACCTTCAAAATAGAGATAAAAATATTGCTTCATAAAATGAGATAATATATGGAAAGTGCTTTGTAAGTCTTAAAATGCTATATGGATAATAATAATAATAATAATAATAATAATAATAATAGTTATGTGCAGAGAAGGGTGACTAGGAGGATCAAAGAACTGGAGAACATAACTCTGAAGAAATTGGAAAAATTGGGAATCTGGGCATCTTTGGCCCAGAAAACAAAAGATTGGACCATGATCAAAATTATGATCACTAATTGTAAGTAGTTGAAGGGATTTTATGAGGGAGGGGAATTACACTCATTTTTCTTAGCCTTAAAGAAAAAAAAGAACAAGAAATGAATGGAAATTTCAGAGGAAAATTTTTTACTTAATGTTAGGAAATAATGTCCCAACATTGAGAACTGTCCCAAATGAAATGGGCTCCTTCAATGGCAGAAGCTTTACTCCCATTGGAAGCCTTCAAGCCAAAACTGAATGATCACTTTGTGGGTGTTTTTTAGGAGATTCTTCAAATAAAGGTTGGCCTTGGTGGTTTCCAAGATCCCTCCTTTTCTTAAAAGATTTTGTGAGCTGTTGTTGGAAGTTGAAAAGAGGCAAATTCAGGCTTGATAGGAAGGCTCAACTTTCTTGTGGCTAGAATGATCCCAGGGTTCAGTGGGTTACCTTGGCAGACCATTGGTTCTTTGTTTTTGTGTAGCAAAGACTGATTGACCACTTGTCAGAGAGGCTGCAGGGAGATAGATTCTTACTCAGTTATAGATTGGGTCAAATGTCTGACCCTCTGGTTCTTCACTTTTGTGACTTCATGTGAATATAACCTACACACACACACACACACACACACACACGCACACTTTTAACAAAACTTATTCCTGAGAAGAGTGTTTTTAGATGATTTGAGGATTGAACAAATACCTCTTGTCATCCTTGTCTTTCTCTGCCTTTTAATTCTCTGCCTATGGACACTCATTTTTTTTTTCTTTTTGCTGAGCACTTTTATTTTTGGAGAGATTTTTATTTCCTGCCCTTGAAATCACTTATGTGTTGGCAGACCAAATGTGGAGCACTTCTGGGAAGAGAAAGAGTATCTTCCTGCAGAGACAATTGATTGCTATAGTGTGGGATGGGAAATTGAAGGCAAATCTATATGTCCAGGTCACCCAAATTGCCTGTTTATTCCCTTCACTTCTGCTTCCTTTCCTCCCACCATTTCCTCTCTCTTCTTCTTCCATCCCTCCTTTAATGACTTAAAGGGCAATTGTACCTGTAGATTGGTAGTAATAGTGTTATTCTTTAGCTTATGTGGCCAGCATCTGGCATATAATATTGTTATTGTTGTTCGGTCATTTTAAGTTGTGTCTGGCTTCTTGGGACCTAATTTGGGATTTTCTTGGTAACGATTCTGGAGTGGTTTGCCATTTCCTTCTCCAACTCATTTTGCAGATGAGAAAACTAAAGCAAATAAGATTAAGTGACTTATCCAGGCTCACACTATTAAGTCCCTGAGTCTAGAAGATGAATCTTCCTGACTTCAGACTCTATCCACTTAGGGCCACTTAAAAGAGGCATATAGTAGGCACTTAATAAATACTTTTTGGGTTGATTTTCAACTCTAAGTCCTTTTTTCTGTTTGATCCACTTCTACTTTGCTGATCCAAGTTTCTCCAAGTGATACAATGAAGGTCTTAGACTGGCCTATATCAAAGATCCTTTCTAGCTCTAAATCCTCTGATCCATGTCCACATTGAGTAGGTCATAGCTTTCATTACTGGACAGACCCAGGCTTCTCCATTGGTAAGAGAATCTTCCTCAATTGAGTTCCCGGAAGCTAGGCAGCATCTGAGTGGAATGGCTTAAGGGACCGAGCTCTTCACAGGTGTTCATTGAGGAGGGCCCTTCCATTCCCATTTCTATTCACAGTTCATTAGGTTGCTTCTGATTTTGAGCATTTGAAGAGGTTTGATTCAAACAGAGCCATTTTGTTCAATTTATTTATGATGCCAGGTTACTGTTTTGTTGCACTTTGAGGACTGAGTGGAAAGCTGTGATTTTTCTTCAGAAGGGCAGAATCTTAAAATAAATGTTTTGATACACAATGCTCTCCCAGAATGTCTACATGCATGTTGGAGTTCCGTTGGTGATGGAATCTCCAGGAGTCTTTCGCTATCTTCATTTGAGTGTTAATTCCTTTTTACTCCTAAAATGTCATATTAGGGATATTTGGAAATCTCAGAAAGATTGGGAAAGATGAGTGAACAGCCTTTAGAATACATGATGTTTTTCAGCATATCTGGTGTTCAATGATGGGTATTTTCATGAAAGATATTGATTGACATAAGGAAAATCTTCCCTCTGATCTGTAATCTTCTAAAGTGGAACAGGCTGTTTCAGGAAAGCATGGGTTTACCCTCACTGGAGAACTTCAGATAAAAGCCAGATGACCATTTATTAGGCAGGGTATAGAGGGAAATCTTGATCAATTTACACTGGACCTTGAAGTCCCTTTTGTCTTTGAGATTCTATAATTTTATTTTGCTTCTCTAAACAACCTTTATTTTGGGGACAAATTGTTACAGCAAAAAAGAGCCCTGAATCTTGTGCCAGAACAACTGGCTTGGACACTAAGCATTCATCCTCTTTGACTCTCTACACCTCAATTTCCTATATGCAAAATGAAGGCAACAGTATCTTATAAAGCTGTAGGAAGGAAAGTGGTATGTGCACCTTAGAGTGGAAGAGAAATATGAATTATTAGTTATTGGTAATCAGATTTTTTCCTGTACTAGGGAGACATACCATTATTGATTTCTCTTTTCATGAATGTAGATAGAGATGAACCATTTTTCACTTTAGGTATAGGAGCCCAAGACTCCAGATGAGTTTCCCACCTTTCACTTCTCTCAGTTCCCAACTTTGTGTAACAATCATTTCTGATAATTCAATGAAGTCTTTAAATGACTGCCAAATGTAGTGGGGATTAGATCCATCTCTATGGGACCATTAGATAGTTCCCTGTTTTCACTAGGATTTTTTAAAATTAAACTTTAAAAAACCCCTCAAAACTAATCCCAAATAAATCTATCATAGTGGAACATATCAGTAAGATCACCTCTTGTTTCTGTGAAAAAAAAATCCTGATTGGAAATTATTCAGATACTTTTCCCATTGGTGACCTTCCTTCAGAGAAACCTTTAGAACCTATGAGGACATGGATTTAGAACTGGAGGGAGCTTTAAAATTCAAACCTTTCATTTTACAAATGAGAAATTAGGCTCAGATTAGTTGAATTATTTGTCCAGTGGCAGTAAAAAGTGAGCTTCTGAGGAATGAGTCAAATTTAGGTTTTTTCACTTCAAGTACAAGGCTCTTCCTACAGTACCAACAGTTAACCCATTGTTTTAAGTTAACTCCTCTTCAAGTTAAAGAGGTAATCTTGGATTGCTGTAACAGGAAAGAAATTTCTCCATACATGAAGCTTAAAGTTGTCTATCTCCATAAGTGCAAATATATTTCAGGCATCCCTATCCTGCTTGATAGCCAGAGATGCCTTTATTGTCAAAGATTCCCTGCTCTTGGAGAGTTTCATATTATAATTGAGGACATAACACACAAATAAGTAGTTATGTATAAGATAAATACAGACCATATGGAAAGTAACCTGGAGAGGATGGGCTTAACAGCTGGGAAGAACTGGAAGGCCTTCTCAAGAAGCTGCTGCTTGAATTGAGTCTTGAATTAAGCCAGGGATCTCAAGAGGCAAAGGTGAGGAGGGAGGGTATTCTAGATATATGGGATTTAGTTCTACATGGCACAATCATGGGAGATGGAGTGTTATATCAAAGGAACAGTAAGTAGAATAATATTGTAAAACCAGATTTCATAGAGGAAGGCAATGTGTGAGAAGATAAGAAAGATGGATCAGGTTGTAAGGAACCATAAATTCCAAACAGATCATTTTGTACAATGCAGTTTAGTAATTAGAGAAATGACATAGTCAGACGTACACTTTAGGAAAATCACTTTGGTACTTGTGTGAAACAGATGGGAGTGGGAGAAAGATTTGAGTCAAGGTGACCAGTTAGAAAACTATTGCAACACTCTAGGTGAGAAGTGAAGAAAACCTGCACTAGAATGGTGGCTGTATGAATGGAGAGAAAGGGTATGTTCAAAAGATGTTAAGATTTGGCAATGGATTGGCTGTGTGGGATAAGTGTGTGTGTGTGTGTGTGTGTGTGTGTGTGTGTGTGTGTGAGAGAGAGAGAGAGAGAGAGAGAGAGAGAGAGAGAGAGAGAAAGAGAAAGAGAAAGAGAGAGAGGAATAAAGAATGTCATTGAAATCATGACCTTAAGAGACCAGGAAGATGATGATAGCTTCAATGGTAATATGGAAATTTAGAAAAGAAAATGATTTGAGGTCAAAGATTAGTTATTTTTGGTAAATTGAATTTGAAATGCCTATAGGGTATCTAGTTTGCAATGTCTAATAGACAGCTGGAAATGTGGAATTGTACCTTATAAAAGAGACTAAGGCTGGAAACAAAGATCCAGCAAAATAGCAAATGATAGTTTAACCCATGGGAACTGATAAGACAATCAAGTGTCATACTATAGAGGGAAATGAAAAGAGGGTTCAGGGTAGGGATTTGATGGATATCCATAGTTGGGTTTTACAGATAACAAAAAACCAGTTGAGAGGACTCAGAAGTTGTACTCAGATAGAATGAGGAGAGATCAATGTCAATATACCAAGACAGAACATATAATCCAGGAGGAGAATGTGAAATATTGTCAAAAACTGCAGAGAGATCAAGAAAGGTGAGTATTAAGAAAAGGTTATTATACTTGATGATGAAGAAATCACTAGTAACTTTGGAGAAGGCAGTTTAAGTTGAATAATGAAGTCAGAAGCCAAGTTGTAATGGGTTTGGAAGAGCTCAATTTATATATGAAAAAACTTCTCACTGTGACATAGCTGACAAGTGGAGCAGTCCACCTTCTTTCCAGGAAAATCTCTTCTTGAGGCTTTTTGTTCTCTCTACTAAAATAATTTCTCAATAATCCTACTCCGTAGAAGTCTTCCTTATAACAAAGAGAAATAGTCAAGTAAAAACAACCAATAGAGATGATATCTAATGGCACACGGATGTACCGTACCCACAGCTTACTCTTTTTTTTTTAATTTTTAAAATTTTTTTAAAATTTTTATTTAATAACCTTTTATTTACAGGTTATATGCATGGGTAACTTTACAGTATTAACAATTGCCACACCTCTTGTTCCAATTTTTCACCTCTTACCCCCTTCCCCCTCCCCCAGATGGCAGGATAACCAGTAGATGTTAAATATATAAAAATATAAATTAGATACACAATAAGTATACATGACCAAACCGTTATTTTGTTGTACAAAAAGAATCAGACTCTGAAATCTTGTACAATTAGCTTGTGAAGGAAATCAAAAATGCAGGTGGGCATAAATATAGGGATTGGGAATTCAATGTAATGGTTTTTAGTCCTCTCCCAGAGTTCTTTCTCTGGGCGTAGCTGGTTCAGTTCATTACTGCTCCATTGGAAATGATTTGGTTGATCTCATTGCTGAGGATGGCCAGGTCCATCAGAACTGGTCATCATATAGTATTGTTGTTGAAGTATATAATGATCTCCTGGTCCTGCTCATTTCACTCAGCATCAGTTTGTGTAAGTCTCTCCAGGCCTTTCTGAAATCATCCTGTTGGTCATTTCTTACAGAACAATAATATTCCATAATATTCATATACCACAATTTATTCAGCCATTCTCCAACTGATGGGCATCCATTCAGTTTCCAGTTTCTAGCCACTACAAAAAGGGCTGCCACAAACATTCGTGCACATACAGGTCCCTTTCCCTTCTTTATAATCTCTTTGGGATATAAGCCCAGTAGTAACACTGCTGGATCAAAGGGTATGCACAGTTTGATAACTTTTTGAGCATAGTTCCAAACTACTCTCCAGAATGGTTGGATTCGTTCACAACTCCACCAACAATCACAGCTTACTCTTTATTGAAAAGTTCACTTCCCTTTGTACTATTCTTTTCTTCTTTCCATCTGTGAAAGATGAAAACAGGGAGAACAGAATAGCATGGAAGATAAAATGCTGGATGTGGGATCAGGAAGACTTGGGTTTAAATACCAGCTCTGCTTAGGTGTATGACCAGGGCAAAACTTCAATTTGTCCATTTGAAAAACAAAGAGTTTATACTGGATGAATCTGAAATATCTTCCCATTCTAAAAAAAAAATGATCCTTTTGAGAAATTTTTATCTGAGGGTATGAATTTTCTAGAAATGTGTGTGTCCCCTCTGATGCTTTCCCATGGTGATGAGCATTATAATGATCAGTAGTGGTGGCCCCAGGGATCAGGGTTTTGTAGAAGGTTCTAGTCAGGAAACCTACTGATAACAATCTGTAGCTTCAAATATGGCATGTCTTTAAAGTCTTAGTGTAACTGTAAGCTTTGATAACTTCAGTAGGTCAAAGGCCATTAAATCATAGTAAACATCATTTGAAAGGTTTATTATTTAAATTTCCTTTACACTTATGTAGTTTTGGGAATTTTGAAGAAGGCACTTAAAATGTTAAATTTTAACAAAGCAGAGCATCTTCTCATTATGCATTGTGTGTATTAAGCAGTAATCAATTTGAAACACCAAGCAGTAATCGATGAAAATTTTTACATTTGAACAGTAGCTAGAGATATGTGGAGGGTTAAGAGTAATTAGGCTGAATTTTAATAGTAAGCATATTAATATTAAAATAATTAATGTTTCAAATTTTTTTTAGAAGTTTGTACCATATATACTTCCCAAGTTATGAAAGCTTAAAACCAGACTGACTTTTGGGACACCTTTTATGTTTCTCCTCTCCAAATTCCCCTCTATATAGATGCCAAAATGATATTTCTAAAGCACAGATTTGACCATATCCCTCTATGATTCAACAAAATTTTGTGCTTTCCTAATGTCTCTTTGATGACTTATAGATTCCTCTGGCATTTAAAACCCTTCATAATCTGGCTCCACTATCTGGATTGATTTCCCATTGGTCCTTCTCCCATTCCATTTATTCTGGTTTACTTGCTGCCCTCCTAGCTGAATTATACCCCAAAGAAGAGAGTGGAAATAACATGAGTTTGGCAAGTAAACCCCCACCACCATCTTGATCATTTTCTTCTCTCAAACTGTTGCTGAACTCAAGAGCCTTGAAAATCTCAATGCTTTCTGCTTAGTGCCTTCAGTTATCATCCTAGAAAGTAGCCTCTGTGGAGATATGGCCTGGCCATTGCTCCTACAGTTACCATAGCCACAGCTATTGAAACCTCAGAAAATAGATCTCCCCATCAAAGTCCTTGGTATTATCAGATGATTACACATTTGAAATTGTTACGATATCTGTGGGAAATGACATTAAAGAAGAGCAGTTACCATCTGCTTTGCTGCAATCCTCTAAGGACTATGGGACCTTTCTATGTGACTTGCAACTGAAACCTTCCTTATGTAGTATTCCCCTATTACAATGTGAATTTCTTGAAAGTAGAGACCATCTTATTTGTTTTGTATTCCTTGTTTTTAGCAGATTGGTACAATCTGCAATAAATACTCTTACATGTTTTTCTCATTCATTCATTCTCATATCTGTCATTGCATCTTCTCACTTGTCTCATTTATTGAAATACTCTCCCTCTTTACTTCCATCTCTTTGAGTCTCTAGCTGCTTTCAAAGGCAAACTCAAATGGCCCTCCTATATGAACTTTTCCTGATACCTCTTATTGTCATTCCTCTTTCCAACTTCCTTTGGATTGAATGATTAGAAATGCTATTTGTACATTGCCTTAAAGCTTGTAAAGTACTTTATGTGCATTATTTTCCTTGAACTTCATACTAACTCTGGAAGAGCAGCACTCTAGGTACTTTTGATTCAATTTTATTTTTATTTTGTATTAAAGCTTTTTTTTTCAAAACATATGCATGGACCATTCTTCAATGTTAGCTATTGAAAACCTTGTTATCCAATTTTTCCCCCTTCCCCCACACCCTCCCCTAGATAACAAGTTGAACATGATAGAAATATATGTTAAATCCAATATATACATAGAGATTTATACAATTATCATGCTGCAAAGAAAAATCAAAGCAGCAAAAAAAGAGAAGCAAAATAAAATGCAAGCAAACAACAACAAAAGGAGTGAATATGCTATATTGTGAACCACATTCAGTTCCTACTGTCCTCTCTCTGGGTATAAATGGCTCTCTTCATCACTGAATAATTGGAATTGGTTTGAATCATCTCATTGTTGAAGAGAGTCACATTCATCAGAATTGATCATCATGGAGTATTGTTGTTGCTGTGTACAGTGATGCCTGGTTCTACTTATTTCACTCAGCATTAGTTCCTGTAAGTCTTTCCAGGCCTCTGTGAAATCATCCTGTTTGTCGTTTCTTACAGAACTATTATATTCCATGGAATTCATATACCATAACTTATTCAGTCATTCTCTAGTTGATGGGCATCCACTCAGTTTCCAGTTTCTGGCCACTACAAAAAGGGCTGCCACAAACATTTTTGCACATGTGGTTCCCTTTCCCTCCTTTAAGTTCTCTTTGGGATATAAGACTTGTAGAAACACTGCTGGGTCAATGGGTATGCACAGTTGGATAACTCTTTGGGCATAGTTCCAAATTGCCCTCCAGAATGGTTGGTTCAGTTCACAACTCCACCAACAATGTACTAGTGTCCCAGTTTTCCCACATCCCCTCCAATATTCATCATTATCTTTTCCTATCATCTTAGCCAATCTGACAGGTGTGTGATGGTATCTCAGAGTTGTCTTAAATTGCTTTTCTCTTATCAATATGATTTAGAGCACTTGAGGACAAGTAGTTTCAGTTTCTTCATCTGTCAATTGTCTGTTCATATCCTTTGACCATTTACCAATTGGAGGATGGCTTGTGATTCCATTTTAGAGATAATAAAACAAGGTTTAGTAATTTTCCCATGGCCATGTAGCAAACAATTGCTGAAAGTGCTATGCATTCTCAGGCTTTCCTCATTCCAAGTCTGATGCCCCTCACTAGTATAGCGTACTGCACTTTCTACTTTGTACTGCATTTATACATGTTTGTGTTGTATTTCTCCAAGTAGAATAGAAGCTTCCTAACTTCAAGGACTCTTTCCTTTCTCTTTTTATATCCCTAGTGCCCACCTCAGTGCCTGACACGCTTAAATAAATGCTTGTTGATCCCATCAAATTGAATTAATGGGAAACGATATTCAGGGAAGAAAAAAAAATGGTTGCAGGTGGTCTCTTGCAATTAGTGACTTTCCCATCTTCCTATTTCCTTACTCAAACAGGAGAAGCATACAGACAACAGGAGCTATTGGGGATTTCCCATTACTTTGTTAAAATCATGAGTGGCCTGTCATTTACTCTATTATGCAACTGAAAAGGACTTTTCATTTAATTTTTTTCAGTTTTCTGGTGGTATTGGTATTACACAATTACAGTTCCTGCCATTTATCACCTTGTGAAATAACTGAGGTAGATTTGCTTCTCATCACATTTATCATATTAGCAGGAACTAGAAAGACAACCTTGGCTAACCGCTCTGCACCACGTAGTGCCTTAGTTAGTGACTGGTATTGTCTGCTTTTTCATTCCAAGCTCTTGCTTGGAGGGATCACTATATCCTCCTTCCAAGTGCTTTAACATTTGGATTGTTCCTTAAATATGATATTATTTTCCACCAGAAGTAGCTAAAGAACTTTACCTGGAAGAATTAAACATTAGAGGCAGGACGGAGACACACACAGAGAAAGATACATATATATGTACATACATATATAGAGACAAAGAGAGATACACACAGAAACAGGGAGATAGAGACACAGAGACAGAAAGAGAAACAGACATAGAGAGAGGCTGAGTGAGAAAGGAAACAGAGAGAGACAGAGAGAAAGACAGAGACGGGGGGGAAGGGAGACAGAGAGACAGAGACAAGGAGGGAGAGACAGAGACAGAAAAAGAGAGATAGACATACAAAGAGATATTTAGAAAGAGATAAAGAGGGAGAGACAAAGAGAGACAGAGACAAAGAGGCAGAGAGAAACAGAGACACACAGAGACAGAGAGAAACAGAGATAGAGACAAAGTCAGAGAGAGTGAAACAGAGACAAAGACACATTCAGAGAGAGAGACAGACACACAGAGAGAAACAGAGAGAGGAGAGAGACATAAAGAAAAAGACAGAGAAAGAGACAGGAAAAGAGAAGGAGAAAGGAGAGAGAGGTATGGCAAAAGAGAGAGGGAGAGAGATGGGAAAATGGGAAAAGAACAGCAAAAAAGAGAAAGTAGGAAGAGGAGTGAGAGTAAGAGTGAGAGATAGATTGATAGAGACAGAGAGAAACCGGGACAGAGAGACAGAGACACTCAGAAATACACATCCACATAGAGGGAACAAGGGAGGAGGAAAACTAGGCCTTTCCATTTCTTTTTACTCGTATGTTTAATTGAATGACTCCATGTGGTAATTCTAAGGACTCCTTAGGATGTTTGTCTCAACTCCAGATATTCAATTTGGGAAGAAAGGAAGTGTCTCTGGGGCAAACAGCTGAAGCTTTATATGGAGGAGAAAATGATCATTTGCTCAAGGGACTTATCTCTATATTTTTTCTCTATATAAAACAGGATTTAAAAAAAAAGCCAGACAACTTCCCCTAAATGTGATGGGAAGTAATCTGCAAATAGTTTTTCAAGTGCTTGGCTATCTTGCTTGGTTTTAGGGATGGTGTGGAGGGTGATGTTCACAAGAGAAGACCCAAGTTCTGCTTCTCATGTCGGGGTATTATCTCTGTGACCTTAGCAAGAATTCAACCTCCCTTTCCCAAGCAGGTATGTACCTTTTTAATCTACTCAACACATTGACTTCTCTGGTGCATCTCCCCCGCCCCCAACACTTCTAGTCAAACTTTTGCTATGCCAATGACTTTCTGATTGTTTTTCCTGTCTCAAGTCCCTCCTCCAATGCCTCTTCCAGTGCATCCTTTAATCATCGATCAAAATAGTCTTTCTTTTTATTTTTTTTCAAAATGGTCTTTCTAAAGCAGAGATCTGAACATGTCATCTCTCTATTAAGTTAACACCAATTGGCTGCTTCTTATTACCTCAAGAATCAAATATCAAATCTTTCATTTGACTTTTGTAACCTGACTCCTTTCTACCTTACATTCTTTAACTTTATTTCCCCCTTATATTTTGTCATTCTTACTCTTCTGCAAACATGAAACTCCATCCCTTGACCCTTCTTACTGTTCTCTGTACTTGGAATTTTCTCTGACAGCCTATATTTTATTTGTAAAAATTACATGCAATTTTTTTTCTTTTATTTAAAAATTTTTTTGAGTCTAATTTCTTTTCTTCTTCTTTTACTTTTCTTTCCCTCTAAGGTTCATTGCGTACTAATCTATGATCCTTTAATCTAGACAGACTAAATTATCAATGAGGATACATCTCCCCTTTTCCATGAGAGAAATCCAAATATTGATTCTAACTTTCATGGAGAAAAGAAATTGCAAGATATAACTTAACTAGGGAATACTAAAAGAGAAAAAAATAATACCATAGCAAAACATACTAAGAAATACAACAAATAAAGGGGCCTATTTTAAGTGTATTTTCATTTATTTTATTAAATATTTCCCAATTACATGTATATATTATTTAATACTGATTTTTAACACTTTGAGTTCCAAATACTCTCTTTCCTTCCTATCTATACATCCTCCTTGAGAAGGCAAGAAAGTTGATATTGATTATACATGTGACCATTCAAGACATATTTCTACTTTATCCATGTTGCAAAAAAGAGCAAAAAAAGAAAAAAATAATAAATTAAAAGAAAATATGCTTCAATCTTTATTCAGAGTTCAACAGTTCTCTTTCTGGAGGTGGATAGCAATTTTCATGTTGGGTCTTTTAGAATTATCTTGGATCATTGTCTTGATCAGAGTAACTAAGTCTTTCACACTTGATCATCCTTACATTATTGCTATTCTCATGTCAGAGCATGGGTCTAGTTCTTCTGACATCACATTGCATGAGTTTATATAAGTATTCCCAAGTTTTCTTGAAACCCTCCTGTTTATCATTTCTTATAGCTTACCATCTTATACTACAACTTGTTGAACCACTCCTCAAATGATGACATACCCTCAATTTCCACTTCTTTGTCACCACCAAAATACTGATATAACTTATTTTTATACCCTTTTCTTTGATAACTTTAGGATACATATCTAGTAGGAGAATTGCTGGATCAAAAGATATGCAGAGTTTTATAGCCTTTTGATTGAACTAGTTCTTAACTTCATTATTTCTTCATGTGTTTTATTTTTTCAGATTCCCTCCAGTATTTATTTTCCTTTACTGTCATTTAGCCTATCTTATAAGGGTAAAGTGATATCTCAGAGCTGTTTTAAATTGTATTTATCCAATCAGTAGTGATTTAAAACATTTTTTCATATGATTATTGATGACAGCTTTAATATCTTCTAAAAACTTCCTGTTTATATCTTTTTACCATTTATCAACTGGGGAATGCCTCATTTTTATAAATGTATCTAGATTACCTATACAATTGAGAAATGAGACTCTTATTAGAGAAAATTGTTGTAAAAATTTCCCCCAAATTTCCTGTTTTCTTTTTAATTTTGGATCATTAATTTTGTTTGTGTGAAAGCTTTTTAATTTCATGTAATCAAAATTATTCAATTTATTTCTTGTGATCCTTTCTGTTTCTTTTTTTGTCATAAATTCTTTCCCTGTCTATGGATCTGACATGTAGTTTTTCCATGCTCCCCAAATTTACTTATGATATCACTCTTTATGTCTAAAGCATGTATCCACTTTGACTTATTTTGATATATGGTATGAAATGTTAGTCTGTGCTTAGTTTCTGTCAAATGACTTTCCAGTTTCTTCATCGATTTTTGTTTTGGAAATTGAGAGGATACCCACTAATTGAGGAATGATTGAACAAGTTTATAAATTAATGGAATACTATTGAAATACAAGAAATCTAAGGAGAAAGATTTCTAAAAAATCTGGACTTAGATGAACTGATGCTGAGTGAAGTGAGAACATTGTAATAGAAACAAGAAACATTGTGTTATTAACTAAGATAGACTTCTCATCAATATAGTGAACTAAAACAATTACATAAGATTTATGATGAAAAATGCATCCTAGAGAAAGAACTGAGTCTTAATGCAGATGAAACATACTTATTTTTACTTTTTTGGTTTTTTCTTTCTTTTGGTTTTCCCCTTTTGTTCTGATTCTTCTTTCACAACATGATAATGTGGAAATACATTTAATCTGATTCAGTATGTATAATCTATATTAGATTGCTTATTGTCTTGAGAAGGGAGTTCTGGGTGAGGGAATGGGAAAAAGCTTTGGAAGTCAAAATTTTATAAAAGTGAATGTTGAAAACTATCTTTACATATAACTGGAAAAAATTAAAAAAGATATTAAGTTGGAATAAAACCCCAAACCAAAATACAAAACAAAATAAACAATAAAAACCAAACCCCCAAATCCCAAACACCTTATCAAGTCTCTCTTGAATTTTCATTCATGTTTCTTTCATTTTTAGACTTTTCTAGCATCTTATAATAGAAAGTCAGATTTTCTAATCAGCTCTGATATTTTTCATAATGAATGCTTCAAATTCCTTTATTTCATTAAATATTATTTTTTTTAACCTTTAAACATTATACTCAACTTTTCTGGGTTGATTATTTTTGTCATAATATTACATCTTTCACCTTCTGGAATATCATACTCTAAGAGCTGTTTCTTTAATGTGGTAGCTGCTAAGTCTTGTGTGATCTCAACTGGAACTCTATGGTATTTGAAAGGTTTCTTTTTAACTTTCTTGAAGTATTTCTCTTTTGACTTGGGAGCTATGGAATTTGGCTATAACATTCTTATTTTTTTTTTATTTTAGGATCTCTGTCAGGAGGTGATCTGTAGATTTTTAAAATTTCTATTTTATCTTCATGTTCTAGGATATTGGGCCATTTTTGCTTGATAATTTATTAAGATGTGATATCTAGAGTCTTTGATCATGGGTTTAAGGTGATCCAATAATTCTTAAATTATCTTTTCTTGTTCTACATTTCTTGTTTTCTTAATGAATATATATATATATATATATATATATATATATATATATATATATCTTCTTGTTTTTCTAATGAGACATTTCAGATTTTCTATTTTTCATTCTTTGGATTTTTTTGTTTCTTGATATCTCATGGAGTCATTAGCTTCCTCTTGCCCAATTTTGATTTTTAAGGAAGTATGCTTCTTTATTCTTTTGACCAATTCTGTTTTTTAAGCAATTATTTTTAATTAATGAAGTTCTGTATTCACCCTTTGTAAAATTCTGTTTTTATGGTGTAATTTTTTCAGCATTTTTTGTTTTTCCCCCCTAGATGTATGCCTCTCACTAAGCTTTTAATATTTTTCTTCCTTCATTCTCATTTTAACCTATTTTTCCCATCACTTTTATTTAATTTTGAAAAATATTTCTTAGTTCTTTCAGGAATTCCTGTTGGGTTTGGTTTCCATTCATGTTATTTTTCCTTTGCTTTGCTTGTGGCTGTTTTTACTTTGTTTTTTTTTTTTTTCCTTTTGAATTTGTGTCTTGATCTTCTCTGTCATTGCGGCTGATTTTTATGGTCAGATTCTTTTTTGTTCTTGTTAGTTGTTTGCTCATTTTCCCATCTCATTTCTTAATTTTGAACTTTATGTTGAATTTGGACTCTGTGTGTGTGTGTGTGTGTGTGTGACAGACAGACAATGTCTCAAGCTTCAGGCTTTTTTTAAATTGCTATTTGCAGAACTAATTCTGTGGCTTTTGAAGTTTTCAGTGCTTCCAAGGTATTGTAATCTGGGGAAAGGTATGATCACTACTCTCCTAATCTGCACTCTGATTCTTACCTATGACAGGTCCCTGATCCCTTTTTATTGCAATTCATATGGTTTCTCAGAGTCATTTTTCCCTGGGAATGGATGTGATATTGTACCTCAGGGCTTCTCTCCCTCTTGACTAAAAATGTCCTTCTCTGTTCTCTGTTCTACTCTGAAGTGAGTATAGGGAATGCATTTATCAAAAGGCATCCGATCTTGCATGCAGTGCTAGCATAGTATCCTTTTAATCTCTTTTTGATCAGTTACCAAGTACCCTTATCCTCTCTGGCTTGAGAGCTCCTGAAGATGCTGCTGCTTCTGCCATTACCATTTAGTCTCATCACTCGTGTTTCATCCATATGGGATCTAGGTCATCCTCCATCACTGTGTCACACATGTCTTTTTCTAGCCTTTTTAGTTAATTTCACTCTCACAGCACATCCCTCTTTTTCATTAACCAAAGAGAAACATATACTATAGTGAAGAAATGTTTGTGCAGGACATGGCTGTTGAAACTGGGGAATTAGCAAAGTATTAAGTAGATGAATGCTATGAGATCATACATTGAAACATATTAAATATGATCAGGAGAATAGACATTAAAGGACATCTAATCCAATCCATATCTGAAAGGAATCCAATCAAATTTACTATCAAATTCTCCAGTGTTAAGCTACCTCTTCTTAAAGCCTTCTAAGGAAGAGGAACCTATCACCTTCCCAGGAAACTTATTTTGCTTTTGGATGGTTCTAATTGTGATTTTTTTTCCCCAGAGCATCTACCCAACCTTCCTACTTTTGTCTTCTGAAGCCAAGTAAAACTCTTCCACATAACGATAGTCCTTTAAATACTTAAAGGAAGTATCCAAAATCCTGAAGTTCATTTCAATTGCTCCTCAAGTTAAAATTTTAATTTTAAGCTAATCCACATTTGCTCAACTAAGACCCTCTGCTTCAAAGTTGAAAATTCAATTACTGAGGATGAATAATTACTCTTACCTCACTGACACTCAGCATGCTTCAGAAGGGAATTCACATTTCAGATTCTGGCAGCTGTTCCAAGACCTATTGCTGAAGTAAATCCTAACTCAGGAAAGCCTAGCCAGATGGCCAGATTGTATGCCTGAAGGACCCCCAACTGCTGTTTCTTAGACTCTTTCTCATTGAGAACAAGGTGCATGTATGCTGTCTACCACTGATTAATACTCATTTGAACTCTTGTCTCCAAATTAGTATACAATACCTCCCCATCACCTTCTCCATTTGGCCTTCAAAAGAGTTTGTCAATCAATCATATTTTTCAATAAATATTTACTAAGCACCTATTGTGTTCGGAGCACCAGGATAGGTGTAACATTTATATAAGGAAAGGGGTTCTTAAATTTTGTGGTCATGGATCATTTGGCACTCTGGGGATATCTATAGACCATTTAGATATCTATAGACCATTTAGCAGATAAATACAAAGAAAATACAGAAGGAGCCAATTATACTAAAATTGAATTATAAAAAATTTTAAAATTTCACATATTTCCAGCTAAGAACACTTACAATAACATCATCTCAGTCCTTATTCAATTCAACAAACATTTATTAAGCACCTTCTCTGTGTTGGGCACTACCCTAAACACTAGAATACAACAATAAAAATAGCAGTCTTCATCCTCAAGAAGTGCACATTCTGCTGAACAATATATACACAGATAATTAAACATGAAATGAGTTAAAAGCATTAAGTAGTGGCTCTTTTTCAAGCAAATTGGAACAGCAGATATGTAGAAGAGAATAATAAGAGATGCTTTAAAAAGTGGCCACCAGATTGTGAGGGACTCTGAAAGGCAATTAAAAGTGGTAAGGTGGTTCAGTGGAAAGGATGTTGTATTTGTTTCAAAGAACCTCATTTAAGTTCAGTTGGGCAACAAGTATTTATTAAACAATTTCTTTGTGCCTAAGTGATGAGGATATTAAAAAAAAACCCAAAACATGGCTCCTGTCCTCAAGAAGCTTACGTTCTAAATGGACAACCTCTTGACTTTACCACCTGTGGGATGTTGAGTAAGTCACTTAACCTCTCTAAGCCTCCATTTTCTTATCATTGGTAAATGGGGAGGTTGGTCTAAAAATTGCTAAGATTATAAACTTCCCTAAGAATAATAGGGAGCAATTGAAGCTTTTTGAGCACAAGTTGTTTTTAGACATCTCCTATTACTCTCTTCTATGTATTTGATATTCCAGTTAGCCTGGAGTGAGCTTAAGATGTGTAAAGGTTAGAGTTGGTTGACTGTTACCTTCCCTTCTCAAAGAGGTCCAAAATTACACTGCAATGTTAGAGTCAAGTTACAGAGCACCCAACTGTAGTTGATCAGAACAATTCAATCTTGGAATACTCTTCCACAGGTCAGACACAGGTCCCTATGAACATTTGGGGTGGATTCTCTAACTCAGCATCTCGCATTTCTTCTGAACTAATTCAACTCTGTTTTTCTTATAGATCACAACACCTTCTCTGATGAGGGTATGCCATGCTGGGTGGTCTTGTGCTAGTATCTCCCATGTCATATAATTAATTCTAAAGTTCTTTGCGGGTGTCCTTGTATTACTTTTTCTAACCCTTGTGAGTACTTACCCTCTGTGAGTTCTTCATAAAATAATTGTTTTGACAAGCATATATTAGATATTCAAACAATGTGGCCAGGCCAACAGAGTTGTGCTCTCTGTGGTAGAGTTGGAATGCTGGGCAGTTTAGTTGGAGAAAGGACCTATTTTATCCTGTCAGGTGATCTTCAGAATCTCCCTAAGACAATTCAAATGCAAGTGATTCCGTTTCCTGGGCACCACTGTCCAATGGCAGGACAGAGTCAAGAAGACTGGTGATGATTTGAAATGTAGTGGTTGACCTTGGTGTCTTAGATGCATGACCAAGCTCTAAGTGCTCCACAACACTTGCTTTATCTGCCTTCTTGGCCATTGGAAGAAACTGTTCTCCATCTATTCCACTAGGGGAAGTCTACATGCTTGGCGGTAGACACTCCCAACATAGGCTTTGAAACTACTAGGTTACCCTTAACCTGGTTTACCCCATCTGCCAAAATAGTTTACAGCACTGTGGCCATTGTGTATACTACAGATTCTTGGAGTCACAGGTGAGAATTAGGAGGATCAGGTGGATAGCAAAGGTAGAAAGCAGCCATGTAAAGGGCCCAGCAGCTCACACCCCAGAGATATTAGTATCTCCCCAAAGATTAGAGTAGAGGTAGAGAGAAAGCAAAGAAACTTTGGACCAGCTCCAGGGTTTCCTCATTCATATTTTTCTTGGTTATTGAGTCTCAAAACTTTTGGTGGGGAGGAAGTAGCAGGCCAGAAAGTATGTTATTTTAGCTATTGAGATTCAACTTTCATGTCATATATATCTGAAAAATAGAGAGCTTAATAGAAGATGGGAAATGGAGACTCCTAAAAGGAAGGAGTAAGCCCTCTGCTATAAAACTTTTAGAGGTCCATATGTTAGAGAATACAGAATTTATTGGTAAGTCAGTGCCAATATCCATATTACATTATTGGATTCAGGTCTCATGGCATTTAATTTAGTGCTCGAGACGCAACTGGATTGTGAATGCCTCATTGCAGAAGAGGCTTCCCTGCTTGGCTTCTGAGCCTGTGTTGTCTTGGCCCAGAATGTGTAGCCCCAGCCCTTGAATGATTCCCTTTTGGAGTTTTTTTGGTCACCCTGGGTCCCTTTCTTATTTTGGACTAGAAAAATGAGGCTAAGTGGTTAAGTAATTCCACCATGGCCACGTAGTCTGAATCAAAGTATTTCTGGGTCCAAATCAAGTACTTTCCTCACTATGCCATATTGCACTGTCTGTATGTAGCAACTGGGTGATTATTTGCTAGCTCCTTGAGGAGGAATGGTTTTTCTTTTGTCTTTGTAACCTAGCTCCTAGCATAGTGCTCTACATACAATATGTGCTCAATAAATGATTATTAAACTGAATTCAATTGAATTGAATTTTGGGAGCTGTTTTTAAAAATAGATGTTTTAGAATTTTAAAATGGCTTCATGTTTTGGGTAGGAATTGTACTAGGTGATCTTTGAGGTCCTTTCCAAATCTGAGACTCTATGATCCTTTGACCAAGTAAGACAGACAGTTGTAATCTCTAAATACACAAGTGAAGAGGCAGTCTGTTTTGTTCTGGTGAATCACATTTCTGGAAGTTTCAAAGATGCAGTTTTGTCACATTCTCATAGGATCACAATTTAGTGTTGGAAGGGACCACAAAAATAACTCAGCTCCTTCTTTACACTTGATGAGAAGGACTGACCTAGGAAGTCAGGTAATAAGCAGAAGAGTCAGGATTTGAATTCAGGTCCTTTGATTTTAAATGCCACTTACCTTTCCCTGTCTATATCACTTCCTCTTTACCTAAGGAATGATAGTCTTTAGCAGGGTAGTAGGGAAATTAGTCTGCATTGGATGCTAGATTATAAGAGTTTGAATCTGTTGTGGAATTGTCAAGCTATATATCTTCTGGCTAGATAGAAAATTTCTCAGGGCCTCAGTTTCCTCATTTATACAATGAGCATTCTGGAAAACACAACTTCTAAGTTCTCTTCTAGCTCTAACATTTTATGAAAAATGGGGCCTGTTTTATACTTTCATTTTTAGCCAAGGGAAAATGTCAAGTTCAATTCTGATGAACAAGCCACATGTCAGATGCTAAATTTACAAAAAATAAAAGGACTTCTTTTTGTCCTTGTAAAATGCAAAATCCATGATAAAAACCAATGGTCTTCCCTAGAGTTTTTCTCTCCTTTATATCAAACTTGTTAATTTAATTTATGATGTTTTTGTCCTTGGTAGCTTCATTTCAGAGCCCTCCCTGTCACATTGGCTTATTCACTGGTCCTTGAATGGGCTCCTCATTTGTCCAGGCTTTGTGCCTTTGTTCATGACAATTCCTGTGCCTGGAATGTCACACCTCAGTTCTATATTGATGGTTATATGTTGGTCTGTCATACGTCAATTAGGTGGTAAGCCTAATAAGGACAGGGATTGATTTTTTTATTTAATTTTGTTTGTCTTCCAGCAATTAGCAGAATGTTCTCTCTTGGAGCTACTGGTTCCACCTAGTCAAATTGGTTCTCATTTTATTTTTTTATTTAATAGCCTTTTATTTACAGGTTATATGTATGGGTAACTTTACAGCATTAACAATTGCCAAACCTCTTGTTCCAATTTTTCACCTCTTACCCCCCACCCCCTCCCCCAGATGGCAGGATGACCAGTAGATGTTAAAATATATTAAAATATAAATTAGATACACAATAAGTCTACATGACCAAACCGTTATTTTGCTGTACAAAAAGAATCAGACTCTGAAATATTGTACAATTAGCTTGTGAAGGAAATCGAAAATGCAGGTGGGCATAAATATAGGGATTGGGAATTCAATGTAATGGTTTTTAGTCATCACCCAGAGTTCTTTCTCTGGGCGTAGCTGGTTCAGTTCATTACTGCTCTATTGGAAATGATTTGGTTGATCTCGTTGCTGAGGATGGCCAGATCCATCAGAACTGGTCATCATATAGTATTGTTGTTGAAGTATATAATGATCTCCTGGCCCTGCTCATTTCACTCAGCATCAGTTCGTGTAAGTCTCTCCAGGCCTTTCTGAAATCATCCTGTTGATCATTTCTTACAGTGGTTCTCATTTTTTAAAAATAATATACTTATTTAAGTACATATTGTCTCCTTCAGTTGAGCATATGCTTCTAGAGGGCAGTGCCAATTTTACTTTTGCTTTTTATTCCCAAGTTTTACTGTGCTACTGAATGCAGAGTATTTAGTAAATACTTGTTGATTACTTGCTCCATAAGTGTTTAATAAATGAATTCATCACAGAAGCAAAGAAAACAGTGAATATTATTCACAGTACAATTTAGAGCTCTGGTGGATGGGGTGGGAATGTTCGAGATGAGTACTTTACCCTTCTCATTTTGGAGAGAAGGCAAAGAAAGAGGCAAAGTGAACTATCCAAGGCAGTCAGAGATACAAGTTAGAATTCCCACCCAGGTCCTCCCACTCTAGACTCAGCACTCTTTCCATAGATGAGTTGGGTCAGATAGAGCTTCAAATTTTGGCACAGGAACAAATTTCCAAATATTATTCTTGAATATATTTGAACATAATCCCATGTACTGAACACTCACACTCTAATCATGTTTCTAACATCTCTTACATGATTTCTGAAATTAAATCTGATCTTGAGTTTGAACATGTAATTTAGAACATCCAGCACCTAGCACCATGATTGGCACATAGAAGGTGCTTAATAAATGTTTGTTCATTCACTGACTAAACATGGCAGTGTTTATTACCAGAGGGGGTTGTTTCACTCTTTGTATTTATATCACTACCATCTAGCAAACCATTTGGCACATAGTAAGCACTTCATAAATACTTGTCTGAATGCTTGATTCTTGATTTGAACCACATAATGGCTAATAATTAATTTATGCAACACCTACTGTATGCCAGACACTGTGCTAAACATTTCATAATTATCTCATTTGATCCTTATCATAACTTTGATAGGTGATATTATTATCTCCATTTTACAGATAAGGAAACTGAGACAAATGGAGGGCAAGTGACCTGCCCAGGATCACAAAGTTAGCAAGTATCTGAAGCTGTCTTCCTGATTTCATGTTCAATGCTCTAGCTATTGCATCACTTTGCTGCCACTAATATAAGATGTTTCTAGGAAACCTCAGGGCTTTCGGTGATTCTGTTTTTAACACTGGTGCAGAGTTTGAAGATGTTGGTTGGGAGATTGCTAATACCATGTTTAATTACATATCAATTGGATGAAGAGTAGTGATTTATCTGATGTGAGAATAATGAAATTTAGGGTAGCTTTAATTGAATTTGGGTGTTAAATATCTCTTATTTAAATAAGAATCTTAAGTCTTAACTATCTCTTACTAATATAATCTTGAATGGAAAGGGGGAGGAAAGGGAAAGAAAGAAAGAGAAAGAGAGAGACAGAGGCACAGAGAAGGAAAATTGCTTACTCAGAATCATGAAGATAATAAAAATTTGGATTTGAACTTCACTTGGGGGTTTAAATCCAGTGTTCTTTCCACCACAGAATTGGCTTCATTAATACTTTTGACAAGATTCATAAAGCATATGTTAATATAAGCTTTATAGGATAGTGAATGGGGCACTGGGCTTGGTGTTTGGTTGAGCTGAGTTTGAATACTATCATGGTTACACGCTAGCATGATGCTCTTTGGAAAATAATTTCACTTCTCTGGTCTTCAGTTTATTCCTTCAGGATTAGAGGGGGTTGTACTTGAAGTCTCAGATTCATTCTTGTTTTAATGCTATGAGTCTATGGATCTATAGTTAATAATAATGAGTATGTGATTTGGAGTCAATGTATCAAAGTCTGAATTCTTGCTTTGCCACTTCTTATTTGTGTGACTTCTTTGGGACTCAATTTTTTCTCTTCTGTATAATCAAGGGAAGTGGATTAAATGACATTTAGGATCCTTTCCAACTGTAAATCTTATGAGTTCTTTTGATTGTATATTCACTTGAAATGTCCTGAAAAACTGAAAAAAAATTAGGAAATAGGGGAACCATGAAAGATCCTTGTGTTCCATTAGTGCCATAGTGATATCAAGGAAAATCTAAGATGGCTACTATCATGTTAACTGGATGGATCTATTTTGTGTTTCATTAATTCTTCAGCTGTATGGTAGAATACAAGCTCCTTAAGGCCAGAACTAGTTCTTTTTTTCATCATCATACTCCACCTCTAACCCTTTTGTGACAATTTTTATGAGGACAAGAGTCACATGGGATTGGCAGACTGCATTTTGCAACCTTCATCAATGCAGGGAATATCTATAGGGATTAAATCACAGATCCATTTGACCCAATTGCTGAGCACAGTGTTTGGCCTGCATTAGGTGTCTGATCAATGTTTGTTGAATTGAATCGGTATACAATTAAACCAAAGGCATGAATTTAAAAAAAATGATCTCTTGGGTTACTTTCTAGCTCACATAATGTTTCTATGATTCTAAATATTTATTGACCAAAGATTTACCTAGATCTATAGAATCTAAGGAAGACAAAGGCTCTGCAAGTAGAATTAAAAATCTTTTTAGAAAGTTAAAGCTTGCAAGGGTCCTCAAACTTTTTAAATAGGGGGCCAGTTCACTGTCTCTCAGACTGTTAGAGGGCAGGACTATAGTAAACAAAAACTTTGTTTTGTGGGCCTTTAAATAAAGAAAATTAATAGCCCTGGGTGAGGGGGAATAAATGTCCTCAGCTGCTGCATCTGGCCCGTGGGCCATAGTTTCAGGACCCCTGGTTAAAGCATTTCCTCTGAGCAGAAACCAAATAGTGAAAAAAGCCCAACATTATATAGAGACAGACAGAGAAAAAAGAAAGAAAAGACAGAGAAAGAAAAGGAAGAGAAAGAATAGAGAGGGGGGAGAGAGAAACAGAGAGACAAAGAAAGACAGAGACAGAGAGAGAGAGAGGGAGAGAGAGAGAGAGAGAGAGAGAGAGAGAGAGAGAGAGAGAGAGAGAGATGCCCTCCTTCTGTCTCTGTCTCTAAGATACAGACAGAGACAGAGGCAGAGGCAGAGACAGAGACAGAAGCGGGGCATATATGAATTGAATATGAAGGGATGATATCTAAAGAATTAAAATTAAGGAGTGAAAAAGAAAGAGAGCAAGATCATGGTATAGTGCAAAGCACAACTTTTGGAGTCAAAGAACTTAGGTTAAACCCCATATATACTTTCACTACATTTGGGCTCTTGATTGAACTACTTTGCCTTTGAGCCTGCAACAAAATTAGTCAAAATCATAATGACAAAAAATGATTAATCTTTAATCTTTTAAATATTTTAATCTTTAGAAATTTAAACTATTTTAAAATTTGAATACATTCTGGTTCCCACGAAATCCCTGGGTGAGACAAATCACATAATCACTATTATATAACAATTATGTTCCTTATTTTAGTGACAAAGAAACTGTTTCAGAGAGGCAAAATAACAATACTGTTCATATGGCTAGTAAATGTCTGAGAAATGCAGGCTTTCTGGAATTAATAAACATTTACTAAGCATCTACTAAGTATCCAGTCCTGTGCTAAGTACTGAGGATACAAAAATTACAAAAGACAGGCTCTGTCTCAAAGAAACTCAGACTCTGATCAAAATCTAACTATTTAATCTTGGTCAACATTGTTGCAAGAAGAATAAAAAATAAGAAAAGCCATTAGATTTGGCAATTAAAAGATGACTAGCATCAGGAAAGAAACTTTAGGATAATATTGAGGTTGGGAGCCAGATTGTAGAAATTATACAAATGAGTGAGGAGAACTGAAATGGGGATATTGAGCATGAACTTTTGAATGACAAAGTCAAAATGATTATTATTATCAGGTATAGTTAAGATGGAGTAAAGGAGTAGGTAATGGGAATTGAGTTGATTAAGGAACTGGGAAGTTAGAGTATTGGAAGGAACATCAGAATGTATGTTGGAGTCCCCTACTAAGAGGAAAGGATATGAGTCAGGCACTGAACTTATTAAGGAAGGCAGAATAATGTCCTGTGATTCAAAGAGAACAGACCCCATGATCTAAATAAATTCGGGCTGATCGAAAGAGAAATTACAGAATAATGACGGTAGAGAGAGAATGTGAACATGGCCATGGGAAGCAAAGAGAATGGATAATGCACCAACAGAGGGAATTCAGAGTGATCAGATGGTTAGGAGGAGAACCAGGAGAAAACAGCTGCTTTCATCATGACTTGCAAGGTGAGGGGTATAAATGAATGTACATCTAGTATTGGAAAAGGTTTGTCTGGGAAGCAGTGTTATCAGGAGGGTTCCAGGTTTCAATAAGTTAAATAAAATGGAAGAAGTGAGAAGAGAAGAGGTTTAAGATAAAGCAAAGTTTGGTAATAATCAAGGCATTCCTGAGAACACAGTGGAAGAGATAGGTATATCTGGAGCATGGCATTGTGGGCATTGGTTTTAAGTGGATGGGAGGAGGGACCAGACAGTTAGGGATGGGAAACAGGATTTCTACAGAGGAAGCCAGGAATTGAGAATCATTGGGTAGAGAAAGTATAGGGGATCAGGAGTGTCCTAATTTATGAAAAATGAGCTGAGGTTGGAGATTGATCTGTTGATGGAGGTATTTGATTAGGCTCAAGGTCTTCCTTGGAGTCCAGCCTCATGACAGGTGATATTGTACCCACAGAAGACAGTTAGAGAAATCCTGAACTGATACTCAATATTTTTTCCCTTTCTTCCTGCCCAAAACCATTCTCCAAGTGCAGCCAATCCTCTTCTATCATTTTTTCCTATCAAAAAGAATATCAGACTGAAAAAAATAGGAATTGTGAGATTTGCATTTCATCCACTGATAGATTTGTTTCTCCACTGTCCAAGGTAGTTCCTAGAATTTAAACTTTAAGGAATCTTAGAAACTATTTAGCTCTAACCCCTCATTTAAGCAGATGAAGAAACTGAGGTTCAGAAGTATGAGGTGGCTTGACCAAGCTTATGTTAGTGAGCTGGGAGAACAGAACTAGGATATGAGCCCGGTATTCCTGCATTCAAAGCCTAGTGATCTTTCTCTTTGGATTATAAATAACTCAAAAGGATTTTGGAGACTATTCTTGAATTTTCAAAGTCTTTTTTTTACCTAGTGCTAATGATATCTAGGAGTTTATTGCATTTCAAAATTTTGTCAATACATTATTCATGGTTGGTCTGAGATGTATAATGCATGCATCTCCTCAGATTTGGCTATGTGATTTACCGGTGTTGTCTCTGGAAAACTGCATTATCTAAAGCATAAATAAACACTTCTCTAAATTCTTCTGTAGGAACTGTTTTTCTTTCTGAAGATCAATGGACATTTTATTTTGTATGACCTTGTCTCTTTTATCCAAACTTCTTCAGCCTGAAGTTGAATCAGACACTTCTTTTTTCTTTCTTTCTTTCTTTTTCTTTTTCTTTTCTTTTCTTTTCTTTTTTTTTGGTGGGGGGTGAGGCAATTTGGGCTAAGCAACTTGTCCAAAGTCACACAGCTAGTAAGTGTCAAGTGTCTGAGTCTGGATTTGAATTTAGGGCCTCCTGACTCCAAGATCTGTGCTTTCTCCACTGCACCACCTAGTTGACCCCAAGATACTTCCATTCTAATAGTCAAGAAATATGAAATAAGAGAATATATTATTTTCCTGATTTAAGGGATAGGACTGAAAGAGAGCTCTGCTAGCAAATTGCTCACTAAAGTGATCAAGAAGAGATGTATGTTAAGTTAACAGAATACTTGAGAAGGGGCTGGAAGTCACTGCAGAGGGAATCAATTCAATCCTAAATACTACCCCAGTACCTTGGAAAGGATATTCATATTGGAAGGGGTACTAAATTTCAGCAGAAGTCCAATGCCTAAAATATTCTTCTTTCTCAACTCTGCCTTAAAAAATTCCTATTTCCCTTCAAAGTGCAGCCCTAGGACCATTTCCTATAGTAAATTCTTCTAAATCTCCCTAATGATCGGTGTTCTTGCAATTACTTTGTTTTATCTTTAGAATCACTGTGTGTTTCATCTATTTTGTATTTCACTAATTCTTTACATGTATGGTAGAATACAAGCTCCTCAAGGCCAGAATTAGTTCTTTTTTTTTTTTTTTTCATCATCATACTCCAAGTACTCAGCACAGTTGTAATAGGCACTTAATAAATATTTTTGAATTGCATCATTCCCAAGAAAAGCATGAGTGAAGCTCCAGAACAGATGACAAAAGAATATACTGTTAGGAAATATGCTATAGGTAACTATATACTATAGAAAATATACTACAGAAAACTACCCACTTCCTTCACATGTACCCTTAATCTCATTTCTTTTTTCCTCTATAACTAGTTCCATCAGTCATGTTCACTCTTCTCTTTCATGTATAGTTAATCCCTCCTATTCTACTATCTCTTTCTCTTCATTCTACAAACATTTTCAAGTTTCTCTATCAAAAAGCAATCATTCTTTGATTCTGCCATTCCCTCAAGCTTTTACCATTCCTCTTTTTTGCCCATTACTATTAAATTTCTCAAAAAAGAGACTATCCTTCTCTCTCTACTTTCTCACAATTCAATTACTATTCTTTAACAATTTGTACCCTTCTTTTCTGCTTTCCATACTTTTTTGAAGCAGCTATCACCATGATTACCAATGGCCTTTATATTTTTTTTATTCTTGTTTTATTCTTAACTTTTCTGACCCTCAGTTTCTTCATCTACAGTGTTATATTTACTTTTCAGCTCAAAATTCCATGTCCCTTAATCTGTCATACAGCATTTGACACTGGATCAATCTTTCTTGAAGAACTCTTCTTCAATGTTTTCCAAGAAATTTAATTTTCTTGATTCTCATACCTCTCTTTCTAGCTCTGACAAATCCTTTTTTATCTTATTTCCTGTCTGCTCATTTTCCTTAAATATGGACAATCCTCAAGATGCTGTTCTTAATCAGCTTCTTTTCTCTATACTTTCTTCTTGGTGGTCTCATTCACTCTCATAGATTCATCTTCTCTTCTATGATCATGACTCATAATCTCTCTCTACTGCCAACCTCTCCCTAGATCTTTAGTCCCATATTTCAACAGCATGATAGATGTCTTGGTCATTATCTCAAAAGCTATATGTTCCAAACTCATGTTCAACCTCAAATCTTCACCTATCCCTAATTTCTCAACTCAGATTGATAGTACCATCTTCCCCCTACATACCTAGGCTCACAATTTTGGAGTCAGATTTGAGTTTTCTTTCCCTATCATACCTTCCCAATCAATTAGTTGCTGACTCTCATACATGTACAATACTTCTCACACCCATCTTTTCCTCTCTACTTCCAATGTAAACACTCTTATTAATGTCCTCACCCTTTGGTACCTTGATTATTGTCTACCAACCAATCTTTCTGCTTCTATTTTATCTTCTTTTCAAGCTGTTTCTCATAGGACCAAAATGTCATCTTTTCTGTACATTAGTGTCTGATAACATCCCTCTGATTTCATAACAGTGATAGAAGATTGAAACCTTATATGTCTGTTCATGAATTAATTGTCAATTTTAGAAAGTATTATCCTGGAGAAAAGAAATACTTTTTTCCCTTTCCTTGCTTCTATAGGTGTAGTAAATCCATTAGCTTAAATGCTCTTTGTAACAGAGTGAGATGATCTGAGTTTGAGAGACGGCCAGAATTTCCTGCTGACAAACTTTCCAAAAAAAAAAAAAAAAACAAAAAACCCCAAAACCCTACATCCATTAACTTGGAAACAAGATTTTGCATGATAAGACTGTGACAATCTCTTAATGAGACCCTGCTCCTAGTAATACCATCAATTCAAAGTTTGGGTTGAAAAAAAAATCATTCTTCCTATGAAGTCCACTCCTTAAGGGTGATATGGACAGAAAAGAGAGTGGCAAGAATTAGTGTCAGAGAACATCTTTTATTCATCAATGTACTCCATCAACAGGAACCATAAGCAACACTTGGCTGTTTTTCCCCCACAGAAATAAAATAAGAGGGAGCAAAAATGTTGGCTACTTGACAAAATGCCACTTGTGATTTGCATCCTGCATATTTTCCCACATATAAACAGCTTGCTTTACTTTCAGACTTGTTTATTAACTTTGGAGTCAGTGCTGAGTGTAGTATGCATATATACTGAAGTGCTATGCAAAGAGAGAAGTAGTTAGTGAGGGGATCACTCAACTCAGACAAAACTGACATAATAGACTTTCAGTCTGTGAAGGAAACTTATGGGGGGGGTGAGTCTCCATCATATACTATTATAGAATAACACCAAAGGGAAAGATGAGGCGAGATAAGTGCAGATTTTCATTCTGAGGATGGAACTTCTCAATCAAATAATTAGATGATGAATCAGATGCTATGACATTATGGCATTCCCATCCTCTGGTTCTAGCATAAATAAGTCAGGACAAACTGCTGGGATGGTGTAGCAATGTCTCTTTAAAAGATCCAAGTTGTCAGTTCCTCAGAGTGAAGCAAGTAGAGTCAACCCTATAGAAAGAAACAGGGTCATTCTTATCACAGGCAAGTGACTTTCTGACACCATTATATTTCGTGAGAGCAGTTTGTGCTAGTGATGGTGACTTAAGAAAGAGGAAGAGTAAACCTTTTAGCCAATACTTAAAAATTCTAATTATGGAGCCCCTAGAGGGAAATTTCAGAGAATTAAATAATTTGAACATTGGAAAGATACTCAATGGCCATAAATGAGAAACATAAATGAAGGGAACCTTGAATAGCATTATTTTGTTGCTCGCAGGGCTAATTCAATTCAGAAAAAGTATTAATTGCCTACTATATAATCACCTACTATGCTAGGCTCTGGGGATACAAAGACAAAGAAGAATTAGTTTCTGCCCATAAGAAACTTATATTTTGTTGGAGGAACAACATGGACATAGAAAATTAAATAAAAAATACAGAAAGTAATTTCTGGGGAGAGGTCACAGGTCCAAATAAAAAGACATTTTATTAGTCACTGAGCAGAGGATCCAGAAAGTAAGTACAATGGAGAAAAATGAGAGGGAATGAGTATGAAGAAGTAGGGTATTGGGGCCAACAAAGAAATTTGTATTTTTATATACAAATATATAATTTATAAGCATGGGGATTCTGAATGGACCATAGGTTGGTAGTTTGTCAAGTAATAGGGGGAATGTTGATTTGATAATTCATCCCTGTGCCAGAGTCATAAATTTAGGGGAGAGGATCACCTGAAGAAGGGAAGAAGGGGAATCCTTGATCTTGTCTTGTCATCATGGTGAATGTCAATAGAATTCTAAAAAAATGTCTAGTTATAGAGAGGTAAGATATCTTCAGACCCATTTGAATTACTGGGATTTTTGGAAGCCTTCTTGGTGTGTCTATCTGACTCTCAGGTTTCCAAACCTAAATCCCAATAATCTAGATGGGTCTGAAGATATCTTACCTCTCTATAACTATCTATTTATGACTAAGTGGCTAAAATTATGATGTGAGTTTATGTTTTCCCACACCTTTGGTGTTTAATTTGTGGTGGATCAGATAACAGACAAGGATTTATGACCAACGACTAGATCATAAAATGGCTTATCTTTGGAAAGGAATAAAGGTTTATTGTGAAGTTTTGTGAGATTTATTATTTATTGAGTCAATGTTCCTTGCCATCAAGCATGGGAATGGTAATGGTGATGTTTAGGCTGCCAGTATATATCTGCTACTGTGTAACTGTTAGTATTTTTTTTTTAACATTTGCATGTTTTATTTATAATTTGCAATATTCCAATAGAGTGGCTCCATTGCTACATTTCTAATTCTTAGCAATGCACTCACAGCAAAACAAAGGCAAGCTTTTACTGTAATTTAGTCAGGACATAACTAACATCTCTATAGCTATATTTAGGGAATTTTCATTCACTAAGGTGTTTATTACAGCAAAATGTCTGGTCAACCACAGAGTCCATGGTATATGCTTATTACTACAGATGTAATCCATTTTCTCATGCACCAAGTTTATGTTCCCCACCCTTCTTTTACCCCACATTTAAAACACATAAAAAACCCAATGATTTGAGGGACTTATTTACTGGGACTCTAATATATGTAATACTCATTATATGTGACCTCTGGGAACTTTCGACATTCAGAGAGGTGTTTTATTTTTCTGGAGAGGAGATATATTTCTTTAAACCTTGTTCCATCAAAGTAGAGAATCATAAGGCCTTTCAACAGATTTGGGGAAAATGGTAGCTTGGGAAAAGTTTACTAAACATGATCTTAGAAATAGGGGATATTTTAGAGTTCTCCTAGGGAGATTGAAGGGGTGGGAGAATTAAGAGGCCTTTCAGAAAATTACAAACAAAGGGACAGTGCATTCCTAGGCAATCTGGAGCAATTGATGTGACCTCATTCAGTATCCTTTAGGAATAAGGGCCTGACTATTCTCTGTTAAAGTAAATTCTTCTTTGAAGTAGATTCAATCTACTTTTGTTCTCAAAATCTCATAGTTACAGAATGGCCCTGGGGCAAATGGGAAGGCAGGCTTTTATTCCTGGGATCATGATCCTCCTCAAATTGAATTTGGCCCAGAAACTAGTAATTACTATTTAAAACTCTTCCTCAGTCCTACATTCATTACTCTTTGGTATATACCAGGTGATAATGTCCCTAAATTTGGTGAGATTGGCCCTTGGAGATCACATAAAATGTTCATAGCCAACTTCAAATCTGAAGCCTTTCTCAGTTTAGTAAAATATGACAGATTCTCATTCAGCTGGCATTGCATTTGAAACTCTAGCATTGCATCCCCATGCTCTTATGTAGTTTATCTTGAAAGAGAATTTCAGTGAACATTTCCTTTTATATATTGCAAGGACTCAAGCCTGTCTAGTTGGGCAAAAGTAAGGATGCAAAGTAGGGGCACAATCAAGCCAGGAAAAGTTGACTTGTAGATCTAAAAGACAATACTGAAGCAATTTGGAGAGTTCATATTATACCTATAATGTTGACAAATATGACAAAAAGGGAAAATGACATGAAAAGTATTGGAGAGGCCGCGGGAAGATAGGTACACTGTTGTTGGAACTGTGATCTGGTCTAGCCATTCTGGAGAGCAATTTTGGAACTATATGCCCTAGTGGAAAGGAGATGTGCTAGGTATGTAGCAAAAGAATAGATGAACAGTCCATGGAGAACATGAACATATCTCTCTAATATTAAAAACTGAGAAGATTGCCTCTGATGTGTCTGGGAAGGAGATGCTCTATGAAATATTTATGGAAAGACATGGACAAGAATCATGCAGAGTGGGAACATGAGGGAGAGTTGTTTTCTGTATAAGTGGAAGTGCCTCCATCAGGAAAACTCTCTGTCCTTGAAATGCTAGCCTGATCTGCTTCCTGATTTCTTAATCTTAAACTCAGCTAGGGGATTTGGTGGTTCCCTTGTTAGCTCTTTCCTTTGGGTTGTCACAGTTTCCTAGGAACACCTCATGAAATTTAGAAGGACATAATGTCTTCATTGCCAGGGGCCTGCCCCCAGAAATATTGGAATCTCTGCTTCTAAATTTGGCCTAGTATCTTTTCACAAATGACCTACTTATTATGTTCCTCACATAAGACCCTTGATCTTTTGATTATGTCCTTTTTATGCTTCTTTCCCATGTTTGGAATTTTTTCTTCCTCTTTCCATTTCTTGACTTCTTTGGTTTCTTACTGGTCTCAGGCAAAATCCTACTTTCTGCAAGAAATCTTTCCTGATCCCAATTAAAGCTAGTGCCTCTTCCCTATGACCATTTCTAATTTATCCTGCAGATATCTTCTCAGAACATTATTTTTGTTGTTCAATCATGTCCAACTTCTCATGACCTCAAGACCTAATCAATG
Source organism: Sarcophilus harrisii (assembly GCF_902635505.1). Lineage (NCBI taxonomy): Eukaryota > Metazoa > Chordata > Mammalia > Dasyuromorphia > Dasyuridae > Sarcophilus > Sarcophilus harrisii. The sequence continues at coordinate 638,811,808 of NC_045427.1, read as the reverse complement.
AAGTTTTTTTGGCAAAGATACTGAAGTGGTTTGTCATTTCTTTTTCCAGGGTGTTCTCATTTTATAGATGAAAAAATTGGGGCAAACAAGGTTGAGTGACTTGTCCAGAGACACACAGCTAGTAAGTGTCTGAGGTCAGATTTGAATTCAGATCTTTCTGATTAGAGGCCGTATAGTTATTATTCATTGCATCCCTCACTGTATCTCTTTGTACATTACATTGATTCATATTATCTCCTCCATTGGAGTACGAGCTTCTTGAAGTCAAGGATGAATTTTGCCTTTTATTTCTAGTTTCCAGATTTTGGCACCAGTTCCTGGCATCTAATAGGCACTTAACAAATGCTAGATAATTTGATTTGATATTTACTAAATTCATAAATGAATGAACTTTCACTTCTTAAACTCTTATACAGTGTAGGCACTGTGCTGAATGTTGGGGATACATAGACAAAAACGATCCCAGTCCTCAAAGAACTTCCATTCTAATGAGGTGTGAGGGTGAGATAATATATAGGTATATAAATAATTGCAAGAGGGACACAGAGTAGATAGAAATTTATATTAGAGGTGAAGTTTCTAGCAGCAATGGAAGGGTTATAGGCTAGAAGCATAGCACGAGATATATGTTTCTGGCACAACCAATGTAGTCCATGATTGTCTGATTGAAAAAATTAGCCAATGAGTTATTTTCTATGTGCTTATTTGTTACAAGAAAGGCCCTTAATTTTTTTTTTGGGGGGGGGGGGGTTTGGAGAAGAGGTAGTAGTCATAAAGATGCTAAATAAATGAGAATAAAGAAATGAGTGGAAATGAAACATTTAAAAATTACCAGAAGAGAGCAGAAGGAAATTGAGAAGGAGGCACTGACAAGCAAGGCATTATTAATACTGTGTTGAATTTCATATTTATTTTAAAAAATCAAATTATATTGAACAGAAGTTCACAGTTTAAAAAATAACATTTGTAAAATGATTTCATCCAGGGATAGTTCCAGTGGTCCTGATCAATATCTGGCCATTGGACTAGATGGTTTTGAAGGAGGAAGTGAGACTGGTGACTTTGCACCCACCTCCCCTCAAATCCAATGCATTTGTGTATCTCGGTATCATCTTTTGGATGTCATAGTCATCTTTGAGAACAAAAGACAAAGAACAATCTACTATGAGCCCAGTAGAACTGGGCAACACAACTTCCTCCTTCCCTCTCTGGAGCAGTTTGTTATTTCCTTCTCCAGATCATTTTAAAGTTGAGGAAATGGAGGGAAAGAGGTTTAAGCAATATGCCCAGGGTTACAGAGCTAATGATTGTCAAGAGACCAGATTTGAACTCATGAATAGGAATCTTCCTGAGCAATTTATATCCACTGCACCACCTAATTTCCCTCAATGAGGGAGATGATACACAAACAACTTATTACATATAAGATATATGCAGAGAACATGGGACTTCAGAGAGAAAGATATAGAAGTGAGAGGGGAGAGCATAAGTCTCTTACAGGAGGTGGGATTTGAGCTGCCTTGAAGGTATCCAGATTGGAAGTATGAGGAGAGAATATTCTCAGCGCTGGAGTCAGCCAATGAAGGGGAATGAATCAGAAGATGAAGTGAGGGCCTAAATGAAATTACATAACAAATTTATAGTGGTTCCAGGCAGCATGATTTCATGATTTTCTCTAGTTCCATCCAACAGTACATTAATAAGAGTTAAGGCTGCTGATTGTGGGAATAATCAATGTCAGGGTTTGGTAAGGAGCATTTTAATGATAAACCAAAGGGATAGGCTAGTCTAGAGTTGAATTGATTCACCAAGGGGTTAAATGGCAAAAGGAGGAGAGAACAGCCGGTGTGGGCAAATGGCCTAGAAAAGAATTGATGGATGGAGAGTCTGAGGTCCTGGGGTCAGGATTTGGGGTTATAGAGCAGAGGGAAAAGTAGAATGCTATTATATCATGATCAGATAGAATTCAGAATTCTTGAATGTTTAAGTGGAGCACAAGATCACTCTATGGTCATCTTCGTGTATGGCTGAGGTTGAGTAGAGAAGTAGGTCATGGAAATTTGCATAGATTGAGAAACTGGAAAAGTAGAATATTTGAGGAAATTAAAGTCTCCTATTTTTAGGACTCGATAAAGACTCTGAGCTGGGCATGAAAATTAAGGAAGAAAGGAAAAGTCCTGGGAGATTGATAGATACTGGTTGATAGACAGTCAATAAGTATGTAAATGTCTACTGTGTTTTATATACAATCCTCTTTTTTTGTTCTTTATATATGGAAATGTTTATTTTTAATGTTTAGCAAATTCATAACAAAAAGTTTTTTTTTTCCATTAAAAATGATGTCCCAAAGCAAATCAGAAATTCACATTTTTAAGGTCAGGCAATGGATGGGTGAGCAAGTTACAGGAAAGGTGATTATTATTTTTAACATAAAAACGTGACATGAATATTAGAATATACTCAGAAGCTGGGAATATGGTATCCCTTATAGTGAGAGCAATGAGGAGTCCCTAGATCTAGAATCAGTTACTATAATTTTGTTCCCCTCCTAGATATCCTACAGACTTCACCTTCAGGGAGGTATAGTTAGGTGGTGGAATGGATTGAATATTTGGTTTGAGGTCAGAAAGAACTAGGTTTGAAATCTTTAACTAGCTGTGTGACCAAGTTTGGGTTAGTCACTTAGGTTCTCTAAGGGTCAGTTTCCTCATCTATAAAATGGGCATAACACAGTCTATTTCACAGAGTTGCTATAAGGATCAAGTGAAATATCCTATGTAAAGCACTTTGCAAACCTAAAGATCCTATGTAAATGCTAGCTTCAGTCAAACTGAGACCTATAAAGTTTAGCTTAAAAAGGTCTCCCAATGCATCCAGGGTCCTCTCCAGTCATCCTGATTTGTATCTTTTCACTGGACCCAGATGGCTCTGGGGGGGAAAGTGAGGCAAGTGACCTTGTACAGCCTTTCCTCACTATTCAATTCACTTACATGTCATGGCATTGCCTCCCTGGTTTCATGGTTGTCTCTAAGAACACAGGAAAGACAACCACAATAACAAACAGTATTATTATTATTAGTAGTAGTATACCCCTGTCAGGACCTAAGCCACATCCATCCAACTCTTGTCCTAGAACAAAGATTTTCTTTCAGTGATTTCTGTCCACCCCTACTCATCTGCCACTTTACTATCCCTTTCTATCTCTTGTTCTGAAAGAACTGTGAAACGACTTTCCCAATGTCAGATACTTCAGAAATGGCCATCAAGATTTAAGAACTCTATTCTTGTGTACCCCTTCACCCCGATAACCTCGGGCCTAAGGAGGATGACTGGGTGAAGAAAAAATTCTCGGTTTTCTAATCGCTAAGAGGGCCAGTCTTTAAAATATGAGCCAACAGAAGCTTCTCCTGTTCTAAGATTTATGCTGCTGGGAAGCTGTAATGCATTTCAATGAAGAATGATATATCCCCAAACAACACTTTTTTTCATTACACCAGGTACAAAGTTACTATATTTCTTAAGATTTTTTAAAAAGGCATAAACTATTTCCAGCTATTATCTTACAGACAGATTCAGAAATGTCATACGTGGCTTTCACAGGTATAAATTAATACACAATCTTCACTTCAAATGAAACTTTTCAGCTTCCCAATGAGCCTCGGTGTCATATTTTATAGGTAAGCCCATAGATTTCCAAGTGTCTGGCTTTTTTAAACTGACTTGAATGGCAGTTTTTCAGTGAGAATGTTGCATGATTCTTTGAAAATAAAAGGCCAGAAGGGGATTGCTTTTATTTCCTATGTTTTATTGGCAACATCCTCCACTGACTTCCTCATCTAAACCCTTATGTGTTCAAGAGGCGATCCTGGCCTTTCAAAGGATAGGCCAGATAAGCACAAGCTTGGTCTGGCATATACAACCAAATCTGGGGAGGCGTTGAGAATGGGCCTAGAGGCTGCTACTGCACATAATAATAAATAGCTAACACTTATATAGAACTTCCTATGCTCCAGACACAATGCTAAGTGCTTTACAATCATTTGGTCTTCACAATAAAACTGGAAGATACGTGCTTTTATCCTTATTTTACAGATGAGGAAACTGAGACTAGGAGTTTTAATGACATTCATAGGGTCACATACTAATAAACTTCTGAAGCTGGATTAGAATCGATCTCGTACTGACTGCAGGCCTGGTACCCTATCCAGTAATTCTTTAATTTCTCTGGGGCTGATGGATGTTAAGAGCTTTCCTGGCTAATAATAATAAAAACAAACTACCAGTGTTGATCTGGTGCTTAACAGCTTACAAAGTGACTTAGGTGTTTATGTACCTCCAAACAACCCTATGAAGTAGGCACATTGTTATTTTCATTTTGCAAGTGGGGACACAGAGACTGAGAGAGGTTATGGTTTGTTCAGTTACCCAGCTAGGAGGTATAAGAGGCAACATTTGAACCCAGAGCTTCCCTGGCTCTCAGTATAACATTTTATCCACAGTGCCAGGGGAAGTTGGCCACCAACTTTTTATACATCCTTATCCATCTAGATCCTATGCACCTCTAGTCTATATGGTCCTCCCATTCCATTGCATTCTTTGGTTTCTCTCATTATTCCCAAACTACTTTTTATATGGATATTTCTACTTCCACTCCTTCCCTGTTCTGACCCAAATTGAAATTGTATCTTTAGTTACTTGTTCAGTTCTTCATCCATGGCTTCTGAAGATCTGGGCTAGAAGGAAAAATAGTCAATGACTTCTCTGTTTACTCTCACTTCTAGGCAATTCCCTTTTAAAGCCACATTCAATAAATGAAATAAGATGATAGAAGTAAGAAAAGAAGAGGTTTAAGAGAAAATCGTTGCTAATTATGAAGCAGGCATTTCTAAGGGCACAATGGAAGAGGCAGGAAGATCTGAAGCAGGACATTGTGGGAGTTGGGTTTAGGTGGATGGGAGGAGGGACCAGGCAGTTGGAGTTGGGAAACAGGATTTCAATAGTGGCAGCCAGGAATCATTGGATAGAGAGATCAAAAAGGATTGGGAGTATGCTCATTTATGAAAAATGAGCCCAAGCAGAGTGAGAGTAGTTACAGCCACTTTTCTTCATTTGAGGGTCACTCCCTTCACCTTGATCACCTAATCCAGTTCTTTACTCTGGCAGACTCCAGGACATTCTCTCTCGTTTCTCAAATTCTTTCAGTAATTGTTTTACAGAAATCACAATCTACGCCATCATGTTTAAGGACTTTGTCTACAAATTGCTTATACCTTGTAGAGGGCCGCAGATAGTGGGGGAACTCTGGGTAAGGTATAAGATCCTTCAGCCTGGAGGGAATCTGCTATCTGTGGCCCTCTACAATACCATGACTTTAACTACGTGGAATATACACAACACACACGTACAAAACACATACACACACACAGTGTTCCAAAAATCTTAATGAAATTTTAAGGTACATTAAGATTTTTGGGACATTTTATATATTAAATTTTTCATGATAATGACAAAGTTTTTATTAATGTGCCCTGACATACTTTTTTTTCCCCCTATAAACATTTTAAAATGAGTCATTTATGCCATTTTGGGTGCTGATCACTTTCACCTCTTCCCCTCCCCATGTAGTAGTCCTCCTTAGTAGAAAAGATGAACAATCATAAAAACAAACTCATTGATCATATCTAAGATGGCTTGTCTGAAAATAATGGAATGTTATTGCTCCATAAGAAATGATGATTTTAGAAAAGCCTGGAAAGATTTACATAAACTGATGCTGAGTGAAGTGAGCAGAACCAGGAAAACATTGTACACAGTAACAGCTGTGTGGTGATCAAGTATGGCAGACAGCTTTTCTCAGCAATTAAGTGATTTAAGGCAATTCCAATAAACTTTGGATGGAAAATCTATCGCGAGAGAGAACTATGGACACTGAATGCAGATTGAAGCATTCTATTTTCACTTTTTTTTTGTTTTCATGGTTATTCCCTTTTGTTCTCATTTTTCTTCCCAACTTGACTGATAAGGAAACATGTAAAAAATGAATGTTTTTTGTATGATCTAAAAAAATCAAAACAAAATTGTCATGGTTGACTCTTCTTTTGGTAAGAGTTTTGATCAGTTTTATTTCTCCTCATAAATCATATGGATTTTTTCCTTGTTCTTACTTCATGCTGTATCAGTTATTATCTTTTTTTTTTTTTTTTTTTTTTTTTTTTTTTTTTTTTTTTTTTTTAATTTAATAGCCTTTAATTTACAGGATATATACATGGGTAACTTTACAGCATTAACAATTGCCAAACCTCTTGTTCCAATTTTTCACCTCTTACCCCCCCCCACGTGTATCAGTTATTATCATAATCAGTATTTCTCATGGCAAAATTGCAATGCCATTCATTTATGTATCACAATGTGTCCATCCATTTGTCAATGGATGAACACCTAGTCTGTTTCCAATTTTTGATGTGACAAAAAGCATTGAAACAAATATTCTTGTAGATGTAGGTCATTTCCCTCTGTTCTTAACCTTCTTTGAGTGTACATGATTAATAGTGATATCCACTATGTACAATTTAATGAATTTGGTGGTATGATTATGAATTGCTTTCCAGAATTATTGAACTAATTCACAGCTTCACCAAACATGCGTGAGTGTGCCTCTCTTCCCCATGATCCAGACAGCAATTGTCATTTTCCTCTTTTGTTATCTTTGTTAATTAAGTGAATGAAATAAAAATTTAGAGTCACTTTAAGTTTTGGGGGAAATTTTTTGCATGGTTGTGATTAGCTTGCAATTTTTTTGAGACTTGCTTATTTACATCAAAGATAATGGAGAATGACATTTTTCTTAGTTCTTTATATATCTTAGACATTAAGCTTTTTATAAAACAATTTTCTGTAAAGATAGGAAGACAGCACAATAGTAGAATAGAAAAATAGAATTGGAGTTAGGAAAATTTGGTTCAAATCCTGCTTAAGATGCTTTGGTCCTCACAACACAGCCTTTACACTCTTCTGTTATTCTTTGCTTGCATTTTTGTTTTTCTTCCCAGGTTATTTTTACCTTCTTTCTAAATATGATTTTTCTTGTGATGCAAGATAACTATATAAATATGTATACATATATTGTATTTAAGATATACTTTAACATATTTACCATGGATGGGACTACCTGCCATCTAGGGGAGGGGTTGGAGGGAAGAATGGGAAAAGTTGGAACAGAAGTTTTTGTAGGAGTCAATGTTGAAAAATTATCAATGCATTTTTTTGCTAATAAAAATGTATGTTAAAAAAAGCATATCTAGTCATGATTAAAAACAATTTTGACCAAGAAAAAAAAAGATGCGTAGATCCTCTATGGTCCTAGGAAAGTCATTTAGCCATTCTGTGCCTTAGTTTTCTCATCTATTAAATGAGTGGTTTATAACATGGTGGGCTCCAACTCCTTTTTAAGCCCTAAATCTGGAGTACCATTATTCTGATTCCCACCTCCTCTCTTCAATTAATTCCTTTCTGAGCCAAATCACATTTATTTTGTTTACACAGAAGGTTTTTAAATTTTATATAATCAGAGATGCTCATTTTATCTTTTATGATCATTTTCATTTCTTTTTAAGGTAAGAATTCTTTCCCTACTCATAGTATGAAGAATATCTTCTAGTTCTTCTTATGATATGAACTTTTATTTTTAGGTCAAGTTTTCATTTAGAATTTATTGTAATAATAGGCAGGAAGGTGCTACAGTAGATAGATTTCTGGAGGATCTGGACTCATGAAAATTTGAGTTTAAATACACTTTCAAATTCTAGCTGTGTGACATTGGGCAAATCATTTACTCTTGTGCTGACTCATCTGTAAAATGGAGACAATAATAATACTTATCTCTTAGGTTTATCATGAGGATCAAATGAGATATCTGTAAAGTGCTTTGCAAACCTCTTAAAGCAGTAAAAAGAGATTTATGAAAATGGATATACATATATATACACATATGTATATACACATGCATGTGATAAATAATTTTATAAATATGTACACACACACATATATAAATGAATTTTCTTGGTCATACTCCTTTCCAGTATTCCTAGAAGTTTGGCAAAAAAAGGAGTAGTCCTTAGGTTTATCAAACACTATGTTATTATAATTGCTTGATTCTGAGATTTGTTTAATATCTTTCACTGATCATTACTTTTAAACTATTGTTAAATATATCAGTTATATGTGAAGTCATGCAAAACATATTTCTAAATTGCATGTTGCAAAATAAACAAGAACAATTTAAGTAAAAAAAATGCTTCCATGTGCATATGAGAATTTATCAGCTCTTTCTGAAGTGGATGGTATTTTCATCATGGGTCCTTTTTTAAAATAGTCTTACATCATTGCCTTGTTCAGAATAGTTCAGCCTTTCATAGTTGTTCATGTCACAATATTGCTGTTTTTGTATACAACATTTTCCTAGTTCTACTCACTTCACTTTGTATCAATTCATATAAATCTTCTCAAGTTATTCTGACACCAATAGGTCATTTTTATAACAATGAAACCCCCACTCATCATTTCTTATAGCACAAAAATATTCCATTACAATCATGTACTACAGCTAGTTCAGTCATTCCCCAACTTATGGGTATCCCTTCTATTTCCAATTTTTTGCCACTAAAAAAAAAGAATTGCTATTGGGAAGAAGTTATGACCAAATAAGAAATAGGAAAGCATTATAGGACATAAAAAGGATAATTTTGATCGCATGAAATAAAAAAAAAGATTTTACACAAACAAAAATAATGCAACCAAAATAAAAAGGCTGTCAGATAACTGGAGGGCATATAATTTCACAGCAAGTTATCTGATAAGGACCTTATTTCTCAAATTATATGTATAACTGAATCAAATTTACAAAAAAGCTATTCTTCCATTGATAAATAAATGGTCACAAAGACAAAAGGCAATTTTAACAAGAAATCAAATCTATTATTTATACAAAATACTCTAAAACACTGTTGATGAGAGAAATTCATATTAAAACAACTCTAAGGTACTACTTAGGAATATCAGATGAGCTACCATGACAGAAATGGAAAATGACAAGTGTTGGAAGGGATGTAGAAAAATTGGGACAGTAACATTTTATTTTTTTAAAAAATGTATTATAATTGAATATATATATGTATGTTCAGAATGTATATTGGTGGGTAGAGTAGATACTAATGGATGAACTCAATTCAATACAATTTGTATTTATTTTGAAGGAGAATGTTAAAAGATCCTTCTTTTACTGTATTTTAATTTTAATATTCAGAAAAGCTGGTGATTTTTGTTGTTTTCTTTTAAATCTAGAGAGATAGCATTTTCTAGGGTATAGAGAACCAGCCTCAAAGCCAGCAAGATCTTGATTTATAAGGATTGTGCAGCTCTGGTAAGTTACTTTGTGTCAAAGAAGCCAGTCTGTGGGACCCTAAGTCTGTGAGAGGCTAAATAGTTTTTAGATAGCATTCTCCATTCGTCAATGAAGCCATAGATCTTTTCCCTTCTCTTTCTCTTTTTTTTGGGGGGGGGCTGAGAAATTGGGGTTAAGTGACTTACCCTAGGTCACATAGCTAGGAAATATTAAGTAGAGGTCAGATTTGAACTCAGGTCTTCCTGACTTTAGGGCTGGTGCTCTATTTACTGTGCCCATCTAGCTGCCCCTGGTTCCTTCTCTTTCCCCAGAATCATCATTCCCCAAGGAAATCAACATTTTATAAGTTGAAAAGTACTAGATAGCAAGTCAGTTGTTACTTGCATTTTTTACTTCAGTCTTATTTTCAGATTCATCTGAAATTCACATTTTGAATTTGTGTTTATGTCTCATATTTGCAATCTGTCATAGCCTTTCTGAATGATTTTGTTTATTACCATCTAATAGCCTTATCCTCTTGTCATGAACTTTCTGCATCTTCCTGAGTGTTGTTTCTAATAATGTAAGAAAGGAATAGGGGGTTGGTATATGTGTTCCTTTAAAAGATAGATAGGGCATATAAATATGGAGGATGGAAAAGGGAAAACCTACTGATAAAGATAAAAATGAATCTACTCAATGAATTCTAGTGTTGACAGTACTTCAGTGGCAAATGGCTGTTGTTCTAATGTAATCTAAAAGAAGTGGATTTTTGTAGTGGACAGTTCTCATATGAGGTTTTAAACTAAACCACAGTACCTTAGATTTTATTTGGAAAAGATGGTCCAAGCTGGTCCCAGCTCTAATCATGCATGCACTAGCATTCTGTAAGTACAGCTGGCATTTAGGCTGTGAAAATATCCTACTGAGCCTTGAATTTTCTGACAAAGTTAGAGAAATTTTACTGAAGTGTACACTAGCCTAAAGGTAATCATAAAACATATTTAAGCTCCTCTCTCCCTGCAAATATGCTCCCTCTCAGTATTACAGCTAGGAAATAAAAGGAACACTAGATAACTAGTCAAGAAAGCTCTTAGAGTTCTGAGGTCCAGTCCTGAATTTGTCTCCCATTGTCATGTTTTCTTGGGCAAATCACTTGGTCTTCTAATTCTCAGTTTCCTGATCTGTAAAAATGGAGAGAACAATACATTCACACTATGTCCACCTCATAGGGTGGCTGGAAATTTATGGAATCATTATCAGAAAGTTTAAAGGCTTCTCTGTGGCCATTCAGTCCAACCTATTCAAGCTAGGAATCCTCACTATGACATAACTGACAAGTAGTTAGCTTTCTCTTTCAAGTCTTTCAAAAATGAAGAACTCATTCTTCTTTGGGACAACTCTAATTTTGGGGGAAGATTTTCTTAACATTCACCAAAATCTACTTCTTTACTCTCTCATCCTTTATTTTTGTTTTTGTCTTTTAATCTGCAACTGAAGAAGTTGAATCTTTCTGTAGACAATAGTTATTACTCCTTGTTTTTTTCTTTTCTAGTTTAAGTATGCATTACTTCTCCAACTATAATAGTTAGTATCTAACTTAGGGAATAGACACAGAACCCAAAGAAGAATGTTTTGAAAGTGATTTAAAATATTTGGGATTTATTAAAATTGGCATTTGTTCTTCTACTCAACTGGATATTGATTTGCTTTGAAATAGTCAGACCATGGAGCCTGTGTCAGTCAGTGAACAAGCCTTTAGTAAGTACTTAACACACGCCTTAACACCAAGAAAACATAGGAGCTCCATCAGCCAGCACCACATCATCCATATATGGAACCATCAGTTACAATAAATGGAGCAGCTTTGAATGGTGTGTGAGTTCACTTACCTTGGCAATATATATACCAGAGATGTCCATATTGATATTGAGGTTGAAACGTGCATTGCCAGAACTAGCTCAAGGTTTGGGAGACTCTGAAGGAGAGTGTGTGAGAGGAGAGGTGTTAGACTGACTACCAAAATGAAGGTTTCCAGAGCCGATGTGCTGACCACATTGTTGTAAACGCTGCCATTTAAAGTGTCTTAGAAGTATTCCGAAGATCACCTGGCAAGATAAGGTGCCAGACCCTGATGACCTTTCTCAAAGTAAATAGCCAAGCCTTCAACACTACTATAAAGAATACAAATCTGAGGGGCAGCTAGATGGTGCAGTGGTTAGAGCATTAGTCCTGAAGTCAGCAGGACCCGAATTAAATCTGGTCTCAGACACTTAACACTTCCTAGATGTGTGACCCTGGGCAATTCACTTGACCCCAGTTGCCTCAGCAAAAGAAAGAAAGAAAGAAAGAAAGAAAGAAAGAAAGAAAGAAAGAAAGAAAGAAAGAAAAAGAAAAAAATAAAAAAAAATAAATCTCTTTGGTCTGGACACATTTTTTCAATGGCAAATGTAAGCTTGCCCAAAACACTATTTTATAGAGAACTGGTCAGAAAAAAATGATAAAAGGACACTCTCAATGGCTGTCTTAAGAAGTTTGGAATTGATTATATGACATGGGAGATGCTATCACAAGACTACTACTCAGCATGATGTGCCCTCATCACACTGTGTGCTCTCTGAGCAGAACAGAATTGAAGTAGCCCAAAAGAAATATGAAATATGCAAATATAAGGAACCTAGTCTTTAAGAATTTCCAGAGGTTCTGAAAAGCAAAGTCATTTGCTTCTGTTCATGATTTACCAACCTCTTCTACTTCTATTCCTATAGCTCTCTCATCCTGAAGAAAACCTCTCTTATAGCCTTTCCTTTGATTAGTAAGTTTCTATCTGGGTCACTATTTTATGGATGGTCCAGGTCATTCATACATACTTTTTTCCCCCAGAAACACTTCTGACTCTAGATTTTTTCCAATATTCCCCTTCCCCACTGTCCAATTCTCTTTTATGTGACATCTTTTCCTGTTGGGCAGGCAGTTAGTGAATAGAGCATTGGGTCTGAAGTCAAGCAATTACTGAGCCTCAGACATTTACTAGCTGTGTGACTGGACAAGTCACTTAACCCTGTTTGCCTCAGTTTCCTCAAGTGTAAAATGAACTGGAGAAATAAATGGCAAATTATTCCAGTATCTTTGCCAAGAAAATCCCAGATGGACTCATGAAGACTTCAACATATCTGAAACTGAACAATATTAGTTGCTAAGCTCCTTGAGAGTAGGAACACTTTTGCTTGCATTTACATTTTCAATATATAGCCTGATGCCTGGTCTATTGTAGGTACTTCATAAATATATTCTATTTCTCCTCCTCCTCTTCTTCCTTTTCCTCCTCCTCATTTTCCCCTCTTTCTCCTCCTCCTCCTTCTCCCTCCCTCTCTTTCCCTCTTCTTTTCTTTCCCCTTTTCCCTTTTCCCTTCTTTCTCTTTTCCCCTCTTTCCCTTTTCCTTTATCCCCGCTCCCTTCCTCCCCTCTCTGCCTCTTCCCCTTTTCCCCTCCTCTTTTTCTGTTTCTTTCTGTCTCTCTGTCTCTCTCGTCTCTTTGTTTCCTTTTCTCTCTTGTTATCATCATCATTATCAATTTATAAGTCATCACCATCCTCATTATCCAATTATCTGCATTATTATCACCTATCATGATTGTCATCATTCTTTATATTTCTATGTTTTTTTCTATCTAATCTGAACCAGAGGTAGGACTTGAATCCAGGTCTTTTTGACTTCAAGACTGTTTCTTGATTGATGATATCATATTGCCTTTCCCATAGTGGATATTTAATAAATCTTTTTTTCAAACTATACCTTTGTCTTCATTGCTGTGTAGAATTCTCAGTGAGCAACACCTTCCACAGCAGATTGTCATCTGCTTTGCACAGGAGAGTTGGTTAAGGGTACTTGTGTGACCCAGTACCTTCCCAGAATCCTCAGCGAGAATGGGACAGGTGCTGGCTTTCAGACACATCTTCCTGATTCCAAGGACAGCTTTGTAGCACTGTGCTGTGTAATGCTCCAAATCAAAGTTACAAGAACAAACATAGATGACATCTTCACAGGTTCAGGAATGATTTGTAAACACACACAACAGAATATTTTGAGTTCTTTGCAGAAGCCACAGGCCAACAAAGTTGAAATCTGAATGACTCTTCCATAAATTGCTAATATGAACCCAATTGAAAAGTTTCACTAATACCTACTTTTGGCAATATGTTGGTCCCCAAGACTTTAGCTGGATTGGATGGATACTATTTATTGCAGAGGGGTGCAGGTTGGGACAGACAAATTTAATAAATTATTGAGCCATAAAAGTCCAACAAGAAAATTGAGGGCATGCCTTTCAGAATGACTTCAGGAAGGACAACCGTGAATGATGCTGTGACATATTGCTCATGGTACCATTGGCAACAGACTACTGAGCTAAGGAGATTATTTGTCCGACCCACTATAGCAATTCATTTGTTCCTGTGCCAGTTTCCTAGAGTCAAAATCCCCTGTATAATTCTGGGGGAAACTGAGCTAAAATATTATTATTTTATGTCTATTAGCAGCCCCTAACAACTGGAGGGTAAAAGTGGGTAGAGAGAGAGCTGACAAGTCAAAATTATCAAGGAGAAACTGGAATGACAAAGAAAGATATTAGAAGAAGCCTAAACCTGACACTTGCAAAGCATCAGAGATTTGATAAGAGGAAAGCAATAACTTTTAAGCACTGTAGTATCCTGTCATTGCCCTAGAAACAGACAGTCCTGTTAACGGGAAATGAGACTAGATGGAACCTCAGTATCTAAGACTACTTGAGACTACTTTTGACAGCCTCATATGTCTTTTCATGTCAATAAAGTCATTGAAATGAAATCTCAAAAGAATTGGTGAGAGTATTAGAGCATAATAAGGACTTTGGTTACCATGTCACAATAAGTAAGAAACCATGAGAGATACCAAGCCCAAGGTCAAGATTCACTTTTGATTCCAGCCTGTCACTCACTTCCAGTTGACACTTGACAAGGTACTTGAAGAATACACCAGATGCTCTGAGGGAAGGAGATGAATAAATGATCCCGTGGCCTCCTCTCAGTGCCTCAGGCAACTCCTTTGGATTTTTTTCCCTCTTAGTCATAGTTAGGTCAGAATCTGAAATCTGAGGGCGTCCCCACCTCAGGGCTATACCACACAGTGAGATTTCAAATCTTTAACATATTTACATATTCAGTGTCTGCAGAGGGGTCTCTTCTCCTGCTGGATAATGTTTCTCTAGGACTCAGGGATCAATAGCGATGCTTCAGGAGGAGGAGATCTTTAAAGGACACATGCGGGTCTGAACTCTTTTCTGCCAGAGCTATTTAGATGTTCCAGAAAACAACAGTAGATGAGACACAAGGGAAAAATGCTTTCTTCCTATTGAACTCATCCAGTTTTTCTTGTGGGATACAGAGTGTGTCTGTGTGTAAATTAAAGATGTAGGAAGGAAGGGAAGGAAGTCATGATAAAGGAAGGGAATGAAGGGTGTTTTGAGATCCTAAGGGTGACTGATCTTTGCTTGTTGTACCTAAGGATTTCTCTTTAGACTCCTGATAAATCTTATGTCATTATGTCAAGGTTATAGTAATCACTTTCACTCATCTGATTATGGGTAATTGTAAAGAAGTTTGGATTTGAAGTTACAGGATTATGGTCTTAAAGCTGCAAGGGACATCAGAGGCCCTTGAGTTTACAGAGTAAGAAAGTGGATTAGGGAAGTTTAAAGAGTTGCGAAGGAACGCATAGTAAATTTCAGAAGCAGTGTTTGAACTCAAGTTCTATGTCATTAAAACTATAACTGTTTCCATTGTACCATACTGCTTCTAGTTAGAGGATCTGGGTTCAAATACTGTGTCTGACACTTATTAAGTGGTGATGGACAAACTAATAAGTCACCATAATCTCCCTGGACTGCCACCACTTCTAAAATCCCTTCCAGATCTACCTCTGTGATCAGTATGACATATGAATCAGAGGAGCAGACTAGGGGAAAGGCTCTAAGCTTAGAGATATCTTAGGGAAGTGATAGAGCAGAGTTACCTATGCTCCTCTTGGCACAAAAGGCAGCTCCTTTATGTCTTCTCAACTGCCTGCTGTCTAGAGGGATTTGAATTTGTGTCTCAAATTATTACCCAAGCAAGGCCTGATCCTGGCACAAGTGGGCCTTGAGCCAGAGAGAACCCTTAGAACCCCACCATTCTTTTAGCATTATTGAACTTTGGTAAAGAGAATTCCCTTAATATTGAGCTCCATTGATGGTGCTGACCATATCATATTTGGGCTTTGGTGAATATGTTTTAGATAGTATAGTCAGAGAATAGTCTTCCCTCACAAATGTGGTCAGTAGCTGGGCCAACTTCTCTGGTCATATAAGAAAGTAAATTGGCTGGCTAGTTTGATTAGGTCATAGAGGAAGTAAATTGGAATAAAACACCACAAAATACCAGTAGTAAAATGTTAATTTTGCTTCCTATTAAGGCTGGATTCATTCATTTGCCATTTTAAAGAGCCTACTATGTGCTAGGCAGTGTGATACAAAAGGAAATCAAAACAGTTCTTGCCCTTAAGGACCATATGTTCTTTTTTTATTATTTTTCAAATTAAGAGGCAAAGATTTTATTATGTTGCTAACAGCATAACTGTGGGCTACATCCATTTGGGATTTTTAGCAAAGAAAATGGGTTTTTAGTAATTAACAAGGGAAAAAAATGGGAACTGGGTTCCCTAGCAGAACTCACAATCAACCAGGAGAGAGATGGCATTAAGAAGAAAGACTCCATGTTGGTCTGGCAAGTCAGGACCTTATATTCTATTGAAAGGAACTATGTTGTTACATGTAAATATAAGTAAAAACAAAGTATATGAAATAGTCTCCCTTATTTCAGTCGGGGTCCTTTTGTTTCAAGATCCATTGCGGCTTTGTGGTTTCCTCCAACTTTAGCACACGTCCTTTTCCACAATAGTTAATGTCTTTACATCATCTTAAACTGGCAAATGTTCAGGTGGGTCAAGTCCACTGGAATGTGTCACTACCGCATCATTTATTTATTTTCTCAAAAGAGAGGAAAAGATACTGATTTCTTATTTTTCTGGCTAGAGCCTCTGAGGGAAGATCTTTTCACAGGGGAAGAGAATGAGGCTCTAGAGGGCAGACTTCAGCTGTTTTTGCAGAGATGGAGAAAAATTTTCCAAAGGCATTTCAAACAGCAGGAGAAAACCCACCTAATGAGTCAATGCCTTTTCCTTTTACTCATAAATCAGACAGATCAATAATTGTTTGAAATGGGAAGGGAATATTCAAACCTCTTTAGAAGGGAGAGTTGAAATGGTTTCTAAGTTAACAAAAATGACAAATATCAAATCTCTGACTTACCCTCAGTTTTGACTGCCCTGAAACTTATCCTGCCTGTGGTCCTGGCAAGAATGTCACAGAGCATAAAATGATGGGGACTAATTAAAGCTCCATATTTATTGTGGGACTCAATTCTAGGAAAGGAGACAGATTTTTCTCAGGCCACAGTTTGCAGGAATGACATATATTTACACCTTGCAGCCACCAATTGGAAGTGAATTTTCTTTGAAACTGTTTAGCTTGTGTTGCAGGGTAAGAGTTTCTGATTGTGAAACTAAGGTCGCTGCTTCTCTAACTGCCCCCTTCTATGCCACCATTAAGACACTACATGAACTCTTGTAAGTCTCTTTCTCTCTCTGTGTCTCAATTTCCTTATCTGTAGAATAAGAGGATTGAATGAGATGACCTTTGTCCTCCCTACTAACCACCCAAGCTCTGCTATTTGGCAATTATATGGATATTTTCTTTATGACAAAATTCAATTTAATTCAACCAATTATTAAGTTGAATGAAAGATGCCTATTGCCCAGCCTGTCTAAACATAACCTAAATCTGCTTTGTATGTATCTTATATGTATGTAGACTCTCCCCTTAGGATGTAAGCCTTCTGAGGGTTGGGTATGTTTTGCTTTTATTTTTATAAAACCAGTGCTTAGAATAGGAATATAGTAGGCACTTAATACATGGTTGATGATTGATCGTTTCTGCTATTCAGATGATTAGATGACCTACAGAATTTATTATTCATTTTACATCTCTAGAACAGATAATAAAATTTAATATGTTGGACCTAGAACTAAATAGAGGAAGGAAAGTAGGCTGTATTGCCTTCAGGACAAAACAAAGTTCTTTTAATGACTCTACACTTTTCATAGAAACAAAGGCTTATCGTTTTAATACCAATATTCTGTTGGCATTGTTCCATGGCTTTAAGACATAGACTGTGATTGGCTTGGAGGAATTAAAAATGAATATAAGACAAAGCTCACCTCTTCCTTGAACTGATTTAGGGATTGGGTAAGAGAAGATGGAGTAGTCATGGGGTGTAGGTGAGGGCTGGTAGGTGGGTGGTAAGAATGAACCACTGGTTCTCTTGCCATGTCAGGAAAAATTGAAATCAGCCTCCAGCATGTTTGATGGGCATCCTGCAGTGAACTTAGAGGAAGACTTGGCAAGAGTCATATAGACTGGGTAGGGATGGTTTACATTATGGGAGGAATGGGGTGACCAAAGATGTATTTGAGTATGAATCATGTACTACGCTAGGCACTTGGGAAATAAAAGCAAACATAAAAACAGCAGCTGCCCTGCAGAAGCTTCTTTCCATTCCATTATCTAACTTTATCTAACATCATCTAGTAATGAACTAATAGGGAAGTAGAAGGCCCATAGGATTATTGATCTAGTACTGGAGGGAACTTAGATGCCATCTAGTCCAATTCCCTAATTTTTTAGATGGGGAAACTGGGGCCTAGACAGGGATAGTGACTTGTCCAAGATCACATAGAGAGTAAGTAGCAGGGCTAGAGTATGAACTCAGACCCTTTAATTCGAATTAAGTTCTGCAAACCACATATTGAGCCCCTCCTGTGACAGGCCAGGAGTTGTGTTTAGTGTAATTGATACACATAGAACACTAATATATATGTGTGTGAATGCACATATATGTCTATATATGCATATATGTGTGTGCATATATATGACATAAATTATATAGACACACACAAATACACACATATATACATACACATATATACATATACCTACATATATATGTAGGTATATGCGTGTGCATATACACATACATATACCTACATATATATGTATGTATGTATGTGTATTCTGGAAGAAAGAATTCATTCCAGGCAGGGGAGATGATTAGTGAGAATGCATGGAGGTGGAGACAAAATTTTGTTTTTGGGAAACAAACTATCCCATGCAGCCTATCTCCCTCTCCCACTGGTGAATTCCTCCCAGAACTACCTCTGTGATAAGGAAGGGTCCACACTATACATGATTCTCCCTTATCTTCTCAGCTCCCTTTTATACATTATTTTCCTTGATTAGAATGTAAACTCTTTGAATCCAGGGATTGACTTTCTTTTTGCTTTCATTTATACTCTCAGTGCCCAGAATAGTGGTGGTAACTTATTAAACACCTAATAAATGCTTATGGACTTAACTGATATAGAGCATGTGGAAGAAAGTAATGTGAAATAGGACTAGATAGATCAGTAGAGGC
Source organism: Sarcophilus harrisii (assembly GCF_902635505.1). Lineage (NCBI taxonomy): Eukaryota > Metazoa > Chordata > Mammalia > Dasyuromorphia > Dasyuridae > Sarcophilus > Sarcophilus harrisii. Next base: position 638,792,828 of record NC_045427.1, on the reverse strand, counting down.
CAGATTATGGAAAGCCTTGAATGAAAAACTAAAGAGGATACATTCTCAATTGAAGAAGTTTGACTATGGCAATGGCGTGGCCAAACCTGCCCCTTACTGGGATTATTCTAAAAGTTATGTGGATAATAGATTGGACAGGAGAGAATGGAGGCAGGAAGACTAAATAAGAGGCTGTTAGAAAAAATCTAGGGACATCTGTGAGAAATATTGGTGGAGGGAGAACTGATTACTTGGAAAATGATTCCATTTGGGAAGTTAAAGTGAAGGAGGGGTCCTGGATACACATTACAATACACAGCAAAGTGAAGATGGAGTCCAGGATGATAGAAGGTCACCCTCAGAAGGTCATAAGGATGTTAAATAGTAAATTAGTTTTGTTTACTCTGCCATTTCAGTTATGTTTGACTTTGTAATGCCATTTGGAATTTTCTTGGCAAAAAGTTACTAGAGTGATTTGTCATTTCTTTCTCATTTTACAAATGAGGAAACTGAGGCAGAGTTCAATGACTTGCCCAGGCTTATATAGTTAATAAGTGTCTGAGATTAGATTTAAATTTATGAGAGCTGAGACTTCTCTAAATCTGGGTTCCCTTACTCCAAATGTAGTACCCTTCCTTAGGCACCTAGGCTGAAGTAATCAAAATTTGTGAGTCTTCTGAAATGCCCACTTGAACCTATTGATCAAGATATTCCTCCACATTCCCCATCCATCTCCACAGCCCTTTCCCCACAAAGGAGAGAGACCTCCCTCCCCCCTGCAGTTTTGCAGTTCACCTTTAAAACAATGGAATTCTCTGGCTATGGAGCAACATGATTAATAGTTTCTATTGATTTTCAAAAGTAAGGAAGCACAGTGGAGTGAAGCAGTGAATAAAAAGCTTAACTTTCCCATTACTCGTTAACTTTTTAAAAAGGGTATTGGGAAATGACTCTTTCTTGGGGAATGTCAGTGAGTTTCTAAATATTAAAAACCTTTTCATGTGTTGTGGAAAGGTGATGAGTGTTCCTTTTGCTAGCACGACTCTGGCTTTTCAAAGCATGCTACAGTCACCCTGCAATATACCCACACAGGCTGATTGCTTCAGAGAAAACTTCCTGCTTCTCACTTATCTTTGTGAGGAGAATAATCTGCCAGTGGGAATGTGGATGTGTGTCTGTATTATGTGTGTCTGTGTTTGTATATGGGTCTTTCCAAAGGAAGAGAAATTCTGTGATGTTGTGGGTAGAGAACTGGACTCAGTCAGGAAGGTCTGAGTTCAAGTCATGACTGTGATTGATGCTAATTGGGTGACCCTGGGTAAACCTTCTCAGTGTCCTAGAGTAGGACTTCTTATACTTTTACTGATGTGGTCCGGATAACAATATCTAGCTAAAATAGACATGTGACAATTTCACAATGGTCATTCTTGTTGGGAAAAGGTAGATTTATTTAAGGAAAGAAGTTACAGACAAAATAAAGGGATGGGATAGATATTAGGAACGGTATATATGAAATAGAGTTGGGAAACAGGAAAAAGACAAGTTCCTTCAGAGGAACTCACAATTAACCAGAAGGAAGGAAATACTCCATTAGTTGAGAGAAAGTCATTGTCTGGCAGGTTAAACTGAGCAGAGTTAGCTAGAGTAAGGAGAATGGTGCCATTAGAAGGAAGGCACTATGAGGGAGAAAAAAAGAGTAACTCATAAGAGGCTTAGTCCTGAAAAGAATTTAGCAAAGAGCTTCATCATAAATAGATCTTTTATAATGGAAAAAATAGCCTTGGAGATTTCCCAAATATAAAGGCTTAAACTCGAGAGGGAAGGGGGTTATGAGGAGAGGAAGTGCCAGGGAGCTCAAAGGTGGGGGAATCAAGTCAGATTGAATACACCTGATAGATCAGTTCCCAGACCTGGCCAGAGATAAGCTAATTAATATCTAAAAAGGTTATTTGAAGATGCTCAGATTGAGGGATGGATGATGGGCATTCATAATGAGTTTCTTTCTAGATAGTTTGGGAATTATCTGATAATAGAATTATTTGATAATGGCTTCTTCTTGACATGGGAAGAGAATAAGTCACATCATTTACCACTAGTGACCCCTTTTTGTCCAAGAAATTTTCACACTATCCAGGTTATATAGGAATATAAAATAGGTGTACAAATCAAACATTTATTGATAATAAATCATAATTTTGCAACCTCCACATTCAGTTATCAGATGAAGCTTTGTCCTAAGCCACCTTTTTAAAGACTATAATCTGCAAAAAGGTACTGATATGTCTTGGAAGATGGAGTTTCTGTATCACCTATTATGAAATCATAGATCCAGATCATTCTTATCCTTTATCCATGTGAATATGGGAAGGATTTTAATAGTGTAGAGAAACTCCTAGCCTTGGAATTCCCTCCACCAATGTAGATCATAAGTGATCTGTAATTTAGTAGATAAGTCTTAGGGAACTGATCAAGCATCAGAGAGCTTAAGAGATTTTATTAGGAGGAGTTGGAAGGACATACTTATTTACTGCATTCAGTTCTGTGTGTGTGTGTGTGTGTGTGTGTGTGTATGTGTGTGTGTGCATGCACGTGCATGTGCACACATTTGTGAGGTATCATGGAGGAGATGGAGAATTGGTCTTATAGAGAGTTATAAAGACTCACACATACTGGCTGTGTATATATCCTGGATCAGGTCCCTCAGCTCTAAATGTCCCAGGCAACCTTCTGATTTTTAATTGTAGAACCCTTTCAGATCTGTGTTGATAGAGGGATTTTCCTTAATAGGAATTCCTTATATCATGGGAATCAAAAGTAGATCATAGGCACATACCACATGTGTATATATATATATATATATATATATATATATATATATATATATATGTGTGTGTGTGTGTGTGTGTGTGTGTGTGTGTGTTGTATATGCATCTCTATGTGTGTTTTACCACTATCTTTTTTATTATCCTTACTGCTACCTTTTTATCATTCAGGATTATATATCTATGTCATACATGAGTTAGTCTTACATTAGTATAACTAAATCTCAATCTCTAGTTCATCTGTTTCTATATATCTGTAGTTGGCTCTATCACTGTATCTATTTGTATGTCTGTGTCCATGTCCATGGCTCTATCTATATGCATCATCTCATAATGTGCAGAAAGGTTATAGTCTGGGCTGAGGGAGGAGCTCTCAAATTATGAAATCATGAATCTTTGAAGTGCCAAAGTATATGATGTGTTTACATATACCTATATACATATAAGCATAATTACTTAAATATAATAGTCAAACACTTCAGGGGTCTGTAATGTCATGGGTTGAGAGCTCCTGCTGTGAATGACTCTTCTATGAAATAGCCTTTGCAGGTTTCTGTGACAGAAAGATTCATCATCCTGTGACTATATTCTTCCCCTACCTTAGCAGTCATGGTGGTATTCAGATGCTCCTGGATATCCACTGGGCCTGTTCTCAAATTATTTTTTAATAGGGAACTTCCCAGATGTTGCATTCTGCTGGTAAAATCTCAGAGAAACTGGGGTCCTTGCCAAGCTATGATTGGGTTTCTGAGAAAAACTTTCATGTAAAGTTATAGAATGTCATTCTGTGTGGAGCTTAAAGCACTTTATAATTTTTGATAGCATGATACAATGGGAAAAACATTAGACTGGGAATCAGAAGACTTTCTGAATTCTAGATCAGTTATTTATTTTCTTTATGACCTGTGGCAAATCATGTGAATTTTTGTTGTTGTTGTTGTTGTTGTTCTCATTTTCCTCAAATAAAGAGGTTGGACAACATTACCTTTGGGATAGCTTCTGGCTCTAAAAGGAAATAAAAAACAGGGATTGGCTCAAAGGGGGAAGCAAATTCATCCAGTAGGGGAGCATGATGAAATCGAAAGTAATGGTACAAGTGAGTGGGGAATGAAGAGATAGCAGACCTGTGCAACCTCCTTAAGTGGAGGTTTGGGGAGGAACTCTTTTTTCGTTCTCCATTCAGAGGGGCCCCAGAAGTGGAAGGTACTGATAAGGTGTGACTACCAAGGCTGATGTGGTCTTGAAGATGATGAGGGTTCAGTTGAAGATGTGTGAAGGAATAAAGCCAGCTGGAAAATGAAGAGGTGGAGTATTATTGTTAGCATGGTGATCTGTGAATCATGGGGTCTAAATTCAGTAGCATGTAAGGGTTGTGAAGTGAATATCACCCAAATTGTTTGAGATTGAAATTTGATATTTGTTAACATGATGGGGATGGAAGAGCATAGACTATAGCCAGCTAGGGAAAAGCTTTGAGATTATTGAGCATAAATAAAGTGTTTAACCAGACTTGGGTCTATGTGGAATGACTTTATGAATAAGCAAATGATTGAAAAGGCTGTTATTAAATACTTATTATGTTCCAGACACTTGTACCCCACACTAGCTAAGTGCTTTGAATTAGTACATAAAAGCAGAGATAACCCCTGCCTTGAAGAAGCTTACATTATAATCTTTCTAATAAGGAATTACAATTCACATAAGAAAGTGATAGTCCAGGACAGGTCTTTTGGTTTGCAAAGTTTGCATCCAGGGATGTTAATAGGGAAATAGAGTGACATCCTTTTTAATTGTAGCTCTTCTGTGACTGCATTTCAATATAGTTGCAATTGATTTGATTATGGTTCTAGAACTTGAAAGAAGGGATTAGAAGATTAAGGAGGAGGGACGTTGTGATCCGTGAGAAGATGGCCATGGCATAATGTGAGCATGAGCACAAGTTATTTGTATATAGTAGACATATGAGGCTTTCACCAATCAAGAATAAGTTTTCGGTAGTAATATTATTTCCTTTAATAAATAAATTCGATTTATTGAATTTTTATTGATCTCATGATTCCCAAGGAGATCCTTTTGCTCCCTTACCCCATCCCAATAATTCTTTTCAGTGTTCATTGATACTTGAAATTTCATTAACAGAAAATGTTATCTTTATATTATAATTGAGAGCTATAGCTTAGTTGATAAACATTTATTAAATGCCTACTTTGTGTCCTGCAATGTGCTACACACTGAAAACATGTGAAAAAGATTGTTCTTCCTCTTGAGGACTTTATAATGGGGGTCAGATAATATACCAAAGAATGATAAAAAGGGAGGTGAAGGTGGGGGAGGTATACAAAGTTTTAAGGGATATCCATTTATTATTAACTAAAGTATAAATAAATAATATGGATTCATAAAATCATGGAATCTCAGGAGTAGAAGGGACATGAAAGACAATGTAATTTATCCCTTGTTACACATCTCACAAAATCCCCCACAAGGAGTTCTGTATTCTTTCCTTGGGGTCTCAAAGGAGTTGACAGTGACTCAGTAATCATCTCATTCCATTTTTAAAACTTTTCTAGATTGGAGTTTACCTAGTTCTGATTATCTTAAACTCATTATTATCTCCCTACTTGCTTTGGGTGTCAGCTCCCTATTAGCCATTTTTTGTTCTTTCCAGTACAAAAACCATTCTCCTTCACAGAAAAAATCAAGGAAAATCATAATTGCACAAGGATGCCTTTTCTGTATTTCTACCCTCATCATCTTATTACTAGATAATCTTCTAGATCATATATTTGGTAATCACATTTCATATATGTGTAAATGTTTTTTGTTTCTTAGAATTAGTTTATCACTGTTCAACTAGAGATGAGAGATATGAATGATGGAATTCTTGCACTGGATGTGAGATTAAACCAGAAAAACTATAAGATTTCTTCCACATGTAGTTTTTATCCATCTATGTAGCAATATGGTGAGGTAATCCTCTTGAAATGGAAACTAGTGAGGTTTTTTTTTTTTCAGAATTTCTCCGGATATTTTTGTTGAATGAGCGAATGGATTTATCTGAAGATAGTCTCCTACTTTTTTTTTTATCATTTCTTAGGCCATCCAAACTTATTCCTTTTTTCATTCACCATGCACATTAATTTTTCCATGCACATTAATTTCTCCATCTATTAGAAGTTTGTCAGGTTGTCTGGTTCTACTTTCTTCCTTTACTAACCCCTAGTGAACCTTTTCCTTCTGACCCCCTTGTGAACCAGTTCAATGCTTTACTCACCTTTCTTGTCTTTTTTCCTTAATGTCTTCTCCCTTGCCTAATGACCATGTGTGCCTTTTCAACCCCCATTTCTGTATTACTCCTATTATCTGCCTATTTATGTGCTATTAAATAGAGCTGGAGGAAGTCCTATAATAATACTGACTTAATACAGTGTCTTTACCACAACAAGGCATTTTTTATGCCTCCCAAATTGATTTTCAATTCCACCTTCCATGGTTCTTTTGATTTTTCTCTCCTTAAGCCTCCAACCACATCCCTCTTCTCCAGATTTTCAGGTGAAAATCTCACCCTTATTTTACTTGAAACATCCTAACTGTTTACTGAGGACTCCTTTTTTTCTTCTCTCTTCTTCTTGCTATATACTGACACCATACTATTCATCATTTTTTTTTATTTAAATCAACATCTGATGAAAGGGTCATCCTTCTCCCCACCAAAACCCCATTCCTCTGTATGTGGTCTTAATCCAATCCCCAACTGTCTTTTTCAGAATATTGTCTCATTTCTATTCTCCTCCATCCTTAATCTTCAGCTTGTTTATATCTTCTGGGTCTTTCCCTTTTTTACATATAAATATTAGTTATCTGGAATTTGGAAATTTGGAAATTTTGATTAATTTGGTTAATTCTTCCCCATTCTCAAAAGGCAATCTCTGGATCTTATCATTTGTTATGATTATAATCTTATAGCCTTCTTCTAGCTAAATTCTTTGAAAAAAAATCAGTGCCTCAACTTCCTCGCCTCCTGTTTTATTATTATTGTTCTAGTTAACTTATTTCAGTTGTGCCTAACTTTTCATCACCCATTTTGAGATTTTCTTGGCAAATATTTGGGATTTCCTTCTCCAGCTCACTTTATAGATGAGGAAACTGAGGCAAATGGGTTAAGTGATTTGCCCAGGGTCACACACCCAGGAAATGTCTGAGTCCAATCTAAACTATTCCTGACTTCAGGCTTGGTTCTATCTTCTGTACCATTCAGCTGCCCTTGCTTTTTGAACCCTGAAATTTGAGTTTGTCTTTATCACTTAATTGAAAATCTCATTTCCATATAATGATCAAAGATCACTTAATCTCTACTTCTAATGTTCTTTTTTAAACCCTCATTTTCATTGAATTCTCTGTTACAATAGTTATATTATCCAGCTTTCCTTCTGCTTACTCTTTTCTCTCTGGGTTTTGAGACAATGTTCTTTCCTGTCTCTTAATAGCTATCAGACCATTTCTGAGTCTCCTTTACTGATTCATCATCATGTTACCTCCCCTCTACCCCAAATTGTAAATATCCCCCAGACTCTTTCTTTGGCCCCTATTCTCTACTCTCAGAAATACCATTAGTTTCTATGGATTCAACCATCATCTCTAGGCAGCTGACTTCCAGATCAATATACCCAGTCCTATTTTTTCATTAGAACTTCAGTCTCATATCAATAACTGTGGAATATTTAAAACAGAATCTCAAATTCAATATATTCCAGCAGAACTCATTATTTTTCTCTCCAAAGCATGCATTTCTCCAACTTTTTAAATATTCTTCAGGGCTCTGTTATCTTGTCAGTAATCAAGGTTTGCCACTTAGCAACCTTGACTCCTCACTCTTAGTTCCTCCTCATAACTTATAATGAGTTGTCAAATTTCTATCTCCACAACTTCTCTTGAATATCCTGCCCCCACTTGTCTTCAAAGCACTTCCTCCTCAAGTTGTGCCACAGTTTCCTTTTAATTTCCTGCCTCAGTTTCCCTAAATTGTCCTGCCTCAGTTTCCCTGAATTGTTCTGCCTCAATTCCTTGAATTGCTCTGCCTCACTCCCCCTGGTTGTAAATCCCCCCCACTTCCTGACCAATAGGACTAAGATAATTAGAACTGTGGAGATCTGGCCACTCTGGTATTCCAAAAGAGTCACAGAACTCCAGATGTCCTATCTCAGATATCTAATTGGCATCCTCTACCTTTGTCTCTCCAGAATTTCTGTCTCTAGTTTGACTACGCTCTTCTCTCCCAGTTTATCAGAATTTATGGTCCTACCCCCAACCTGTCAGAACCAAATTGATGGTCCCTTCCCGGAAATTCCAGTGCTCAACAGTGTTTGGACTCCATCCCTTGTCTTTGTGTCTCCCCTGATCACTTGGAGCCATATATAAATCACTGGAGTCTCACATTTGATGCTGGATTCTTTGAGATAAAAGTCCAATTTAGTCCTGGAGACAGAATAGATTCTCTCCTGCCTCTAGACTATCTCCCCCTCTCAAAAACCCAAATAAAATATTAAAAAACTCTCTAATTTCTATCTTGCTTCAGTTTCTCAAGCATTACACTCACTTCTATCTCTTCGAATATCTGGTTTATGTCAAGACTTAGTTTATGTACTACCTTCTTCATGAAGTTTTTCCTGATAAATCCTGATCTAAGCTTATAAGTTCCACTTTACATTTATTTTGTATGTGTGCTTTTGGGTGTTGTCCTCCTCAATTAAATTGTAAACTCTTTGGGATCAGGGACTATTTTTTTTATTAATTATATCCCTAGTGCCTTAGCATAGTGCTGAGGACATAGTAATTGCTTAACAAATATTTATTGCACTGGTGTTTTTGACAAGAATATTGGTTGTCCACATTCAGACCTTAGAATATTAATCCAATATGCTTTTTTCTCTGGAGTTTGTTATGAAATGATGTAATGAAAAGAAGAGTGAAAAGGGATAATAGAAATTTTCTGGAATATTTTACCTCATCTATCACATAACTTTTGAGGTCCTTCTAGCTGTTGGTATTCTCTCTCTCCTTAAAGTATCTTGAATATATTTATTAGTACGAGACTTGAAACTCGTTAGGAGAATGCAGATTCTTGAGACTTGGAACCTCTCTTTGATATATCTGTGAATAACTTAAACAGAATGTAAACTCTTTGAAGACAAAGACTGACTTTTTCTTTCCATCCCTAGCATTTAGATTAGTGCCTAGAACAGAGTAGGGACTTAATATGTGTTGTTAATAGATTGATTTGTCTTCATATTCCCACCACAGAGAAAAGTGATTGGTATAAAACAAGGGCTTAACACATTTCTCAATTGATTGATTTGTCTTTGCATCTCTAGCACCGAGAAATATCCCTGGCCCACAGTAATAGCTTAATAAAGATTTAATTGATTTGTATCGCTAGCCATTAATGTCAGTGTCAATAGTAAGTACTTATAGATTTTGATCTTTTTAAATATATAATTGATTATATATTGTCTCCTCCATTAAGTTATGAGCTCTTTGAGAGAAGAGATACTTTTTTAATGGCCTTTCTTCTTATTTCTAGTTCTCCCATCCTAAGCCATCTTCTACAATGCCTGAAACATAGTAGATGTTTACCAAATGTATATTTATTCAAGTTAAATGCCTATTGAGTTGAATTCAATTTAATGGAGCAAATTAACTGAAATTCATAGTTTAAGTGACTTCCCTAAAGTCATAGCATCAAGTCAAAGATGTGGAATTTAAACCCATGAGAATGTCTTTCCCAGGTCACCACTTGACCTCCTTCTAACCAAGCTCTTCTGCAGAATCATCAGGGTAAAAGCTGGACACACTGGAGGTTCTCTGTTATTTTGGCCTTAATTATGAAATGCCAGGATGCGAAGTGAAGATCAGTCTTAATAAAAGAAATGATTGTGCAATTTACATCAAGGCAGATCTAATTAAATGCCTAATCCTTAAATGCACATAATTGGATTTACATATTCACTTCAATGCAATTAAGAGTTGGTATTTAAAGGGCATGGTACTTTTTTTCCTTCAAATTTTCTTTATCGCAAAAGCAGGGCTTCTTTTTTTTCTTTCTTCTGGTTTTTGTAGTCAAGACAAACACTTTTGTTTTCCAGCCTTTAATCATGGAGAAGTAATGGCCTTGTTTAGGCCCAATCATTTTGGGAAGTAAAAAAGAATCATGGTAAATTTAAGTGCTCTTCTTCTGGCATTTACAATGCACATTATAGGACATACATTTTAACTGCGTTCCATTTCTTTTAATTCAAACTTTGCTGAAGCTCAACTACGAATTAGAACACCCTGTATGCAGACCCCAGTACAGTGCAGTAATAGAAGTGTTATACTGAAATCAGGGAACTCAGACTCAAATTCTAACCCACTCAATTAGCCTCTGAGAGCTCAGTGGTATCTTTGCACCATCATGTGTAATCTGAAATGACAACCCTTCCCCAGTAGTTTTTACAAGTGGCCATCAGTCTTGTGCTGAGACAACCTACACAGGTAGCCAATTATTCTCTTAGATGGCTTTGATTATTGGGACATTTTTCCTATCAGAGGCAGTTGGATATGTCATTGACTAAATCACTATGACTTTTCTGAAATCTAAGTTTCTTCATCTGAAAAATAATGGAAAAAAAAGTCCTGTAGTAGCTATCAGCAGAGAGTTAGAGCTGGAAGGGACCTTTGTCATTGTTCAGTCATTCTAGTCATTTCCAACTCTTCACGACTCCATCTGGGTTTTTCTTGGCAAAAATACTGGAGTAATTTGACCATGTCTTTTTCCAGCTCATTTTATATATGAGGAATTGAGGCAAACATGATTAAGTGATTTGTCTGGGGTCAGGGGAGTCAGCTGATGAGACCAGTTTTGAACCATGAAGATGAATCTTCTTGACTTCTCACCAAGTGTTGTCATTATCCACTGTACCACATAGCTGCTGCCCTGGAAAGGGCCTTAAAGGACTTTGAATCTGTCATTTTACCGATAAAGAACTTAAGGCTCAAACAAATTAAGTGATTATCCCATGGTCATATACTAGAGTAAAATTCTGAACTTTTGGACTCTAAGCCCAATATTCTATACTCTGTTCTACCTAAAATGTTTATTATTATTATTATTAAAGATGGGGGCGTTAAATGGTGCAGTAGATAGAGTATTGGACCTAGAGTCAAGAAGACTCATCTCCCTGAGTTCAAATCTGGCCTCAGATACTCACTAGCTGTGTGACTTTGGACAAATCACTTAATCCTATTTGCTTCAGTTTTCTCATCTGTAAAATGGATTGGAAAAGACCATGGCAAATCAAATGTTAGTATCTTTGCCAAGAAAATCCCAAATGGGTATGAAGAGTGAGATATGACTGAAATGACTGAATAACAATACGTTATTAGAAATGATATGAAATAATAAGTAGATAAATTGTCTAATAGTGAAGAAGAGCTAGATTCAAGTCCTGTTTCCATCAGATATTGACGATGTGATCCTGGGCAAGTCCCTTCACCTTTCAATGCATCAGACAACTGTAAGAATATAGTTAGTCACAAGAGTTATTGATTTACACTGGTAAATGAGGTTCTTCACTAGTAGTTCTCCCTACTACTGAGATCCTGGGCCTAGATCCTTCTTATTTCTGACTGCATTATTCCAGGAAGGGCTTTAACTCTTTGATACAGAATCATAAATTTAGAGTTATAAAGAACTTTACAGAATATCTAGTCATAAGAACTTAGATCTAAAGAACAAAAATCAGGGGACATGTAGTCCCATCACCCTCTTTTTCCAGATAAGGAAAGTAAAGATATAAAATAATTTGTTCAAGGTTACACAGATATTATCAGCCAGGATTCAATACCAGGTCCGCTGACTATGTTTTATTTTCAATCTTCTAATACACCATTGGGTAACATCAATTGTCTTGTGAATTATTTTAATGCTGTGAAGAGCTAATGATTAAATCAAACTCCAGAAGTCTGGAAGAGTCTCATTCTCTCCCTATAAAATAAAGCATTTGGACTCAATGACCTCTTATATTCTTTTCAGCTCCACACTAATGATCTTATGATTTTGTGAACTTTGATCTTTACAATTCCTCTTTGAGTTCTTTCTTTCCATTTTACAGATGAAGCAGAAACAGAAAAAAGTGACTTGCTCAAAGTAAAATTACTAATAAATATCTAAGCTAGGATTTGAATGGGATTTTTTGATTTCAGTTCCAACTCTATCTTGCGTGAACCCAAACACCGAGTACAAGCATATCATCTCCATTTTACAAATGGGAAAACTGGGGCTCAGAAAGGTGAAGTGGCTTTTCGGTCAAGCTTAGGCAGTTCACAAGAATCAGAGAGAGGACCTGACTTTGATTCTTCTGGTTCCAAGACCAGTGCTCTTTTCATGCTTCCAGGTTGGCCCAAGATGAATGATATCATTTTATTTTAAATCTAAGGTTCACAGAAGGCAGAGGCATTATCTTTTCCAGAAAACTTCTCCTTGAAAGCTGGTAGGATTCATCAACTGTCTGCTTTTCAACCCTTTTGTGGGTTTTTCTCACTTGAAAATGTCTTCTCAACATGCATTAAAAAAAAAAAAAGGAAATAGAAAAGCTTCATTTGTCATTCTGCATCGTTCCAACTGAGTGGCAATATCACTTTGATGAGGATGTCTTATTTTCCCCTCTGCTAACATTTATTGAAGGCTATGTATGATTAGTAAGTTTGCTGCCTTAGCTTTTACTAAAAACAAAACAAAAAAATACTTTTTGGATGTTTCCTTCAATTTAGCCTTTTAGAGAATATTACCTCCATATCTACAATGAAATTAATAATTCAGAGCTCTGAGTAGCCTATTCATATCTGAGCAAGTTAGTCATGCTTCTTGTTTTGCTGATAATCTAAGTTTCCAGACAACTGTGCTGTCATTTGCCAACAGAAATGCTAATGCTGTTTGTATCTATATGATGCAGCCTGACTTATTTCACTTAGGGATGATATAAAATCCATTTAATTATGCCCTTTAGAAGAATCCTGAAATTGGTATTTGTTCTGAGTATGTTAATGCAAAAAACATTTGCATCTTAACTCACTTTATACATATCCCTCACTTATAATCTCTCCAATTTGCACTTCCTTTCTTATGACAAAGGGAGCAGGCTAGTAGCTAACTTGAATGATGCTTGTTGATTTGTGGGATGCACAGGCTCATTGGCTGACTCTATGTTGCTTGACAAGATTTTTGCCTTTTGAATAAGAAACCCCAGAGACTCCCCAAGCATCATTTTGGCTTGTTGGTGATCCCAAAGTGGAGCTTTTCTTCATATGCTTTACAACAAGGAACGTCTGTAGAGGGAGGATGACTTTCCTTCTTTGATTGGAGACAAGAAATTCAGCCTAACTATCCAATCTAAGTAGAATTTCTAATGTATAGCAATTTGCAGGAGTGCCCAAGTTCTGAAAAATAGAATTCCCTGTAAGCCTGTACAGCAAATGGGAAGATTTCCCTTATTTCTAACCCTTTGCAGGAAGTTAACTCACTGATTCTCTGCATTGACTTTCATATGTATTTTATGCTTATGTTGCACTCCATCTTCCTTACCAGTAGAAAGTAAAATCCTTGAGAGGATGGGCTCTTTTTCCTTTTGCCACTGGTTCCAACTAGTATTCTATAAGCTTATTGTAGTACCTGGAACATAATATGGCTTTAATAAATGCTTGTTTAATTTAGTGGAATATTTAATTCTTAGTAGATCTCTTTTTAATTCATTTTGTATGGTGGTTTCATTACAGAATTGTGACTATATTAATATAGGGAATTCTCATGAGTATTTCCCCTCTACTAATGCTGATAAATCATTCAATAAATGCTTTTGCTTAATATGTATTATAAATGCCTAATATATATTAGGTACTGCACTAAGTGTAGAGGATAAAAATATGGCGAATGAAAAAAAATCATTAACGCCCAAGGACTTTATATTCTGTCAGGGGAAGAAACATGTATGTAGTTCGGTCTTTTTTAGTACAAACAATGAATTCCTTGCAGTGGTCTCATTTATTTGCATTCATGCTGTGTTATTTCCATTGGGTTGGAACCAATGAACATATTTTACATAATTATAACTTTATATGGTATGAATTTTAATAAATGTGACCACTTCATTGGATTTACTATTCACACTAATCAGGATATAGTGGTATAATTATAGTAATTTTCTGGGCTTATTTCTGGGTTCCTGGAGAACAATGACTTATTGGGGGTAAGCTTGAGGTTTTTGGGTTTCTAACTATTGCTCACAAGCCACCATCTGGGATGCTCCATATCATTCCATCCATTGAACTTTATTAGTTGCAAGAAAGAAATATATAATGAAATGGTATAGAAAGAACCAAAATTATAAAACTTCTAGGTTCAAAAATAGAGGTTCCCTTTTCCCCTTGTACTCACATGGTCCTTCTAAGGAGTGAGTCTAAACTTCAAGCATAAAAATGCTAAAGTCATGCATATAGGGAGTACCTTCGGTTGGGTGGTACCTTGTATCTCTTTGACCTATGTAGCCTTTCATTCCTCCTTGGCAGAATTTTCTCATGCATTATTATATAGTATTGTTGTTGTATTTTCCCTTTGCTAATCTGGGCTGGGTCTTCCTAGGGCTTGATATCTCAGCTGAAGGGTCAATTCACTGTTGGACTGGTTCAAGAAGACTGTGTATCTTCACTGTTTCCTCACTGAAATCAGGTACCATCGCTCCTATTCCAGTTGCCAGCTTGGTCTCCAATTATTTTTCTGAATATCCCTGGTCCCACAGTTTCCTGAAGACTTTCCTTTCAGGATATGTTCTCACTTAAGATGAAGTAAGAATAAACACTAAATGCAGCAGTAGCACATGATGGGAGATAGAACACCTGGAATCTCCTTCTACCCCTTGACAGTTCCCAGTAGTTCTTGCCTCATTTACTGCCAGCAATGTTGCTATGTTGCCTCCATAAAACAATTCATTAAATAACTCAAGATTCTGGTGATGGATTTCTTAGAAACACTGAATTTTAGAATTCAGGAAGACCTCAGAAATAATCTCATGCTTCCCATGTGCTATAAGGAATCCCTACTACAAACCTCTGCATTCACTTTGGTTCTTAGAGAACATATCTGAGATTGTATTTGTAGCATTTTCATCTTGGAAGGAGCTGTTAAGGAATAATTGAGTTCCATTTGGTTCCATTGCATTTCATTTGCTTCCAATAGCTTCCAATAATCTTCTATAATCTATTGTGACCTTCTTGTCTTGAGGTGTCATCTGGGCAAGCCTTCATAAAACTTAGACATATGTCCAAATGCAACATAGCATTATGGACATTATGGATAGGGAGTTGGGTGAAAGTCAGGAAGACTCCAAAAGTTCAAGTCTTGCTTATTACATATATTGGCAATGTAACTTTGGACAAATACATTCTCAGTGATTTTGGAAACTCTACAAGATGATAAATTGCAGAGAGGGGGGCAACATGAAGAGAAAATAATGTCACTGGACTCCCTTAACCCATAAAATCATAGATCCTGTTTTTATGCCTCTGTTATGGTTAATTCAAGAATTATTGAATTTAATAATTCAAAAAAAATTTAATATTTTTTTATTAAATGCACATTCACTGCTAGGCACTGTACAAAATACTAGAGCTACATAGATAAAAAAACTTTGACCTTAAAAAGTCTACATTTCTCTACTACTCATATAGTACAGCAATAAATATCATGTAAGAAAGGGCAGGTAGGTGGCAGAGTGAATAGAGTACGAGGCTTGAAATCAGAAACTCTTCGAGTTCAAATCTGGGCTCATTCACTAGCTGTGTGACCTTGTGCAAGTCCTTTAACCATGTTTGCCTCAATTTCCTCATCTGTAAAATGAACTGGAGAAGGGAGTGGAAAACCCTTCCAATATCTCTGCCAAGAAAATCCCAAATAAAGTCAGAAACAGTTGGACATGATTGAAAACGAATGAACAACAATAATCATATAAGAAACATTAAGAAGTGGAGAGAGCACATAAATGGAGCATCAGAGAAAAGCTTCTTGTGGAAGTTGGTGTTTTGCCAAGTCTCTAAGGAAGATAAAGACTCTGACAGGTAGAGACTGATGGGAATATATTTGCCATTGGGAATTTAGATGTGAGAGGGAATATCAGGTTTCAAGTCTTGCTAGCAGTCTACTTAGGCTAGAATATAGAATTTATGCAGGTGAATATACCACAAAGGTAGGTAGGACTCAGATTGTGGAAATCTCTAAATGTTAAATGGAAGAGTTTGTATTTTATCAATCATGTTTATCAATAAAGGTGACTTCTGTATTTCAGGTACTATCCTAGGTGCTGAGGAAATGAAGAAAAAGTAAAAACAGTCTCTGTCTCCAAGGAGTTTACTTCTAGTAATGTAGTAGTACATTTATAACTATAGATATAATATTTACAAAATGAACACAAGGTGGTTATATAAGAAAGGGCCAACACTAACAATTTAGAAAGTGGTGGATAAAAATCAGAAAAGTCTTCATGTAGAACATTGAGCTTGAACCAAGCCCTGGAAGAAACAAAGGGTTTTAAAAAGCAAAGATATGAGGCCAATGCATGCACTCTCAGAATAGGAGATTAACATTTCGCAGAGATAGAAGATAGTGTATCAGTGTGCAAAATTTTAAAATTGATTGTATGACATGGGAGACATTGGCACAGGATCACCCAGCATTGTGTGCCCTCACCAGAGAAGGTATTGTGCTCTATGAGCAATGTCCACGTGGATTATTTGTGTCCATCCTGTAGCAGAGCATTCCCAGCTTTTACTAGTCTGATCAGCTATAGTTGGACACATTGCATCTTGACTCTAACATAGTGATGTTATTTTGGTCTTCTTCAAGAACAAAGGACAACCATGAGCAATGTAGTATGACTAGATTATCGCAAGCTGTGAGGAGGGGCCTGGGAGATTCTCTAAGGATTTCTGATCTGATGATTGTGGTATACATTTTTATATATAGTGTTCATTTTTGATAGGTTGGCCAACTGAGGAAAAGAGAACCTGTGACTCATCTGTAGTCAGAGGTTGAAATGAAGCTATCGACTTGTATTTTGCCTATTTCTTCTTCCTAAAGGAGAATTCCCCAGAATTCCCTCTGTTTAGTTATATGGATAAGCAGGTCTGGCAGCTGGTCAATAAGTCAATAAATGAGTATTTATTCAGTATGTATCTGTCAGGCACCGGACTATGGAAAAACAAAAATGAAACCCTTCCTACCCTCCAGTAGCAAACCTATAGGAGAAGACAACATGAAAACATTGAAGTAGATAGAAAAGGTATGTAAAATAAATGTAAAGCATTAACAGTGAGGCTATGATGGGAATCAGAGAAAGCTTCATGGAGATGGGAAATAAAACTGGATTAATTCCAGGAAAGGAGAAAGTAGCAACTTCTAAATCTACATAAAATTGCCCCTTAATATCTATCCTAAATATCTGGTATGGTTGTTGGAGGAGAGGTCTAGTCCTAGTTCCTGTTTCTGTATTTCAAGCTTGAAAAAGATGGGGAGATAGGGACTAGACCTTTAGTAAAGTTCCAAACTGGTTAAATGACTTAACACAAAGTAACTAGTAATTACTCAATGTTCATTTGGAGGAAGGTTTCTGAGAAAATTCTCCAGAGCTCTGCGATTCAAAGCCCACCGCTGAATGGCATTTTTATCAGTGACTTGTATAAAGGTATAACTGGGCTTATTTAACTTGCAAATGACAAACTGAAAGGAAGGTGGTCAGGATCAAAAGGAGGTTATTCACATTAGTTTGAATCAAATCTATTAAGATAAAATTGAATGGTGCTAAATACAATATCTTGTACTTGGGTTAAAAATCAATTTCACAATACAAGAAGAAAAAATAGTGGTTTTAGTGAAAGGCTCACTCAACATGAGTTATTAATAAGACTGATTTCACTAATTACGATACAAATCACAGTCTATCCATGTCTATCCATCTGTATAACTCTGTTCTTCTTCCCCTTTTGCCCCATCCCATACATAAATTTGTGACCTGCAGGGATCCCTTCTTGATTTAGTGCTGTGGAAGCCTGAAGTTGCTGTTCTTTACCCTCACCATTTAGCCAGTTTATTTTTTTTTAGAACACATTTCTCTACTGATTTCTTTATTTCTGGTTTTCTTTAAATTTCCATTCTTGTTATATGTTGCAGTATATGCACACCTATAGTGCTGGTTTCCATTGCTCTCAGTTCTTTGGAGAGTGTTGTTTTTCATGTTTCAGCTATCCAACACCAATGGAACAAGTATTAAAGAGATGAGCTTCCAGTTCTGGGAGAGTTTTGGAGGTAATTAAAAGAGTTTTGGAATTGTCTGTTCTCCTCATGCTTAAGTTTGAGCCTAATTCATTGTTCAACTATCTTGTATGTCCCAACATATACATACACACACACATACAAACATGAATCTATACATGTACACACACATATATATATACACATACATTACATATATACATATCTTTGTGTATATATATATATATATATATATATATATATACACACACACACATCTCTTTCTCTGTGTGTGTGTATATACATATATAACTTTTTCTCCTCCCCTGCCCACTTGATAGATTATAAATAAAAGTTTGTCAAAATCCAGACACTATACATTCTTTGTCCACTTGGTTTTTCTTGTGTGAGGGGTCAGATCAAGAGGCCAAACAATTTGATATTATGCTTTTTTCTCCCCTTAAAATGTTTATGTGATCTTAGGCTACATTAAGAGAGTTTTAGTGTCCAGAGAGAGGAAAGGGCTCAGTTCCATAGTCTGCCAGGGGATATTGTATATAGTTCTGAGCCCTCCAGTTTAGAAAAGACACTGATAAAGTGGAAATAAATCCAGAAGAGAACAACAAGAATGATAAAGGTCTTGAATTCATATTATATACAGATCAATTGAAGAAACTGTTTCGCTAAGCTTAGAAAAGAGAAGAATTAATAGGGACAAGATATCTGCAAGTTTTCAAAGGACCCTAAATTGAAAATAGGATTAGAATTGCCCTGCATTGCTCCAGAAAACTGTGATAGAGAACAAAGGGTAGTGCTTTCAGAGGGTAAAGTCTAGGATTGATGGAAGGGATAATGTATTATAAGTCAATGCTTTCCAAAAGTGTATTAGATAGTCTTGGAGTGGATTTTTACTTCATTGGAAATTTTGATGCAATGGTTAGATTGCCACAGGTTGCCGAAGGGATTCTTGGTCAGGTGCAATTGGCGTAGATGTCTGAGGATGTCCCTTCCAACTAAGATTCTTTGATTCCCTAATGCAAAAAGGTGAGAGGTTATTCTACTTATCTTAATGCTCAGAGGCTTAGACACAGGTTGTAATACATAGCTTTTTTTTTTTTTTTCTGATGTAGTGAGTATATCAAATGTCTTTATCAGGAAGATAGAAAAGAGGAGGCCCTGAGGCTAATGATTCCCTTTGTTGACTGGATAAATGAGCTAGCTTTTGAATGCGTGTTTGCTTTGACATGCCAGTTTGCCAGAGCACCAATTGGAGGACGAAATAAATCTTTAAAATGCTTTGCAGGCCACTGAGCCCTTACTAAAAAGCAGTCAGGAAACTGGGCTGAATGTTGAAGCAGAATGGATGTACCCAGGATGTAGGGAAATTGGGGAGATGTTTTCAAAGGACTAGTTGATCATAAATGTAGGCAGAGTGCTCCTTTTACTGCTCATTGGTTATTATTGTTGAGTACTTTGGGGTCTATGACACACTACTAGATCCTCCTGTTGGGAAATGACAAAGAGAGATGATTTATATCCCAGAGAGGTGTGCAGGTAGATGGAGTGTAGTGAGCTGGGTAGCCATGGCTATAGTTTGAAAGCCTTGAGGGGGGCCACAGAATCTTTTATTCAAGAAGATATTTCAGTTCAATTCAATATGATTCAGTTCAGCTCAGTTTGAGTCAGTGTGCCACTATTAAGCATATACAATGTTCCAAGTACCATGCTAGGTGCTAGTGATATACACAAATGGCAGCAAAAGCAATCCCTGTCCTGGGGAATTCCTGCACAGGTGTTCAGGTAAGTAAAACTGCTGGAGATGATTTAGGCCTAGAAGGAATCTTAAAAGCCATTTAATCCAATGCTTTTATTTAACAGATGAAGACGTTGATTCCTAGAGAATTCAAATGACATGTGCAAGGTAGCATAAGGATTAAATCAGTGATAGATTTGAAGCCAGGGCATCTGATTCCAAATCCAACATGGTGAGATTTGGAACTAACATTGGCACTGTGAGAGATGTTTAAGGACAGCAAATAGATTAGGTTAGCTGGAAGCAGTTTTGCAGGAGAAGGAATTACAAGATCATGGCTAATATTCATTTCTGAAGGATCCTTGGATTGGGTTGAACTGTTCTCTGCTATTGGGCAAGGTCACTAAGATTTATGTGGATAAAAAAGACCTAGGGAATAGGGTTCCTTTTGTACTAAAGTCTAAATGAATGTGTGTTTGGGTTGATGAGTTCAGTTATTTAGAGCATGGAAATGAAGAAGGAAAAAAGGAAACAAGCACTTATCAAGCACCTGCTATGTACCAGGAACTCTTCTATGTACTTTATAATATTTTTTCATCTGATATTCACAAGAATCCTGGAAGGCAGGTGCTATGATTATCCCCATTTTATAGTTGAGGAAGCTGAGGCAAATAGAGATTAAGTAGGGGCAAAGATGGATTGAATCCTCTACAGGTGGAGGTTAGCTACACATAGGAGATCAATGCCTTGGTCACAGACTTGCCTGTGATAACTCTAGCAAGTGTCAGAGGCAAGATTTGAATTCCTGAGACAAAGCCTGGTACTTTTTTTTTTTTTTTACCACAGCATACTGCCCATTAATTTACTTGCCTTCATTTTAGGCAATATTCCCCCAGAAACCATAAGTCACAAAGGAAACAGTGGACAAAAGGCAACACAATGTAGAGAAATGAGTTTTTGACTTGAATTATGATTCAAATCCTGATCCTTCAGCTTACTAGTTGTGTGACCTTATTCAGGCATCCTCCTTTCTTTAGACCTTACTTTTCCTCTCTGTAAAAAGGGGGGAAATAGCACCAACTTCACAGAATTGTACAGAAAAAATAACATTAAAATTGGTATCAAAGGTTTTGCAAACCATAAAATACGTCATAAATGTGAGCTATTTTAACGAGGCTTGGAAACAAAGATTTTGAGTTGAAGTCCTCTGGGAGACGGGCTTTGCATGTGCAGGAATTAAGTCAGCTTTTCTTTTGTCTGGTGTTTGCCTGATACACGAGGAATTGATTATGAAGGGATCAGTATAAGACAATAGGAACCTTAGGTGCAATAGTCAACATCATCCTATCCATGGATTTTATGGTGGGATAAGGAATAGACTAATGTTTCATTAATAAATAAATTATTTGCTGTTTCAAACTCCTTTAACATTTCCTACTTTCTGATCAACCTTCTTTCCTTCCTGTATTAATGCCCCCATCACTGATAAGTATATATAATGGAATCATAATAGGTTATAAAAGGAACCTAAGAGATCATGTAATCAGCATTCTTACTCTATGTTAGAGATATGGAAACCAAGGCCCAGGGAGATTGACTTATTCAAGATCACAAAAGCAGCAAGGGTTAGAGGTCGATTTGAACCCACTTCTGATTCCAGACCTAGCGCTCTTTCTAACACATTATGTTTTGAATTCAGTAACTTTCTTCTTCTACAGTGACCTTATGGCCTTTGCCTGTTTTTTCCTTATATCCCACTTACCTTTTTTTGTTCTTTCTGTTTTTCTCTATGATATTTGAACTTATTCTGTGATATTTGAACAGCCCTGTCCATGCCATTTATAGTAAGCTGAGGGTGAAGGTTCCTGTCCCCTAGATTTTGATCTTAAAAAGACATGGACATCCACCTTCTTATGATTCAAGGACATGACTAGAGAGTTTTTCCCTTCAGACTATATATCAAATGAACATAATTCATCTGTCATCTCATAACATTCTGCTTGTCTAACTACCTTTCTTTTTCAAGTTCACTTTTCCAAAATTTGTCTTGGACAATTTTGTTCTTTGACTTTTTTCCAGTGCCAAATGTAATCAAAATCACTCCCAAACAGTCTCCAAACTTTTGTTTCATGGCACATATTGCCTCTGTTTGTTTGGTTTCTTGTGATAATTTAATGTGGGTTGCAATCTGGGTTTTGCAAAGAAAATTGTCTGCCTTCAGATGACTCATGTGTAGCAAATATGGCTACCCAGCTAAATTGGTATTTACTCCAGTAAACATACACAGAGAATGCCTTTGGTTCAACAGAATGCAATCATTTTAGAATCCTCCGCAAACACACACATTAAAGAATCTCGATTGAAAAATGAGAGTGGGAGAGGTGAAACCGACTTTAATGGAAAGGTTATTGCCAAGAGCACCTCTGTTTAATCTCGGCAAGCTAAGGAAGAAAATGATCAATAATGTATCACTGGCATCTTCTACATAACATTTCATAAATTCACTGAGTCATCTGATTAATACCTTGTGTGTCTGATTGGTAGCCAGGTGTAGTGGACAGAGTGTTGGACTTTGTGTTAGGAATACCTGTGTTCAAATATTACCTCTGACACTTGCTAGAAATATGATCCTAGTCAGTGATCTTAACCATTCTGTGCCTTATGACACTCCATATAGTTATCTATGGATCCAGCATGAACAAATTTTGTGTTATTGTGCTTCACTTTATTGTACTTTGCAGATTGTGTGTGTTTGTTTTATAAGTGGAAGGTTTGAGACAACCCATCACTGAACAAATTTATCAGCATGATTTTTTCCAATAGTGTATGTTCATATCATGTCTCTATGTCATATTTTCAGAATTTTCACAAAATTTCTAACTTTTTCATTATGATTATTATTATTATTCATAATGATCACTTATCATAGTGCTCTTTGAGGTTATTGCTGTAATTGCTATGGAACATCACAAACCTGTTTATAGAAGATGGTGAACTTAATTGAGAAATGATGTGTGTATTTTGACTGTTTCACCAACTGGTCTTTCTCTCATCTCTCATCTCTCTCTCCCTCCCTCCCTCTCTCCCTTTCTCCCTCCCTCCTTTTCTCCCTTCCTCCTTAGGCCTCCTTATTCCTTGGGACACAATCATATTGAAATTAGTTCAATTAATAATGCCACAATAGCACTTAAATATCCAAGTGAAAGAAAGAGTCGTTATCTATGTGGCAAGTTTCATTATTGCTTTATTTTAAGAAATTGCCACAGCCACTTCAACCTTCAGCAACCAACACTTGGATCATTCAGCAATAATCAACATTGCTGAACAAATCAACAAAACCCTTTGCCAGCAAAAAGATTACCACACACTGAAGGCTCAGATGATGGTTAGCATTTTTAAAGTTATAAAGTATTTTTAATAAAATATCTTACATATATTATGTGAAATACATAATACACACAGATATATTACATTAAATATCAATTAATTAAATTGAATAAAGACTACAGTATAATTTCAACATCATTTTTATATGCACTATGAAATAAAAAAAGATTATGTGACTCATTTTATTGCAATATTCATTTTATTGAGGAGATCTGGAGCTGAACTCCCAATATTTCTGAAGTATACCAATAGTTTTCAGACTTCTTGGTCTTAGGACATCTTAATATTCTTAAAGAATATTTGGGACCCACCAAGAGCATTTGTTTGTATTAATTACATCTCTTGATATTTACCATAGCAGAAGCTGAAATAGTTTAGTGTTGTTATGAAAAACAATTTGGAGCTTGTGGATCCCCTGAGAAGGTCCTATGGACACCAAAGGATCTCAGAGCCATATTTTGAAAACTTTTCTGCTTAGTCATAGACAAATTCTATTTTAAATTGAAGAAAAAGTGCCTTCACTGGGAGTTATTCATGGTATCAAAATCACTATTCCTATTTGTAGTCACACTTTCATCTATTTGAAGAGATTGTCTTAGATCCAATCATAGTTTCATCAGAAACCAGGGTAAAACTTGATAGAAATGCTTATAAGGATAGGAGTTAGGACCCAAATACATCCTCTTCATGGGAAAAAGCACCAACTCTTGAATGAAAATATAATTCTGTCCACATCTATTATTCAATCATTCTGATTCTGGACAAAATATTTTGAATGCCTTCAGACAGATTCATCTCTACAGACACACTTAAATATACACAGTGAAAAGGGTTCCATGTTCTCCACTATGGTAACTAACAACCTAATTAATTCTTTTTTGAGTCTAGCATAAATTTCCATCACTAAATCTTTTAATTGTAAGAGATCGAAGAGACCATCTTGTACCACTGATGACAGATTTCCTTTTGCCACATACATAAAAAAGTGGTTAGTCAATGTTTTTTTAAAGATCACAAATAAGGGGGAATCAATCTCTTCCTAATGCAGTATATTTCCCTTTTGAATAGCTGTACTGTTATGTAGTTTCTTCTATCAAACTTAAATTTGTCTTTCTGAACTTTATCTCCATCACTATAACTTCTGTTCCCTGGATCCAAGAAGAACAAGGACAAGCCTTTTCTAGGTAATAGTATTTCAGATTCTTGAAAAAATATCCAAAAATGGATATCATGTTTCCTTAAGCATTTTTACCTTCAAATGACATGCCCCCAGGAATACTGTCTGTTTGAATGTTCATAAAGAAAGTAAAAAGTTATGGACAATGTGGATTCTGTTTCAAAATTTTAGAAACATTCTCTCCTTGTATTGCTACCTTTGCTTTTAATCCCAGTCCAAAAAGATTACAGATTTGTAGCTAGAAGTGGACTTAAAAGTGTTTTACAATTCAGTAAGAGAAAGAACCAAAACTACCATGCAGGTTTTCTCAGTATTTCTTGAAAGTATACTTTTTGTGATTTTATGGCCATCTCTATTTCCTTTGTGTTCTCTGCTTTCCTTAATGAGGAATTTCAATGACTCAGCAAGTTTTGGTGATGAATCAGTTGAGGGCAGAGCCTCATACCTGCACCTTTAAATAATTTATTACAGACCTTTTTCCAGTGGGCTCCCCTCTAAAGCTCAAAAGCCATTTATCAGTAAAATTTAACAAATTGTGTGTAATAAATAAGACTCAGAAGAAGGAAACACAAGGCAAAAAAGTTCATGTTATTGATTAGTGGGTGTTGAAATGAGTGTGTTTTTTAACTTTAGAAGAGGAAACAAAACAAAGAAAAAAATCAACCCAATGTCATTACCACATTCATCAAGGCTAAGAAGATCTCAAATGCTAGAGATTCCAAAATGCCTAAAGCATATCGTGGCTCTTCATTTTTTGTCACTCTCTTCTGAAGGGTTGGGAAGGCATTAGGAGAACATTTTTTTGAGTTGGAAGAAAACTTTCTACCTTTGTTAGGAATCTCTAATACTATGAATGCTGCTGACTTGAATGAGGAAAATAGATATTTATCATCAAAAACACAAATTTATGTATATGTATACATAGAAGTATGGGTAAAAGCACAGAAACACAGATTCACTTTGTTCCATCATCTTCTCTAAAAATGTAAATGAACAGTCTTAAAGATAAATAGGGATGAAAAATCCTCTCATTGGAAACCCATGAATTTCTTGAGTTTCAACTAAATCCTGGCTTATTCAGTCTCAGATGGACATCAAAGTAAGAAGAGTTCCTTTTAATCGTATAATTTCATTAGTGTAACACCTAATAAGCTTAGGTCAATATGTGTGGCTACTGGCAACCAGATTCATGTGGAGTATATGTTTAGTTAAATGGTAAATAAATAAGCAGCAAGGTTATATTTTGTTTCTAGATTAGCCTTGATGTCTAATTTTCCATACTGTAAATGTTTTCATGTCTTTGAAACTGCTTTTTCCAAAAATCACTCTAGCTTAGTGACTTTATATGCAATATGAATAAATAAATGAATAAACAAATTCCTGTAGAATATCAGATTTTATACAGCTACAGGATTTAGACTTTATTTTTTTCTGCCTGGAAAACTTTTTGTGTATTTTGAATTGCATGAGTGGACCTGTTTAACTTGAACTGCACTGAAAAGGAAAAGATGATATGAAAAATCCTTCACAATGATATTTTTCTGGTTTATTTTCTTTGCATAACATTCAGCTAAATTGGTAAAATAAAACTGAATTTTGAGTTTTTTTTTTAATTCATTATAAGCGTGCTCATCAACACTTTTGAATTGAAATTCAAAGATGAAATGGACAGGGAAATTGAGCAGTTTTTTACTTGAAAAGTTTGGCTTATTTGTGCCAGGCTGATCAGTGTCTCCTAAATTCCTCTCTCCTCCAATTGAAGGACTTGTTGATTATTAGCTAGCCTTTTGGAAAAATAGAAAGAAAAATTGGACATTTAGATGTGTTTGCTGAGCAAGGTAGAATTCTGTATTAGAAGAAAGTAGTCAAGATTTTGTACAAATCACAGGTCATTTTCATGAATGAAATGAATGACTAAAAAAAAAAAAAAAAACATTTCAAGTGTTTACTAGGTGCTAAATAGCAGAGATGCAAATAGAAAAGGCAAGAACATTTTTGTCCTCAAGGAATATATACATTGCAATTGTTGAGGACAACCCATATACAGAAGTGGTGGATAGGGCAGGATGTTTTTGTTAATAATTTTACAGTGATAGTGAAAGGAGTCATAGAGAAATATTGACATTCTTTCTAGGAATTTTAGGGTTGATTTGATTTGACCAGTGTCTTAGGGATATAGATTGAAAGCTGAGGGCTAAGGAGTTGAAGGAATATGGTTAGTCATAGCATGGTGTGATGATGTTAGATTTGGTGTGATGATGCTAGATTTGATGTGATGATGCTGAGAACAGGAGTATAGTGGTTTAAACTGGGCTACAAAATGGTGTAGTTTCATCAATTGGATATGTGCCTATTCTCATTATAGGGAATATATTTCCATTCAGATACATGGGTATTTAGGAGACTCTAGAATGAAAATTATTTCTGAACAGCTCGAACAAATGGAGAACATGGCAAAATCAAATGGGAGATTATTTCAGGCAATTTCCACTTGCAACTATTTTGTTCAACTGATTCACATCTTTTTTTCCTAGTTGTGCTACTGCAGATTCTTACTCGGAAGTTCTGTAGCCTTTATTCTCCCCTTCCTGGCCTGTTTTAATATCAGTTTTCTATTTTTCCTTTGTCTCTTGCTAAAATGAAGAAAACAAACCTAAAATACAATAGATGAGGAGAGATGGAATTGTTCGTACTATTTTTGATTTGTCTGAATATCTGGCAAAGCAGAATTAAGGGAAGATATGTCATTGGGTGTGGACACTTCTAAGTAGTAATAACCACAACTCTTTTATATTGTGCCTTTAGATTTACAAAGACCTTTGCATAAGATTATAAGAAATTTAGAGCTGGAAGGGATTGTAGAGGCCATTAAGTGTAAACTATGAAGATATGTGACTAGCTTGGGGTCACACAACTAGTAAGTGATGAAATCAAGATGAGAACTTGAATTTACTTGATCCCAAAATGAGTACACACTTTCTCCACTATCCCACCAAAGTTATCTTCTCAGACAGTATCTGTGAATGAGAAGGTACACGTGACATAGTAACTGGGTGATGAAGCCCAAAGGTAGCATAGCTTTGAAGGATGATATTAGTGACAATAGAAAAAGAGCTTTGGGGAAGTGAGGAGGGGCTTTTGAGAAACAAATGAGTTCTTATTTGGATATGTTGAGTTTTAGATGCTTATGAGGTATCAAGATAAGGAGTTTAGTTCTTAGAGAGGTGAGGGACAAATAGTCTCACAATTAGTATGTGGTAAATCCTGGGTTTCAAAACAAGTCCCTTGATTCCAGGACCAACAAGTATTGGCTTAGAAACCATTTTACACACTTACAATGAAGAATGAGCCAGAGGGAAAGAGTCAGTGAAAGAGAACATCAGGTCACTAAGTTGTTGGTGTTTTGTTACGATTTGAGGAGCCCTGCCAAAATGCTTTAACCAGATGATGGACTATTTGTCAAATAGAGGGGGTGTGGGGCCTTATTAAAATCGTCAATGATTGAAAAGATTTGACACCTTGAGATTGTTCTTATTCAGTATAGAAAAACAAATCTCATTATTAGGATTTAACACACATTTCTTTCCTTTTAATTCTTATCCAGTTTTGCTGTGACCCATCTATAGTACAGAAACCTGACTCCGGGCAGACTTGTATAGCACAAAGCATCCTTAGACCAATTCCAACCTCTGCCAAAATGAAGAGAAAAAATCAGATTTTTAAGTTAAAAGAAGTTCCTTAGGGAGATGAAAGAGAGAAAAAGTCCAGAATGATGATTTTTGCAATGTCCTTTGATGACCCCCTCCTCTTTTCTGTTTCTGCCTATCTTTAAATGCTTCAGGCCTTACCCTTTAAACACAAATGCTCTTAAATCCACAAGGCTGGCCTTCAGTACTTTCTGCTTAAAGAAATCCAGTTCCCATATTGAGTTAATAGGCACAAAACAATAGTTGCTTTTACTAAAGTGCATATTGAAAAGTGAACCCTGGACCATTAAAGAATTCATATTTGGCTAGCACAAATGGTCAGGATCTATCAATGAACCCCAGCACATCTTCATAGGAGATGATTCAAAATTAGTCTGTAATTCTCAAAATGCAGTATAATACATGTTGATGCTAGGATTTAATCTATGAGGTACTCTCTTGTTTTCAGGGGATCCTGTCATGTTATGCAAAGCTCTTCTCATTAAGAAAAAGATTTTTTTTTGGTTTGACTAGAGATGCAGCCTATGATCTTTCCCAGTCCATTTTCTTTTATTCTTCTTAATTCTAATACTGGCTGTCTAATTTATTGCCTATGTGACCTTGCAAGATCACAACCTTTTTGAGCTCTCATTTCCTTAATTATAAAATCTGTTTGGACCATCTAATTTTGGAAATCTCTTTATACTCTGAAGCTAAAGTGCCAGGGAATGTTTAGAAATATCTCCGTATGATTTCAAAGTTTCTTTGTGGAGGTGCAAGAGGGGACCTTCAATTGTTGCTAATATTATATAAATGAATTAGCTTACAAACTTTGCAAAGAAGTTTTGTGAGGAGGGGAGGAGCCAAGATGGCAAAGAGGACATATGCATTTTTCTGAGCTTTCCTGCTTTTCTCACACTATTTATGAAATTCAGCCTCTGAATTAGTGCCTGACTGTCAGAACCCACAAATATTAGGAGTACAACATATTACTAACAGAAGATAATCACAAAATTTGCCAGAAAGGGTCTGTTTTTGCTCATGGGCAGGGATGGAATGGGACTAGGCCAGGCACAGTCTCAGGCAGATAGGCAGTGAGAGCATGGAGAACAGCTCAAGCTAAGCACACTAGAGGCGGTGGGGGGGGGGGGTCTTCGTCCGAGGGAAATCTGTGGGAAGAACTCTACCACAGTGTCAGCTACACTGCCCTGGCAGCAAGCTAGTAGATCAGCAGAGAAGCTATAAATACAGAGGGTAAAGACTATAACCCTAAAACACTAGAGTCTCACCGGACCTGGCCACACCCACCCAGCACTGGGAGGGACTCAGCATGATCTCAGTTCACAACCACTAATCCCAGCACAGCTATTGCTGTTTCACTGCTGTGTAACTGTCATATCCTGTTGTCTGTAGAGGCAGCTTGGAAATATCCCATTGCCCTATAAACAGACTACAACATTTTTTTGTTTGTTTTTAAAATATAAAAAGGCAAAGCAAGCTCTAACTATAGATAGCTTCTATATTGGAAGAGAGCAGATTTCAAACTCTGAAGAGAATAAACAGTTTATCTCTAGATGAAAATCCAAAAGTAGTCATGATTTTGTCCCCACCACATAAGGCTCTCATAGAAGAAATTTAAAAGACTCTTAAAAGAGAGCTAAAAGAAAAATGGGGAAAGGAAAGGGAAACTGTGCAAGAGGGTCTGGATAAGGCATGTAACCCATTAAAAGATAGAGTGGAAAAAGAAATCAACTCCCTGAAAAACAGAATTTGTGAACTGGAAAAAGAAAATAACTCTTTAAAAAATAAAATTGGCAAAATGGAAAAAAAATCCATAGAACAAAACAACTCATTAAAAAACTCAATTGGACAATTACAAAAAGAAATAAAAAAGTAAATGTAGAAAATAATTCATTAAAAATCAGAATTGAACAAATGAAAATGAATGACTCAAGGAGACACCAAGAATTAGTCAAGCAAAACCAAAAAAATGAAAAAAAAGAAAAAAGTTAAATACCTACTTGGGAAAATAACAGACCTGGAAAACAGATCTAAGAGAGATAATCTAAGAATTATTGGACTTCCTGAAAATCATGATGAAACAAAGGAGCCTAGAAACTATTTTTCAGGAAATCCCATAAAAGATAACTGCCAAGATGCATAGAATTAGAAGGTAAAATAGACATTGAAAGAATTCATTGATCACCTACAGAAAGAGATCCCAAAATTAAAACTCCAAGAAATATTGTGGCTAAATTACAGAACTATAGGACCAAGGAAAAATACTACAAGTAGCCAGAAAAAAATTCAAATACTGAAGACAACAGTAAGGATTGCCCAGACTTTAGCAGCATCCACATTATAGGATAAAAGGGCCTAGAATCTGATATTGAGAAAGGCAAAGGAACTTTGTATGCAGCCAAGAATAACTTACCCAGCCAAACTGAACATTTCCAAACTGAGGATGGAAATTCAATGTAATAGGTGAATTCCATTTATTTCTGATGAAAAAACCAGAGCTAAACAAAAAGTTTGACCTCCAAATATAGGACTCAAGAGAAGCATAAAAAGATAAAAAGAACTCTTGAAAACTGTATTTCTGTTATGGGCATACATAAAGAGTACATGTATAATTTGGTTTATTGTTATAATATAAAAAAGAATCTAGAGGTGGAAAGGCAATTGTACCATAAAAAGGGAAAAATGGTGGAACTACATCTCACAAAGAGGCCAAGGAAACCTATTATATCTGAGGGAAAGAAGGGAAAGATGTGAACATAATGTGAATCTTACTCTCATTGGACTTGGCTCAAAGAGAAAATATTAGATATATTTGTTTTACAAAGAAACTTCTCCCACCTCATTGAAAGATGGGAGGGGAAAAGCAAAAAGGTAAGGGGTAGGATAAATAGAAGAGAATACAGAAATTGAAAGGGAAAGATTTTAAAAAAGGGGGGAATGACTCTAAGGGGAGGAAGGGCTGCATGAAGCAAGTGGTGCTCATAAGTTTAATACTGAGGAGGGAGTAAGGGGAAAAGGAAAGAGAAAGCATAATTTGGGATTAACAAGATGGCAGGAAATACAGAATTAGTAATTTTAATCATAAATATGAATGGGGTAAAATATCACATTAAGCAAAGGCAGATAGCAGATTGTATTAAAAGCTAGAATCCTACAATATGTTGTTTACAGGAAACATACTTGAAGCAGGATGATACATACAGAGTAAAGATTAAAGGCTTGAGAAGAATCTACTATACTTCAGGTGAAGTCAATAAAGCAAGGATAGCCATCCTGATCTCAGATCAAGCAAAAGCAAAAATTGATCTAATCAAAAAAAAAAAAAAGGTACTATATCTTGCTAAAGGGCAGCATAGATAATGAAGCAATATGAATAGTAAACATATATACACCAAGTGATATAACATCTAAATTCCTAAAGGAGAAGTTAAGAGAACTGAAAAAAGAAATAGATAGCAAAACTATAATAGTGGGAGATCTCAACCTTTCACTCTCAGAACTAGATAAATTAAAACAAAAAATAAATAAGAAAGAAGTTAAAGAGGTAAATAGAACATTAGAAAAGTTAGGTATGATAGATCTTTGGAGAAAATTAAATGGAGACAGGAGTACACTTTCTTCTCAGAAGTTCATGGAACCTATACAAAAATTGACTTTCTATTAGGACATAAACACCTAAAATTCAAGTGCAGAAATGCAGAAATAGCAAATGTATCCTTTTTAGATCATGATGCAATAAAAATTACATTAAATAAAAAGCCAGGGGAAAATAGATCAAAAAATATTTGGAAACTAAATAATCTTATCCTAAAGAATGAATGGGTGAAACAGCAAATCATAGACACAATTAATAATTTCATCCAAGAAAATGACATTCATGAGATGACATATCAAAATGTGTGGGATGCAGCCAAAGTGCCAATAAGGGGAAATTTTATATCTCTAGAGGTTTACTTGCATAAAATAATGAAAGAGAAGGTCAATGAATTAGGCTTGCAACTAAAAAAGCTAGAAAAAGAGCAAATTAAAACTCCCCAATCTAAAAATAAAAGGAAAGATTAATAAAATTGAAACTAAAAAACTATTGAATTAATAAATAAAACTATGAGTTGATCCTATGAAAAAATCAACAAAATAGATAAACCCTTAGTGAATTTGATTAGAAAAAGGAAAGAGAAAAATCAAATTGTTAGTCTTAAAAATGAAAAGGGAGAACTTTCCACTAATGAAGAAGAAAATAGAGCATTAATTAGGAGTTACTTTGCCCAACTTTATGCCATTAAATTTGATAACTTAAATGAATTAGATAAATATCTTCAAAAATATAGCTTGCCCAGATTAACAGAGGAAGAAGAAAATTGGATAAATAGTCCCATTTTATAAAAAGAAATAGAACAAAGTATTAAGAAAATCCTTAGAAAAAATACCCAGGACTAGATGGATTTACATGTGGATTCTATCAAATATTTAAAGAACAATTAACTGCAATGCTATAAGAAACTATTTGAAAAGAATAGGGAATGAAGGAGCCCTACCAAATTCCTTTTATGACACAGATATGGTACTGATACCTAAACCAGGTAGGATGAAAACAGAAAAAGGAAATTATAGACCAATCTCCCTAATGAACATTAATGCAAAAATCTTAAATAAAATATTAGCAAAAAGATTACAGAAAATCATCCCCAGGATAATACACCATGACCAAGTAGGATTTATACCAGGAATGCAGGGCTGGTTCAATGATAGGAAAACTGTTAATATGATTGACTATATCAATAACCAAATTAATAAAAACCATATGATCATCTCAATAGATGCAGAAAAAAGCATTTGATAAAATCCAAAAAAACACTAGAGAGTACAGAAATAAGTGGACTTTTCCTTAAAACAGTCAATAACATCTATTAAAAACCATCAGCAAGCATCATATGTAATGTTGATAAACTGGAATCAATCAGAAGTGAAACAAAGTTGCCCACTATCTCCATTACTATTTAATATTGTATTAGAAATGCTAGCTTTGGCAATGAAATGAATAAGAGATTAAAGGAATTAGAGTAGGTAATGAGAAAGCCAAATTATCACTCTTTCCAGTTGATATGATGGTATACTTAGAAAACCCCAGAGATTCTACTAAAAAGCTAGTAGAAATAATCCACAACTTTAGCAAAGTTGTAGGATACAAAATAAATTTACATAAATCATCAGCATTTTTATACATCACTAACAAAATCCACCATCAAGAGATACAAAGAGAAATTCCATTTAAAATAACTCTTGATAGTATAAAATATTTGGGAATCTACCAAAGGAAAGTTAGGAACTATATGAGCCAAACTACAAAACAATTGGAAAAATATTAAGTTCTCTTGAATAGGTTGAATGAATATAATAAAGATGATAATACTACCTTAACTAATTTATTTATTTAATGCTATACCAATCAGACTCCCAAGAAACTATTTTAATGACCTAGCATAAATAACAACAAAATTCTTCTGGAAGAACAAAAGGTCAAGAATTTCAAAGGAACTAATGAAAAAAAAAATCAAATGAAGGTGGCCTAGCTGTACCTGATCTAAAACTATATTATAAAGCAGCTGCCACCAAAGCCATTTGGTATTTGCTGAGAAATAGACTAGTTGATCAATGAAATAAGTTGGGTTCACAGGACAAAATAGTCAATAACTATGGCAATCTAGAGTTTGACAAATCCAAAGACCCCAACTTTGGGATAAGAATTCACTATTTGGCAAAAACTGGTGGGAAAATTGGAAATATTATGGCAGAACTAGGCGTTGACACACACTTAACACCATACACGAAGATAAGATCAAAATGGGTTCATGATCTCATAAGGAATGAGATTATGAATAAATTAGAAGAACATAGGATAGTTTATCTCTCAGACCTGTGGAGGAGGAAGAAATTTGTGACCAAAGAAGTACTAGAGATCATTATTGATCATAAAATAGAAAATTTCAATTCTATCAAGTTAAAAAGTTTTGTACAACAAAACTAATGCAAACAAGATTAGAAGGGAAGTATCAAACTGGGAAAACCTTTCTTTAATGAATAGAACTAGCTACACCCAGAGGAAGAACATTGGGAAATAAGTATGGACCACAACATAAAATTTCCCCTCTTTCTGTAATTGTTTGCTTGCATTGTTGATTTTTCTTCTCAGGTTATTTTTACCTTCTTTCTAAATCCAATCTTTCTTGTGCAACAAGATAGCTATATAAATATGTATACATATATTTTATTTAACATATACTGTAACACATTTAACATGTATGTGACTCCTGCCATCTACGGGACAGGGTGGAATAAAGGAGGGGAAAAGTTGGAACAGAAGTTTTTGCAAGAGTCAATGTTGAAAAATTACCCATACATATTGTCAATAAAAAGCTATAATAAAAAAAAAGTTTTTGTGAGGAGGAAAGGGATATGGCAATAGTTGGAGGGCAGTAGCTTACTGTCAAGAAAATAACATTGAATTTGGAGTTGTACATTCTGGTTGAAATCTTTGCTTCTGCAATCTTCTGTTACTTCAAATAAGTCATTTAATTTCTCAAGATTCAAAAAATTAAAGAATCTGTGACCCAGGATCTTTGTTGCTTCCTTCACAAAAGCAATGGGTTAAAATAGATAATCTCTGAGGTCCACTTGAGTACTAATTCCTATGATCTCACAATACATTGGAAGCCCATCCTAAAACAAAATAACAATTTTGAAACCGGTTGCTAAGTAAAGATGCTGATTGTTAACCAAGGATTTTGAAAGAATCTTGCTCAAATAATGCACTGCCAAGGAACCTGTCATTCTTGTAGGGGATAGTCAATAAGAATTGAGCTTTAGAAACATCCATGTATTACTTCATCAAATTCTTTCTTGGCTATTAAACCTACTTGAGAAATTAAATGCAAAAACCTTTGGGAATTCAATATTTAGGTTGCAATTTTAGAATTGCAAATCGAAGCTTGCACAGATGCTGTACTTTTCCATTCTGATTTTAAGGCATCATTATGTATATGTATGTAAACTGAGGATACAAGAATACCATTAAGGAAGCATTAACTCTATTTCTGCATTTAATAAATGTGTGTGTTTATGTAGTGGTCGTCCTATCATGCTCTGTAGTTGCTTCTTTGAATGGTATAGCTGAAGAGAAATGTCTTCATTGTCTTCATAAGGCATTTTTCCCCTAATAGCTGGAAGAAGTAGCAAATACACAGGCATATGTCACTGCAAATTTCTGGTGGTGAAAAAAAGGTTGCTTCCAAATCTAATTACATCATGAGTGGACTCAGTGACCTTTGGTAAATCCTTTTCCTCTCTGAGAATGAGTTTTTTTAGTTTTTACAATTGTGGGGTTTGACTAGATAGTCTTTAGAGTTCCTTCTAATTCTCTATCTATGATTCTTTGATTTCAACTTTTCTTAATTCTTTGAGTTACAGAATAGGGGAGGCAGAAGTTATCTTTTTCAACCTCCATCTACAGAGAAATTTTTCCCACAACACACTTGATAAGTGGTCCTCCATTTTTTCTTAATTCCAAGGAGAGTGAACATCCTTCTTTTTTAAGTAGTCATTTCCACATTTGGATATTTCTACTTGTAAAGACTTTTCCTTTTATCTCCCTTTACATTTAGTTAAGAGCTATAGGATCATAAACTCATAGGTTTAGAGCTAAGAAGAAATCTTAGAGGAAATTTAATCTAAGCACCTAATTCTACAGATGAGAGATATTAAGACACAGAGAAAGGAAAGAATTTGGTCAAAGCAACCAAGGAAGCATGTTGGAAAGTTGAAAATTGGGACTCGGGCACTAACTCTAAATTTAACACTCTTGCTTGTACCTTCCTATATAAATAATAGTTCTTCTAGTTTTGTATTTTCATAGGCTATTAAAAAACAATTCTGCCTAATAATATCTGTCTATTTGTCTGAGACTTTGGTTCCCAAGTGAGGAATGACCAACAACAAGAACGACTCCAATATCAGGCAATCTCATTGTATGAACAGTGAAGACTGCAAGGTTCTAATATATGTATGCATGTATTTATGTATGTATCTATATTTAGAGGGAGGTTTTACTCTTCTTGGTAAAAAATAAGGAACATATTGTCTGTTTTCTTCCCACCATAGACATTGATTTGTTTAGCATAAATTTCATGTCTATTCATACACACACACATATATATATGTGTGTGTGTGTGTACATATTATATATATATATATATATATATATATATATATATATAGTCTCCCATCAATAATTAAAAGTTCCTTTGATAGGAGGGATATTTCTTTTTGTGTTTATATTCCCCATTTCAAATAGTGCAATACATGGTATTGAATAAATGCTTATTGATGAATAAATGCATGCTGACATAATGCCCTTGTACACTTAGTATCTAATGTGTCATTTGACACGTAGTACTTAATAAATGTGTCCTGATATGTTCATTAATTGATTATACCTGTTAATTATTCTACTTGGTTTTAGAGGACAGAAGTAAGAACAATAGTTAGAAAATAAAGTTAAATTTCACTAAATATAAAGGGAAAAATCCTAAAAATTTGGACTAATCTTTAAGGTCATTTCTAGCTCTAAGTATATGATTTCATGATTTGATCCCAAACTTCCTTTATATCATGCTTCATTCTAAACTGCTTAAATAAAATCATTCTCTGTCCTGAATTCTCAGATGTGATTTTTCTCCTCCACAATCCTGTGCACATGTTTGCTAGATAGTAACTTGCTTTCAACCCTGGGGTAGGCCTGGAGGTTGGTTAATCCCTAAAATCTATATTGACATGAAAACTATTGTAAGATTACAATAAAACAATAGGATTAGGGATACAGAGACTAAGCCTGTGATTTATTTGTATGTGAAATTTCTAGATGAAGAAACTCCCTCTACTGATAGACTGGCACCTTCCAGTCAACATATAGTCTTAGAGCAGTGGAATCAAATTCAAATAGAAACAGAGGCCATTAAACTTTACATAAGAGTTCCTGCTTGCTACATACTTAATTAGAAGACCACAGACCAATGTAACCTAAGTCTCATTGTATTATCATTTATTTTGTTAAATATTTGGCAATTATACTCCATTCAGAGTGTCACCCATCTGCAGCATTTTGATATCTTTGGTCTAGACCACTAAGAGATTTTAAGTGTCAGGGGCAGGACTTGAACCCAAGATTTTCTGACTCCAATGTCAATTTGTGAACCACTCTACCATGATTGTGTCTTACAAAAATATAAAAGGATAAAGGATAAAGACAATTTGGGGAAGATGGCAGAATAAGACAGGAAATTATCTGGCTCTCCTAAATTCTCCCACTCATAATTTGTAGCAATGTTTCAAAGTGAACAGACATAATGTGGCAGAAATAAGTAAAAGTCAGGGTAAGGCAGTTGTTTAGTCTAGGACAGCCTGGGAGGACATTGGAAAATCTGGCCTCCTTTGATGATGCTCTGGCCTGTTTAAAGTATAACTACCTTGGGGGAAATATCACTGAAACAACAAAGAAGCCTTGGGAGGCAGCTGTGTTAGCAGCAAGCTCAGCTTCAAAAACTTTTGCCCCATGGATAGTGTGGGGATGAGATAGTTGATGAGGAAAATGTTGCAAGTTCCCCAGTTTATGCTGGGCCTGGGATCCAAGTGTGCTGATCAATTACGGTCACAGGCTGGGACCATAGAGGACCTGGGGGACAGTAGAGAATAAAAGCATTTGAGTTGACATAGTTGCTGGAGCCCTAGTCGTGGATCGGGGGCAGAAAAGAGTACCTAAGGTCAGATCCTTAGATGCAGTTCAGAAAACAACAACACAAGAACTCTGAAGCTTGAGATGTTATCTCTCGCATCTTGGGACAACTTGACTCCAATAAAAGTTAACATTTAAGAAATGTTTTTTTTTTTTTAAAGTAAGCAAAAGAGAAAGAATCTGAGCACAGATGAGCTACTATTATATTAGAGAAAATCTGGGTTGAAACTCAGAAGAAGATAGCAAAATCAAAACAGCTACTTTTAGGTCAAGGGAAAATTTTTTATAAAATGGTAACAAGCTCCCAAAGAATTCTTCAAAGAGCTTAAAAAAGACTTTAAAATTCAAGTAAAAGAGGGTGAGGAGAAATTAGGAAAAATAAGTAATGCAAGAAAAGAAAATTATAAAAGAAAGTCAATCAAATGGAAAAAGAGATCCAAAAACTTATAGAAGAAAACAACTTATTTAAAATTAGATCTAGGAAAGGGGAAGCAAATCTCTTCATAAGATACCAAGAAGTAAAAAAAAAATCATAAGAATGAAAAAAATAGAAGAGAATGTGAAACATTTCATTAGAAAAATAACTGATCTGGAAAGCAGATCAAGGAGAGACAATATAAGAATTGTTAATTTAAAAAGTTAAAAAAGAGTCTAGACATTAGAGTCAAGAAATCGTTATTGAAATTTGCCCTGAAGTGGTATAACCAGCAGGTAAAATAGAAATTGAAAAGAAAATCCACTGTTCACAACCTGAAAGAGGTACCAAAATGAAAACCCATGGAGACATTATAGCTAAGTTTTGAAGTTTCCAGGTCAAGAAGAAAATCCTACATACGATAGAAAGACTGTGAAGTGACAGTCAGGATAAGGCCAGATTTAACAGCTTCTACACTAAAAGATTGAAGGAAATGGAAAATGATATCACAACGAGCAAAGGAGTTGGGTTTGGGACTAAGGATAATTTACCCAGCAAAGTTGAGTGTAATCTTGCATGGTAAGAAATGGATATGTAATGAATTTAAGGACCATCAGTTATTTGTGAAAAGGCCAGTGATAAATGGAAAATCTGATGTTCAAGAATTAGGAGAAATATTAGAAAGTAAATGTAAAAAAAAAACAATTATATGATATCTAGTAATGTCAAACTGTTAGCTTTTTATGGGAAAAACATATTACCTGTAACTCTTAAGAATGTTATTATTATTAGGGTAACATAAAAAGCATATGTAGATAGAAGGGTTCGGGTTGAGTTTTGGAGAATGGAAAGATCCTAAATAATAAAATTGGGTAAAGAGAAGAAAAATGGAGCAATTATCTCATATGAATAAGGTATGAATGTAAGAACTGTTATAATGGAGAATAGGATGGGATGGGCGGCTGGCAATGTTAGAAATTTATGAGAACTGGATTAAAGGGAGGATACAAATTTAGAAGGGTTTAAAAGCCTTAACTTACAGAGAAAGAGGAGGGTGAAGGGATAGAATAAGAGAAGATCTCTTAGAAGGATCAGATCAAGAAATAGGAGAGGTAAAGAGAAATGATAAGGAAAAGCTTTTTAGAAGGGGAACAAATTAGAGAGGCAATGGTCAAAAGTAGATTAAATGTCTGAGGAGGAATGGGGTAAACAAAAAAGAGAGAAAAGAAAAAAAACAACAACAACACCTCCAGATATAAAAAGCTTTATTCAGTGACAAGAGCACTCCTCAAAGTGAACTTGGTGGGGCAACATAACAACCATGTTTAGTTTAAACCTTCTCTCCTCAGGAGATATCCAGGGAGGGTGTGCCTCCAGTTCAAAGAAAATGCATTTTTATTTCTCTTCTTTTTATCAACAAATCAACAAATATGTCTTTTAAAAAGCTAATTTGTTATTTGTGATATTGGGGAAATACTAATAGGTGAGAGAATATTGGAGAAAATATTTATGATTGATTTAAGATACAATACACTATATCCAGGGCTCTATATGTCTGTGTGTGGATTAGGAGAGCAAGTACTGTGTTTTGCTAAATAAGTATTTTGTATTCATCTGTTTGTGCAATTCTATATCCATCCTCAACCCTTAACAGCGTAAAGCTCTCAAAATAGGGGCTTATATGTTTTTGTCTCTGTCTTTTTAATGCTTAACATATAATAGGTGCTTAATAAATGCCTATTGAATTGAATTATGCTTCTTACCTGGATAAGAAGTTACTTAAAGTTATGGGTTTATAGACATAAGGAAAAGGGTATACAGGACAGCAATGTAAGGCTATTCAAATGGAGACCAATCACTGTCTCTAGGAAAAGTCCTTTGGTCAGGATTTGCAGAGTATTTGGGAGTTGCAAAGCACCCCATGCAAAGTCCCAAATAGAATGGGAATGCCATGATGAATCCAAAAGCCAGGCATGATGAGAGAGTTCAACTTTAATAAGGTCAAGAGATGCCTCTTCCTTTCATTCCCAGACTTTTAGGGAAAATAAAGCAAATCTGGCATCATGGGGATCAAAACAAGGAAGAACAGAGTGATATTTGCACAAAAGACCCACACAAAATAAGCCATCTTTGTTCTAAATAAACCATTGAATTCTTACAGACAGGCACAATCAGAAAGAGCCCTGATCAATTACCTCACAGCAAAGACCAGAGCAATACATGAGTTCCCCAGGTGTATCTGAATTTCAAACATGATATTATGTTCATGGGTTTAACAATAATTCAAAGTTATTTTTGAAGTTTTCGCATTAGAAGATAATAGCCTGCTGTGATTGATGAGATGAAACAACCCTTTGAAGACACATGCTGGTGTGGTCTTTGAACTCTCTTTGATAATGTAACTCCAGAAAAGACATAACAGAAAATCGAGGAAGTGGAGAAGAGATGAGCCTGATCGAGTTGTGGTCTCTGAGCTACTTTGGTATTCTTCAGAGTGGTAAGTCACACAAAGTAGATTATAAGGAGAACCAACTTTCTTGTTCCCCTACCTGATTGAATTAGAAAATATATTTCCCTCCCCTGAGGGTCTGAGAACTTAAATTCAGGAAGGATGTGAAATTGTTCTTTTAAAGCAATTAGTGCAGTACCTGACACTTAGTAGGCACTTAATAGATACTTGTTAATTGCACTTCAAAATTGCCTTTGTCTCTTTAGGATTCTGAAGAAGAATATAAGATCAAGTTAAAAGGAAAAATATGTATGTAATATATAAATATGTTACATATAACATGTAATATATACGTATATATAATTGAATATTTAAAATATAGTTGTTGTTCAGTTGTGTGCAACTCCTCATGACCCCATTAAGGATTTTCTTGGCAGAGACACTGGAGAGGTTTGCCATTTCCTTCTCCAGCTTATTTTACAGATGAGGAAACTGAGGCAAACAGGGATGTTATTTGCCCAGGGTCACACAGCAAGGAAATATCTGAATCTGGATTTGAACTCATAAAGATGAGTCAAGTCTGGAACTTTTATCCACTTTTATCCACTGTGCCACTTTGCTGCACCCCAACCAAAATATGTATACACATTCATAAACAGTATAGCGTATCTACTCCTCAGCAATTATGTAATGCAAATCTCTCATTTTACATTTGAAGAATTGGAGGCCCCAAAGTTAAGTGAATTGTCCAAAATTACCCAGATATAAGAAGTTATTTTAATATATGGAAAACACTATGAATTATTATAGTCTATACACACATTTCTCACATTTAGCATATGTGAATCCATACAAGTACATATATACTTTCTCCCTTTTTAATTTTCTCTTCCTCCTTGTTTTCTTAATCCTTCTCTTCTTCCTCTTTTCCCTTCACCATTTCTTCCCACTGATTTTCCTCAGGGATCTAGTCTGCCTGTGGCCCTCCCCAGAATTACTAACATAGCAGTAATGGTTTTAGTTTTGGCTTTCTATCTCTACTCTTTAGTTTCAATTCACCTCTGTATGCTATGGACACAGATAGATTATCAGGTAAAAAATAAAGTATTTCCCCCAAATCCCAGAATCTAAGAATGGCTGTATAGCAAAAAGAAAACATGTTAAGTGGCTAGTATACACCAGGTACTATTCCATGTGAAGCTATTCCAAAAGAATCATTAGTTTTTTTTGGGTCTTTAGCAACCCCTCAATTTAGGGGTTATTAAACTTTTTTGGGGGGGGGGTATGGCACAGGGGATGGTGTTGGTTTAAAATTCATAAAGTCTTGAGTTCCAAAAGTACTTGAGTTATCCACTAATTGTGTGAGTTTGAGCAAGTTATTTAACCTCTCTTTCCTGACCTATTGCATGAGGATACTAATATCCCCTACTTCTGGGAGCTATTGTGATGATATACTGAGATAACATGTAAGTTACTTTATAAAAGAAATTACTAAATAGATGCTAATTATTATTATTTCATCCATTTGACAAATGGATGAAATCCATGGTGAAGTCTGTTGAAGTTTGACCAATGTGACCAATCTAGTGAAATAATTTCAAAATGATATTTTAAAAAGAAATTTTACTCATTTTTTAGAAATAATGGTAGTTTTTTTTTATTTTTAAAATACATGCAAAGATTATTTTAAAAACCAATACTGTAAAACCTTGTGTCCAAATTTATGTTTGTCTCCCTTCCCTTCTCTTAGCAAGGAATCCAATACAGATTACACATGTGCAATTCTTCTGATTACACATATATAATTCTAAACATATTTTCATATATATGATATATCTTTTTTTAAAAGTATAAAATAAAAGATATGTGGTTACAAAGGAAACTAATTATCTTGAAATACAATTATTAAAATAGGTTTATCTACTTGAGATTAAGAAACCCTGCCTTAAAAAAAGAAACCCTGGCTTAATTTAATAAATACCTTCTCCCTCTCCACAAGAGGTCATTATTGTTAATTCTTTTTTGACCGTGAGCAGAATGAGGAAAACAAGAGCACTTTGGATCCAATTTGCAGACTGTAAAATAGGGATAATTTCAAGATCATTTAAAAAAATTATGATCATTATGCAGAAATTGACTTGGAAAAGAAGTTTAGTAGATGCCTATATAACAAGTTTGGTCCACCATTTCTGTTCCTGGACCTTATGCTTGTGGCCCTTTCTACCCAGATGAGTGTCTTACCTATCATTGTTGTCATAAGGAATCCATGTTCATGTGAAACTCCCAAATGAGAATATTTGGATATTGGTTTTGATTGTTTTGCTACTTTGAAAAATTCTTTGACAAAGAATGGTCATAAGATAATAATTAAAAAAAAAAGAATAACAGAATCTAAGTATCAGAAAGGAACTCAGATACTTATGTATTTATTGTATACCCGAATACAAATCTATGATTTTCCCAACACTTTTAGCCTCTACTTGAAGATATCTGGTGGGAAAAATCTTTTTGCTTCTTAAGGCAGACTAT
Source organism: Sarcophilus harrisii (assembly GCF_902635505.1). Taxonomy (NCBI): domain Eukaryota; kingdom Metazoa; phylum Chordata; class Mammalia; order Dasyuromorphia; family Dasyuridae; genus Sarcophilus; species Sarcophilus harrisii. The sequence goes on along the minus strand of NC_045427.1, from coordinate 638,749,495 downwards.
TCTATCTTGGCATGGCTCTAGTTGAGAGGAAATTTTTTTTGTTGGCAACAAAATAGTTTGTTTTTTTGCACCTTTCACTCATAATTCCTAGTTTTATCCCCTAAGGCCAGACAGAAGGCTAACCACTTTTCCCTTTCTGTATGACAATCCTTCAATTAGATGAAAAAAAGCTATCACACTCTTTTTAAGGCTTTTCTTTTCCTGGTTAAATATCCTTCTTTTCTTCATAGAACACATTTTATGGGTCCTTCACCATCTTGGTTGCTTGCCTTTGGATACTCTTCAGGTTCAACAATGTTCTAACTAAAATATGATACCCACAAATGAACACAACACTCCAGAAGTGTTTGGGTCAGAGTGCTATGGGATGACCTTGTTCCTGTAAGTTATGGCTCTGTTAATAAATGGGTCCTATTCTTGGTTTCTATATCATTCATTCAATTCAAATAAATTCAATTCAATTCAACTGATTTTATATTTCAGCCTAATAAAACTCATAGAATTTATTTATCAAGCTGCCTTATTTAGCTAGTCCCTCTCTATTTTATATGAGGGAAGTTTATTTTTTGAACTCCGGTATAAGGCTTTCTGTTTATTCCTATTGAATGTCCCTTTATTAGAATTGGCTCATTCTTCTAGCATTTCCTGCTTTTTTTTTTTTTTTTTGCATTCTCTGTCTGTTATATATAGTCTTTGCTGTTCCTCAAAACTCTAGAAATTCAATAAATATGAGTAGCTGAAGTCTCTAATGCAATGCAATGGATCTTTTTTTGTCTACTGAGGTGATTGATTTCCCAAGATTACAAAAAGACCAATTTTCAGAGTCTGGTATCTGAGCAGATTTCAAAATGTAGAAACAAATTATTAGACTTTTTAGTGACATACTTAGAGGAAGTCTCCTTTGGGATTTGGTTATGATAGGATAGGAAGGCTGGTAAAATAATTTAAAAATGATTGTTTTCCCTCACATAGTGTCCAATATTTTATCTTGGATGCTGACTGGCTTCATGGAGATGGCCATTACCTCAGTGTTGTGATTTGTCAACACAAGCTGAACTTACCTTTTGTAGGGTTTCATTAGTTGATGAAGAAGTGAAGTGTTTTGATCATTGGCCATGGGAATTTATGGTGTGTTTCAATTGTGCTGTGTCATGGAGTAGCAATGGACACTTTTAGCTAAGGCAGTGTTTCTCAGAAAAGCTTAGGCTACTAATTTTTGTGCTTGGGGATGGAATTGGCATAGCAAGAAACACTTACCCAGGGTACAGCTGTGGGGGAACATAACATATTCTGGGACTCTGCCAAGTGCTGAAAGTCTGTCTACTCTTGGGTAGGAAGCAGAAGAATCGGATATACTGAGGGCCAAGGTTCTTCTTGTTGGCAGAGTGAGAAAGTGTACTCTGGTACCAGAACGTTATACCTTGGAAGTTGGAAAAGAAGCTCACTTTTGGGGTATGGTCACTTGGTGTATGGGGTAAAAAAAAGTAGCTCTGGAATAGCATGACAATACCTTCTAAATTTAAGTCTCTTAAGATTAAAGTCCTAACAGACTCTTCTAGTTCTGGCTCTGGTTCTCATATATCAAGTGTGATAAATGCTTTTTCTAAAAAAATAAATGTTGTGGATCTGCACATGATAGTAATTATATTATTAACTATCTGTTGAATGAGAAAAGGTCATGATGACAAAAAGCTAGTATAAATTCAATAACATTTTAAATTCTTAGTTTATTAATCATGATTGTATCTACATATTTTTGAAAATTAGTAGTGCATATATGTTTGGCATATTATTTATTCAGTCTACAAAAGTGCATTCTGAATGCATTATACTGTCATGTTTACTTCCCTGAATGAATGCAATTCATTTATTAGGTCTAAATAGACTTCTTTTGTTAGACCTAAATCAAGATAGAAATGACAATTTTTGTTGGGGATATGAAGAGGAATGTAAAGTATAGTTATAAAGTATAAAATTATAAAGTTATAAAGAGGTGATTTTCTGAGGCTACCTACTATAACCCTCTCAGATATGAGGAAAATGAGACATAAATAGGTTGTCACTTGCCTGATGTCATACAAGTATAAAATGGTAGAAAGATTTGAATCCCATGTCCCCTAATTTCAATTTTTTTTAAATACCACATTGCCTTAGAGTCTTATAAAGGAAGGGAAAAAGCTTTTATTAAGTGCCTACTATATGCCAGACACTTTGCTAAACTTTTCAAAAATATTGTCTCATGCTTTTCTCACAACACTCTTGGAAATAAGGTGCTATTATTTGCCTAATTTACAGTTGAGCAAACTAAGTCAGACTTGTCCAGAGTTACAAGGCTAGTAAGTGTCTATGAAGATTGGAACTCAGGTCTTCCTGAGACTCCCTACCCAGTACTCTATTCACTGTCACCTACTTGAATAGAATGAAAGGAGCCAATCCCAGTAGCATCATGGCATTGGCAATATTGCTCTTCTCCACTAATCTGTGTAGGTTATCTGCTTTCTCATTTCCCCATAGACTTAGCATTTTTGCAGAAATTCAAACTTTGCCAAATGGTTTTTTTTCCAACTCTAATCCTATTTGAGCTTATTAAATGGTTAATTTTAGAATGCATCGAAACATGGAACAATATACTATACAAAGGATTGAAAGTGACAGTAACCCAAAAGGCAACCAAGGTACATATGGGATGGATGGGGCCATACTCTGATGATAACATGTAGCAATAAGGAAAATCTAAAAAAGTAGTGAAGGGTGGAATGTCTTCCAAGAGAAGTATGAGTAAAAAACACTATGGATTGGTCACATAGTAGAATGGAAAGAAATAGAACAGTTTGTGTGTTTCATTGGTGTTTCATAATGGCAAGAGAAAGCAAGGAAAGTTGAATGGACCACTTGTGGCAAGTTTATTGGAGGACTCAAAGTGGGAATGGATAAGTTATCTTATTCTGTTGAAAGGAATAACCACCTTAATAAAATCGTAAATCCATTCGAATACTTGAGTTTAGCCTCTGAATCAGGGAATCATAATCTTGGATCTATGTTTTCTTTTTCAAACTTTGATAATCAAATTTCACTATGTTTAATGTATTTTCTAATTTTATGGATTTATTTTGTATATTTGATAGGATTATTCTAAGAAAAGACCCAGAGGCTTTGCCAGACTGCTCATGAGGTACCTGAAACATAAAAGTTTAAGAATCTCTGATCTAAATGGAATGCTTTGCGACTCCTCATCTAAGATGAAAATTAATATCTTCTCTCATGCTAAGTGGAAAGTACAGAAGCATAGAGATGTGACTTTTATTTGTTCTTATTTTACAAGTGGTCACATTATTGCTTTACTGACTATTTAGGGCAATTGTATCAAAGTATAATTTTGTTTTATTACCAAGAATTAAAAATATTTCTCTCCCCGTCAGCTCAGCACACAAACAGCATAATCCATTGTACCTTTTCCTTCCTTAGCTTATTTGAATTGTCATTTATGCTAAGCTGCTCCATGAATCAACTTTAATATTTAATAATTTACCTTAATATCAGCAAACAAAAGGTTTTGCTTTTATTTTTAATGCCAATATGTCCAGCTTGTGTAGGTCTTTTATATGATTTGCAACACAGCTTGGCAGGCATGTAGAGCAGAGAAAAATAATAATAAAGAAAACAAAGCCAGTTTTCATTGATGGAAATTTCCAGCTGTTTTGTACAAAAAAATCATCAAATATAATGGAGAGGTCTGAAAGATTTAAACTGCCAAGATTACCTAATTAGCTGGATGCATTTGAAATGGTACCATCAGGTTTATCGAGATGAGGCAACGAGAGCGGCTGTTTTTGATGAGGGTGGAATTGTCTGACTATTGTCATTTACCTTCCATTATTTTTTAGTGGGGGCTGAGTGAGAGCCATCTGTAAAAGCTGAATTCATCAGCAGCCAGGAAAGCTGTGTTCACATCTCCTTTTAATATATGAATGGAATTGTATAACAAACATATGCACATGCACAGGCCTGGTATAGAAATGGAAAAATTAAGATCACTTGGGGGGATTTGGATAATACCAATAAAAGTGACTTTGTTTTTATATTTCAATCATGAGTTTATAGTAGCTAACCTAGAAGGGATCTTAGAGATAATTTGGTCCAGATCCCTTCATTTTGTGGATGAACAAGTGGAGAGTTTAATACTTCAAGAGCATATAGATGATAACCAGTATGACAAGATTCAAACTGAAGTCTTCCTATATACCTATTCCAAATATGATGTTTTCCATTCCGGAACAGATAAAATTAGAAATAATTTGATACTTTATGGTCTCATCAATTTGAATATTCTAATGACATAGACTGAACCCCATCCTTCTCTCTATAACATTTGTAATTCCTAATCATGTCAAAGAGTTGCAGACATCAGGATCATCTAGAGCTTAGTGGACATTCAATCCAATCTATCCTTTATAACAATGTAAAATTCATCTTTTCTACCATAGATCTTGTCATGCTATTTCTTTGCTCAAATTGTAATTTTGACCTATTACCTACAGAGTAAAATTCAGATTTCTCTAAGGTATAATATCGTCCTGCCTTATGAATCTTCTCTTATCTTTCTTCTTTCTACTCTGTTCAATCCATAATAATTTCCCCTCAAGCCTGATTTAGATTTGCCCACTCACTTCCAAATCTTTGGTTGCTTCTGATCCTGTAATACCCCATCTTACCTATCAATATTTTGCTATTTCATGAGGTATTTCAACACCACAACCTTCTACTCAAGAAGGTTTTCCTGAATAGCCCTTGCCAGTAACAACCTTCACATTTTGGATCTTCTTTAATGAATGTTTAGGTCTAGTCCTGTCATTTCTTTGGATTAAGCATTTCTTGGTGAGAAATTTAGCAACTGAGACTAGTAACAATCTTGTCATCTCTAGTATTATAAAATTTTGGGATTCTGAGAGTCAAGTGTCTTGGCAAGGTTGTACAGGGCAGGACTTATCCTCAGATCTTCCTGGCTCTTTATCTATTATACCAAGTTGCTTCTAATACAGTTTAAAATAAACAATATTTCCCTTCCAATTACATATTAAAACAATCTTTAACATTTATTGTTTTAAGTTTTGAGTTTCAAATTCTATTCCTCCTTCTCTTCCCTCCCCCTTCCTGAGGTGGTAAGCAATCTGATATAAGTTATACATGTGCAGTCAAGTCAAAAATTTCCAAATTAATCATTTTGTACAACACTTAAAAAAAGAAAGAAAATAGGAAGGAAAGAAGGAAGAAATAAGGAGAAAAACTACAAACTTCAGTCTGTAGTTGAATATCAGTTCTATCTCTGGAGGTAGAGAACATGTTTCATCATGAGTCCTCTGGGATTTTCTTGGATTGCTGTATTGCTGAGAATTCATGGTTCCTCATCATATGATATTGCTGTACAATGTTCTCCTTGTTCTGCTCATGTCACTTTGCATTATGTAAGTCTTTTCAGGTATTTCTAAAATCATCTGGTTTGTCATTTCTCATTGCACAATTACATTCCATATTTGACAACTTGTTCAGCCATTCCCCAATTAATGCCTCTCCCCTCAATTTCCAGTTCTTAGTCACCAAAAAAAAAGAGCTGCTATCACTAATTTCACATGAGTAAGTCCTTTTCCCTTTAAAAAAAATCTCTTTGGCACAAAGCCCTGGTAATAGCATTACTGATCAAAGAATATGCACAGTTCAATAGCCCATTGGACATACTTCCAAATTACTCTCCAGAATAGAGAGTTGACAACTCCACCAAAAGAGCATTGGTGTTCCAATTTTCCCAACATTCATGTAATCCAACATTCATTATCTTTCTCACTTACTGTTATAGGATCATAGATTTAGATCTGAAAGGGATCTTAGAAAAAATGAAGTCCAATCCCTTCATTTTAAAGATAAACAAAGTGAGAGAGATATTGCGATTTACTTGGGTCCCATAGCTAGTAAGTGCCTGAGATGGGATTCAAACAGGAGTCAATCTTGACTCTACACTATACTGCTACTTGTATCATATTTTTTAATCACAATTGCTTATTGAACTTATGGGCCAATACTAGAAGTTAGAACACAAGGTCCAAGAGACTGTGTTTTAATTATTCACAAAGAATATACATTATCTGCTAAGGAAACTTCCTCTGTGATTTTAGAGTACTAAATCTCATAAAGTTTTGATATAATCTGTAAGCATTAACTAAAAGTTTCACTAAGCTTTAAAAAAATTAAAATAAGCCGCTACATCTAGTGACAAACCATTCACCTTGGATCTCTATTTTAATCATTGAATTCTGCTTGTATAGACTGTGAGTAAGTAGTCAGTCAATCAATAAACATTTATTAAGCACTTATTATGTGTCAGGTACCATACTAGATGCTGGGAATACAAATAAAGACCATAGGCAGTCCATGCTTGAGGAGCTCACAATTTAATGGAGGAGTTCACAGTCTGATTGGGATAAGGCCTTTAGTATTACCAGACCATTGATTTGTTTTCCAAATTAAATTCTACCACTTAAAAAAAATAATACAATCACTTCACAATCTCCAGTTTGTGTCCAGACAACAGGATTGGAAATGAACAGAATTAAATAGGAAGAAGTAAAGGGAAAAAACATTTATAATTTAGGCTCCAAATGAAGACATTATCTCATTTCAAAATCCTGTGATCTCTGAACCATGCCCATATGAGGAAGCCAGGAAGGATCTCGGAAGTATTGTTAAAAAGTTAGTAATCACTGACCTTGTGATACAAGATCATGATCACTGTGCTTAAACAGCAAGGTTTTTAGCACTGACAAAAGTGTAGCAAAATGAATACGCCAGACATATATCACAAATGTCAATCATCTCAGTTCTTCTCATACCCCAGGGAGAAACCTCACTCTCTCAGTCTCCAGCTGCTGGGTGACAGAAAGAGAAAATTCCCTCAGGAAGTAGAGGGGTAGAACAGTTTTAGTAACTCATCATTGTCAGAACTGGCTGCAAGCTAGAATTCTCTCCATGGCTTGAATGGCTAAAGGATCTTGATCTTGTCATGTTAGAATATTGTTGTTCATTCATTTTTCAAAAATGTCTGACTGTTTGTGAGCTCCTTTTAGGGGTCTTCTTGGCAAAGATACTGAAGTGGTTTACCATTTCCTTTTTCAGTTCATTTTTTGAGGAAACTGAGGTAAATAGGGCTAAGTAATTTGCCTAGAAAGTATCAGAGGTCAGATTTGAATTCTGGAAATAGAGTCTTCCTGACTCCAGGCCAGGAAGTTTGGGCACTAAGACACCACTGAGCTTCCCCATGCTAGAATATAAGGCTAAATAAAATTAGAAAAAAGAGCAGATTTACTTACATGGTGAGACTGAGTGATCACCAATGAGCAGCATGTGTACTTCATTGATAGTTTATGGTAACAGAATGAGGAAGGTCTCCAGAATGATCAACTGAATCACTCACAGATAGGAGGACATGGAGGAAGAATTACCCGGAACGGGCAGATTGCCTTATGCACCACTCATATGAGTTGAATTGGAGCCATCTTAGTATTTGGGGGTATTTAATACTTCTTGATTTGGTTCTATCTAATAATTTCCAAGTTCTTTTTTGGATAAGAGACTGTTTCAGTCTCTGTATCCTCAGCTCCCAGGGCAGGCAATTAATAATAAGTATTTGTTGTTTTGAATAGAAGGTGATATGGTGAGGGTTAAGAATGCTGAGGTGGAGAGAACACAGATCTTGCTCTCAAGAGCCTTATAACCTAAAAGGGAAAGACAATGTATGCTTGCCAAGAAGATATTTTATGGAAAACTCACACAGAGCAAACGCTCACAAGGTGGTCAGAAAAAGCAATACAAGGACACTCTCAAGGTCTCTCTTAAGAACTTTAGAACTGATCTTGTGTTCATTTTGATGTTTGGTGCATGTAACATATATGTTTATAATAAACTATTAATGATAAAAAAAAGAACTTTAGAATTGATTGTATGACATGAGAGACACTAGCCCAGGACTTTCCAGCATGGCGTGTGCCTATCAGAGAAGGTGCTGTGCTCCATGATTAAAGCAGAATTGAATTAGCCCAAAAGAAAAATGGAATGCGCCAAGTTAGAGAATCTACCCCAAATGTCTATAGGGGCTATTTGTGCCCAACCTGTGGCAGAGCATTCCAAGCTTGAATCAGTCTGATCAGCCACAGTCAGATGCATTGTAATTTCACTCTAAGGTAATTTTGGTCCTCTGAGAATGAAGGAGAACCAATGATACAAGGGAGAGTAAAATAGTTTCAAAGGAGAAAATATTCCAAATCTCTCTTAATTCTTATACCTTCCCACTTTTAATTATTTTCTTGGCATCCTGCCTGTAGTTATTTACATATATTGGTTTGTTTGTCTCCTCCATTTGACTGTGAGCTCTTTGAAGGCAGATACTGTCTTTTGTCTTTAAACAAAAAAATCCCTAGTGCTCAGCACAGTCATAGTAGGAGTTTAATGAATGCTTATTGACTAAGGGGAGGCTGTAACAAAATGTAAGTAGAAATTGAGGAGGGAGAGATTGCTTTTTTCATGCCAGAGTCAGAATTAAAGGGAGAAAAGGATGCCAAGGAAATTTTAATTAATTTTTCAAAAGATATCCATTCATTCTTCTACCCATCCAATTACCCATCTATTGATCTATTTATCCAAGAATCCAAATATTTGTTGATTGATTTTTATGGAGTGTAGAAAGTAGTATGTTAAAGGAGATGGTGTATTTCACTGAAAATCAGATAATTCGGGTACAAATTTCTGCCTTTGATTCTTATGTGATATTTAAAATGTCATGTGATACTTGTAAGCTGTAGTACAAAGATATTGGACTATATGACCTCAAAGATAATGTCTAGCTTTTTATATAACATGATCTGTGATTATTGCTTTAGCTTCCTTTTGTGTTTAAGGGGAATAGTAGCAGTTGTTCTATAAGACAAAGATTCATTGCATGGAAAATATTCATATATATTTATACCATTAAAATAAATATAATATAATATAAAATATAAACATACTTATATTTTTAAAATAACTTTTAGAGTTTCAAGTAAACAGCGACAAGATAAGTGAATTTATGAAAGACATTGTGGCAGATATAAAAGTCAAAAAGTCATGATCCCTGCCCACAAGGGCTTTAGAATGTAGTCTGCAAAGCAAGACAAGCATCTGATAAATTGAATCCCGTACAGAAACAAAAGCCATGAGAGTTTTAGGCATCAGACATTGGGGATTCAGTCAGGCAAGGGTCTGGATGTCTAACTCCCAAGAACTGGCACAAAAGACAGTTGCAGAACAACTGTAGCAGACAATCAATGTTTCCTACTTGAAAAAAACAAAACCTAAAAACCTATTCCCCGGAACAGATCTTTATTTAGGTGGACACATTTTCCTGCTATTGGAGAGCTGTAACTAGTATCTTCAGAGTTCCAATACAAAATGTAAGTGCTGCGTTACAGGCAGTGTATTCTGGGGAAAAGTTCTAGTTTTCTAGGCAAAGTACCTGGATTTAAAGCCCAGCAAGCATATGGCATCATGGGGATTACTTTATCTGACTTTGCTCCAGTTTTCCTACCTGTAAATTAGAGTTATTGGCCCAAATCTCCTCCAGAGCTCCCTTCTTGCTCCAGATCTATAATTCTGGCTCTATCACTTATTATCTTAACAATTTCAGCTCTTTCAGCCTCAGTTTTCTCCTTAGCATAATAAGGGATTTAAACTAAATGAGGATCCTTTCTAGTTTTAAAACTTTGGAAGAAGGATCAATGAAATAGATATTTGTTAAATGTCTACTATGTCATCAGCTCTGTGCTAGGCACTGGATATAGGAAGGAAAAAGTGAGGCAGTTCCTGCCCGCCCCCCGAAAAAATAAATTCTATTAAAGGGATATAACAGAACCCATAAAAGTAACAATAGAATAGATATAAAATAACTATGAGAGGGAACAAGTACCTAGAGAAATGAGGCAAGATCTTTGAGGGAAATGGTGCTTGGGTTAATTCTTAGGATTAAATTTGGATATCTGAGAAATCATTAAGTCCAGTGGTTCTCAAACTTCTGTTCTCAGTATCTTCATACTATTTAAAATTATTGAGGATCTATCCAAATAGTTTTGGTTATATTGGGTCATATTTATGGATATTTAGCATATTAGAAATTAAAAACTTATTTTGAATTTGTAGACCCTTTGATAGGGTTTCAAAAACTTCCACACTTTGAGAACAACTGATCTAGTCACCAAATTTTATAAATGAGGAACTTGAGCACAGAACTGGCCATGATTACATAGCTAGGAAGTTTGTCAGAGGTATGATTTGAATTCAGGTTTCTCTTGGCTCCAAGTGCATTACTCCACCAAATACATTTGGATAGAGGCTGCACTTTGTTGAATAAAGTATTAGGTTAGAACCATTACAATAGCCAGTTCTCTACAGTCTGGGAAAGTTCTCAACTCTGTTCCTTACAACTTTGAGAGTCTGTTATTCAGAATAATAATATTCTATTATTATTTGGAGTCACAATACAGGATTTCAAAACTCAGAGTTTTTGCTTACTATTTGTGTGGCCTTGGAGAAATCATTTCTCGTATAGCTAGGGAGGGTAGGTATTATACTAGAAAACATACTGGAACTAGTCAGAACTATGAGTTCATACACTTGCCTCTGTACAAGCTAGCTACATGACATTTAAGGCATTTAAGTCCTCTTAACCTCAATTTCCGCAGCAATAAAATGGAGAAGATAATAATTTGCACCTAATAGCAATGATGGGAGAATGTGTACTATATAATAAATAATAAAGTATTATATGAATTATCATTATCACCATTCTACAGTCTGGCTGTCAATTTTCGCCATCTTCAAATGTAGTTATGGGACTAAATAATTGCTCAGCTTCCCTCTCTAAAGTTACGACCATAAGGAAATAGTTTGGATAGGACCTAGAGTCCATGAAAGAGAGACCACTGTCTAATTAGTTTGAAGAAAGAACCATGAAGGCCTTGAATGTCATGACCAGCAGATTGTACTTTATTTGTTAGGTAAAGAACCTCTGTAGCTTTTTAAATCAAAGATTAGAATAATGAGTTGCATATTTAAATTAGTTGGGCAGTAGAGTGAAGAATTATTGGAGAAATGATAGACTGGAGGCAGGAAGACCCATTAGGGATCTATTGGAGTAACTAGTATAAATGAAATAAGAGACTCAACAAGAGTACCTGAAGTTAGAATTGAAAGGAGAAAATGAATGCCATAGATATGGAAGATATAGACTCAAAAGTCACCGACAATTGATGGATTATGATTGGGAAAGAGAAGGGTCAAACATGATTTTCAATTATGAGCCTCAAAAATGTTTTGTGTCCTGAGTATAATCAGTCATTTATCATCTTTCTCCTTTCCCCTACTTTCCCCATAATATCAAGCTGTAAAAGTATATATTATAGATCACCTGGTCAATATAGGAAATGGACGAATTCATGATACTTGATCAAAGACAGATTATAGTGGAAATGGGGAACTTCAATTATATGTATTCAATTATCTGTTGGATGATTCATTCCGCTAAAAGCAGAGCATTTCACAAGTTCTCCGATTCAATTCCACATTTAAGTGTCCACTAGGGACAGTTATTGACAGTTTCATCTTCCTTCTAATAGCAGAAGAGACAAAGAGATTTGTTACTTTGGACCTAATTTTGCTCAAAAGAGAGAAGAGAAAAGCACCTTGTGAAAAAAGGCAATAGAGGAGGAATAGCATCAGTTCGAATTTTTGTAGGCTTTTAGCCTGATTTACATTCATTTTTCTTTCACTGGTAAAGCATTACAGCTGTGGTGACACCATATTAAAGAGCAAGAGTTTGAATTATGGGAAGGTTATATAGCATCTGTATCCAGTAATTCTGGGGAGTGCATCAATTGCTCACTCGAAAGCTGCTAGTAGGAAGCAGAGAAAAGAGAAAAAGTTGGTACCTATAGATTCTCTTGAGCTGAATTGACTATTTTAAAAGGAGAAAGGAAGAGAGAACAGATGGAGAACTTTTTTTTAAATAGTAAAGCAGTATCTTTGGGGGTTTATTTGTTCCCAGGTGGCTTCTCTTGTATGTTCATATTTGTGTTTTCCTAGGCAAGTGGTGTTTGCTAAATTTGCAGCACAGATTTGTCCAGATCTTGGGAACAGAAGTAGAAATGAGGGAATTTCACATTGATGAATTTGTGCCACAAGACTAGGAATATCCATGTTGCTGGACATACTTTCTGAGCCTACCTTTTCTGCAGAGATCAAACTATCCTGTCTTTTAAAAATGTTTTTTTTTAATGGCTGTCTAAATAGATCTTTTGTTACTCCTTAAATGGTCCAAATCAGTAGTTTATTGTTAGAAATGTTTGATGTTTTGTTACTGTAGAAGCATGAGAATCTGAGAAAATGGCTTCCTAACTGGAAACAGAAAGCCATTATTTATTTTAGCTATTTCTCATGACATGGAAGATGAACTTCCTTCAGGTGCTTAGCCGGTGGTGCCCAAGCATAACAGAGAAAGATGTAGAAATTAAAAAGGAAACTAATTCCTTTCCATTGCTTTGTCACAGCAAGCTAGAGGAAAGCTTTATTAACATTACTCAAGTTAATATATATACACACATTTTTCTTTCCTCAAGATCTATTACGGTAGTGGGTAGAATTGCTTATGGTGAGATTGAAGAAACAGGAAAAAAAATGGTCCAGGTTATTGTCCCTGCAAATGATATTCATGGAAGTCTTACTCAAAGCAGAAAGATTAACAATCAGTTTCCTCTGCTTCTACCATGAAGCTGCAGTTGATGAAATTAGAGCAGAGGATGAAAACATTTGCTGACTTTATTTTATGGTGTAGTCATTCCTCATTGTTCTGGGCTCTTTCAATATTGTGTGTTATTTCAGGTCATTTAGTTCATCTCAGTGCCATAACTGAGCCCATTTTACCAAAAAATGATGTTACCTAAGCTTTTTTTTTTTTTTAATAAAAGATTTTTTTATGGCAACTATGCATTTTGTTAGGGAAACTTCCTGTTTTCCCCTCCAGTGGTCCACTCTGGGCACTAGAGCATTTACACTCTCAGAGTAATTTTGCCAGTGGGACATAGTGGGAAGCCTGATGACTTTGACCTTAGAGAAACTAAATCTTTGGACTTCATTTTGATATTTTTGTCCTCTTGAGCAAGTCATTCAATGTCTTTCTCACTTTTCTCACTTCTAGAAGGAATGGAGTAGACAAAATGGTCCCCCAAATCCCTTCCATTTCATGATCTCAATTCTGTGTTTTTCCTCCAAGAAGTACTTCAGTCCTTATCCTTTCACTAGAAACTATTAAGGAGACTAAAGTCCCCAAATATGTAAATAACCAGCTCTTTCCAAATCAAGTATACAAAACCAAATCAAATAAAATCCCAGTCTCTGACACCAAGGAGCTTTTATATGTGTGTGTATGCATATGCACACGTGTATACATATTTAAAACTATATACACAATAAGGAAAAAACAAAATAGAAAAAGAAAAAGGAAATTAAAACAAAACAAACATTGTCATTTGCCCAGCAGAACACCAGAGATAATTCAAAATATATGATAATAAATTTCCATTTTAAGAAACCATATATAAAAATAGATGATGTATTCATAACTGTCTATTTTTTCTTTTATTGAGAAAGACTTCCCTGTTTAATAAAAACTGTTCAGACTGGAGAATAGTTTGGCTACAAAGGGGAGAGGTTAGACCAAATCTTAACAATATATACCTACAACAAGTGACTTGCCCTTGGATGTTGATTTTCTTTGGATGCAATGATCATCTCTATGTATGTGATTTTGAAATTTCTATATGCAGCCTCCATCTCTCTCCCAAGCCGTGGTCTTAAATCACGAGTTTACAGAATGTCTTACAGAATATCCCCATCTGGATGTTTTGTATATGTCTCAAACTCGAAAGAACCAACTGTTTCCTCCCAGGTACTAATATCTCCTTCCTAGATTCCCTATTTCTGTGCAGGACACCACTCTTCTCTTCACCAAGGTTTGCAGCCTGGTATCACTCAGAATTCCTGCCCTTTCTTTGCCTCCTCCATCCCCACTTACTTTTCAGGTCTTTCCACTTCAGTTTCCACAGTGTTTTACTTTACATATCTCATATCACATAGATCGTACCTTCCATACCTTTTGCAGAGATTATTTCTATATTTTCTGTATTGGCATCTTTGCTTAAAATTGTTCCCGGTTTCCTACCCATTTTCTGCCACCAATATGATATTCCCAAAGGGTAGGACTTAACGTTGATTTGACATGGAGTGGGAATAAAGAAGAGGGAATGTAAGTAATGACACCAGGATTTCAGGACAAGGTGTCTGGGAGGATGATGGTACTGTAAGTAGAAATAAGGAAGCTGGGAAGGATATAATTGAGGAGAAATTGGTAAACTCCATTTTAGATACACTGTGTTTGATGTGTAGATATCCTCAGAGCAACCAGAGGTGAAGAATGGATAGGACCATAGTTTTAGGGCTAGAAGAGACTTTAGTGTCATATTGACTAGATCTAGATATTAGATATTTAGCTTCAGTCTAATGTCCTCATTTTGTAGATGAGTAAACTGAGGCCCAGAGATAGTAAAGACTTCATCAAGCTTATACAAATATCAAGTGGAAGAAATATATCTACTATATTAGGCTACTTTTATAATCCAAATAGAAGTCATATTTAAACCCATGAAAGGGTTCAAAGGAAGAAGTACAGAAGGATAGACTCTAAAAAAGGTTGACATTTGGGGAAAGAAGGAAGATGACTTTGAAAAAGTCAGATATACAAGAGGAAAATCAGAAGAGAGAACTAGTCAAGAGGAGTTGGTCTTGAATGCATCAGAAAAACCAGATAGGATAGGGAATGAGAAAGGACTTTGACATTTATCCATGGTCATCAGCAACTGAAAAGACAGTTTCCATGGAGGAGGGAAAGTGTCTTGGTAGAGTATTTTGATCTTGAACAGATATTTATATTTCTGAGCAATGATGTGTATCCGGAGTTTAAGAGATGTTGGAGAAAAAGCTGAGATGAATTTAGGAAAATGTGTGGCTCTCTCATTGACCCTACATTGCTTCCAAATCAAAAGTACATTTTTTTTCAGCATCAGCATTTGGTGGGTAATACTAAAATGTCTACCTAGTATGAAACATCATGGGCTCTGAATAACCAAAACTGTGTGTAACCCAAAGGGCAACAGAGAGTCACAGTGTGGGTGTGGGATTTAAGTAACATATAGTCAGCAAAGGCAAGATTTGGATTCTCTGAGGGACAGCTGCCAGGCAGGTTGGGCCACACTATCTTTCAGTTTGCTAATTAAGAGAAGGCAAAAATGCTAAGTCATAATGGACTTTTTACATTTTCCACCCACTGTGAAAAGTCTATATTTCCACTCCTTATGCTGCCAGCACCAACTTCTTTTAATTCTCCCCGTATAGGAATATTGCCAGGTTGCCCTCTGAAGAATGATCCTGAGGTCAGCTTTTTATCTTGAAGAAAGGGAGACTGTCTTTTCATTAAACTAATGAGAAAATGTAACTACCATTTCCTCATTATGGTTGCCATCCCATACGGCTATGCCATTCAGATAGGCAGCCACAGAACAAGTTCTTCCTTGGACCTAGCTGACTTAAAAGATAAAATTTTATTTTAACCATCAAAATAGATGAAGAATCTCAAACTATTATTGTATGTGTGTATGTGTGCATACGGAATAGACAATGGTATAGCATTGTGATATCTGTAGCTATTGGTGAATAACATACACTTTGAAAATGCCAGCTGCTGTTATTATTATTATCATCATTATTACTATGCCACTTTTTGAAAATTATTTATTTCAACTAACAAGCATTTATTTCCTTCCTTTTACTTCCCCATTTTTCCTCAACTTGGGGACACAAAGAAAAAAATCTGCATTAAAAATATGAGTAGTCCAAGAAAAGAAATTTTGATGTTGGCTACGTCTAAAATATATCTTATTGTGCTCCCAAAGTTCATCCCGTTTCTGAAGGATGTCAGTACTATGCTTCATTTTTGGTCCCCTATATTATGCTTAATCATCGTGTTAATTAGAGTTCTTATGCTTTTCAAAGTTTGTTTTTACATTGTTGTTATACATATCAACTTTCATTGGAGCAAAGAGGGAATGGAGGTTGACAAACTTGGGTTCAAATCCTGACTTCCTTTTCCTTCCCCCATAACCTAGGAAAAATCACTTCTACTCTCTGAGACTCAGTCTCATTACTCATAATATGTGAGAACCTCAACTTGAAAAATTCTCAGATCACTTCCAACTCTCAATCTTGTGCCCTCTTGTACCAGCCATAGAATGAGGATTTATTTTTGGCCTTATAATTTTTTCTGGGTGAGGGACTCTCTTTGAGGCGCTATATGCAACCTTTTCCATTGTCATATGTTTTTCTGTTGATACCTATGCAGAGGAAAGAAAATTGCCCCACTGTGTCCTGGGGAATGGGTCTGTTCCTAGGTAGGGACTGTTGCTTTGGCAGCCTAGAACTTTTTTAACATCATGAAGTTTCAGAGCTGGGGGAGGCCCCAGAGACCATTTTGTCTAACTGCTTCATTTCTTAGGCATAGAAAGGCTAAGTAATTTTTCTGAGGCCATTTAGCTAGTGAGGAGGGCCAAGGGGAGAATCCAGGTCTGAAAATTTTTAGCTCCGTATTTTTTTCACTGGACTTCATTGCATCTTCAACACATTTCCTTTCCATTATGCTTAAGACCCATTTAATGGCTTACAAGAACCTGACCATCTCTGATGTTAGAATGTATTAGTAATGATATAAGAACAATAATAATTACAATTAATAAGGTTTGTTGTTTAGTCATTTTAGTCATGTTTGATTTTTTGTGATTCCATTGGGGTAAAATATACTGTTGTGGTCACCATTTGCTTCTCTGGCTTATTTTTAAAGATGAGGAAACTGAGGCAAATAGAGCTAAGTGATTTACTGAATTTTACAACTAGTAAATTTCTGAGACCAGATTGAAACTTAGGCCTTTCTGATTTCAGTCCTGGTGTTCTATCTATTTTGCCACCTCATTGCCCCTAATTATTAAGATAATATAATGGATATCTATGGGTTTGGAGTAAGAAAAACCTGGTTTCAAACCTTGTCTTAGATTACTATCAAAGTGAACCTGTACAATTTACTTTACCTCCTTTAGCCTCAGTTTCCTCATCTATGAAATGATGATGATAATAGCATTTATCTTAAAGTGTTATTGTGATGATCAAATGAGTTAAGGTGCTATGCCAACCATAAAGCACTTAAAAAAATACTAGCTATTAAATTGTCCCTTTTTGGTAGTCCTTCTGCCCTTCCTCCCTACAATGGAATGGGCATGTTGGAGTGCAGGACTGATCATCTTTCCTTGGTTATGGATAGGACCTTGCAGTGAATTTGGAAACAGAGGACAATGTTCAACTTCCTTTGGAATCCGTCATGTATTCTTAAAGAATACCTTGAACTGAGCCCTAAGAGACATGTAACATGGGTATATTTAAATAGAGATGAACGGGAATACTCTACCCTGTCTCTGTGGAGATTGGGGTTCCTTTATGTGGAGGATAGCAGAATATCTATAACTAGATGATCACTCTTTCATGATGATCATCTTTCTTCTACATGGCATTAGAAATATATCTTTCCATATGTGTGTCTATATTGTACACACATGTATATGTTGCATGTTGGAAATTTTTAGTCTAAAGATAAATCTTTTTGGTGCCTTAGGATAAAAACTTAATTTTTCTGTTCATTTTGAAGATGGGGGAATTAGTTCCATTCCAGACTAGTATAGTAACAATGTACTTAATGTCAAATCATTCAGTCTTCCTTCTACGAAATGCTTAATTCATAAGCATATTTATATTGATCAATTTTATTTTTGGAGGTCATTGATGAACCAGGGAATGTCTTGAGGTAGATGACCAGGATGTTGAAGGGTCTCAAGTCTGTTCCCGTGCAGATAAGTTAAAGGGACTGGGGATGTTTTTGTTTTCTGGTTCTGTATTGGGAGCCAAGGAGATATTGGATGTGAATTTCTGTCTCCAAAAGGGGCTCAGCAATGAAACTGAACCTTGTCCATGAGGAATCAAAAGCAAAAAGACTATGAGTAATCAGGATCTATGAGATATCTCTTTAAGCTTGAACTTACTTCTCATAGTTTTTGTATTTACTTGTGAGAGAAAATGTCATAGATTTGGGAGGGATGTTTTGTAGCAATTATTCTTACTCTAGCATCTTGATAAATAACCCTTTCTAGCGGTTGGTACAGTGCCTGGTACATAGAAGGCACTTAATGAGTATTTCTTGATTGATAGATAAAGCTACTTAAGGTTTGCTGTTTACAGGATTATCAAATGTTAATATTGGGGGAAGAGTGGTGGGCCTTAGCCAATCACATTTGAGAATTACGCTAAATTCTTCAAGGGTACTTACAAAGCTCTGAAGAGGAGATGTAGCATTGGTTTTAGACTCAAAACTCATCTGTGAGAGCAGGACTTGGAGTAAGGATCCTCACAGTTTATATGGTCTATACTGCTTACAAACATGTCCACTTCCCTTTCATCCTTTAAAAAAATCCCTTGACCTACCTTTAATCTGTTGTCCTATAGTTTTCCCCCCTTTCACAGTCAAATTCTTTCAAAATATATATAAACTCTGACTCTAAATATTTCAAACTAAAATTAAATTATGGCACAGTGAAGGAGGGGAATTGAAGAAGAACAAATTATGATCTGATTAAACTTCTAAACAATGGAAATTTCTCCATGTGCCTCAGGATTCAGTGATCCCCCCATTACTTCTGTTTAGTCATTCTTCATCCTATCTGACTCTTTGTGATCCCAATTGGGGTTTTATTGTCCATAGTTTGTCCATTTCCTTCTCCACCTCTTTCACAGATAAGGAAACTGAGATAAACTGAGTGAAGCGACTTGCCCAGGATCACACAGGTGTCTGAGGCCAGATTTAATGTCAGTTCTTCCTGACAGTCCAGGCCTGGAACTTTAATCACTGGGTCACTTACTTGCTTATCCCTTTCATTACTACTTCATTACTTTTTTTATGTAGAGGCTCTTGGATGACCCCTTATTATAGGGGAGATTTCATTAAAAAGTCTTAGGTCTCTTCATCCTTAAAGATTCTATGATTCTGAGGGACCCTCACTGAGCTTTTTGTCAGACAGATATGACACCATTGAGTCTACTCAGCCTCAATACACCAAAAGCCATGGCATAGGAACCTATTGGCCAAGGAAGAATGATTCTCATGCAACAACCCTTTTGAAATCATCAGAGGTGAAGAGATCAGTTGGATCATAAACTGCATAAATGTTGGGACCAAGTAAATAGCCCCATCTGAATCCTACATGACTAATTTTGAATAGACTTCTAAATGAGAGTTTATCATGCAATACTCCTGGAGTTTTATAGTACTCATATATATGATTGCAATTAAGAGATTGTTTGCAATGGTGAAAAGAATGCTGGCTCTGAAGTCAGAGAATCTGTTTTCAGGTTCTGCCTCTGACCCTTACAACTTGTGTGACTTTTGTCAAGTCACTTAACCTTTCCTCAATTTATCTGTAAAATCAAAGGCATTGGACCAGATGCGATTAGAATTCTTTTCCATGTATAGATCAATGATTTTGTGAACCCAATAGCCATAACTCATGCTTCCCAAATAACATGTTGATAGGGATCCATAAACACTTAGGTGAACTTGATGTGAGTTTCATTAAACCCTTCACTTCAAATCTTTTCAGTGGATTAGTAACTGGGACATGGTGCTTTCTCATTTTAATGGTTGGCTAAGAAATTGTGACACCCTTGAAAGCCACCTTTCATTCTACCCTCTGGCACTATATTCAGGCTGATGAGAAGGAAAGAAAGTAATAACACTTAGGAACTGTGCCCAGCCACTGTGGACTCAAACACATAAAAGAGACATTTACTTTTACAAAATGCAGATTAAGCCAAGTCCTTCCATAGCCTATAATGTGCTCTGAGAACCAATCTTTGCATTTCGGTTCAAGGCCTTGAACACCAGTGAATCTCATTCCCAGCAGCTAGAGTAGATGTCAAGAAAAGCCAGAGATTGATGCTTTAAAGTTTGACCTAGTGTAGAGACAGCACCAGAGAATAAACCTTTACTGCTAGAAACTCTGCGATGGATTGTACGCATTAAAAAGATCTTAAAATGATTAAACTGAAAAAAAAAATGCAACATCTGTACAAGGACTTCAGTGACAGGGTGATTTTTTTCCTCCTTTTCCTCTGTACTGTCTGTGGGTCATAAAGACACTTTAAATGGACACTTTAATTGGACATTAGTAAGGAAGGAAATAGTTCAAGGTTCTGTCTCATTTCAGATTCATGACCAAGGCTGAAACCCCAGAACTCAGGAGGAGATGATGTTTGATACAGTTGTTAACCTCTGGACAAGCCCTGATAGAGAGAGCTGCTCCTTCATTCATGCTACCCCCAGGGACTTGCTAAATTCTTTCAAAAGGAAGGAAGGAGTGTCCCAGGAATTATTGTGTTCTATGAGAGCTGAATCTCTCTGCTGGATTCAGCTAGGTTCACCACACACTGAGCCCGTGGGATATGGCTTTGAAATATTGGTTAGCATGTATTTGCTCTGCAAGCAAATATTCCAAAAATGGACTGTGCTGCTTCAAGAGCCATCCAATTGAAGACTTCATTGGAAGTCTTCAAGTACAGGATGATTAATTACTTAGCAAATATGGTATAGGCTTTCTTTAATACAGGAATATTAACTCTGTGTGTGTATTAGACACCCTTGGCAGTCTGACGAAACTTATGGGTCTTTTCTCCAAAAATGCTATTTTAATTATCATTTCAAACTCACAGAAGAAAATACACCAGAATTACAAAGGAAATGATATTAAGATAAAGTTATCCAACAGTTAGTTTTTGGATGACAAAATGAAAGCCATCTATACTCTTATGAAAAAATACACTAAATCACTATTGATTAGAGAAATGCAAATTAAAACAACACTGAGGTACCACCTCACACCTCTCAGATTGGCTAAGATGACAGGAAAAGATAATGCTAAATGTTGGACGGGATGTGGAAAAATTGGGACACTAATGCATTGTTGGTGGAGTTGTGAAATGATCCAACCATTCTGGAGAACAATCTGGAACTATGCCTAAAGGACTATAAAACTGTTATCCTTTGACCCAGCAGTGCCATTATTGAGTCTGTAGCCCAAGGAAATCATAAGGGAGGGAAAGGGACCCACATGCACAAAAATGTTTGTAGCAGCTCTTTTTGTGGTAACAAAGAGCCCATCAACTGGGGAGTGGCTGAATAAGTTGTAGTATGTGAAGATAACACAATATTATTCTATAAAAATGATGAACAGGCTGATTTTAGAAAGAACTGGAAAGATTTACATGAACTGAGGCTGAGTGAAACAAGCAGAACTAGGAATACATTGTACATAATAACAGCATGAATGTTTGATGATCGACTATGAAGGACTTGGTTCTTCTCCGTGGTTCAGTGATTCAAAGCTATCCCAATAGACTTTGGACAGAAAATGTCATCTGCAGCTGGAGAAAGAACTATAGAGATTGAGTATAAATCAACATATGCTATATTCACTTCTTTTTTTCTCTCCCATGGTTTTTCCCTTTTGTTCTGATTTTTCTCTCCCAACATGATTCATAAAACAATGTGAATTAACAAGAAATAATTTTTAAAAAGATATAGTTATTAATTTAAAAAAATTCCAGGTAAGGACTCTGATTAAGGTAATCTAGATAAGGGTTTTCAAATTTGTGGCTTATAAAACACTCAATTGCCCCAACCAGATTAAAATGTAACGAGGAAATGTTTAATAAAATAAATAAAAATACAAAATGAAAAAGGTAATGTTAAATTGGGGTTTTCTAAGGTAATGTGACTCATGGAGATTCATTTTTATTTAAATTTGACACCACTAGTCTAGATGACCTTTGGGGTTCCTTCGAAATCTCAAATTCTGAAATGCTGGGAGCAAGCTGTCTGCTCTTTGATCAATTGTGTTATATGAAAGGCACAAGAATGTCACTGTAAATGAAAAATGCCTGAAAAGTCATTCTTGAGAACCTACTCTGTGCCAAGATTAAAAAAAAAAAAAAAGGCCATTGGGACAAATCTGCAGACTGTCTGGTACTTTGCAGATCTCATGACTTCAGATAAAAATAAAGGCTGAGGTAGGCATGCCAGCATTTCAGAGAACAACAATGATAATTATCACAGCTGCCATTTTATAGTCCTCTTAGGCTTGCAGAGCTTTTGCACATATTGATTCTCATTTGATTCCTCTTCCTATTTTATAGATAAGATAATCAGTAGATTGGAAATTATGTCAGAAGCAGGATTTGCATTCAGGTCTTTGCTCCATTTCAAGTTCATCTTGATCAGAGATTTCTCTCTGGAGCACACCTGAGAGGTCATCTAGTGCCCCTCCCTTCATTTTTTTCAGAATAAGAAACTGAGTCTCAGAGCAGTTAAGTGGCTTGCCTAAGATAATATAATACATAGTAGAACTAGGACTAGAACCCTCTACCTCCTGTGACTTTCCAAAGTACCACACTGTTCATAACAAACTCCTCAGTTCCATTAACCACAGGACATTATTTCTTTCTGTTAGAGAAAAGACAGACAAAGCAGCATCTTCATTTAGAATGTACACATGCTTCTGAATGTATTTTGTATCACGACTTAAAAGTCTTTGAAAGTGGAACATTCTCCCTTGGAAAGTCTCAGAAAAAAAATGTAGTAAGTTTTATTATTTACAAAGAAATTCTGCCTTCTGGGGAAAAGAGCAATGAATACCACTGGTGAGTTAATTTTTTCATTGTATGACCAAAAGAAAAGTATTGAAATAAAAAATACCTAGTTCAAACACCAAGAGAGCTTGAAAAGAATCCAGCAGAAATGATTAGAATTTAAATAAGTTATTCTCAGTCATCTTGCAGAGACTGAAACCTAAGAGATTTTAAAAGACCCCATTAGGGGCATGTATGATTAGAAAAGGCAGTAGACTGAGTATGTCAGCAGGAATAGATACTAGACCAGAGATAGATAAATGATCACTATATTTGTTCTTTTGTGATGTTTTAATTAAATTTTAAAAAATTGCAAGCATCGATTTTTCTCTGCCTCACATTTCACTTCTTCCTAATGAAAAAAGAAAGAAAAACAAAATCCTTGGAACAAATATACATGATTATTCAAAACAAACCCCACATTGGCCAAGTCCAAAAATATATGGTCCGTTCTTCCAAATCTCAGATTTGTATTATCTGATTCAGGCTGTCAGGAGGTGAATAGTGTGCTTCCTCATCGGCCCTTTGGAGTCATGTTGGTTCTACAAGTATACATACACAAGGAATTCTCCAAAAATAGAGAAGCCAGTCAAGCAGTGCTATGTTTGTAGGGCCTAATTCAATTCAAGCCAATCAATGTTTAATATGTGGCAAGCACTATATCAAATGTGAGGACACAGAAAGAGAACAACACAAGAGAAAATAGTCTTGGCTCAGAAGGAGCTTACATTTTAGTGTAATTTAACATTGAAATTAAAACTATAGGATAGAACTTTAAAATTAAAAACAAAACATAAAAAAAACACCCTTTCACTGAAGTTCTTCATCACATTACCTCAGCCATTGCCACCATATCTACTATTCCATCTCTTGCCTTTGGGCTTTTGCACCAGCTGTTCTGATGCCTGGAATGCTTTCCTCCCTCACTTCCACCTTATGAAATTTGTTGGCTCCTGTCAAGGTTCTATCTCTCTCATGAAACCTTTTTCTGCTCTCCCTTCTTCCCTCACTAGTTGGTGATCTTTATTCAAATTACTTTGAATGTATTTCTTCTTTACTTGTGTATGTGTCATTTCTCCTCAATAGAATTTGTTTCTTTAGTCCAGAATAATCTGTTGCTATTGTTTTGTAGCCCAGTCAGGTCTCTGCTCCTCTCTTGGCCCTATTCCTGGCTCCCAGACTGAAAATTCCATGTTTCTCCTCGAAAATTCTCACTTTTTAATATCTAATTATTCCTGTGGTCTTCTCAAACTGAGATTTCTCTCTAAAAACCTGGTCCTCTTCTCCCACTAATGAGGGATATGGAAAAATACAATTCAGGAATGTAGGAAAGAAAGAGAAGAAAGAAAGAAGATAAGAAGTAAGAAGGAAAAAAAGGGAGAAACTGAGGGAAGGAGAAAAGAAAGGAAGGAGGGAGGGAATGAAAGAAAAAATGGAGAAGGAATGAAGCTGAAAAGAAAGGGGAGAAAGTTGGAAGCCTCCATTTTGTGGAGGGGCCCAGGCTGACCTTCATTTCCCCTTCCTCTCCTGTTCTTGATTTTTGGACTTCAGAATCCTGTCCCACATTTGGTACTGGTAGGGACTGTCTCTTTCTGCTTCTATTTATATCCCTAGTGCTTAGCACAGTGTCTGACAAATTAAGTGCTTAATAATTTCGTTTCCTTCTCTCATTTCCTTTCTCTCTTCCTTCCTTCCTTCCTTCCTTCCTTCCTTCCTTCCTTCCTTCCTTCCTTCCTTCCTTCCTTCCTTCCTTCCTTCCTTCCTTCCTTCATTTTTCCTTCATTTTTCCTTCCTTCCTTCCTTTCTCCTTTCCTCCCTTCTTTCCTTCCCTCCTTCCCTGCTTCCTTTTCCCCTCCCTCTCTTTGTAGTTACTTAAGAGCTGAGGTCAAAATATACAACTTCAAAATAAATCACTTTTCTTAGGGCTAAAGATTTGCTTTCCTATAAAATAGACTTAAACCTACTTAGACAAAATAAAAAGTGAAATTCTCTCTGACTTTAAATGAACTTAGGAGCTTTCAGTGGATGTCATTCCTCCCTGAATATGGGGCTGGCCCACCATAATTGCTCGATCCAGTCAAAAAGGAAGTAGTGAGTTCCATTATAGATGATATCCATAATAAAACTGATGCATGACTTGACTTCAGTTTTGGACTATTCCATTAGAGGACAGGGCAGTATTTTAAATCTAGGATGGAACCTACTTGAAAAATCATAATGTCTTCTCTTGAATTTCTACTGAGTTAGACTGTTTTCTGACATGTTTGGAAGGCATCTCTTCCAAACATTGTAATGCTACTTTGGCTTGGGTCCCAACCTTTGATTTCACTGGCATGCCCAATGCCTGGTTTGGAAGTCCTTGTTATTAAATATTTGAATATCTTCTGCAATTTGTAGTCATAAAAAGTTGCACTGAAGCTGTTGGTCACACAGCTAGGATGCATCTGAGATGATATTTGAACATGTTTTTGTGACTGCAAGGTTACTCTTTATCTACTATACTTTTCAAAATTCTGTTGGCTCTTGAATTTGGTTAGGCATAAAGTCATATCTGAATCACTAATTGTATTAATTTTTTTCTTGTTTTGTTTTCTTGTTTTCTTTGTTTCAGATGATTTTGAATCACATTCAAATAAAATGAGTTTCTTTTGAAAAATGCATTGAATCTTTGCCATTGTCCCAATCCCTCCTCTTGAGAGGGTATTGATCCTGATGATATTAATATCAGAATTTCATCATAATTTCCATCAAACTATCAGCAGGTTACAGAGGTGGGAAAGTGATAAATTTCCTAGGACTACAAATATAGAGATACAAAAGTAACTAGTCTAGCCATCTCACGGATAAAGAAACAGGCTTGGGGAAGTTAAATGACATGTTCAAAGTTGTAGGCAGGACCGAAGACCAAGGCCTCTGACAATATCGTTTTACGATTTATGAAATATGTATATTTCAGGAATAAAATAAAGGAACCAACCTGAGTCTGGGTTTGTCTATTAAATTTCCCTAAAAAATTTGTGTGGGCCTATCAGATTGGCTAAGATGACAGGAAAAGAATGATGAATGCTGGAGGGGATGTCGGAAAACTGGGATGTGGGAAAACACTAATACATTGTTGGTAGAATTGTGAATGAATCCAACTACTCTGGAAAACAATTTGGAACTATGCCCAAAGAGTTATCAAACTGTGTATACCCTTTGACCCAGCAGTGTTTCTATTGGGCTTATATCCCAAAGAGATCTTAAAAAAGGGAAAGGGACCCACATGTGCAAAAATGTTTGTGGCAGCCCTTTTAGTAGTGGCAAGGAACTGGAAACTGAGTGGATGCTTATCAAGTGGAGAATGGATGAATAAATTATGATATATGAATGTTATGAAATATTATTGTTTTGTAAGAAATAATCACCAACATGATTTCAGAGAAGCCTGGAAAAACTCACATGAACTGATGCTAAGTGAAATGAACAAAACCAGGAAATCATTGTACATGGCAACGAGAAGATTATATGATAATCAATTCTGATGGACATGATTCTTTCCAACAATGAGATGATTCAGGCCAGTTCTAAAGGTCTTGTGATGAAGAGATCCACCGGCACCCATAGAGAGGACTGTAGGAACTGAGTGTGGCTCACAACAAAGCATTTTCACTCTTTTTATTATTGTTTGCATTTTATTTTCTTTCTCATTTTTTTCCTGTTTGATTTTCCTTGTGCAACAAGATAATTTATAACTATGTATGCATACATTGGATTTAGCATATATTTCTACCATGTTTAACATATATTGGATTACTTGACATCTAGGGGAAGAGCTGGGGGAGAGAGGGAAAATTGGAACACAAAGTTTTTCAATTGTTAATGTTGACAAATTATCTACGCTTGTTTTGAAAATAAAAAACTTTAATTAAAAAAAGAATGGAGAATTCAGTCATTTTCCAGTCATTTTTGTATATTCAAATTAGTTACATTAGATACTTCCCTTCCCCTTCCTGTTCCCTGACCAGATAGCAGCTAGAACTAATAACCAATTGGGTTGACCTGTGGAAGAGGGCAGCCCTCAATAAACAGAACCAATGGGTACATAAATATGGTGGCAAAGCTCAGCTTTCTCAGGCATGTAATTGGAACCATGCTGATCAGCACCTAGAGAGTTGAGTTCACTGACTTCCATCTTCTCAATATATAAATTTGGAGAATCAGGGAGTGAGTAGAGTTCTGGGTTTGGAGTCAGGAAGCTCTGATTTTAAATCCTGCCTCCTATACTCATTAGCTAGGTGACTCTAGTCAAGTCATGTTATGCCTGTTGACCTTTGTTTTTTTTTCTGTATAAAATGAAGATAATAATAATATCTACCTTTCAGGTTTTGTGAAGATTAAATATCAAATAAGATACGATGTGTGAAGTGTTTAAAAATATACAGCTGGCTCCATTTAAAGAAATGTTTCCTTGCTCTTTAAAATGTTAGATTATTTTTTTTTCTGTAGCTGGATGCCTTCAGAAACTTTTGATTAAATGCTTTCATCCTAAGGTCCATAGACAACTGGCCAACATGTCATTTTGCATTGAGGCTCAGAACCAAGGTCACGTGTAGTAGTAGTGACCCATTTTTCATATTCTTGGTGATACTGGAGGAAGATAAAGGCAGAAGTGTGGCTCTCCTGCGATCTCTCCAGTCATGGAAGTCTGACCTTGGAAGTAAAGAGAATGAGCTTGAGGCAGCTGTATTTTCCTTTTCCAGAGATTTTCTGATCTATGGAGCCAGCCTGAGAAGTCAGTAGGCTTAGCAGTCCCAAATTTCATATAATTTATAACTGAGAAAAAAAAGAAAAGCCAATTAGTGCACTATATATAGACTGACCCTCACATTTGTACTGCCAGAAGAGCTGTTGCCCTGAAGTACAAGGAGACCTTTAATTCTGCAAACAGGTCTCTCCTTGACAATGGAGTCTTTTCAAGGTAATTGATTTGACAAAATAGCAACAAATTAGCCCCTTAGCTTTTTTTTAATTCAATATTTCTACAAATGACAAAGATATGTGCCCTGTTGCTGTAATGGTTTAACATATTAAGCGGGCTGCCAGAATTGAAACCTGGAAGACAATGGATTGTAAAAGAATGACATTAAATTTATGCAATTAATTTAAGTGCTAATGAAGGCCATTTGGGTTTGCTTCCAGACTTTGAGAATTGCCATGGCCTGGTGAATGGCACCTTTTTCTTTGGGAATCACTGATGCAGAGTCTAGGGTGAAGAAGAGACTTTCCATCTTTGTGGCCATGTTCCAGAGAGTTTCCCTGAAATAGGCTGCTCTTGGATAATTATTTCAAGTTTTGCATCACTAAGTGAACACCAAGGTCAATTTTCTCCTATCTCCTTGGCCAGATTGTGCTCACTGTCATTGCCCCCTTTCTTTAATCTTTCCTCTTTCTGACTGTCTCTCTTTCTCTCTCACAAGTTCCCTCTATCTTTTTCTGACTCTATCTCTCTAGATCTGTCTCTGCATTGGGAGCTGGGAGGACAGGTTGATGGGAGAGCATTCCCTGATGTCTTTTTGAGAGGGAGACAGCCAAATTGGGACACTGTGATGTTCTTTGTTTCTCTCTCGTAATTCTTTCTCTGTTAACAATAAAAATATCTGTCTCCTTCAATACTAAAAAGCTACACAAATAAATGCTCTCTCTCTTTTGACATTATCATCACCTTCAGCTATTGTCCTGTCTCTCCTTCTTTCCATAGTTAAACTCTTAGCCAAAGATGTCTATACTTTGTGTTCATTTTGTTTCACTTACTTTTTCATTCATTACTCCACCCTTTGCATTCATGGTTCTCATTTCATCACTGTCCACAGTTATCAGTGATTTTTTTAAATTTTCTAACTGAAAAGATTTTTCTTGACCTTTCTGCAGCAGTTGATGTTGTTGTCCATCCTCTGCTCTTAGATTCTCTCTTAGATCTTGATTTTTGCGATACTGATTTCTCTTGATTCTTCTGTCCATTCAGACCATACAGTTTCCTTTGTTGACTCATCATTCATATTTCTTCCTTTAACTGTGACTGTGCTCTCAAGCTTTGTCCTGGCCTCTCCTCTCCTCCTTTCCATTTCTTCTTTAGGTAGCTTCATCACTATACATGAGTTAGTTAATAATCACTATACATTCACAGATGATTTTTAGACACACCCCTACCTGCCTCTAGCCCATGTCTCTTGAACTCTAGTTTCACATAATTTAATTGCGTTTTTTTGGTATTTCCCATGAGACATCCCAGAGGCACCTCAGACTCAACAAGTCCCAAACAGAGGTCACCATATTCCTTCCAAAACTTCACTCTTATAATCAAGGGTAATACCACCTATTCAGTCATAAAAGCTTCATACTTTATGGTTATCATTAAATCTTCAGTCTCCCTTATCCCAAGACACAATTAATTGCTAAGTCTCATTTATTTTACCTCCATGACATTTGTTGAATTAATTTTTTTCTTTTCATCTCACACTACTACTGTCCTTTTGCAGATCTCTGGCATCAACTATTGTATTGATCCCCTAACTGGTTTCTCTGTCTCATTTCTCTTTACTTTTAGTTCATCCTCCTCTCCGTTGTCAAAGTGATTTTTTCCCTAAAGTTTTTCCTCTACCCAGTAAAATCCACTGGTTCTTTGTTACCTCCAGGGTTAGATATAAATTCGCCTATCAGTTTAAGTTCTTAACAATCTGACTCCAATTTACCTTTCTAGCCTCATTATGGCTCTAGAGTGCATGTGTATAAAGTGTTCATATATGTAACATCTGTGTATACCTATAATTAATTATCTTTGACAATTTAAATGACTTTCTTGTTTTTCTTAATATGGGCATCCCATTTTCTGATTCCCTGACTTTGCTCCATCTCTAGAATATACTCCTCTGAAAAAAAATAGACATCTATTAAGCACCCACTATATGCCATGCAATGTACTAAGTAATTTACAAATATTATCTCAGCAATTTGGAACTATGCTCAAAGGCTATAAAACTGTGCATACCCTTTTATCTGGCAGTCTCACTACTGGATCTGTAGCCTAAAGAGATCAGAAAAGATGGAAAAGGACACGCATGTGCAAAAATGTTTGTAACTGGAAATTGAGTGGATGCCCATCAATTGGAGAATGGCTGAATAAGTTATGGTATGTGAATGTAATGGAATATTATTGTTCTATAAGAAATGGTCAGCAGGATCATTTCAGAAAAGCCTGTAAGACTGGCTGAATAAAGTGAGCAGAACCAAAAGAACATTGTACATAGTAACAACAAGATTAAGTGATGATTAGCTGTGATGGACTTGGCTTTTCTCAACAATGCAGTGATTCAAGACAATTCCAATAAATTTGGGATGGAAAATGCCATTGGCCTCCAGAGAGAAAACTGTGGAGATTGGATGTGGATCAAAGCATGATATTTTTACCTTTTGTTTCCCCTTTCTCTATTTTTTCTTCTTATGGCTTTTTCCCTTTTGGTATATATTTGGGTCCAATATGAGAAGTGTAGAAATGTGTTTAAAAGAATCATACATATTTAACCTATATCAGGTTGTTTCCTATCCGGAGTGGGGGATAAAATTGGGAGGGAAAATTATGGAACACAAAGTCTTATAAAAGTGAATGTTGAAACAATCTTTACATATATTTAGAAAAAAATATTGAAAAAAATAAAAAAAGTGTTTTCTTATTTGATCTTCACTACATTCTTGAAATGCTATCATTATCCCCTTTTACAATTAAAGTACACAATATTTCAATAAGGACATGAAAGTAAAACTCTAATGGCAAAATTTATTTCATGTAATTTCGAAATGTTTGAAGAGCTGTTATAGAAGAGATTAGACCTGTTTTCCTGCAGCCTGAAGGAGAGAACCAAAAGAAATTGGTAGAATTTGAATATATTCTATTTATGCTAAATGTATAAGCATGTTATCCTCCAAGGCAGAATATAAGCTCTATAAGGGCAGAGATTATTTCTCTTTTGTCTTTGTATTTTCAGAACTTGGTACAATGTCCAGCACATAATTGGTGCATATATATATATATATATATATATATATATATATATATATATAGCTTGACAGGAAGTTACAAAGAACACATATAGACGTGATATAAGGAAAACCAACTAACCGGAGCCATCCCAAAGTGCAATGGGCTGTTTTGGCAGGTGGTATAAGGAAGCTGCACAAGCTTTTCAGGCAGAGGTTATACAGGCTAGTTAAAGGATTTTTGACCTGGTCCTGATTGAACAAGGCGGCTCCTGAAGTTCCTCCTGTTTCTGAGTTTCTGTGGTGCTCCAAATCAAAGTAAGGTTCCTGGTTTTCCTCATTTTTCTAGTGTTAAGCAGGGGGTCCCACACAAGCAACTGACTTCTCTATTGTCCCCTTTGATTTACAGGCATTGCTAATAAATTCCATGGAGATAATTATTCCACTACAGCTGTGTGAAGTCCTAATTTATGGCAATTACATGCTATTAGTCATTATGTACTTATTTCTTTGTGGTTTAGATTTTAACATTTGAAAAGGACAGTTATTACACAAAGTCAGGTTGCATTATGATAAACATATAAGGATCTGCAATAAATAGCATCTCTCAATTTTCTTCTTATAATGGTGTGATAGAGGCAAGTCACTAGTCAAATTGCCCACAATTTGGATTGACAGACTTTGTGTTATTCTGGCAAAAACATGGAATGAATTGGAAGTGAATCCTGCAGAACTTGGAGATTAATTTTATGTATTTCATTTTTAAATTACTGCTGATAAATATTTCTGTTCTTGCCTGTTTCAGACTGTGATCCTATGGATTGTCTTTCTGTTTTCATTTCAGCAGATAATTGCATGCCTGGGGATATTGTTCTTTTTATAGAGAGAAATTTCTTATATCAGATTTTAGGGCTTTCTGGAATTAACTCTTGGCTTTCTGTCTATGTGTCACGGGTGATCATTTCCTAATTTATGGTGGGTTTCAGAATGTCATGGAGTGCTCTCCACCCTATTTTTCTCACCTCCCTCCCCTACACTCACTTTCTCCAAATATCACTTTATATAAGCTTTCAAAAAAGTCACGGGTACTCTGAAATGAAAAATGCCCATGCTTTTCTACTAGAACTTATTGAGTTTCTATTAAGTGGAATGCTAATCTTTTAGGACATTAAAAATTAACTTTTATTTAAAAATATTTATATATGTATGTATGTATGTAAAGTATTTATCTATCTATGTACTTATAGAATTTATATGTAGGTAAACTAAAATGGAACCATTACCATCAAGTCTTATCTAATTAAGTTTCCAGAGATAAAGTGATTTGAACCACCAGAGGAGGGGAAAAGTATTAAGCTAGAATTTTACTAATTGGTGGAATGGGGACAAATGCAATTGATTGACTCTAAGCCCATGAAAACAATTCCAACAACTTCTCAAAGATGTTCCTTTTTATCCTACTGTGGATCTTACTTATTTGTAGCACTTAGCATCTGGTAGCATTTAATAAATGCTTATTGTCTATTTGAATGCATATTAGCTGCTCATGTTTTATATTGCTATTTTGTATTTTATAGGATATTTTTAGATATTCCTTTTTGAATCAGTTGCTAGTATTACTGTTTAAGATGACAATGCTAAGATAATTATAAATAGGTATACATATATTATATGCAACATATACTTTAACATATTCAACATGTATTGATCTACCTGCTATCTAGGGGAGGGGGCAGGGAGAAGGAAGGGAAAAGTTGGAAAAAAATGTTTTGCAAGGGTCAATGGTGAAAAATTACCCATGCATATGTCTTGTAAATAAAAAGCTACAAAAAAGATGACAATGCTATATTACATTGTATAACAATATGATAGAAAGAAATTTAATGAGATATAACTTAAAATATAGTATAATGTAACATCATGTATCATCATGTAATATATTATGTTGCTATAACAACATAATATACCCCCTGAGGAAAGGGAACAAGCATTTATTAAGCACCTATAATATACCAGCATTATGCTAATATTTCATCCCAACAAAATACATATAAACACATGTTACCAGCAGGATCTGAGGCTATATGGATGGTCTAGCAGTCAATAAATACAGAAATCTATTTTTTTCTTTCATTATTCAATACCTAAAGATTATTAGAAAGAAAACAAAAGAGGATCTTTTTAATGGAGTATTTGATAACATAGAAGACTTCAATGAACTATCTTAGAAGCAGTGCTTTAGACTTAGCAGACAAGGGCTAGCATCTTGCTTCTGGATGGATTTGTTTGTAACCAGGTGATATGTACTTAGCCTTTGTTTTTCCCATTCATAAAACAGGTTCATATTTTTCCTCTCTGTATTCCAGGATGATTAAGGGAAAAAAATTGAGAATCTTAAAGTAAGATAGAAATTCATTGCTGTTGTTGTTTCTAATTCTTTTCACCTTTTCATTTTCAAGGACTCGTTTGACTCCTGAAGTGCTTCTTGGGCTCTGACCTAAATCTCCATGGAGTCTCTGGTCTTCATGTTTCCACTGCATATAGGAATCCAGAAAGCAGGGAAGATGGAAGATGGTGAGATCTGGGGGCCACAGTATCCCTCCTGAAGGATCAAAATCCATTGTAAGTAAATGATCCATAACTGGCTTTTGCTAGTTATTGTTAATGATGATGATAATTTGGATGCTGAAAGAAGTTTAATGATAAATATCCAAAAAAAGGTTCTTTTCCACTACCCATGATTCCTCTCAACTTAACTTCAATCTAATATCCCTGGGCATCATTTTCTTTATAAAAAAAGACAAAAAACAAAGAAGGTTGGGATTGATGCTCTCTAAGATTCATTTCACTTTTATATATTTCTAACTTTCTTTTTGAAACTTAAATCTGATTTTATTTATATAAAAGTTTTATAAAATAATTTTTCATATTGTTCCTGGGTTTTTTGGAAGGTATACTCTAGGTATTTCATAATGTCAAGAGTTATTTTTTGAAAAAAATTTCCATAGCATTTTGTTTTTCCAAATACATGTAAAGATAGCTTTCAAATTCATTGATCCAAGACAAGTCCAACAGACTTGGGATGGAAAATTCTACCTGCATCTAGAGAGAGAATTGTAGATGGAGATTAAATGCAGATTGAAGCATATTATTTTCATCCTTTAAAAAAAATGGTTTTTTTGCTTGTGTTTTTTTCCCATCCTTTAATTTTCTTTAAAATAAAGACACAACTGTCATTATTAGAGTGAGCATGAGATGGCAGGGATAATTTTTTTTGTTTCTTCTCTCAGGTCAAGGCAAGGGCATACTAGACCATTAGCTCATAGGATGCCAGATATAGAGCTGCAAGAGACCTCAGACACCATCTACTCCAACCCTATAATTTTATAGATGAGGAAACCAATGCTCTCATAGCCGACAAGACTTGCTAAAAGGTCACACAGTGCTCTTTCTGCTGTCCCACAATGATGATGACCAAACTCTTTTAAAATGAACAGAGTGGATGGTTACTTTTCCTTTCTGTCAAATTTATGAATGATAGACATGAACCAGAAATAAAGGTACAGCTGCATATTTGATATATTCAAAGAAGCTGTGTATGTATTGGAGGGTGGGTATGTATGAATGCAACTTGTTATAGTACAAATGTCATTGATCTGCTCATTTTATTATTTGATTTTAGAGTATACGTAGTCAATAAACAGAAGCCTTGACCATGTCTATATAAAGCTATGATATGTGACTGAAATTTGAAAAATAATCATATAGAAATGAATAGAACATCTTTTCTCTGTGGTAACAATCCAGTTATTTGAAAGGAATCACATTTTGGTGTGGCAAAACAGCTGGTTGGTGGGTAAAATTAATGACCTTTCATATAGAGATTTTGGCTTTGTGTTGACATGTCATTTCTATTTGGTTTCTATTTGACTACATTATTTCACAGAATATCAGAGTTGGAGGAATCTCAAAGTAATCCAAGTTAACTTGCACAAGGCTCTTCTCTACAATACATCCAATAAGTGGTCATCCAGGGTCTGCTTGAAGACCTTCTTCCAAGTCATTCCATTCTACTTTTGATGGTTCTAATGATTACAAAGTATTTCTTATCTTAAACCAAAATATACTTCTCTGAAAGTCCATTTCTCTTAACTTTGCCCTTTGGGTGAAACAAAGTAAATCTAAATATTTGCCTATGAGAACAGCCATTTAAATCCTGGAATATGGCAATTGTATCATTACTAAGTCTTTCACCCCCCGCCCCAGGTTAAACCATCCTATGTTCCTTGATTCCATTTGCCAGAATCTTTAGTTTCTTTAATATCCTTGACCCCTTCTCTTCGTTAGCTTATCTTTCTCTCTAGCATTTATCAATATGTTTTTAAAATGTTTTTGTCCAGGAATGATCACAAGAGTCTACAGGTGGCCTGATCATACAGATACATTGGGCTTACTGCCTCCCTGGTCTTGGCTGCTCTGCCTCTTATTTGATCATGAAATGAATGTAAATATAGAGAAATGGGAGAGAATCTTTGGAGACACTGCCAAGGGAGGGAAAACAATTCTAGAAATCAAACTTGTGAATTTGGTGGGGGGAGTTATGCTTCCTCATATTTCAACAATGTAACAATGAGACTGAATGCTCCCTGTTGATAATGGCTAATTATTTTAATAAGAGTTTCTAAATTTTAATTTCTTTAACTGAAACAACTTTTATAATCTGAAAATGACCTTGACTTGAAAATGATCAGTTGAAGTCACTCTCTTCTCTCTGCCAATCTTTATCATAATATCCCAGATATAAAGCTACAAGGGAGGTAAGAAGTCACCTAGTCAAACCCCCTCATTTTACAGAAGAGAAAACTGAATTTCAGGGACACCAAATGATTTGACTAAGGTCATAAAGGTAGAAAATGTCAGAGGTAGAATTCAAAGTCAAATCCTCTGATTTTTTTTGAAGTATCACATAGTTCCTGATCCTTTAATTACAACCTCAATTGGATAAGCTGTGAATGAACGTGTAGTAGGTGCCAGACACTGTCAGGTGCTAGAAATAGATTAATAAAAGGAAAAGCAATACAGGCTCATGGAAGAGCTTACAATCTATTAGGGAGATGTGATATGTATGAATGCAGAAGTGTATTGATTATCCCACTCCACTTAAAAGTAATTACCTTTATCTGAGGAGAATACTTCTTAATGGAAAGAACCAATCATTGATAGGTATGAGAATGACTAAGACACTTTCCTAAATGGGACAGGAAGTCTGATATGACTCAGATTTGGCCAACTGGATCTTGTACAAAACTAGGGAGCTGGTTGAGAACCCACGCAATTCTAGTTTCTGGATACAGAGAAAAGAGAGAGACCAACGAAGAAGG
This sequence comes from Sarcophilus harrisii, assembly GCF_902635505.1. Taxonomy (NCBI): domain Eukaryota; kingdom Metazoa; phylum Chordata; class Mammalia; order Dasyuromorphia; family Dasyuridae; genus Sarcophilus; species Sarcophilus harrisii. The sequence goes on along the minus strand of NC_045427.1, from coordinate 638,713,145 downwards.
AATTTCTTGTGGGGGGAGGTTGAAGAATCTCTTGGTGGAAGTCTCCTACTCCTAGTTGCACCCTAAGAACTTCAGGAAGTTGGAGGATTTTGGACTTCTTATCTTTCCACTATCTTTCCATCTTCTATTTCTTCTAGAAGCATCCCTGGGACATCTGAGGACAGTTTCTATATTGAAAGTCAAAGGAAGATTGGATTCAGATTCAGTGTTCTACAAAGTTTGTGGCAGAAAAAGTTCTACCAGACATAAGTGAGACATCTTGAAGGCTCAAATAAAAGGAATTCCAGGGGTTGGGATATACCCTTTTGCCATAGTTGCTTTTTATGTCTGAGTTCACTTTCTTCTAGCATTTGAATTCACATTTATGAAAGGATGTTGGGGGAGGGAACTTTTCTATCAATAGTTGTTTTTATATTGTCAGCCCTTCCCCCCCAAAAGCCACTCCAAGCCAAATTCTTTCTAAAAACTAATTGTCTGACTAAGTAACTGATATAATTGATAATCATGATGAGAAACATCTCAGTGGGGACTTCTGAAGGATATAGTGTTAGAAAACCTTTACTCCCTCAGACTTACCCCTAGAACCCCAAGGAGATGAGATAGCTATGATCTGGGAAGGGAAGGCACTGTACGCAACCTTTAACAACTATTTGGAGTTCCAGCTCAGCTGAAGTGGGAATAAGGATATTCTCACAAGGCTATGGGTTATATGTACACTGATAAGTAAACATCAAATAACTTGAAAAGAGTTTTAATAACTAGGAGAATCAGGAAAAGATCCTTATTGACTGTGGGACTTACAATAAGACTTGAAGGAAAATAAAGACCTGAAGGTGGGAAATGAGTGCCAAATTTGTAGAACTTGGATGAATTGTAAAATGCATGGAGAGGAATAATATGGAAGAAAGCTGGAAGAGTAGGCTTCAGCCAGATGTCAGGATCCAAAAGGTAGAAATTTTATGGGTAAAGTTAGCCTTGGAAACTTTGAATAATGAAATTCTTAAATTACAAAGATAAGTAGTTATTTTAAAGAGATAAAAGTGGAAGTTGTCTGAAATCACCAGTATGGATGCATAGAAGACTCACAAATCTCCCTACTTTATCTATCTATCTGTCTATCTATCTATCTATCTGCATGTCTATCTACCTGTCTATCCAACTATCTATTTATCACATCCATTCATCTATCTATCTACCTACCTACCTACCTACCTATATATATGTCTATCTACTTGTCTATCCAACTGTCTATTCATCTATCTACCTGTCTATAATCTATCCATCTATCTATGTATGTGTTTATCATTTTCTTAAAGGATAAAAGCAAGGGAATAGAAGATGGATATAAAATACCCAATGTGGTGTTTTAAAAAAAAACGTCAGGAGGGAAAAAACATAGAAGAAACTACACAGGAAGGTAAGAATAATAAAAGAGATTAAATCAAATCAGATCAACCAGAAGTTGGTAAGTACTTATTATATTCTAGGCCTTGGTCTCTAAATTAGATGCATTCAGATCTAGCTAGATGGCTGGACCCCCAATCACTAATGATTTGTCAAATTGGAAGGTGATCTTTAGTAGAGTGCCTCAGGACTCTTCTTGAGTCTCTTCTTTAATGTTTTACCTTTGACTTGGATAAAAATTTAGAGAAAGCCTTTCTAAGATGCCACAGAATTGCAAAGAAAGACTAAACAGAAAATGAAAATCATCTTGACAAGATAGAACACTTAGCCATTTCAAACAAGATGAAGTTTAGTAGAGATAAATATAAAGTCTTGTGCTGAGATTAAAAAAAAATCACCATAAGAAATATGAGTTAGGAGAGACACAGTTGGCTAGCTGGGTGATGAAAAAATGAGATTAGAATGTCCTGCTATCTCATTATCTATAAGCTAACAGTAAAAAGAACAGCAAATAGAATTCAAAATTAAATAGTAATTTAATATAGGGTTGAACTACACAGAGAGGAGCTCAGCAATGTCTGGCACATTTCTTGTTCATTATTTATTTGTATCTGACTTTTTGTGACCCCATGTGCTTTTCATCCATAGGTTTTCTTAGAGAAAGTGGTTCTTTAGGAGTTGTTTATTATTTCGTTTTCCAGTGTGCCCCCATCCTACAGATGAACTCAGGCAAACTGGTGCTAAATGAAGCAGTGTTTGAAGCCATATTTGAACTCAAATCTTTTTGACTCCAGACCTAATGCTCTATCTACTGCATTGCCTAGCTATCTCCGACTTGGCACATAGTAGGTGCTTAATAAGTGTTTATTGTTCCAGGAATAATGAGATGAGAGGTGATAGTCTGCTCTGGTCTGATTGTATGAGTCCTATCATGGTCAGTTCCAGGGATTGCAGATGAAGAAGAACATTGAGAAGTTAGAGAGATTACAGAGGAGGGTAGCCAGGATGATGAAGGCTCTCAAGTTAATATCATATGATAACTGATTGCAGGAAAAAAAGAAGAGATAGGAGTAGAATTTAGCTGCCTTTTGGCACCTGAGGTGTTTAAAAGTATTAGGCTTACTCTGCTTGACCCCAAAGGACAGAATAAGGAATAAGGGGTGAAAGTTGAAAACAAAACATTTATACTTGATGCACGGGGGGAAATGTGCCCTAATTACTAGAGCTTTTAAAATAGGAAATGGTCTGCCTCTGGAGACAGTAGGTTTTCCCTTATTGGGGCTAGATGATTATTGGACAGGTGTGTGTGTGTGTGTATGTGTGTGTGTGTGTGTGTGTGTGTGTGTGTGTGTATTTGTGTTGAGCTGAACTAAATAAATAGCTACTGAGTTTCTTGTTCACTCAAATTCAGTAGTTAGGTGATTGTAAAGAATTTTGTATTTTGTTCAAAGGTAATAGTGAATCACTTAAGTTTCTTAGGTAGACAGTGACATGGAATACTGGAGATGGTTTAATGAGATGGAAGATCAATTAAAAGGCTATTGCAATATTTCAGGTGAGACAAAATCATGACCTTGTGAAGATGGCAGTATTGCAAGTGAGAGAAAGGGAGGTAAAAGGCATCATAGTTATTGACAAGAATTGGCAACTCATTAGGAAAACATATGTAGAACTAATTCTATATGGGATCATCTTCAATTGCCATATTTAAGATTTTAAAATGCTTTACTCGTATTTAAATGTACAGATTTATTATGCATGTTGAAAATAAATGCTACATTTATAATGTTACTAAGGTTAATGGATTGCTTTAATTTCTCCTTTGCAAGGCTGTCACTTCAAAGTCATTTAGAATAACCACAAAGAAATCTGTAAATATTTCCAGGATATAAGTTTCCAAATTCTTTATGAAAGTCCTCTGCTGATTCCTTTTTATGACCAAGAGGGAATCATGAAAGAAAAGTCTTAACCAGCTGTTCTGTCACCTGAATTGGGAGAGCAAATACTCCAAGACATAACTGAGCAAAATCAGTTTAAAGGTTCAGAAAATACTCAGGGAGAAACTGTGCACCTTGTGATATATGACTGGTGGGTAGAACAAGGGACTCTCACTTCTGTTGGGGCAGAGATTGGACAATAATGCTTCTTGGGAAGGAAGAACAGAAATATATTAATTCATCGAAGAGCATTCAGGTTCAGAATATTCCTCATGCTCCATCAAAGAACTCTTGAGACCCCCTGGTAGCTTGAAAAGAGTTTTGAATTTGCAGTTATCTTTGGAACAGAGTTTGAACCCTGGCTCTTCCATTTTCTAACTATTTGACTTTGGGCAAAACCTGTATGACACAATTTCTTCCTCTGTTGAAATATGAGGGTGGGACCACGGGAACTCTGAGAAAAAATTCAGCTTGACTTCTAAGCTCTATATGGGAACTGTCAGTGTTAAAGGGGAATGTCTATAACCAGGGAGAAAATATTATGTCTCAAATATGAACTCACTGGGCAAACATATCTCTTTTACGATGAAATATCTTCAATGTTTTATCTTTTAATCTTATTAGATTGCCCAGGCTTCTTCTGGTCACATTGGCTACAGTTCATAAACTACCATTGGTCCTGATAGCCTCTTGATATTGGGACTGGGGATTAAGACTAAGGCTGGTTCCTTAATGTGTAGATTTATTAAGAACCAAACAATGGGTTATTTAAAATTTTCATGGCTCTTTTTGACCTTTGGAATGATTGAGGCCTTGAAATCTTAGTCCTCTTCCTTGTGGAACCATTTCAATGAGACGTGTCTTATCCTTAGAATAACCTTGCTAAATATTTGTTGAGTAGAAATGAATTTTGGCAGTATGTAATTCAAGCTCATACTGTGCAATAAAGAAATTCCAGTGTTTCTTTGCTACTTACTCGATCCCTCACAATTTAATTAAATTCAATTGCAAAGGGATTTATTAAGGAGAAAAAGAGAAAAAAAAATTCCTGTTATAAATATATTTAGATTCTACTGGGGAGAACAAAACTAGATAACAATAATTATATACAATGTAATGTACATAGCATAAATATGTTACAGTAAATATATAGAGTAAATATTTACAAACTTAAGCATAAAATGTATACAAAGTAAATATAAAGGAATTTTGTAGGGTATTCACAACTGAGAGAATCATAAAAGGTCAGTTACAATATATGGACTGAGTCTTTGGGGAAAGCTAGTGGTACTAAGAGGCGGAGGTAAGGGAGGACAATGCAGGAATGGGGGACATCTTGTGGAGAGTCATGGAAGTAGAAGATAGAATGTTGGGTTTCCCTGTTCTTCAGTTTATTCATTTGTGATGTGAGGGTAATAAGACTTTTGAATTAATGGAGATACTGTGAAGATAAATGGGGGGGTGATATCTTTTCAAGTGGTGTAATATAGAATAGAGCAGTATTTTTATTCGTAAAGTACATTGTTTGCAGATAGACAGTAGAATCTAATGTTAAACTGCATGTTCTGGAGAGCAGCCTTTACTTTATCTCTTGAAATGACAAAGGGATACCCAAGGCTGCCATCTCATCTGGTTCATAATCTAAACAATAATCCCCTCCATCACTTGCTACTTCTGAGAAATTCCAGCAATTGTAGTGTATCACCTCCCAGGGAAGTCCATTCTACTTTTGGAGATCTCCCATTGTGATATAGAGTGCTAGTTGTTATAATTATTATGTTGCTAGAAGTTTTTCTCATATCAATCTTGAATCTCTTTCTCTATGGTTTTGACCCACTACTCCTACTTATGAGCTGTGGGGCCCCAGAAGTATTGATCTCATCTCTCTTTCACATGACTGTCCTCAAATACTTGCAAAAGCAACAGTTTTCAGCCTCTTAAGGTCATTTTTGTTTCCCTTCTAAACGATCCACTTTCTTCAACTGCTCATCATCTGACATGAACTGGAGGCCTTTTTTACCAACTTGGTTGGTTTCTCCTGTTCCCAGTACATCTTATAAATGCCTTTTCTAAATTGCTGCCCCAGACTGAACCCAATAGTCCAGATATGATTTAACCAGGACAGGGTTCAGCAGGCCTACTGCCTTCTTATTATGGGATACTCTGCTTCTATTACTGTCTCTTAGGATCTCATGAGCTTGATACATGATCCACAATTTAATCAGGTTAGTGACTCCCTCAACTAAAATAAAATGATCAAGTTCAAAAACAAAACTGCCTTTTCTATATTTTTTTGTTTGTTCCATAAAAAAAAAAAAAACATTAAAAATTGATGCAATGTACTCACTCCCTACCAGAAAAAGGATGGGTTTAAAATGAAGGACAAGATTTTACCTCTTTGGACATGACCAATGTGGGAATTTACTTTTCTGGTCTATTCATATTTGCATGAGAGTTTTATTTTTATATTTTTGAAATGGTTTAGTGAAGAGAGACAATTAGAGGGTGGATTAACAAATATCTGTAAAGATATATCATCTATCTATCTGTCTAATCTATATAATCTATATAATCTGTTATCTACATAACAGTGTAAGTGGAAAGGAGAAAGCCCATAAGAGAACAATGCATAATTAGTCTTGATCCTGAAAAAGAAGTGAAAAAAGAGAACTTATGAACTCTGCATGCAGATTGAAGCATATTTTTTCAAACTTTATTTTTTTTAACTTGGCATATTGAAATATGTTTTGCATGAGTTCATATGTGTAATTACATTAAATTGCTTACCTTCTCAGAGAGTGGGGAGGAGTAGAAGGGAGGAAAAAATTTTGAAATTCATAATTTTAAAAATTGATAGTTTAATATTTAACATGTATTGGTTAACCTGCCATCTGGGAAAGGGGGTGGAGGGAAGGAGGGGAAAAATTGGAACAAAATTTGGCAATTGTCAATGCTGTACAGTTATATAACATAAATAAAAAGCTATAAAAAAATCTTAAATATAAAAAAGAAATTGATAGTTTCATTTATTAAGTGTAATTGGGAATATTTAACAAAATAATTTTTTTAAGAGTTGAGAAAACGAACCCCTCTTCTCCCCAGAGGGATATAAGACTTAGTTTATAATCAAAGAATTTTGCTTCACATACTTACTAATCGAATAAGTCTAGGTGAGTCACTTTGGTTAAATTGTGAATCCATAACCATATAGCTGAAGTCTTTGAATAAATCTAAAGCAGTATGTTTGCTTGCCTTTGGATATTGAGTACCTAATATGTTTTATTGCCCAAACTCTTATTTTTGAACCAAATTATTTTACTAATTACTGTTTTGTAGTATAGTTTGAGTACTAATGCTGCCATGATGCTTTTCTTATTACTTCCCTACCCCTCACCCCCAGTGAAATTCTTTTAATCAGTTTTTTTAAGGGTAGTAATGATAGCATTTGGAGGCTAAGGATATCTAGATGTTTAATTTTGTCACATACAGGCCATCTCAGTGCCATTCCTAATTTGATAGATTGTGTCTGTGCAGAAAGATCATGCCCATGGAAAAGGAAAATGTTTATTTGGTGAACCAGCTCTCTTTTCTCCCTTTTGCAATAATAAATAGTTTGACTTATACTGTCAGTGTATAAATGAAATCAGCTAAATCATAGACTGGGAGCGGCAAGGTGGTATAGTGGGCCTGGAGTCAGGAAAATCTGAGGTCAAATTTGACCTCAGATACTTCCTAGTTGTATGACATTATACAATTCACTTTGCTCTGTTTGCCTCAATTGCCTCATCTGTAAAATGATCTGGAGAAGGAAATAGTAAATCACTCTAGTGTCTTTGCCAAGAAATTCCCAAATGGGGTTATGAAGGTCCAGGTACAATTAAAATGATTAAATAACAGCAATGGGTCATAGACAAGGGACTAGACTTCAATTTTGCTGCTTTATGGACATTCTGGATGAAGAAATTCCCTCTACCAACAGAAGACAGCCTATTCTTTTTAACTTCTAGGCTCCGAGTGCTGTTTAGATCATTGAGAAATTGAATGTCTTGCCCTGGATCACACATCCAAGTATGTATCTGAATTGGGGCTTGAACCCAGCCCAACTTCTTTGTCACTGTCCTATTCTGCCTTTTACATCACATGATTTATTTAAATCACATATAAATAATGAATAATATTAATAATAATATATCATAAATCATATGATATATCATTAATATAATTCGATATTCAATATATAATATATGCTTTATTTAAAACATATATATTTACAATCATATGAACATAGATTAAAGCTAGGAGGAATCTCCAAAGTCACCTGGTCTTAGAAGAAGAGATATTAAATGTCAACCAGCCTAATCCTATTTTACAGATGAGGGAACTGAGATAGATGGAAGTTAAAAGACTCATTCAAGATCAGACATAGTAAGGGGAGGAGGAAGGATTTGAACTCATCTTCTTTCTGAGTTCAAGTTCAATGATTTATTTTCTATGCAGGCTCAATAACCGCCTTTTCTTTCAGAAAAGGAAACTGAGTCCCAGAGAAAAACTGATCTTAAACATCAAACAAATAGTTACTTAAGCAAAATTTAAACCCAGGTATTCTGAATTCCTAACAAGAGTTTTTCTACTCCATTGCACCATGTTTCTTGTACTTCATTTCTACTGAGCATAGTCACAGGGCCAGTGTATGTTAGAAATGGGACTGCAACCTAGTTTCTTTTGCTTCCTATGCCTACTCTTGCTGTTTTGCATCATGCTGCCTCTCAAACTAGAACAATGCCCAAGAAGAAATACCTGGCAGACCTTTTATTCCATTTTCTCTTTCAGTATTTTTCAAAGACTAATTAATAGGGTATCCTCTCCCTTTAGTCCTGCCAGCTGCTAAAAGAAAGGGCCACCTGCCATTGGCTTCTAACCTCTGTTAAGGGTTGTCCAACTTAATGTCAACTCCTAATAACCACTGGTTGATTCCTAGCCAATTTTCATTGTGGATAAAAGTGAAGTATAAATTAAATCCAGGGGTGGTGGGCAAGGATGGTAAGTCAGCAAAGTGAATGACAGACAGCTAGATTTGTCATGCAAAGGTTCTTTTCTGAGAGAGTCAGATGGTCAAATCTCATTTTTATTGTGCTTAAATGAAATGATGAAATGGATAGTTTTTATGGAGTACCTATTCTGTGTGTAGATAGTATTAAGAATGAACTGTGAACTTCCTGGATTTCAACTGTGGACTCTTCTGGAAGACTATTGTAATCCTTAGGATTACAACAGATTTATGTCAAATCACTAAATACTCTAGAAGTTGTATTTCTTCTTGGGGTCTTTAGAACCTTAGGTTTCCCTGTAAGGCAGCTAGTTTTTCCAGAAAAAACTAATGTCATGTTAATATAATAGTTTACTTATTCTTTCCCTAATAATAATAATGTTAGCAAGTATTTCTATACAATAGTTTACTTAATCTTCCCCCCAAAAATAATAAGAATGTTAGCTAGTGCTTCTATAGCACTTTAAGCTTTACAACATGCTTTACATATATTATCTCAACAATGCTAGATTTATGTTATTACCATTTCCATTTTATGGAGCTACTGAAAATTTTTACTTAGGATGAGAGAGGCACCATGAAATAATATATAAAGAGGAGGGAAGATGTCCCTCCTCTGACATATATTGGCTCTGTGACCCTGAGGTAATCCATCAGTGTTTTAGTACTTTTGACAATGATGAACATGCAAACTTTATAAATAGCCATGATAATAGCTACTCATCTGTCTAGGTGGAAAGAGTTTTTCCCCCAAGGATTTTCATAAGTGAAATTATAAGTCTAGGAAAAAAATGTTGATAAAATCCAGTTAATTGGTTTATTATTAGGATCAAATGAGATTTTATATATATAGTGATTTTCAAATCTTAAAAGACTAAGCAAAAGTGGATCTTGATTTCCTAAAAGATACAATAAAATCCTTCCTTTTGCTTTTAAAAATCTTGATTGCCTAGTGTTTGACAAACCCAAAGACCCTAGCTTTTGGGATAAGAACTCACTACTTCACAAAAAAGTGCTGGGAAAATTGGAAACTAGCATGGAAGAAACTAGGCATTGACTCACACCTAATACCACTTGGATAAGATCAAAATAGGTTCATGTTTTAGACATAAAGAGTGATATTATAAGCAAATGAGAAGAACATAGGATAGTTTACCTCTCAGATCTGTGGAGAAGGAAGGAATTTATGTCTAAAGAATTAGAGATCATTATTGATCACAAAATAGATGATTAGAAGGCAAGCAATAAATTGGGAAAACATTTTTATATTTAAGGGTTCTGATAAAGGACTCTTTTCTAAAATATATAGAGAATTGAGTCCAATTTATAAAAATTCAACCCATTCTTCAATTGATAAATGGTCAAAGAATATGAATAGACAATTTTCAGAAGAATAAATTAAAACCATTTCTAATCATATGAAACCATCTAAATCACTATTGATCAGAGAAATACAAATTAAGAAAACTCTGAGTTACCACTTCTACACCTCTCAGATTAGCTAAAATGACAGGAAAAGATAATGATAAATGTTGGAGGTGATGCGGGAAAACTGGGACACTAATGCATTGTTGGTGAAACTGTGAATGGATCCAGTCATTCTGGAGAACAATTTGGAACTGTGCTCAAAAAGTTATCAAATTGTGCATACCCTTTGATCCAGCCGTGTTTCTACTGGGCCTACATCCCAAAGAGATCTTAAAGGAAGGAAAGGGACCCATATGTGCAAAAATATTCGTGGCAGCCCTTTTCATAGTGGCAAGAAATTAGAAACTGAATGGATGCCCATCAATTGGAGAATGGCTGAATAAGTTATGGTATATGAATGTTATGGAATATTATTGTTCTATAAGAAACAATCAGGGGAATGATTTTAGAGAAACCTGGAGAGACTTACATGAACTGATGCTAAGTGAAATGAACAGAATCAGGAGATCATTGTACATGGCAACAGCAAAATTATAGAACGATCAGTTCTGATGAATATGACTCTTTCCATGAATGAGATGATTGATGCCAGTTCCAATGATCTTGTGACAAAGAGAGCCATCTACACCCAGAGAGAGGACTGTGGGAATTGAATTTGGATCATAACATAATATTCTCACTCTTTTTGTTGGTTGCTTGCATTTTGTTTTCTTATTCATTTTCTTTCCTTTATGATCTGATTTTTCTTGTGCAGCAAGAGAATTGTATAAATATATTTACACATATTGGATTTAACATATGTTTTAACATGTATAACATTTAATGGATTGCTTGCCCTTTAGGGGAGGGGTGGAGAAGGAGGGGAAAATCTGAAACAAAAGGTTATGCAAGGGTCAATGCTGAAAAATGATCAGTGCATATGTTTTGAAAATAAAAAGCTTAAAAAGAAAAAAAAATCTTGATTTCCTGGTTTCTTCCTACCTTTCCAGTCTTTTTATACTTTGCTCAATCCATGTAATGTCCACTGATTTGCATGATGTAAAATTCAACACCACTAGTCTTCATAATGTTGCCACTCACCCTCCCTATTCATGCCTTTTCATTAGTCATTCTCTATTTGGAATTATCTCAATCCTTATATCTTGTCTTTTGCAACTTTCTTCAAGACTCAGTTCGAATTTTACCTTTTAAAAAAACTTTTCTGAAATACCCTATACTCTGTGTCTTCCTTCTAAGACTGACCTCCCATTCATACTATAGTTGTCTTGTATCTATATAGTTCTTTGCATACTGTCTTCCTCATAAAGTTGTGAGTTTTTTGAGGACAAGGATAGTTTTTCTTTTGCCCATCCATGCATCCTTAGCACTTAGTAGAACATCTGGAACACAGTAGGCACTTAATGATGCATGTTTGAAAATGATGTTGCTATAATTTATTGTATTGCATCATTCATTTGACAATTCTAAGCTCATTTGTGACAACTGTTGTATTATTGTATAACACTACTACTTTTTCTTTTGTGTTATTATTTATATCCTTCAAGAGTAGATCTTAGAGTCAGGAAGACCTGGATTCAAATCCTATATTCTGCTTTGTGTCATAGTCAATTTGTCCCATAAGATATTAAGCTAACTAGGGACAGGATTTGTTTCTTATTTCAAATTTGTGTATCCAGAAACTTAACCAGAGAAATAGCTCCATATTTGTCTAATTATACCAAACAGAGGAAGTATATTTAGCTAGTCACCATACACTGACCTGGTTTAGACATCCGACTGAGCTAATCCACTGATATCTTGGTTATTAGCATATTGGTATTTTGTTAATGACTGGATAGCAATGAATACATTATTTTAATATATTACAAAATCATTTAATTTGGACATTCTGATGGAGCTGACCCACTAAGTTTTTTTTATTAACATGATGACAGTAGGTGTCCATGACTGGTTAATAAAAAATTCAGTAACATCTACCAAATTCAGTGATGAGTCATATGTTATGCTGGATGATATCTTTAGCTATCTTGATGGGGATAGAGGTGACTGGAAATACCATCTGTGAAAAACTGGAAGAGACATTTAAATTCTGTCATGTTCTTTCCTCTAACATTTGTCTTTATTTCTCTCTACATTTCACTCTCATTTGGTTCATTTCATACTTACCATTTTTCTGAACTGTATTTACCATCTTTCCTCTGCTTTGATATAGATGCCACTTTTCTGTCTGAGGCCAGATGATAGATGGTATCAGCTCTTTTTCCAAATGCCATCAGGATGAGGAACTCACTGCCATGACCCTGGTTGGGATATGAACACTAGCAAGTGTAGTATTAAACATAACAACAGAAATTCAAGGTATCAATGTTGGTTCCACATCTTTAACATTTGTTGCACCATGGAAATGACCCTGGCATATGTGCACTTGATATGTAACTTTTGAATTACAGAACTCAAAAAAAGAAATTTTTCCTTTTACTTTGATCTTCATGAGAAAGTATATATTTGGGGAAATAATATTTCTGGGGAAATTGGCACAAGGCAAATTAGAGGATCATAAATTGATGACAGAGATTCTTAACCTTTTTTGTGTGTGTCATGGACCCGTTTGACTGTCATTTTGATGAAGCCTGTGAACAGTTTCTTAGAATCATGTTTTTACATATATAAAATATAATGCATAATATTGCAAAAGAAACCAACTGTATTGAGATGGTGATTTTACATATCTATATCTACATCTTTATGTGTATGTGTGCATGTATAATACTAAGGATGAATTGTGAGCTTCCTGAATTTCAATTATGGACTATCCCGGCAGACTATTGTAATCCTAAGGATTACAGATTTATCCTCAAATCACTAAGCTCTCTAGAATTTGTGTTCACAAACAAATTGACAGACACTAAATTAAGAATCTTTTCTCTAACTCTAGATGGGACTCTCAAGAGGTCACCTAGTCTCACACCTTAATATTATGGATACTGAAGTGGAGGCTTTGAAAGATGAAGTTATTTGACCCAAAGTCATTCAATTTGAAGTGTCAGAGATGGGATTTCAATTCAAGTCTTCTCTTTCCAGAGTTAGTACTATATGCTGCTAGATGAAGAATAATTGGGACAAGTTGAGAATGCCTGGAAGAAGTTGGCATTAGGAAACTGAGAAGAGAATGGGTCTAGTTCATGCTTTAATGATTTGTGATCTTTGTCAGTAAGGATACTCCTTCCATTGAATTGGATTATAGTTCTTGTAGTACTTAGCAAATAGATTAAATTGTAAATTTCTGTGGAGTAATATTCCATCACATCATTCCCAGCTATTCAAAGATAAACCTCTGCATAATTATGAAGTTCAGTCCTTTCATGGCAAACCACTGCTAGGCCTATAGTCAAAGTCTTTTAGCTTGGTCCTCAATGCCAGAGGTTTAGATCTACTGGCACAGCCCTTGATAACCAAAAATTACCTCAACAAAATGAAAAGGCTTCAAATATATTTGTAAAAAATACCCAATTGATAATTAATATGAAATAAATTTCTTGGGAATTCTCAAACTTTTGAATTTTTCCTTGGAGCTTTTAATCTGTGATAGGAAAGGGAAAATGGAAGAAATGCAAAGATCACCTTTTCCTTGGGATATTTGGATTTTTCTTAGTCTTAGAGCTATTATTCAATAAAGCTAAGGACCTAATATTTTTCTTTCTCACAGTAATAAAAAGCTCAGGGCTTCTCTAGAGTTGAATTCCAAACAGAAATATATCCTGGAAATTCAATATTAATAAAGCTGATCTCTACATAATGATTTTTGTACCAATTTCACAGAGCAGTAAGAGGTTAAAATGACTTTTAAGACAAGCTTATGAGATAGGTTATCATATGAGATAGCTATGAAATAGTGGGAGTCTATTCCAGGGGATTTTTTGAGGGTAGGGCACTTTCCTTATTTTTTGCATTGCAACAACACATTGCATTGTTGATGTTATAAGCCCTCCTCTCAAGTCAGTAACTGCTTTTTTTTTTTCTCTTAAACATCATAATTAACAATTGCTAGTATTTTACAGTCTATTTGTTCCTTACTATGCTATAGACAATAGTGTCTGTTGACACTAAGCTAGTAATTGGGTGGATTATCCATATATCAGTACCCATCAGCTCAAAGAGAGTAGATGGACAATGAATTACATTCAGGATTAACCAGAACCATGGTTTGGATGGTCTTTGAGAAATTTCTCCATGCTTGTGGTATGAGAAATAAATATGTCTCTCATGTTAAATAACTAACTATTGAATGAGGACCAAAGTTTTTGCCCCTTTTTATTTTCTCATCCAGAAACCAACCTGTGAGGGAAGTCTCTTAGAGAAAGTAAAATTAGATAGTGAAAGAAAATTTAAATTTGGGCTAATGAATATATTTCTGCTTATTGTGTTTGCTCAATCAGGTCTGGGAAAATGTTGGTTATCACCATTATTTAGACAGATGATATGGAAATTGATGTCTAAGATTTTAGTGAACTAAGTCACATACTCTAAGATAGCCAACCTCACATTGTATTAACCAATCAGACTTGTCTAAGCACCTTTTGGGGACACATATTCTTTGAAGAGCATATAAACTGTGAACTCACCACTGTGAAGAGTTTTTGGTTTAAAGAGAGAGGGTCAAATACCATCCTTTATTAATAACATACTGCCCTTATTAATAAAATGATTACATTATCCAGAATTGATGTCTCTCAAATCTTTTTCATCTTCACATTAGTTATCCTGTTCTTCTGCCTGAAACAAAAGCTTATGATTTTTTTTTGCAAAATATTCTTCCAGAGTTACCTATGTCCTAAATTGTGGAATAAAACAATCTCCAAAGGAATAAGGCAATGTACAGATGCATGGGAGTGTCAGTAGGCTGCAACTCATTACTACATGAACATTATGCAAGGGAAATACTGTCAAGTAAGTCAGAAAAATGTTCAATAAGAGAAGATGTGGTATAGCAGTTAGAGCAAGGGAGAACAGATGGACAATTATTGTGCTCTAGTGGTTTTCCCACAATAAGAGTTGAAGAGGAAGAAATGTGGGTGCCCTTTGTGGGGACATGCGGATGGCTCAGAAGGTTCACAATGGACAGGCAAGGTTGGCTAGTGATTTTCATCCCATGTAATAGAGATTATCATGCTTCCATCAAAGGCTGAAGTCTCCAACCTTCAGGTTTGAAACCATACCTTTGAAAGATTAAGCACCAATTTAATTAGTCAATCTAAGGAAGATTACATAAGGAACAATAACAAGAAGATTTAGAATCACCTTTCTTCTAGGATAAACTAATCAGTAAATCCTATTTGCACAAATCTTTGTGAAATTCTATTGTGATCCATTGCAAGCAAACTATTTTAATTATTTGATTATAAACTGTTCAAAACATCTTATTTTATATAAAAAGAATCAATTCAAATATTCTCATTGCAGATGGAATGCTGGATCTGCCTACGGATTCAAAAATCCTGCCACAGAAACTTCCTAGCTGTGTGACCCTTAACCTCTTGGTAATTTAATTAAAAGGGGGATAAGAGCAAAGGGATCTAGTTTCTGGAATTGTTGGGAATATGCAATATTTGTAAAGTACTTGGAAAAACTTAAATGCTATTGATTATTGGTATTGCAAATATTTACACAATGGCATGCAAAGAACTGGAGAAAACAAAGGAGAAGTTCATTATTTTAAAAAGATAAAAATGATGGGAAATGGTATATAGGGGCACTTAGAGTCTGAGTCACGGAACCTGAGTTTCAAACTCAGAACAATTATTATACATATGATCTAGAACAAGTCACTTTCATTTAATCTTTCTGGCCTCAGACGTACTTTATGTAAAATGAAATGGTAGGATCATGTGATCTTTTAAAAAAATATCAAACTAAATACAAAATAAGAAAAAACAAAATAGAAAAAAGAAAGACAGAAAACAAAATGTTGTTATATGCCCAGCAGAACAGTAGTGAGGATTCAAAATACATAACAAGAAATTTCAATCTCAAGGAAACATGTTATGTTTAGAAGAATTGTACATGGTTAACCTATATTTGGTTACTTGCCGTCTAAGAGAGAGGGGAGCTAAGAAGTGAGGGGAAAAAATTTGGAACACAAGAGTTTTCAAGGGTGAATGTTGAAAACTATCTTTGCATTTATGTTGAAAAATAAAAAGCTATTATCAAAAAAGAAAGCAAATATAATTGAAGAAATTATATTCATGAGTGGCCCTCTTTGCTTCCTTGTAGGTGATTCTTTTGTTCTCTGCTGAACACTTTTTATTTTATTCCTTTTTCCCCTTTCATCCTCCCCACCTCTCCCAAGCAATCTTCATTTAAGAAAAGATATATTTTTATACACACACCTATACATACACACATACATTCACATTCACCCACAGACCCACACACATATACATAGACTTACATGCATACATATCCATATATACTACATACCCATATCTATTCAGACACATAAATATCCATGGGCATATATATATGTAGCTAAAATAGTAATGATATAGCCAACATATAATATGGACATGATCTTAAAGGGACATATGGTCCACTGTAAATTAATATTATCTTGTCTCCAGTAGAGCAAGGGAAACATTCTCTTTTTCCTGACTCTCCAAAGTGATTTCCAAATCTTGTTTCTTCTCAAATTCTCTTCACTTCTTATCCATCCTTGCCTCATATTTTATTAAAAAATGAGACAATTTGCCAAGAATTCCTTCTTTTCTCCTTTTCATTTTACATCATCCAAAATTCTTTCTATATTATCTCCTCTTTCACTCTGGTTTCAGATGATGAGGTTTTCTTTCTCCTTGCCAAGGGAAGCCTCTCTGTTTGTGCCCATCTCCTCCTGATTTCCCTTATCCAATTATTCCCTCTGTCAATCCCCATTCCTTCTCTTATTGTCAGTTTCTCCCTATATATTTTCTCTCTACTCTGGTGCCCACAAATGTGCCCATGTGAAACTCATCCTTTTAAAAAATCTCTCACTTGGTTCTACTCTCCTGCTATTATAGTATATTTTTTCCTCCTTTTCATGGTCAAATTTGAAAATGCCATCCATAACCAGTACGTTTACTTCTTCTGCTCGTATTCACTTCCATCCTTCTGCAATCTGATCCCAGGATTTCACTGGAATTATCCCTTTCAAAGTTACTATGGTCTCATGACCACCAAATCCAACAGGATTTTCTTAGTCCTCTTGACTTTTATACAGCATTTGATGCTATTGATCACCTTTTCTTTCTCAAAGGATGTTCTGTCCTCTGTTTTTTATAGTACTGCTTTCTCTTATATCTATTACTCTGTTCTATTGGTTCTATTACTATGCATTGCGACTACTCCTTGACTTAAAGGCTCTCACAGCCTGGTTTTTTCTTATCATTCAATTTCCCTTTGACTGGTTTTTCATCCATATCATGCTGCTTTTTTGCTTTATAATATTTCACTTGTTGATAACATGGGATCCCATGAGTTTAATTATCATCTCTAGGCAAATGAATTTCAGACCTCTATATTCAACCCTAGTGAGTCTCTGATCCATCAAACTGTTGTGTCCTAAAACATTTCAAACTCAACTTGTACAATATAGAACTATCTTTTCACCATAACTATCCCTATTCTGAGATTCCATATTGTTGTCAAGAACCCCACCATCTTTCCAGTTGCCAAGACTCAAAACCTTATCATAATCCATGGTTCCTTGCTCTCATTAACCCTAAATATCAAATTCATTGCCATATCTTGTCATGTCTACATTCATAGCATCACTGATATTTAATCTCCATTCAGACATAAACAATCTAAATTCAGGCCTTTATTGCCTTCACTTGGATTACTCTGATGGTCTTCTAATTGCTCTTCCTTCCATAAGCCTCTTAGCATTCCAACTCATTATCCCCTCAGCTGCCAAAGTTATTTTTATTATGGCTCCAACCATGTTACTCTCATGTTGTATGAGTTTCAGTGACTTTCTTTTACCTTCAGGATCAATTTTTAAAATCTTCTAGCATTTAAAAGCCTTCCCAGTCTGGTTCTTTTTGGGCATTCAAATCTTCTTATGCTTTATTCCCTTCTATGCCTTTTATAATCCAGGCATCCTGGCCCATTCGCAGCTCCTGAAACACAACACTCCATCTTTCATTCCTGTGTTCACCCATGCCTCCAAATGCTCTACTCCCTAGCCTCTGTCTCTTAGTACTCTTGGTTTCTTTTACATGTCATCTCAAATCCTACCTTCTCTAGGAGGTCTTTCCCTGCTCCCCTTGCTGTCAATGCATTTCTCTTTCTGATTTCTTTTCATCTACTCTAGATATCCAGTAGTTGCATATTTTCTCCTCCATTAGAATGCATGCCGCATGATAGCAAGTACTGTTTTTTTTGCCTTTCAATTCCTAAAGCATACAGTAAGTACTTAATAAATGCTTCTTGATTAGAATGGCTATGGATATTAGTCCAGTAAAGGAATTCTAGCCATGATTAGATTAAATAGCATTGAGGTGAAAAGAAGGAGATCATGTGTTCAAATCCTGATTCTGCTACTTACTCTAGTGAGCCATTTAAACTCTGTAATATAGTTGCCTCAACTATAACACAGAAAGATTCAACTGAGTGACCTTCCAGACTTCCAGTTCTGAATCTCTGATCCCAAGCTATAAAGTCCACTGGCTTCAGGGGCTTCTGGGATAAAAAAACAATAAAAAACAAACTCAGCTTGATATTTAAGACCCTTAATATTTTGGCTGTAGTGATGATCAACTGTGATGGACTTAGCTCTTTTTAGCTATGCTGTGATTCAAAGCAGTTCCAGTAGACTTAGGATTTGCATCCAGAGAGAAAACTATGGAGACTGTTTTTCCACCTTTTTTTTTTTGCTTGTTTGTTTTTTTCCTTTTTCATGTTTTTCCCCTTTTGGTCTGATTTGTCTTGCACAACATGATAAATATGGAAATATGTTTAAAAGAATTGCACATATTTAACTGATATCAGATTGCTTGTTGTCTTGGGGAGAGGAGAGGGAAGAGAGAGAGGGAGAAAAATTTGGAACGCTAAATCTTACAAAAATGAATGTTGAAAAACATCTTTATATGTATTTGGAAAAATAAAATGCTATTGAGAAAGAACATATTTTGGTTCCAGACCATTTTTCTGGGCTTGTTTCATAATGTTCCTCTTCAGACACTTCAAATTCCAGCCAAAATGGTTTACCTTTCAGTACCTGAATCCAACATCTTATCACCCTCTACAATGTATGGACTATTGGCTTGTGTCTATATGACAGCATTCTCTCCTCAGCTCTGTCCAATAGAATCATGAGGTTTTAAAACTCAGTTCAGATGCCACCCACGATGGAGAATCTCTCTTAATTCTCCTTGCCATGACTTCTCCCTTCCTCCTCATCTAATTCCTTACTTATATGTCCATTTCAATCTCTTAGTAGCTCTATAAAAGTAGGGCATGTTTTGTTTGAGCCTGTACAGAATCTTGCCCATAGTAGGCACTTCATTACATTTGTTGGATTGGAAGTCCATAATTCTAATTTACGAGTTTTGCTTCCTTAAGTACTAATGAACACCCTGGCTAGTGTATAAAAACATATCTCATTTGTCAAAATGATGACACTGATGGCTCACTGGGCAGATGCCAGCATGAACTTATGAATAATTAAATCTGCTAACTAATATTCCTGTGTCCATTAATAATACAACATGGTTTAGACTAGATCTTTCCTAAGAATTAATTGTTCAGTTAGTAACGTCAAGTAGGGCAGGAATTAGTGAAATTAGTGTCCCAATAAGAGAGGCAATATGGTGAGGGAAGAGAGAGAGCATGATGGAGTTAGATTCAATGAATCCTAGATGGTAGTACCTGAAGAATCTAGCTAGAACAGTCCTCTGAATTTATAGATGAAGGAATTGAGGTTTAGAATAATTAAAAGTCAGCCAAAGTCTTGGATTTGAACACATACCCTTCAGAACCAGAAAGGTTCAAATTATGGCTTTGTTACTTAGTATTAGTTTTAAGTGGCCATTTAGGCAAGTGTGTTGACTTTCCTGGCCTATATCTCTCATTTCTAAGTACAGAGCTGGTACTAGAATTTAGAAGTGTCTTCCAGCTTTAATCTATAGGCAGCTAGGTGGTAGTGAAGAGAATCAGCAAATTGTTGTTCATTCATTTTTCAGTTATGTTGGACTCACTGAAAATTAAAAATACTGGAGTGGCTTACCATTTCCTTCTTCAATTCATTTTATAGATAAGGAAACTGAGGAAAGCAAAGTTAAGTGACATATTTAAAGGTGTCTGAGGTTGGATTTGAACTAAGAAAAATGAATTTTCCTGACTCCAGGCTCAGCATGCTAACCATTGCATTACCCACCCATGTAGAGTCAGGAAGATCTGAATTGAAATCCATTTCAGACATTTATTAGCTATGTGATCCTGGACAAATCTATTAGCTTTTGTCTGCCTCAGTTTCCTCAACTGTAAAATGGGGATGGTGATAGAACTCATCTCCTAAGATTATTGTGAGGATTTCATACTATAACTGTAAATCACTTAGCACAGTACCTGCCACAAGATACTAATTAAAAGCTAATTTGCTTATTTCCTGTCTTATTAGAACAAGAGCTTGAACTGGCTGCCTTACAAGAAGGGCTCAAATCATTGAGGAATCCTGTGGTTTGTAGTCTTCAGAGGCCAGGAAAAGATTGAGTCATTATTGACACTGGGGAGGCAGATGGGCTTACCAACTCAGCAGGGACATTTTAAGTCACTGTGGTAGTCAAAGAGGGATCAGACACAATCCTGAGAGACCTGCATCCTGAAACAGCAATGATTGGAGAAAATCTTGAATTGGGTGAGTGTTGAGTGGCTAGAACCACCCTGTTCATTGAAACTCTCTTTTTGAGAGGTGATAAAAGTTCCCTGAGAAGTCAGGCCTTTTGCACAATATTTCTTCTCTCTCTTTCCAGATAGTGAATAGATAGATAAATAGAGAGAGAGAGAGAGAGAGAGAGAGAGAGAGAGAGAGAGCGCTCATATATTAATTTCTTAATATGTGCTAGGTACTGTGCTAAGTTCTAGGGAACTTAGAAAGCAAAGAAGACAATCTTTATCCTTAAGAAGCATATATTTTAAAGAGAGGAAGACAGCAATTAAAAAGAAACTGGAGAGAGAAAGGGGAGAGAGAAAAAAACAGATGATATAGTAAAGAGAAGGATGAGGAATCAGGAAAGAATTCAGATATGGGTGAAATGAAGCACTTTTGGGCCTTTCTTAAAATGGCAGTTCTAGGTAGAAGGTGGAGCAGTAATCAGAAGAAGAAGGCTTCAGGGCAATGTGGCAATCTTTAAATGAGGAGAAGGAGAGTGAGTTCAAGTGTGATGGAGTGGACAGATGTTCAAACCCAAATTTCTCTGTTTCTCTGGAGTTGTATATTTCCTATTTTCATAGTACTTTAAAGTCAGCTTTCTTTAAAAATAATTGCCATATATTCAAAGCTTTACTTCCTTCCCACCAGATGTCTTGATTATAAAGGTACCTTTAATTGCATACAGAGTGATAATTTGAGGGTGTTTGAATATAGAGTTTAAATTGATGGACAATTAGCATTTATTAAGTGCCTACTATGTGCCAGAGGAAGTGTTGGGATTCAAAGAAAGGCAAAAAATAGACTCTGATCAGCTCTTAGTGATCTGACCTGAATCCTGATCTAATGCTCTAAGTTATGATGATTTTATTACTAAAATATAGTTTTAAAAATTTCTAAAATTTGAGAGAAAAGATCCAGGTGGATCCAGGCCACAGCCCATAGGCTAAAACAATGATGAGCTCACTGTTGGCTATGGCCAAGTTGCTTTAAATCCTAGTGGCTTAGGCAAGGATCACCAGACACTGGCAGCTTGGTAGCTGTGAATAGAATGCTGGGCCTTGAGTTGGGAAGATCTGAATTCCAATGCATCCTCAGATACTAGCTGTGTAACCCTGCTCAAATCATTTAATTTGTTTGCCTTAGCTATCTCAACTGTAAAATAGAGGGAACAGCATCTATAACCCGGGGTTGTTGTTAGGATCAAATGAGATAAATTTTGTGAAGTGTTCAGCACAGGGCCTGGCACCTAAGAAGTACTATCCTTCCCTTTCAGCCTTCCCCAAGGTATGAGATGTGAATGTATCTTACCTTACCTTAAGGCCTTACCTCAAAGACTTTTTGCATGACACTCTTCTCATTGGTGAAGACTGATTATTCAAGATGCCATACTAGCATTCTAGGTCAAGTTGGTGAGACCTAAAGAGATTCTAATCTTTGGATTTTTTGGTTAGAAAAGTCATGCCTTTTCAGACTTTCTCTTGGAGGGAGAAAGATTGGGAAGAAACCAGTGTGTAGAAGAGCCTGCTCTTTCATCATTACTATTCCCAGGGAATGTCCCCTTGAGTGAAATCTGAAACTCTCTTGTTTAAACTCCCAATGGAAGAGCATATGTATTCAATATGTTCTGGTACATATTCTGCCATACATATTTTTTCTGATTTCGGTTTTGCTACCAACTTGGATAAATGATTTTATTTGCTGTTTCCTATGTGTACTTTTGTGGAAAAGGCATCTGGTAGAAAGAGAGTTAAGTCTTGGATATGTAGCTGAAGGTACTCTTTCCCCATTAGGAGATAGCACTCAGGAATACAGCTTGAGCCTAAAATTTATTTCTCTGAGATTTATAAGATTTACTGGAGAAGATATAAATTCTAACCCAGTACATCTTCTTTCTGAGGAGAGCAGAGCTCCCAGCCTCTCCTTTTCATTTATTAAGTATCTACAATATGAAGAGCATGGTATTAAGAATATAGAAGGAAAGAGGTCACAGAACCTTTTATGACTGAGTTTACATTCTAAAGGAGCAGAAGTTTCATTTGTATAAATAATTATGACATTAGTGATCAAGTAATGTAGACAAACAGGAGATCAAAGGAAAAATCTGAGAAATGGGAGGGAGAGATCCCCACTGACGTGATTTAGGAGAAATAAATGAAGGGTTCTAGGAGAAAATGTCACTCTTTGGCTTTGAATGATTTTATCAGATCAGAATTGAAGATGGAATGGGAAGGAGTCTATTTTGGATATATGGCAAGGTAACAATTAGCATTAATAGAGTGACAAGATTTGCAAAGTATTTTATTAATATCATCTCATTTTATCTCTACAATAATCCTGGGAGACAGGTGCCCTTAATGTCTCAATTTTATTTATAGTGAAACCGAGACACAAAGAGGTTAAGTGACTTGCTTAACTAAAGTCACACAGGGAGGAAGTATCTCAGGTAGGATTTGAACTCAATTCTTCTGAGTCCATTGTACCATCTGAGTCCATCATAAAAAGGAACGGAGAAGAAGAAAACAGTAATGGAAAGGGGGGTGTAAAGTAGCTGAGTTTCTATTGGATGAATAATGAAAAAAGGAGTAGAGTAATACTGGGAAGGTAGATTAAGGTTAAAATAGTCAGGACCATCAATATCACTATTGGTACTTTATACCTTATTTAATAGATACTGTGGAGCTAGAGAAGGCTTTGAGTAGAGGAATGATTGATTGATTGATGTAAGGTGAGCAATGCAGGAAGATTACTCAGATAGGTATGTGACGAATGAGCTGGAGGCCATTTTACAACTGGAAAAGAAGAAACAGCAAAGTTGGAGGCAAGAGAATCAGTGAAGGGGCTGCTCCAAGCTGGAAGGTGTTGCAAAGTTGGAAGTTGACAAATGGTTAAAATGAAGGGGCCTAAAGTGAAGGGTACAATCTTGGTAAGTAAAAGAGGTGGAATAGATTGAAAGTGAGGGACAAGGAAGTTACAAAAGATGAGCCTAAGGGAAAGTATTCCTAGAAGTGTAGGAACAAAAAGGAGGAGGGCCATGTTTTTGGATAAGGGAGACTTTGCTATGTGGGAAAAATCAGTGGGAGTGTTAAACAGAAAGCTGAAAACAGAACTAAAAATGTAGGGAAAGATTGGAGACTAAATTTGCATTCGAGAGTCTTTGGCATAGAGATGATGACTGAAACTGAGGGAATGGAAGTTACTTCCAAGGTAGATAGTATATTATATATAAAGAGAAGAAAATTGAAGAAGAAGAAAAAGATGAAGAAAAAGGAAGAAGGAGAATGAAGTGGAGAAGGAGAAGATGATGAAGAAGAAGACAATAAGAAGAAGATGAAGATGAAGAAGAAGGAAGATGAAGGAGAAGGAAGAGGAGGAGGAGGAGAAGATGAAGAAGAAGAAGGAAGGATGAAGGAGAAGAAGAAGAAGCAGAAGATGAAGAAGGAAGAAGAAAGAAGGAAGAAGGAAGAAGGAAACAAACATTCATCAAGTTACCTACCCTGTACCAGGTTTGATCCTAAACACTTTACAAAGGATTAGGAGTCAACAAAAAAGAGGAGTGGTCAGAAAGGTAGAAGGAGAATCATGAAGTTTGTGTCACAGAACTTATGAAGAAGCCCAATTCATTATAATCTCCTTGAAGGCAGAGATTTTTGCCCTTTTAAAAAAAAAAGGCATATACATTAGCATATACATTATATATTAGTTATATATTAGGTGTTTAATAAATATTTATTGATTGATTCAAGACCTTATTAAGAAGGTTAGATTTGTCAATAACACTGATACTTTAGAGAAGTCGGGGTGAGGGAGAAAAGAATGGAATAAAGGTACTGGATCTTCCAATAATTAGATTAAATGTATGGTCTAAATTCCGAAGCAATTTAATTGCAGAGTAGTCATGAAAATCCAGGTGCCATGACAAGTGTTGACATCCCTTTCCCCAACATGTCATGTCACAATGGGCATAACATGTCAGACAACACCCACCCCATCACTTGTCTCATGACAAATCCATTTCCCAAAGGAGATCAAGCATCCTGTTTTTAAGGAAGGGAGAGCAACGACAATATGGTCATTCCAATTTGATCTGTCTTTCATTCTCTCAATTTGGTTCATAATAGGCAAAAAGGCACCTTCAAAAAATGCCTCTTTCATTTATAACTGAAGCCAACTGTGAACAGCACGAGTAGTTGGGGTCATTTGGATTATCCTAGGAAACATCTGTGCACGTTTTTCCAGGACTAGGCTGTGAGTCTTACATTTGGGCTAATTTGTTGCTATACCATCTGCTTAAGAACTATCATTCCAGGTGGCTGCCTTCTCAGCAGGCCCGCCTTCCCTTTTGTCAAACCTGAGTATTGGCACTATTTTTTAAAAAGTCAAGTGTGTGTGTGTGTGTGTGTGTGTGTGTGTTTGTATGTGTGTGTGTTATTTAAAGAAAGAACTGTGATTGTTCATAAAAATCAAGGCTCATAATTTTCATTAAGCTCATGTGGAGCCTGTCACAAAGGTGGGATGGGCAGAAGGTGGGGAAGGAAGGCAAGGATTGAGAGCAAATGAAATTGGCAGGCTCTGCTCTAATTGCTACCTCTAAGTGTGTTTATTCTGAAAGCCTTCAATTGTATTAGAAATCCGAATATTAACAGATCTCATGTCTCATTCAGCTGCTTTGTTTCATATATTGAGAAAACCATAATTCTGTAGAGGGGGGATGGTGGAAATAAGGTTGTAAATTGTTGGACAAAGGGGATTATTAACAGGGGGTTTTAACTTGGGGTCCAAAAACACCCAAGCATTCATCTAAATTTCAGAAGGTTCGTGAACTTGGATGGAAAAAAAGACATCTTTATTTTACTATTTTGATGATTTAAAAACATGATCTGAGAAAGAATCTATAGGCTTTAACAAACTGCTGAAGAGAACATGATACAAATTAAGGTTAAGACTCCCCACTGTATATTCTTCTGGGGTGGAGTGGTGGTGATACAGCGGAATTACAAATTGAATTCAACAAGTCTTTATTAAGCATCCAAAACCAAGCAGACTTGCATATAGCCTTTTGAGATTTACACAGCTCTTGATTTCATTTGATCCTTGTACGCCCCTGTGAGGCAGGCACTGTAATTATCCTTATTTTATAGATGACAGAACTGAGACAGAGAGGGTGAATTACTTGAATATCTGAGATAGGATTTGAATTCAAGTATTCTGGACTCCCAAGGCCAGCAGATATATCCACTATACTACCCGGCTGTCTTACTGTGTCTTATAAATCCTATGCATTTGTCACTCAGGGTGTGAAGCTACAAAGACAACAATGAAATAATGCCATCCTTCAGGAGCTTGAAGGCTACTGAAAGGATTTGATATTTCCATAATAGGTATAGTAAAAGGAAAAAAAGTTCAGTAGGCAAGAAGGAGTGCTTTCATGTACATAAAATGTCACCTGAGATTAATTTCATATTTTAGGATCCTCCATGGTAAAAGCTTGGGGTGGTTCCTCATGACCAGTAATATCCTCTTTTATTCAGTAGGTCAGTGGTATACAGTTGTCCTTTTTACATTACGGAGGTTTGAGGTATAGAACTGACAAGATCTGGAAAATCTACACAATTATTTTTTGTTTGTACCAGAGAAGGTTTGAATTATGTTATTAAAAGACAAAATTGTTGATATTATACAATCTCTATAGATATTTTATGCATTTCTGAGTTTCTAAACTTGTGTCATCTTCTGGCCTTCATGTGTGATTTGTGGCTTCATCAAACCTTCCCTCCCCCCCTCCCCTGCCAAATTCCTGCTTAATTCCTTATGCCTACCTGTGATGTGTCAAAATTTCAATGGTGAAAGTCTTGATGTGGAAGGGAGAACTGTAGTATTTGGATCATTCCTTTGTAATTGTAACACCAGGGAAACTGAGGTGAGTATAGAGTGTTTTAATTTTTAAAGTGGAGAGTTTAATAAGCTAGCTTACTGATGGGACTATGGTCCAAAGCATTGGGTCCAGAGTAATTGGGACACAGGGCTCATATGGGATTGTAACTAGCAAAGCAAGCAGGTGATAACAGAAGCAAAAACAAAGCAATTAGGCAGTTTCCTTATCATCAGGCAGCTGTTATACAAGAAAAATATGTTTCTCACAAACAATGATGGGAATGGGTTTGGAAGGTATACAATGGTGAGAATGGGCTTAGGATGTATATAATGGTGGGAATGAAAGCAATAATAGAATGCCTACAAAGATGGGAATAGGGTTAGTATGTATACAATGATGGGAATGGGTTTAAGGAGACTTTCTAGGGTCAATAATTACAGAGAACAATGACTGGTCTTATTTTAGAAAACACCTTGCAGGTGTCATGAACCAACCAGCAGAAAACAAGAATGGGAAGGGGCCTTCATGTACATGTCATTTTGATCTATAGCATGAAGAAATCCAGTTTGGGTTCTCATGAGAAACCAACAGGGGTCTTTTTAGTTTCAACACAATGTCAAAAACTTCAAGGACCTACATCTATACAACAGTAATTGTACTGTTATTAAGCTGTGAGAAAAGTGGAAGCTTCTTGAACACAGCTTTTGCACTTTTAGTACTTTTTTTCTTGTATTCTGGTATTTAATTTGGTACCAGATCCATAGGAGCCACTCAATTAAAAACTTCCTGTAATTGAATGATCATTTCAGGTAGCATTGTTATCTGAGTTGGGAAGATGGGTTAAAATTCTGCCCTTGACACATGCTAGTCCTGTAATCCTGGTCAAATCACTTGACCGCTCAATGCTCTAAGTAGTTGTCTATGGAAACTGAGGCAAACAGGATTAAATGTATCATCCGAGATAACACAGCTAGTGAGTGTCGGAGGCTGTATTGAATTCATGGAGATGTCTCATTGACTCTAAACTCTATGGCACCATCTAAATGCCACAAGACAAGCATTCACATGGTAGTTAGAAGAAGTCATACATGGTCATTCTCAAGATCTCTCTTAAGAACTTAGGAATTGATTTCATGACATGGGAGACCTTGACAAAAGACCACCTAGCATGGTGTACCCACATCAAACAAGGTGTGATGCTATATGAACAAAGAAGAATTGCAGTAGCTCAAAAGAAACAAGGAGGAGCACATTGAGAGAATCTCCCCCAAATGCTCACAAGGATTATTTGTGACTGACCTTAGATAGAGCCTTTTGAGCTCATTTTGTTTTGGACAATCACAGTTGACACACTATACCTTGACTCTAACATAATGATATTATTTTGATCCTCTTTGAGAATGAAGGACAACCGCCACTCAGATTTTCTATGATAATAAATTTCTGAGAAGGTACCACCCTTTGTATAGTACATTTTCAATACCAACAGAACTACAATTATGGTTTTTAAAACAATTCAATGATGTTTTAAAATGATTTTCTATATTATCAAACATAATGCATATATGTAGAAAAATAACACTACATGTATGCAGTTAGCCTTACCCTTCTTCCCTGCTTCCCTTGCCACCAAGGATTTGATGCCAGTAGGTTGGGAACCTGAGAACTAAAGGATAAAAGCACTCCATGATTTTGAAAGGGCTACTTGTCCTAATTTTCAGAATTAGAAATATCTTTAATCTTTCAGAGCTGATCATTGAATGAGACCTTTTAAAGAGAACCAATAGGAAGTTGGGATTTTAGTTACTAGGCCAGTTGGATTAAAGTTATGAAAAGGAGACAAGAGGGCTTTTTTTTTTTCCTTCCACCATAGATGCCTGGAAGAAACAAACTATTTTTGATGTTGCTCACACAGAGAAGGCTTAGAGCTAAGGTGGTTGCTTCATCCTCTGAAGGTCACTTTCTAATAACCTGGTGCTTGGGAAGCAATTCTGTTCTAATTGGGGATTTCATATGGCAATTATTCTGTCCTTAAATCTATGCTGCTGCTGTAAATTTAAAGTAAACCTCCTGAAGGCCTCCTACTTTTTAATTTTTATTATTATTTTTTAAAAAATGAATTGTTTTAGGGGAGTTTAACACTGGTCAAGGTGCAGAGGATATTATGATGTAAAGAAGAGTTAAGTTCCAAGAGGAGAAATGTGATCAACTCCTAGAAGAATGAGGAAATGTACTGAAAAAAAAAATAGAAATTATCCATGACTCTAGACTATTGGGTGTGCTGGATTTTATGAGTATATTTTAGTACAGTAGCTGAAAAATAATGGGCACTTAATAAATTCTACTTGACTGAATCTAGAAAAGAACAAAGAAATCCAGCATTTTGTCCCAAGACAGTGTGTGCATGTGTATGTTTCTGTGTATTTGACTTCAAAGGAGACACACACAAATAATTTCTAGAGTTAAATATTTATAGATGGGCACATAGGGAGGTGCACGCACACAAACAATATCAAGAAAGTGATTTAGAGGTAGGAGATCTAGAAAGCTGGGAATCCAACTAAAAGAAACATAACCCAACATAAAAAAGATAGTCATTGATTTTAAGTGGCATATAATCTATAACAGGACAATGAAATAGAAAATAAAGCTGAATGGTTAGAGCACCAGCCCTGAAGTCAGGAATACCTGAGTTCAAATCTGATCTCAGACACACTTCCTATCTGTGTGATCCTAAGCAAGCCACTTAACCCCAATTGCCTCAGAAAAAAAAAAAAAAAAGAAAGAAAAGAAAAGAAAAAAAACTGAAAAGTGAAGGTTGGGATTAAGAAGAAGGCACCCAATATGGACACATGGAGATAATCTGGTGTACAAGCTTTTAAGAACTGAAGAGATGGCTGACTTGGGAGCCCTCTTTAAATTTTTGTTCATCTTTTAGTTTTGAAGAGGACCAATGGCATTTTGGGTGATATTCTGATTCCAGAGTGAATTGAATTTGTCAGACAAGATTGTGCAAAATTATCTACTTCACTCTCTCTTCCTGAGTCATAGTTCAATGGCAAGACAAAAGTTAAGACAATTTGTGATAGCAGTGGGTGACCTTGGCATCTTCAGCCATCTTCATGGCCATTGGATCAAATTTGTTCTCTTATACCATGCCGCAGAAAGTCTTCACATGCATAGGGATAGACATCTCCCTAACTCACCAGTGGGTTTGAGGACTATCAGTTACTCTTAACTTTGTTTACACTGTCTGCCCAGATGGGTATGTTTTACCAGGGTATGGCTGCTGCTAATGTTACAGCTTCTTGGAGTTATTGGTGAGAGTTGAGTGCCAGCTGGACCCCAAAAGTGGATGAGCAGCCTGACCTTTTTACAGTTTTGGGAAGAGTTCTTTGTCCTGCCCTCTAATCAGAGTTGTGTTTCATCCCGAGGAGTGATTCCAAAGCTACCGCAATCTCGCAAAATTCTGGAGTTTTTCAGGGGTCATGGGAGAGCCCAGTTCAAGATGTGCAAACAGGTGAAAAATGAAGAGAGGTAAATAGACAGAAAGGCACACAAACACACAATCTTAGTCTTCTTAGGGAGAAGTGATGAGAGCCTGAACTAGGGTGGGGGCAGGAGAGGCAATAAAGGAGATGTTTGGAAATGGAATTGACAAGATTTGATAACTGATTAGATAGGGAATGGGATGAGGGAGAATGAAATGGGAATAAGACTTTGATGGGCTGAGTCTCTGAATAGATTTTGAAACAGATTGGGGATACTTATCCTAAAGTACTATAGTAAGTGCAATACTTAAGGTTACTTTAAAGTACTTAGTTTAAGTACAGCATTTCCATTAGATGTGAATTTCTTCACAAAAATTCTGCCTTAGAATCAAGACTCTGGCAGAGAGCCAACAGTAGAAGAGGATTTTAGTTATGTAAGTTCAGGTTAGTGACAGGGGGATGCTACTGATGACAAGTGAACAGTACTTTGGGACATACTGAAGATTCTCGTGGGTGTGTGAGATTAGGCAAGAAAGGGAAGTTGTCATTTTATTATTCCTGTTTCTGCAACATCTCTCCCATTAGTACCCTTCTCTCTACTCACACAGTTGCTACTGTGATTCTGTCATGCCCTCTTTCTGGGACTGTTCCCTTCTCATTTTTCTCTGTTTCTCAAATTTTTCCCCTTCCATCCTTCACTGCAAACAAGTTATTTTCTTAAAAGCACAAGTCTGATTATGTATATAGCTATACACACGTATATATGTGTATCTATGCATATACACATATATACATATATTTATATACATATACATATATACACATACACATATATACAAGAACTTAATAGTTCTTGCCATTTGGACTCACCTATCTTCTAGTCTTCTTACATATTACTATCTTCTGCAAATTCTATATATGATCATCTATCCCTACTGATCTGCCACTGTTTCTCATCCATGACTCTCCCTTTCATATATTTGGGCTTTGATGTGCTGATGTGATGCAGTGATGGACCACTAGCTAGCTGTAGTCCATGTCTAGAATGTTTTATCTTTTTTAACTCTGCTTCCTAGAAACCCTGTCTTCCTTTATGTCTCAGAGCAGATGTCTCCTCCTGTAAGAGTCTTTTGTTGGACCTCCTAGCTGTTAGTGGTTCCCATTTAACGTTACCTTACATTCTTTTCTATGGTGTACATTGTCTATATCTATTTACATAAATGTTGTCTCCTTCATTAGAATATAAATTTCTTGAGGGCAAGGACTGCTGTCTTTTTCTCTGTATTCCCAATACTTGGAACTGTGCATAGAACACAGTAAATTCTGAACAGATGTTTCTGGATTGATTGACATCTGAGTTAAATGAGCAATATAAAATTTTCATTCTAATAAAATGTAAGCTCTCTGAAAGTACCTAAGGTTTCCACTTCTGACTTTGTATTCCTAGACTCTACTATAAGGCCTGACACATTCATTGTTCAATTGTGCCAGATTATTCTTCATGATCCCACATGCTGTGTTCTTGGCAAATATACAGAGGTGTTTTGCCATTTTTTTCTTTGTTGGATTAAGGAAAACAGAAATTAAATTTCTTGCCCATGATTTCCCTGTGTCTGTTTCAGATTGGGTTTGAACTCAGATCTTCCTAATTCTGGGCTCAGCAACTTAACTGCCTCTGTATGACACCTAATAAATGCAAATAAATGCCTGCTGCTCCTGTTGATTTCCATAGAAAAGAAATGAAATTCTTGAAAACTTTCTTTTGAAATAATAATTTGAAATAATTTTTTCTAATTACACACATACACACACACACACACATATTTAACAATTTGAATTCCAAATTCTTTCCTTCCCTCTTTCTTCTCCCCCCTTCCCTAAGATAACAAGTGATCTCATATAGACTATACAAGTGCAATCATGTAAAATATATTTCCATATTAGTGATGTTGTGAAGGAAAACAGTTTCCTCCCCTCTCCCCCCAAAAAATCCATGAAAAAATAGAGAAAAATATTATGCTTCAATACTTATTCATACTTAATCAGTTATTTCTCTGGAGAAGGATAGTATTTTCCCTGATGTATCCTTTAGAACTGTCTTGAACAGAGTACCTGTCATTCACAACTGATTATTGTAAAATATTGCTGTTATTCTGTACACTGTTTTCCTGATTCTGTTGTTTTCACTTTGCCTCAGTTCATGTAAGTCTTTCCAGGTTTTTTCTGAAAGCATCCTGCTCTTCATTTCTTAGAACATGGTAATAGTCCATCACAATCACATGCCATGACTTGTTTAGTCATTGTCAAAGTGATGGGTATTCCATCACAAAAGATATAAATATTTTGTATAATTAGGTCCTTTTCTCTTTTTTCATCTCTTTGGTATAGGAAAACTTGTGGAATGGATGCTTGCTGAACATTCATAGGTTCCAGCATAGTTTTATCAAGAAAAAAAAGGTAATGCTAGACTAACTGCATTTTCTTTCACAATAGGGCTATTCAGCTGGTCAAGAAGAATGCCATAGATGTTATTTATTTAGATTTTAGCAATATAGTTGATAAAATAACTCATTATTTTTGTAGAGAATTGGGAGAGGTGTGGACTGGCTGAAAATACAATTAGCTAAAGTCAGAGCTAGTTAAATGACTATGGCTCAATGTCATAGGAGCCTAATATCATAGTTGTAGAACTAAATGGGAACTGAAACTATCTTTTTCATGATATAGAGGAGGAAACTGAGGCTGAGAAATGTTCAGTGACTTTCTTAGGGTCACATTAAGTAGTGTTAGGTAGTGGGAGTTTAGTCAAGAACCTCTGAATAGAGTCAGTGGTCATTCTATCTCTGTGGCAATGTCAGTGGGGCAGAAAGTTACCAGGTGCATTTCCTAAGAATTTCTGTTTAGCATTGTAATAGAATTTAAAAAATCAATGAACAGGATAATGACATCAGTAACATATTTATCAAAGTTGTTAATCACAAAAGCTGGGTTGATGATAGGGTCAGGTTCCCAAAAGTGATTGACAAACTAGGGAGTTGGACTGAACCAAATAAAATGAAATCTAATATAAATAAATATAGATCATATACTTAGGTACAAAAAAATTCAGCTTCAAAAGTGTAAGAGGAGAGAGGCATGATTAGTGACAGCTGTTTTCCAAAAGATATGATGAGATTTAATGAACTACAAGCTTAATATGAGTCAGTAGGATGATATGGAGATGGAATGCTTTGAGGGGTATGGTTCCAAAAAATAAAAAAGTTGCTATTTTCATGAGTGGTTAGGTGGTGCAGTGAATAGATTACTGACTTGGAATCAGGAAGACTCCTCATCTTGAGTTCAAATTTGACTTCAGATACCTATTAGGACAAATAAGCTGGAGAAGAAATGGCAGATCATTCAGTATCTTTGCCCAGAAAATTCCTCCAAAACTGTCACAAAGCATTTGAAATGACTCATCAATAGTTTCACTGTACTGTGATCTATCTGTACCCCAAACTTTCCAGTCACCCAGAGTTACAACCTTAGTGTCATCCCTAATTTCTCACTCTTACTTACCAAGCTGCTAAATCCTGTCATTTCTACCTTCATGGCACCAATCTAGTTCAGGACCTTATATATTTTCCCTTGAACTAGTGTAATGGCCTTCTTGCAGGCCTCTTTATGTAAAGTCCCTCCTCTCTCCAATCCATTTTCCACTCAGCTACCAAAGTGATTTTTCTAAATGGGAGGTCTAATCATGTCAGACACATTCTCAATGAGCTACACTGGCTCCCTAATACCACCAGGATCAAATATAAATACCCTAGCATTCAAAGCTCTTGGTAAACTTTCATTTTTAACCTGTCCAGTATGCCTTCTTTCCTTTCCCTCACCTTTCTGTGATCTGGCTATATTAACCTATTGTCAGTTTTTTAATTAGGGCTACTCTTCTTGATATTAACAGTCTTCCATATTTGGTATATTTTGCTCCCTCACTTTGATGTCTTAGTTAGCTGACTCAGATCCTGCCTTTTTGCTATTGGAGGCCTTTCCTGGAATCCTCTGCTGCTAATGCATTTTCTTCTTGGAACACCTTCCATCTACTCACTCGATATATCTTATATCTATCTAATTATTTACATGGAACCTCCCCAGTTAGCATATGAGTTCCTTAAGATCAGGGACTATTTTTTTTTTTTTTTTTTTGTCTATCATCATCTACCCAGAGCTTAGCACAATAAGGATTTGTGGGTTGACTTAACTGCTGCGCCATCCCCATACCATGCCACTTATTCTTTAGCCATCATTGTCATATATTTCCCATCAGATCTTAGACTTGGATCCTAGTTCAGTGAGTACTGATTGACAAACCAGGCCCTCATATCACTTTCTGGCCACCTTTCCAGTGTGCCTCTATGAACCATATCATATCCATATCCAGCTCCTGGGTAACTGGGAATATGGAATTGATCTCAACAGCAATAAGGATTATATACTTGTATACCCAGTATTTCACAGTGTCAGGAAACATAATAGGTGTTTAATAAATGATTTATCTCTTTATTAACACCAAGAATCTAGAAATAGCAATGATGGTTTTGATAATCAATTCGCTTGCAAAAGAAATCTCCCTTTGAGATCTGCAGCTATGATTTTTCAATAACATGTATTTGAATCATTTTACTTTTTTCTTCCATTTCCAGTATTTATAGTGTTTAGTACTGTCACTTTACAAATGCTCTTTCTTCTATTCAGCTACTCTGAGTGAGTCTAGTTCTCCTTTTTTGTAGGTCCATAAGTGAAGACAAAACAAGTACTTGTGTTGGGTATTACTTTTCAGGTATGGATTGGGTTAACTGGCCTCTGAGATCCTTTCCAAATCATATTCCATGATTCATTATTTTTCCTATTTGGACCTTCTTTCCATACACTTCTGTGTTATTTGTAGAAAGGACCCAGAATTTCAATTATACCACTGCTTACAGCCACTGTCCCAAAGCAATACTGAGCAAAGTTTAGAGACTGTATAAATAAATGTCTGCTGTCCTGGTGGATTGTGTTTTATAAGAGATTATTTGATGAAAATTAACATAAAAGGAACTTTGCATTAACTTAGCATAAGTGCTCTGTTGGAGATGTTCTTTTGTATGTAAATTTGACATATTATCTTAATGGGCTTTGGGGAAGTCACTTGTGTAAATAAACAGGTGTATAGATTGTATTAACATTGTCTAAGATAACCTTTCTTTTGTATTTTCTTCCAGGAGACACTGGCTAATGCTGTTAGCTAAGGATGATGGCTAATGTGGTGAGCTAAGTATGGGGCTTAAATAAGGATACTGTTGAAGCTGACTGCAAGTATCTTAGCCATCATTAATTCTGAAGGGTGTATCCAGACAATTGAAACAAAAGTTGCTAGGTGGTACAATGGAGAGCATGTAGAGTCTAGTATCGGGAAGATTGGAGTTTAAATCCAACCTTGGATATTTACTAGTTGTGTGATTCTGGGAAAATCCCTTAATCTCTGTTTCAATTGCAAAATGATGCTAATAATAGCATTTCCCTTGTTGTGAGGATCAAATAAGGTAATAATTATAAAGCATTCAGCATAATACTTGGTAAGTAGTAGCTTAAATGTTAGCTAAATATTATTAGACTTAATTAGTTTTTATTGATAGTATCGGCAATCATACTGTAATGTCAAAGAAACTGAGGCAAGATAGAGATTAGAGAGTTTTAATATTTTATTTATTGGAGAGCTTGGATTAATTGGCTGAATTTTACTCATGTCTCAAAGTGTCCAGCATCGATTGTGAGATTCTGGGGATTCTTATAGGACTTTAGTGATAAGGGAATCAAAGGCAGAAGGGGAGAGTACTGGTGAGTGGGAACTTTCAGGAATGGACAGTAAATTTGGTTCCGATAGGTTGGGGGCAAAGAAGGACCATAAATCCTGATAAATTGGGAGAATCTAGGAGCCAGGATGTCTGAAATATGCCTACCTATCTCTAAATAAACCATCTACATTTTATGGCTTTATGGAATGCTAATGGTCAGGGCTCCCAGCCCTAATTTATATCAATTCTAATGGTCAGGAAGAGGGATTGCAACCAGGGGGGCTGAGGCAGAACAATTCGGGGAACTGAAGTATAACAATTCAGGGAAACTGAGACATAACAATATTATTATCAACTTGAATGATGTATCATTGTAGACTAATACTAAAATCTGAATATCTAACAATATTTTAATGTTTTTAATTCTTTACAACAATTCTTTTGGGTAGAAAAGACAAAAAAAAATTACCCCAAACCAAGCAGCTTTCTGAAGGCCAATTTTCAAGTAAGTGGCAGAGCCAAAATGTGAACTCAGGATCCCTAATACTAGATTCAGTGACCACACAGCTAAGGCCCATTATCTTTTTTCTCCTCCCTCAAATCAAGAGGCAAAAATTTTATTAATTCACTAACAGCAGGTTAAATCCACAAATCCACAGGACTTTCCCAGCTAGTAAATATCCAAGATTGGATTTAAACTCCAATCTTCCTGATTCCAGACCCTATATGCTCTCCATTGCATCACCTAGCAATTTTTGTTTCTTTTATCTCGAGATACCCTTTTGAACTAAGACCCCTAATATACATCTGTCACCTTCAACCATATCCTTACTTACTTAATCCTCATCCTTAACATTAGCCATCATCATTAGCTAATAATATTAGCCAGTACCTTCTTGAAGAAAATACCCCAGAAAGGTTATCTTAGACATTGTTAATACAATCTATTCGATTGTTTATTTACACAAGTGACTTCCCCAAAACCCATTAAGATATTATCTCAAATTTACATACAAAAGAATACCTCCAACTAAGCATTTATTGCAAAGGTCCTTTTATGTTAATTTTCATCTTTTAGCATAGAAAGGGGCTTTAGCAAATAATGAGGAGGAAGACAAGTTTCCTAGCAATAAGGGGAAAAGGGTGGGAAATGCCATTAAGGTGTGGTAAGTGAGGGATTGTGCCATTGACTGGCCTGCTAACTCTAAAAAGGAGTTAGGGTTCTAATAGATACTAGCTATTGTAACCCTTAGCAAGTAGGCTAACTACTTTTTGGAGGATGGGAATTATGCCATTGACTGGTGATCTAACCCTAAAAGGGATTTAGCACCCTAAGAAGAGTTAATGAGCTAGTGAAGAACAGGTAGGTTCTTTTAGCTTTCAAGGCAATTGATAAAGGCCAAAGGAATCACTAATAGAATAGTCACAGCAGAATCAGAATAATACTCTTTTGTTGTTGGAAGTGGACACATAGGCCATCTAGCCCAAACCATACCTAAAAAAAGAATCTATTTTCTGACACTTGGTCATCCCAGCTTTACCCAAAGACAAGTTGCTCAGTCCTCTTCTGAAGTTTCTTTTACTTTCATTCATTGTTTCACATTCTTGAACAACAAAAAGTAAGTCTAATTATTTTCCATAGATGCCTTTCAAATACTTGACAACTTTCATGGTCGCCTCTTCCCTCACCCAATAAACACTTCTCTCCCAAGGAATCTCTTCTCCAGCATTAACATCTCCAATTCCTTCAGCTCATTGAGGATTATGAATTTAAGGTCCTTTGACATCCTACTTGTCCTGATCTTATACTATCCTACTTATCAATGTCCTTCCTAAAAGTGCTGCTCAGAAATTATTTTGGTACCAGTAAGTGCTTAATAAATGCTTTTTGGTTGATAGATGATACTTTAGACAATTGCATATCCTTGTAATATGCTTCATATGAAGCATATAGAATGGAGATGGCATTTTAGGAAATAAAATTTTAGTAGAAAACCAATCATCTTTACTGAACTTTTGGTGAGTAATGTAGAAATTGTAATGAATATGTCATTGTCCTCTGTGATTAAGTGAATGAGTTAGAGCTTGTGCTTTAGATGTGCCATGATGCCAGCTAATGGACTGGAGTAGCTAATTTCCTAAGTGTCAGTAAAAGCCTTATCGATGGGTTGGACAAGATGGCCTAGAAAGGATCTGCCAGTGCTAAAAGAGTATGTTTTTGTGATTTGTGGTAACTCAAAGGAGTTAATGCACTTCTGGAAAGGAAGATTGTGGGTAACCGATCCCATTCTGTTCCACATTTCTAACATATATCTGTTTTTAAACATTCTATTTTTTAAAACTGTTTTGAAAAAAATAAAAAGATACTAGACCTTTCAAGAAACAAAGAAAGGGACCAAATCATATGATATAGGAACTATATTCTTTGTGAGGAACAGGATCATAATTAATGAGATGAATGAAAACCCCAAGAGAAGTTCCCAGGTAATTTACAATCAATTTATTAATTAGGTTTGTTGGCTATCAATAAATAGATGGTCAGTGGTTTCTCTCGGGTAATCAAAGACACCGAGGGAGACCTGAAATGCTTTAAATCCCTTTGGAAAGGGAATTTCTGTGACAAGTGAAACTCAGACATTTAATGAAGAGGCAAGCTAAAAGTCTTCTCTTCCCCCTGTGGAGAAAATAGCTTGATCATGAGATTCAACAACCTTAAAATATCTGGACAAGGGGAGGCCATCTCCATTTGGACCTCTCTAGCTAGTTTGCTGCTTTATGAGTTGAGTTGCCCCTAACTCTAAAGGAGGAGATCAAGGATAGGGAGGTTCTTCCTTTAGGCAAAGGCTCACCCAGATTGATTTCAGTTGATAGATTTAAACAGAAACTAGGTCTCCCAGCTGAATGGGATCTTGCCCAACTAAACATGTATCTTGAGGGCTATAACAACTTTACTCAGTCATGCCCTTCTGAGCCTGACTGATCTTTTTTTAGAAGTTGGACCTTGAGAGAAGGGAAAACGATGGATTAAATATGAATAATCAATCATTAACATGAATTTAATATTAATTTCTTTTTAATTTAGCATAGGCTTGAATAAGTGTTGATTCAGGGCAGTGACATACAGGGGGCTGTGCTTGCTCTTTATGGAGAAAAAAAGCATTTCTTGAGACTGTTTTTGGTGCTCTGTACTCAATTGAATGTTCCCTTATTGGACAGTATTGTCATCTAAGATGCTGAAAAATTGTACCGATCATGACTAAAGAGAGTGAAGACATTCAGCTGTGCCCTTTCTAGGGTCACATATCCTCTGCATCCATGGTATTGAACTCAAATGGAAATGAATCCTTGTGGGCTCACACTTAGTTAGAAAACCATGAATTAGCATAAAAACATATTATATTTTTGTTTATCTGATTCAAGTCATACTGGAAATTTTGTGGGATACTGAGAGTAATGAGTTTGACACTTCTGCCCTAGGGCATGTCCATTTCTTTCCTTGAATCCATAGGTACTTTTTCCACTCCACCCCTATGCCTTCTCATAATAACTGTAAGCAAATCAAGGCTACCATTACCTACTGAAATAGTAAAGCCACCATGTTTGTGACCCCAAATTCCATCTTTGGTCCTTACTCTTCCATATGTATTGTCTCTCCCGTGGTAATTTAATGCGATATAATGTGACATAACATAATGTATTATAATTGAGAAGGTATTTGTATCCTCTGGGTTTAATACAGTTCTTGGCACCTAGCATACGCTTAGCAAATGCTTCATTTTATTACTTCCAGTTATACTTCTAGCAGGAAACAACTCAAGGGTTCCTCCTTTGAGGTCAGTCTTCCTTACCTCTAAATTCAACCTCCAGTATTTTGTAAGATGAAATACTAGCTTCTCTTAGTGGTGGGAACTATAACTTCTCTCTTCTCCAGTAAAGCTGAACCCAAAGTTGGATGTGTTTCTTTTTAATTTTCTGGACACTCTCTACTTTTCCTCACTCTCCCTTCCTTACCAACCAGCCATATGTTTATTGACTGACTCAACTGTTTTGTCCCAAGTGCAAAAATTCCTAATTATAACTTGGATAAAGGAGAGTTTTGAAGGGCTAGGTTAGATGACACAATAATGAGAGAAGTTTAAAACTTGCATCTCTTTGATGAGTAAATTAACTATCCCTATAAACATTTGCCAAGCTGGTGCTCCTTTATTGTAGGTCATGGATTAGGGTGGTGATGACTGAGAGAAGTACAGACTTACAGAGTATTCTGGGAAAGTGAATGAAGTAATCACAAGAGAAGTAAAAGTAAGTTTGAGGTTCTGCATAAGCCTATAGAGACTCAGTGACAAGTTTGATTCTATCAGCTACTGATTAAGTTTGTGGTAAAAATGTTTATTTGGTACTTTTTGCCTTAGCTGTACCCACATGTGAATTATACATGAGATGAAGCTTAATTTTGGGTTAGAGTTAGGTAGGCCCTTAAATCTATACAATCCATTTTTGCAAAGGTTAATGTTGAAGAATTATCCATGCACATGTTTTGAAAAAAAAAAAAAAACTTTAATAAAAAAAAAAAGAAGAAATCTATACAATCCAAACCTTGGATTTTAGGTGAGAATACTGAGATCTGGAGATATAAATAAACTTGCCCAAGCTTACAAATTTAAGAAATGGCAAAGCCAAGATTCAAATCCTGATTCCCTGATGCCAAAACACTCGTTGTTTGCACTGGGCCACTCATGCAAAACTTTCTAAACAAAGTAACAGCACCAGATGTAAAACTAAAACAATAACTCCAAATAGACTAGATAATGCTATTTGTGCCAGAAGTCAGCCTTACCCTGGGGCTGCATTTCTCTACACAGGTACCACTATTTACCTTTTGGCAGCTGTGGGAAACCAGGCACTTTGTACCTAAGGGGAAATTAATTTCAGGTGGGCTGCCTCCATATCATCTCTTTTTAATGTAATGGAAACTTTTATTTTACTCTTTTTTTTCCCCACTTGCAGGATCAGATCTAGTGTGAAATTAGCATATGGTTATGATGGCTTTGCCCTTCAGATAGATCAGGACAATGACCTGGTCTCAACTCAGCTCAGCTTAATTTGGACTCAACACAACAGTGCAATCAAACTCAATTCAGTCATCTGCTCTTTATAAAACCTTAGTCTAGTCAGGGAGGCTACAAAAATTGGGCATAACATAGGCCTTGTCTTCATAGAGCTTACTCTCAGATGAGAGGGAAAGCCATGGGCCCAAAGCACTGATCTGCTACATCCCGAGTTAATCCATTTCAATGGAGCAGACCCAATCACATTTTAACTTCAATAAAAGTTATTTCACAGAGTCTAGAAGTAAGATTTGGGCGGGACCCAGGCAGCCATCTTGTCCCATCCATCCATGAAATAAATCTTCATTGTAACATACCTGTCAAGGGAGTCATCCAGATACTTACATCAAACTTGAACTTGTCTTTCTCCAACTTCATTTTGCTACCAATTCAGCTGCTAAGCAGAAAGGTGAATTCCTCTTCCAAATGATAGTCTTTCATGTATTTGAACTCACCTATCAGATTTCTCCTAAATTTTCTTTTCTCCAAGTTCTTCTAATAATAACTCACATTTACATGGTGCCCTGAGGTTTTCAAAGTGCTTTTACAAATCTTACAAAATTTAGCTGAGTAGTTGCTCACTATAACCCTTTGAG
This sequence comes from Sarcophilus harrisii, assembly GCF_902635505.1. Lineage (NCBI taxonomy): Eukaryota > Metazoa > Chordata > Mammalia > Dasyuromorphia > Dasyuridae > Sarcophilus > Sarcophilus harrisii. The sequence goes on along the minus strand of NC_045427.1, from coordinate 638,671,537 downwards.
TCAAGTGCCATTATTTCTATTTTACAGATAATAATAATTTCATAAAGAACTAACATGAATATAGTGATTTGTGGAAGACTTGCACTTGTTATGTATTATTTCATCACAATAACCTATAAGGCAGGCATTATTGCTATGGAATTGAGCTCAGAGAGGTTATAGGATGAGCCTATACTACCAAGTAGTGGAGGCAGGATTTGAACTCTGGTCCTTGTGATCTTATTCTTCCCGTTCTTAAATGCTCTAGCCTTGGCTCTCCATACTAATTAGCCTTATGACAAGATCTAGAATCCCTTTGCCATTGTTGCTGCTATCCATTTGGCTGCCTTGTCTTGTTGAATGTCCTTCCTGAATGATGTCTCCTCACATCCAAAAAAAAAAAAAAAAAAAAAGATGCTCCAGACTCCATGGTCTGACTAAGGAAGAATATAGCAGAGCACTCTCTTCCATAGTCCTGGGCACCCAGCCTCTCCTAACATGACCTGAGATTGCTTTAATGTTCATGACTGCCATATCAACCTAGTGACACAGAAGCAGCCGGTTTCAGATTCTGTGCTGAAAAAGAAAATTTCTGTTCGGAACCATTTCCAGATTTGGCAAATAGCAAAGAAAATGTCCTATTCAAAGCAAATACTGCCTCAACTTTATCAGCTGATGACTATAGAGGGGGGAATTTCTATATAGTTAATTTCTAAGCATAGCTCACCAAGGATATTTTTTGGTATTTTCAGAGGTCACTCATTGACAGACCTATTACATAGCAAGTAATTTCATTCAGTTTGGAAATTGTCCTTTGTAATTACATTATCCTTCACAATCCCTCTGACTTGAATGTAAATAAGCAAGGAATTCCAGAGTTTTAATCCCTCTCATATTTCAGCTGAATCTGGATATAAAAATTAGAGCAAGGTGTTTTCTGGAGATACATAAAAACCCAGTCTGCTGCTACCCAGTGAAAGCTTCATCAAATCACACATTCCTAACTTTTGAACTAAAGGATATGTCTTCTTCCTTTTTGAAATTATTTATTTATTTAATTTATTGTTTATTTTTTAATTTTAATTTTAATTTTTTTAAGGATATGTCTTCTTGAAAACAAAACCAAAAAACCCTCACAGTCAGTTTATGTTATCACTTAAATGGCATGGATTTTGGTGAGATTCTGTTTAAGTGTGACTAGGGAAAATGCACCCCGCCTTATGCACACTTTCTGGTCTAGAGAAGAGAGAGAGGGAGAGGGAGAGGAAGAAGGAGAAGGAGCAGAGGGGAAAGGAGGGAAGGGAGAGATTGAGAGAGAAAGAGGGAGAGATTGAGAGATTGAGATTAATTTCCTTTCAGTGAATCCTGGAAATCTTGTAGACATCTCAGATTTATTGATTTGAGATTATTTCAAGTTAGGACCCTTTCCATCTATTTAGCTGTAATCTTCACTTCACATCTTGGAATTCACCAGTAAACCAGAAACTATCCTGCCATCTTGTCATGTGTCTTATCCTGCTCCTCCTCACTTCTCCCCATCCTTATCTTAAACACATACTTTCTACCTCTTGCTCTGGAATAAGTCATTATTGTTTAATCAATGTTAGTTATTTTTATAAAAGTCATGATGGTTGACTGCCTTAGGGATGTACTTATAATTACCTTAATTCCAATCCAAACTCCTTTTCATGGCTACCACTCCTTACTCCCTAGCACATGTGTACTGTTTCCCCTTTATTATAAAATAAATTCCTTATATTTGTGATGATTTCTTTTTTTTTTAAATGAAATTATTTGTTCAATTGAGGGAGGATAGAATAGAGAGAAATATTAAAAAATAAATACTAAATACTAAACATAGTGAATACCAAATAAATACTAAATTTTAATATTTATACTAAATATTAAATACTAAAAATACTAAACACTAAAAAAAGAAAGTTAGAAAAATGTACAAAGCCCTATGAAAAATATGTAAAAATTTATAACAATTAGAAAAAAAATAATAAAATGAAACTTGGGAAAACTAATAAAATCAAGAATAAATAGCACTGACATAGTATTTGCTTATTCCAGGCACTGTGTTAAACACTTTACAAACATCTTGTTTTATCCTCACTACAACCTTGGAAGGTTATTATCCCCTGAGGGACATATATAAAATGACTTGTCCAGGGTCACAGAAGCTCAAATGTGTCTGAATTCACATCTTCTTGACTCTTGAGTCTAAAATTCTGTTTGATGAGCCATTTAGCTGCTTCCCTTCACTTAGTTTTGCTTCCCCCTCCTCATTTCTAATGTGTGGTTTTTGGACTCCATGTTATGTATAATGTTCTCTTCTCTCAAATGCAGCCAGGAGTTAATGTCAGTCCTTTATTGTCTCTTCCAAAATAGCCCGGTTAGCTTTCTTAGAGGCCTATCTCTCTCCTTGGTTCCAAGAGCTCTTGCCGCTTGTCTTTTGCCTCTTCCAGCTTCAGCCTCCAGCTCTCTCTGAATCCAGCACAAAGGTGGAATATGGAATGAATCTGACTCCACCTCTGAGAGTGGGCTTGTGGGTTAGTGGGCTTATCCTTCCTGACTTATGAATCTCCTGGACTCCTCTCTGAATTGTGAATCTTGTAGAACTCCAATGAGTACTAAATGTATTAGTGAGTTAGAGAACTGTTATGTACCATGCTAAATTAGATAACTGGCTTAGTTAGCACCTTGTAAGAATTCTAACAGTTATGATCCTTATCCTATCTCTCTCCCTATTTCTACCAGTGGAATCTAAGTTTCTTGAAACTGTTTAGCTCCCTTTGAATTCCTAGGACTTAGTACAGCTGATGTTTAATAAATACATGCTGGATTCTAATCCAATCTATTGGACTTGATCTCTAGAGTTCCTTTCAGCTGTAAATTACATAATTTTAATGATTGCCTGATTTTTCCACCTTTTGGTTTAGAATTAACGATTTCATCAGGGTAAGGTGCTCCGAGGAAGAACAACCCCAAAAAACCTCCCTCTACTACTAATGTACTTTTTTCTCTGCCTGCTCATCTAGCGTCTTTGATCATTCGCTGGAACACAGAGAAGTTAAATGTTTTGTTTTGGATCATACAATGTGAAACAGAGGCAGGTTGTGAAGCTAGATTGTCCTGCCTTGGAGTTGACTTTCTATCCACCATTCCACGCTGCCTCCTTATGATTTGATCATTTTTTACTAATCACTGAATAGGTAGCCTATCTACTTATTGGCCAATTTATCAGATCTGACTTGGCAAAAATCTTCATGAATTTCATGAATATTTCAAGGGTTTGCTGAGCAAAAGCTCTCAACAGCAACTATCTAATATCTGACAAAAACGCCAGGATTCTTGTGGCAGCTTATCCGGGGGTTACTGTCCAATGTCTGACATTTGGGGAGACCTCAGGAGTTTTCTCATTTTCCAGACCAGTGGAGCTAAGGTGATATATTGGAAGTGGGAGAGAGAAGGTAATATATATGGTAGACAGTTAAAAAGTAAAAAAAAAATTCTCTTTGAACAAACTTATTGAGTGAGGTCAAAATGCTAAAAAAGTGAGGTGCCTAGCCCCCAGGTTTAAGGTCATGAATCAGTTGTGAGGGTTAAGAACTGGTGGACTCTACCTATATGTCAACTGTTATCTCCACAGTAACAACTGTACCAGTGATGAGATCCTCTGTATTTTAAGGCAGGAATTGTGTCCAGTCTTTATCCCAATATTCTGTTACCAAGGCTATACTTCATAGGGCTTTTAATGGATTCAAATCAATTCAATGGACAAGTGTTGGTAATAAATATTCATTTTTATAGCTTATTCTGAACTTGGAGAAAATGGAATTGGAATTTCACCTCTGACATTGGCTTCTGTAAGCCTCCTGTAAACCTCAGTTTCTTCATCTATAAAAAGGAAATCATGATCTTGGCAGTACTTATCTGACAGTATTTTTCTGATAGGAGCAAGTGACAATGTCTACAAAGTATAATTCCTTTTTTCTCACTGAAAGTCAGGGAAGTTGTCAGAAGAACCAATGTCTCTGTTCTGTCCATCTTTTCAGATATGTTTCTCTTTCCATTCCTGCCACATTCTCTTCCTCAGCACAGCATTACAGAAGCTTAGAGTTGGGAGAGGCATATTCACATTCCATGAATCTAAACTAATGCAGATTTCAAAGAAAACTTCAGGATCTCTGACAAATATTTATCATTTGAGACTTTGGAGAAAAGAACAGTTTCGGAAACTGAATGGATGTCCATCAGTTGGAGAATGGCTGAATAAATTGTGGTATATGAATATTATGGAATATTACTGTTCTGTAAGAAATGACCAACAGGATGATTTCAGAAAGGCCTGGAGAGACTTACACGAACTGATGCTGAGTGAAATGAGCAGGACCAGGAGATCATTATATACTTCAACAACAATACTATATGATGACCAGTTCTGATGGACCAGGCCATCCTCAGCAACGAGATCAACCAAATCATTTCCAATGGAGCAGTAATGAACTGAACCAGCTATGCCCAGAAAAAGAACTCTGGGAGATGACTAAAAACCATTACATTGAATTCCCAATCCCTATATTTATGCCCACCTGCATTTTTGATTTCCTTCACAAGTTAATTGTACAATATTTCAGAGTCTGATTCTTTTTGTACAGCAAAATAACGTTTTGGTCATGTATACTTATTGTGTATCTAATTTATATTTTAATATATTTAACATCTACTGGTCATCCTGCCATCTAGGGGAGGGGGTGGAGGGGTAAGAGGTGAAAAATTGGAACAAGAGGTTTGGCAATTGTTAATGCTGTAAAGTACCCATGCATATATCCTGTAAATAAAAAGCTATTAAATAAAAAAAAAAAAAGAACAGAGGACAAACAATAACAAAAAAAAAAGAGAGAAAAGAACAATTTCAGTTGAATGATGAAGTCAGAAGCTGGAATAGCAGAGAGTTTAGAACTGAGAGGAGAGAGTGAAGGTACTCACTTGTGGTGGTTTGCTCCATTTTGGAACAGTTGTGTTGGGAAGATTTTCCTTCTAATAAACCTCAATCTGCCTCTCAACTTCAACCCATTGGTCCTAGGTTTGCCTTCTGGGGCCAAGTTGAAGAAAGACTTCATTTGTTTGTTCATGAAACATTCCTTCCTTTCCTTTCCTTCCTTCCTTCCTTCCTTTCTTTCTTTCTTTCTTTTTCTTTCTTCCTTTCTTCCTTTCTTTCTTTCTTCCTTTCTTCCTTTCTTTCTTTCTTTCTTCCTTCCTTCCTTCCTTCCTTCCTTCCTTCCTTCCTTCCTTCCTTCCTTCCTTCCTTCCTTTCTTTCTTTCTTTCTTTCTTTCTTTCTTTCTTTCTTCCTTCCTTCCTTCCTTCCTTCCTTCCTTCCTTCCTTCCTTCCTTCCTTCCTTCCTTCCTTCCTTTCTTCCTTTCTTCCTTTCTTCCTTCCTTTCTTTCTTTCCTGAGGCAATTGGGCTTAAGTGGCTTGCCCAGGGTCACACAGCTAGGAAGTGTTAAGTGTCTGAGAACACATTTGAAGTCAGGTCCTCTTGACTTCATGGCTGGTCCTCTGCCAGGGTTTCACCACCTAGCTGCCCTTCATGAAATGTTTCCTAAGTGTTTATTGTATGAGTAATACTGTGCTATCTTCAGTGAATGTGAAGGAGAGGATCCATTCTCCCCACTGCCATTTAATAATATGACTTAGATTTATGATCTGTCTCCTGAGATTATTTTTTATTTATTTTGTTTTTATTTATTTTGTATTATTTGTTTGTATTGTATTATATTGTATTTGTTTTATTTATTTTGTATAAGGTGATACCTTATATTTCTCTTCTCCTTCTAGATTAAACTCTGAGAAATTTGTCTCTGTGAGTACCTTCACATTCTCCTCTCAGTTCTAAACTCTCTGCTGTTCAACTTCTGACTTCATCATTCAATTGGAACTGTTCTCTTTTCCAAAGTCTCAAATGAACTCTACCTTGCCAAATTTTATGGCCTTTCTCAATCCTCCTACCCTTCTTGATGTCGCTGAAGTTTTCAACACTATATATTTATCTGCTTTTTAGCTGTTTGGAACAATCTTTTCTCCTAACCACCATCTGCCTGCCCCTTCTTAGGCTTCTTTTTTGCATCTTTATCCATGTCATGACCACTAACCATGGATATTTTCTAAGCCTATTCTCCTTCTATGGTATTTCATTTGGTAACCTTATGGCTCCCAGAGGTTCAGTGATCTTCTCTAAGTAGATTATAAATACAGAGGCACACGTGCACACACACATGCACACACACACACACACACACACACACAAGAACATATACAGTCCTATCTCCTCTTCTGAATTCTAGGATTGCTTCATTAATTGTCATTTGGACATCTCAAACTGGATTTCCTGTAGACATCTCAAACTCAACACCACCCCCAGCCCCCAAACCTTTCAATCTTCTAAAATTTCCTTTTACTTTTCAGAGCCCCACTGTCCAACCTTGCAAGCTTGGTGCTATTAACTCCACTCTTGCATTCAGTCCACATCTACTTCCAAGTCATTTTTTCTACTTTTACAACACTCCTCACATGTCTCCACTCACATCTTCATCATCCTGATACCACATTTCATCACTTTGTGCCTGTACAATAGTAATAAACTTGCACTTCTCTCTGCTTTAAATCTTTCTCCTGCATTCAGCTGTCAAAGTGATTTTCCTTAAGTACAGGTTTGGCTGTTTCATTTCCATTAACTCCCTATTATGTTCAGGTTCAAATAAAAAAATCTTGGTTGTCATTTAAAATTTTCCATAACTTGAGCCCTTCCTACTTTTCCATTTTTCTTGCACTTTATTTCATCTTGCAATCCCATGATTCAACAATATTGGCCTTCTTGCTATTTGTCATAAATGACACTCCAATTTCTGTGTTCCTGTATGTTTCACTGACTTTCTTCCATGTTTGAAATTTTTTCCCATCTTCATTTCTGCCTTCCTAGTCACTCTCCAAGCTAAAACGTTTCCTTCCCTCCACCCCACCATTTTCTGTCTGAGATTGCCTCCAATTTATCCTATAGTTGACTTGGATGTACATAGTGATTTTTATGCTATCTTTACCTTTAGAATGTATTCTCCTTGAGGGCAGGTACCATGTTTTTTTTTTTTTTTTTTTTTTGGTAAGCCAGCTCCTAGATATAATAAATGTTTCTTGATTGATTGGGTGAGAATTGAGACAGTTCCATACTTGTGTTTGCCAGGATCTAGAACAGGTCCTGGCACATAACAGGACTTAACACAAGCTCATTGATGAGTGAATTAATTGAAGTGCCAGGGAATGATGCTTTAGAAGGCTGAGCTCTTGACCTAATAAAGGTTTGCCAGTGATCAGAAAAATGACTTGGAGTTGACATAGGTTTTGTTTCAGAGGCACAATGAATGGCCCCAGATGGCACTGGATAAATGGAATCCAATTTAGAAAATATTTAGGGATGAGAGCTGCCTGAATAACCCTGCCTTGGAAACAGTAGGAACAAACAGCTGCCAAAACTCAAGTCCAGTGGGTTGATTTTTTGAAGATCTATCCCTGATAATAATTTAGTGAGTTGAATTCCCAAAGTCACTATTTGATGTCATTAAAACTGTGCCACTAAAAGTGCTACTAAAAGTAGTGCCACTGTGGTACTGAATTCATACCTCATGATTTAATGAATATTTTTTGAAAGGGAAAATCAGGAAAATGTTCAGTCCTGTCTGGTTAGATGATTCGTTGATACTGAAATCACAGAAGATGAGATGTGGATTTTATTGTATTGATTTCACTCTCACTTCCCTTTTTCTTTTACTGGGCTCCTTTTGGATCTAAATCATTATCTTTTCCTCTCTTCGATGTCTTGCCTTCTATTTTTTTTCCCCCAGATCATTTCCTCATCTTCCTTTCTATAGTCTTCTCCTCTTTCTCCTTATTCTTTTTCCTTTCAAATCTTTTTTCTTCCCCTGAGGCAATTGGGGTTAATGACTTGCTCAGGGTCACACAACTAGGAAGTGGTAAGTGTCTGAGATCCAACTCAATTTTTCTTGATTTCAGGGCTGGTGCTCTATCCACTATGCTACTTAGCTGCCCCTTCCCTTTCAAATCTAAATAAGTATAATGAAACCTCTGGTATTATCAAATATAACATAAGCACAATGTCCTAACTGTAAAATTTAATCATGGTAATTACTTTATGTTCTTGGGACCAGTGTTAATGATCTGCAAATCAATTCAATTAAACTCATTTGCCATATATTAATCACCTTCTATATGCCAATCATTATGCTAGGGCTTGGGAATATGGAGAGAAAAACTTCTGCTATCAAGGGGCCTACTTTCTAGTGACAAGACTCTTGATAACCCTTTACAGTAGATAAAGAACAATAAATAAAGGCCTCTTTTTTTTTTTTTTTTTTTTTTTTTTTTCTTTTCTTTCCTACTTCCAACTCCACATACTATGGTGGAAGGAACTCTGAATATGGAGCTAATGGATATTGTTTCAAATACTAACTTTGCTATTTACTATCTAGATAAGTCAGTTCACATGTTAAAGCTTCCATTTCTTTATCTGTAAAGTAAGAAGTTGATGACATATTAAGTGCTTTTTAACTGTAAATTCATGGTACTAATGTAATCTTTGTGGGTTTGGTCCATAAGCCCAAATGAACTAAAATGGAGCCAGTCATGTGGGAAACTTCAGGGACCTACATCTGGAAGACAAGACAAGTGGCATATGGATGGACATTTTGAAATGACTAGGAATAGATTCTTTCCTTTGGCTTTAAGTCAGAACTGTCTGTTTTCAAAACTAAATGACGGGGGCGGTCTCTCTTTCCTGGGCATCCAAGAATGAAAGATGCATTAACTTACAGAAGGTAACAACATGCAGTAATCTGGGAAAGGGTCTGCTGAGGGTCACTCCTCTGACGGTTAGACCATGTGACCCTGAGAATATGTATATTTCATTTATCCTATTCAGTCCTGGGTACTGGGAATGGAGTTACCATCCTGGAAACTCAGGCCATGGGGATTTTAGAGTTGGGGATTCTAGGAACAAGCTAGGTTTTTAGATATCAGTGTGTTGTGGATAAGGAAGGATTTTGTACTTGGAATTTGGTGGAATTAAAGCTATGTAATATTGTGAAATAATCCTCCCTATTGCCTTTATTCCAGAGATGGAGATGGTTTAAGGAGAGGTTTACACCCCTGAGGTGTTGGAGTAAATGTTTGCTTGTTATACTTTTGAAATAAATATTCCTTTGAAAAAGTTAATCTTATTGTTATGTGGTTAAATGAGCTGGGGTGCTTGGAGCCCCTAAAATAGGGGGGAAATAATCAGTGAGGGATCTAAGCAATGGAAAATAAAAGAGAATTTTTCCCTCAATCCCTTAGGGGCATGAAAAATCCTGAATGAATTGTGAAATGTAACATACTTGGTACTCTTACAGGGAGGTCGGAAAAACTTTTGTTACCCTAGGTCTAGCTGGTTGATATAGTCTCTTTTAATTCTCAAAATCAATGAGCCATGATCTTTATCAAGTATCCAAATCCATCTGTCACATTGATCTTTAAAGTAGAAGAGGAGATAGAGGTTCTGAGGACTAGATAAGCTTTTCTCAGAGTTAAGGAGAGCAAATTTAAGACTAAATGGAGGATCTTTCCCTGAATTGCTACCAGTAGGTAGCAGTAGAAGAGATAGCTTCTTCAAAGCTATTAGCTGACTCTCCTGATCTCTGAATCTGAAATGGACATAAATAAAAAAAAGTCTTCATCTTGCCCCATTTTTGGAAATATCAGACATTTCAGGGCATGTAATTATTGAGGAACAAGGCACAGAGAGGTTCTTGGACATCCTCTACAAAAGCTCACATTTAGTGAAACTGATTACATCTGCTTTCCAGCTTGACATATTATGTTTCTCTGACCCCAAACAACCACACTCAGCACTTCTTTCTTTTTATCCCCCAGTAATCAGCATTTTATTCTTCTTAATGTGCCCCACCTGGGGCCTGGTTACTTCTATACCAAAACCCTTGTAGATTTAGAGCAATATTTGGGGAATTTTATTTTATCATTTTGTTATGGAAAGCAGAGTGAATTTGTTAAATAGTTCGAGTAAATTTTGTCTCTTATATATTTTTATTAGAATCACTGTTTATGGCTTTTTGCATCAAAAGATTGAAAACTAATGAAAGTATTTATTTCTTCTGTTCCATTTATCTCTCCTGTTATTTCCTTCTTTCTAGAAGTGTTTTATTGCCTGTCTCCATCTCAGGGGAGTTCAAATCATTCTCTTTCTTCTTTTCTACTTCTGAAATTTTGCTTGTGTGCACGACTGGTTTCCCAAACCAGTACTCCAATGTGGGGATGATTGTAATGATGTAGATAGGAACCCCTTCGTGTCTACCCATCCTGCTTGCCTTTTGTTCATCTCTTGAGAGCTCACACAGAGGCTCCACTTAACATGCTAGGGGGCCTTCCTTGATTCTTTTGACATTACATGATTTCCAGTGAAGTCTGTCACTTATCCTTCATTTTTGGAACATGATTAGCTCATCTTTATTTTTAATTCTGGTCACACTTTTCTATTCACATTTCTTTGGAATGATTATGGCTTTCAAAAATACACAAAGCAAGAATGAACTCTCTTCTTTAGGTTATTCCACTTCTCTTTGCCTCTCTTGTCATTTTTCTACTCATCCAGTAAATTAACCTACCTTCACAACAAAAGAAAAACATAGCCCATGTTCCAAATTCTTTTTCATTTTAGCTAACTCTGTCCATTTACAAATATGTTTGGATTGCTGTATTTCTTCTAGAAAATATTTATTCCAAGTCCACTATCCTTAGAAGTTGGGTAGGTTCTAGGAACTTGTTTCTACTCTAATGGAAAAATAATTGTAACTTAATGGTTTTTTAAATCTTGGCTCAATGAAGACAAATGAATGTCCTGACTGGTAATTAAGAGTGCTGCCTTTAATGTAAAGAAAGGCAAAGATAGTTTTGCTTGATTATACTTACTTGCTGTATTTCTTTTCTTAAAATGGGGGTGTTAAGTTAAGGGAAAGGAGGAGAAATGAGAAGAGAGGAGACAAGAAGGAAGAAAAGGAGAAAAGAGAAGAGAGAAAAGAGGAAAAGAAAGGAAGGAAATGAGAGGACAGGACAGGAGAAAGTTGTATTGCCCAACTGAAGATTATTTCCACTTGGGTCCCAGTCGGGCACTTAGTGTTGATGATAAAAAGAAAATGAAGATAACACTGAATTATCTTTAAAAAATGAATAAGAGAGAAGAGAGGGAAAGAGCATACATAGGTAAACAGGATAGCTTTGAAAGTAAAATTCTGACTTTATTTATACTCAGAAGATATTATGTACACAAGAGTCACCTTTTTCCTTCTAATCTGAATATATAAATTTGACTTGATGTTCACTAAATTCAGAATAAAAATGACTTTAACAAATGAAGATCAATCTAAATAGAGAAATATTCAATACACATGACTGTCCTTGTGCTGTGTTAAAAATAAAAATGGAAATACCATCAAAATTAATTCACAGATTTGGGGCTATCCCAATCAAATTAGGAAAGTGATACTTTAGAGAGGTAGGCAAAACAATAACAATTCATTTGAAGGAAGAAAATATCTAAAATTGTAAGAAAAAAAGTGGGGAAAAGGCTCCAGGAACATACTCCCAGATTTAAAAAAATATTATAAAGAAATAATTATACATATATGGATGTCAATTAGGGTTAAATGACTTATCCAGAGTCACACATCTAGTAAGTATCTAAGGCCTAATTTGAACTCAAGTCCTCCTGATTCCAGGACCTATACTCCATTCCGTGTGCCACCTAGATGCCCCTTAAAGCATTTTAAAACTCTTCGGCATTTATTTTAAAAAGGAGACTTGCTTGTTGACTTGAATCAAATTATTGGACTCAATTTCCTAGAGTTTGATAGTTAAAATATGTTACCTACGGGAAAGAAAGCATATTATTTGCCAAGAATTGCTGGGTCCAGAAAAAGAAGATTAGACCAAAATATTTCAATTGATAAAAATGGATACAAACTCTGAGTTTTAAAAAACATGTCACAAAAATCAGAAGAGAAGTAGATGCTACGTTTTTCAAAGTTACATGTAAGAGATGAATGAATTCTTAACCAAACAAGCAATAGAGACAGTTACAAAAGATGAAAGAGATGTCCTTTCAATTACATGAAATTAAAAAGCTTTTGAACAAACAAAATTAATGCAACTATGGCAAGAAGGGAAGTCGTCAACTGAGAAACATCCTCGTAGCAAATATTTCTGCCAAAGGCCTTCTATCCAATATAACTTGATCAGGGCTCTGAAATTTTTTCACTTGTGACTCCTTTTTGCCTGAGAAATTTTATGTGACCCTGGGTATGTGAAATAGGCATAAAAATTAACATTAACTTATTATAAATAATAATTTCATAACTACTATATGCAGTTAGAGATCCCATATGGATTTATGACTCACAGTTTAAGAGGCTGGGACAATAGACAATGGAAATATAGATCAAAACCTTTCCCCACTCAATGAAGGAATAAAAGAACTGTATGACTAGGGGAAATTTTTTTTTGACACTAATGGTAAGAGAAATACAAATAAAAACAACTGAGAAGTTTTACCTTACTCCTGGCAAATAGAAAAAAGATGACAAAGATGAGAATAATTGGTGTTGAAGGGCAAGAGAATCGTGGAAGAATTAGAACATCAATTTTTATGCTAGGGTTTTCAATTGGTCTTCTTTCTGGAAAGCACTATGAAATTACAAAAAGAGAACCACTAAAATCAGCATATTTTTAGACCCAGAGATTCCCCTTTTAAGAATATGTCTTAAAGAAATCAGTGGTAAAATGAAATATTTTATATACACCAAGATATTTATAATAGCATTTAAGTTAGCAACAATTGTAAACAATAGATGCCAGTGACTAGGGAATGACTAACAGATTGTGTCACATATACATAATGGGATATTATTGTACCATGAGAAATGAAGAAGAATATGAATGTTGAGAAAAATAGAAGCCATAGGAACTGATACAAAGAAAGATAAAATCATGAATGTGAATAGAAAGAACAACAGAACGATTAAAACTAAAAGTTTTGAAATTATAATGGCCAAGCTGGGGTCCAAAAGAGAAATTTAAGTTGGTATTTCCCACTGCTTTTCTGAAGAGCTGCTAATCCATAAGTGTAGAATATTGCACATATCATCAGACTTAACAGGTTTGTTGGTTACTTCTAACCAACATTCCACACCCCCCTTTATTTTTCTTTATTATAAGGGATGACTCTCTGGGAAGGGATGGAGTAAGCAATGCAATGGGAACTGAGGTGTTGTAAAACAAAAGATACCAGTAAAAATTTATTTTGTAAAATGAATGTTGCTTTTATGCTCTTTGAGTCCCATGCTCATCATTTTACTGACAACACACTAAGGCAGTTTGTGGTAAGAAGTGTGCATGCTGCCCAGTTAACCTAGCCAGAGAATCCTGAACAGACGGCTCCAGTCATTATTGCCCATATGGTGAAACACAAATGAGTGAGCTGGGGGTCTCCCTCTCTGTCACAGAGTCACTTAATCCTGTTTGAAGAGTTTAAGAGATAGAACTAAAGAACACTATTAGAATTTTAAGAGGATTTCCATTGTAGCTCTTTGCAGATCCCTTGTTAAAAGCCTCCTTCAAATGTCCCATAACCAGGAGCACCAAGCACATGTTCTACACTTCTGTTCCTCAAGCTGCTTACTATTTCCCCCTTCTTTTTAAATAATGATTGCATTTTAATAGAACAGAGAGAGATTTAAAAATCCTGTGGCCATTTCAACTTATGCGTCTCACAGAAGGGTTCTGAAAATACCATTATCATTTATTTGGTCTCCCTGAGAATAATGGATGATATTCTTGGAACTTTCTACCCTCTCATAAAAATGGCAGCTAAAGTCAGGCTTGGAAATTAGTGCTCAGTTGAAATTTCTAGAACTACCCTCTGTTCCAAATTGGGATTCCTTATCTAGGAAGAAATTCAAGTCAACAAGCAGTTATTAAGTACCTTCTTCAGGAGCTTGGTGCACAGTGGATACAGTGTTGAGCCTGAAATCAGGAAGACATCTTCCTGAGTTCAAATCCAACTTCATATGTATGTTTGGGGCAAATCACTTAACCCTTGTTTGCCTTAGTTTTCTCATTTATAAAATGAGCCAGGAAGAAAATGACAAACTAATCCAGCATTTTTGCCAAGAAAACTCCAAATGGGGTAATGGAATGTTAGAAATGACTGAAGAACAACAACATGTTATTCCCTGTGCCATTGCTACAGATATAAAAAAAGGCCAAAACAGTCCCTACATTCAAAGAGCTCACACTCTAATTTAAACATTTTATTTTGCCTTGTTTATAGATTATAGATCTGAAATACACATATAATTGGGCACGAGTAGCCAGGGCTAGTAGGTGCATTACTAGGATTTTATTTTCTTATTTTAATAGTATTTTTTTTTCATTTACATGTAAAGATAATTTTCAACATTTATTTTTGATAAGATTTTGACTTCCATTTTTTCCCTTCCTTCTTCCCTTCCCTGCCCTTTCCCCAACATGACAAGCAATCTGATATAGACTTTATGTATATTGTTAGAATTTTAGAAAATATGTCTGAAAAGGTGTCTGATTTCATACTCATTTGTTCAGTGATTTCATCTATAGATTCATACAAGATCATAGACTGAGATCTGGAAAGAATCGTAAAGGGCATCTAATTTAATCCTTTTATTTTACAGATAGTGAATCCAAGGTCCAGAGAAACTCAGTGAGCAGTCTTAGGTCACACATGTAGTAATTGGCAGAGCCTGGAGTTGAACTGAGATTTCTTGACACAAGCTCCAAAGTCCTTTGCACTACAACATGCTACCTTTCATCACACACCTCATCATTTTTCTTATCCTAGGATTCTGTCAGTAACCTAGGAATTGATCTAGAAACAGTTGGGCTGGATGGATCATTCGGTAGATTTAACATGGTCCAAAATTCAGGCTTTTAAAACTGAGGTTCATAACCTTATATGGTGTCTTGTAATTGAATGTGAGGGACATAAAATTATGATTTATTATCAATAAATGTTAGGTGTATATGTCTATTTTATATTACTTGGGATCCTAAAATTTTTTCAGGCAAAAAGGAGTCACAAGTAAAAAAAAGTTTAAGAAGGCTTAGTCTAAAGGAAAGTATGCTAGATTTAGAATCAGGAGACCTGAGTTGGAATCATGGATCTGTCAATTATTATTATATTATTGTATAAGCTGGACCCAATCACCTCTCTGCAGGTCAGTTTCCTCTTCTATAAAGTATATAGGTTGTACAAGCCCATCTTGAAGCTATGTTCCAGTTCTAACATTCTATCAATCTATCAACAGATTTAGTAGGTCTCAGATGGCCCTACTCCTTTCTTTTAAATTCTAGATCCTTGGAAGCTTCAAGGAATATGATGACCTTATATGTTAATGTCTATTGATCTTACATTGGATTTACAGACATTATATTTAATTCACCATAGTCTAGGTACTTTCTTGAATCATCTTCCCAAGTGTGTAACAACTGGTCTTGTTCTCAGTTGGATTTTTTGGTAATTAGTACTTTCTTTTTAAAAGTTAGAACTTTCTTATTTTCTCTCTCTACTTCAATTCTTTTTTTTCTTTTTTTAACTAGGAAATCTATCATGCCAAAACAAAAATCCAGCTTTCTTTTTTCCACTACTGTTCCCAGTTACCTCCCATGGTTAACATTGTGTGTTTGCTCTTTTTTGTTACTGCCTTCCTGGTAATTGAATGTCATTATCTCTGTGATTTGCAAGGGGAAAAAAAAGATTTACAAACCTAGAAGGCCATCATTTTGGATAAAATTCAGACCACCCATTGTCTGGCAGAGAAAGAAAAGTCAGCCTCATTTGGAAACCTGGCTATATATTTTTTAATTTGAGAAAATGAAAGGCAATTTGAGACTAGCAGGTTTGGTTCCCAGATTTAAACATATTTCGCTTCTGGAGATTAGAATCACAGAAGGTTAGTGGGGAAAAGATACCCCAAAGATCTATTCATATAGGGTCATCAATTTCTGGGTAGAAGGGAACTTAGATCCATTCCAGTACAAATCTCTCATTTTATAGATTAGGCAATTCGTAGTTTCATGCGATTTGCTCAAGATCACACAGGTAGGAAGTAGTGAAGTTGGGTTTTGAACACAAATCAAATTAAGGGCTCATAACTCTGGACCATGTTGTTTTCTGTAAAATAGAAAAAAAAAGTAGTGGTAGGCAAAGAATATTCTCTTTTATTATTTCCCATTACTTCATTGCTTTTAAACATATTTTTCATCTTTATTATTACCTCCAGACTCTAGAGCTCTCCCTATTCTTCCAGGCCATCACCAACACTTTGAACTCACCTCCCTCCTCTCAGAGTCTTCCCCTCTGCAATTTATTATACTACCAACTATTTTCTACAATCTATACTTGAATTTTTAGCTCAATTGTTTAATTTTCAGTCATATTTTTCCAAATCCCAATCCTGAGTTATCCCTACAGTCTTCCTTATTCTTGTCTACTCATGTTCATCACTGATAGAGAAAGACACGCAAGCTTGACTTCTAGGTTCATTATAGATTGACATTATCTCTTCACACCAAAACCTGTATTGATAATACAGAAATTCTTTTATTCTTGCCTGGATGTCTAATTCCAAAATTTCTATCTCCTCCAGCCTTCTATATGACATCCCCTTCACTTTCTTCTTCTTTTGCTCTAATATCCTATGAAGAGATGGTTTGGCTCTTTTCCAGAAAAGAGCTTTACCTATCTGTTCCTAACTGTCCATTTTGTTATTCCCTCTCTTCCTCATCTTCAGTGTCTGGTTTTCCCCCAGTACCAATACACATGCCTATTTCCCAAGCATCTTTAAAAACTACAAAACAAATGAACAAAAATCTCCATTTGATCCTTTCATTCCTTCTGAAGCCAGAACCGTCATCTAAGAAAGGCTCATCTCTCCTTATTTCTGCCATTTCCTTCTTCTCCATCATTTCTGAAAATTTTGCAAACTGGCTTCTGACACTACTGCTTGACTTAGATTCCTCCCCTTCGGATTCTGGATGAGTGCCCTTCCAACCTCCAGGTCCTCAACTTCGGAATTACGAAGGGGTTGAATTCAATAGCTTCTAGGGTCTATTTCAACTCTTCGTCTATTATCCCATGATTTCCCATATTCATCAACTCAAATACTTTATATTTTAGAGACTGGATTACTTGTGTTCCTAGAACTCAACATTTATCTCTATCCAGTCACTAAGATTGTCTCCCTGCTTGGAAGGCACTCACTGTTCACCTCTGTTTCTTACAATCTTTATCATCCTTAAAACTCAGCTCAGGAACTACCTGCTTCATATTCTTTGATTGCTCCAGCTGCTATTATTTTCCTCCAGCTTCAAATTACCTTGCACTTTCTACTCTGGGTGGAAGTTGTATCTCTCTGCAGAATGTATTTACCTCCAGCAGGTAACATGGTGTCTTGCACACAATGCACATTTAATAAATTCTATTTGATCTGAATTTAATAACATTTTATATAGTATTTTATATAGAATCAATACAGCATTTTACAAAGTGCAATAAGCTCTGCAAAGTTCTTTACAAAGATGATCTCACTGGATCCTCACAACAACTCTGGGAAGGAGGTGATTTTACTATCCCCATTTTACAGATGAGGATTCTGATATGTAGAGGAGTGTAGTTACAAAGCTCCTTGATGTCTGAGAGAGAATTTGAATTCAGGTCTCCAGAGGTGAAGCCCAATACTCTATCTATTGAATTGAATTATTTGAATGTGTCAATTATCTGCTCAGATGAGGGCTGACTTTCTCCTGCTGAACACGGGAATATGGGATGACATTCCTTTATTTGACCAGTGTCTGCTGTCCTTCTTTCTCCTGCCTTTTTTAAAACCAATCAGTCTCTCTCCTTCCAGCTCATATCCATTCTGGGGTCCAGCACATAGTTTATTGTTTCTAATTAGTTAAACCTTGCTATAGTCAGTAATGAAGAATTGCTTGAGTACCCTTGGTGCTGGATTTATTTTGGAACGGACCATAAGGCAGATAGCAGAGCAAGGCAGAAGCAGATGAGTAGTGCCCTTTGCTGGGAGAACTCGGAGCTAGCCAGTGATGAAGCCAGAATCTTGGTAGAAGGTTACTTCTCTATTAACCTCTATCTGAAACCTCTGAATTGGGGCATCATCTAACATCACTGACTTTTTCTGTATGCCCACTGATCAAATTTTCTTCATCTGAGTTTGCTCCTTCAGGGCTCTGATGTTTCTTTTAATTTAGTCAAATTAAATCTCTCTGCTGAAATCTACTGTGAAATTAAAACTTTTAACTTCAGCCCCAGATTCAAGGGTCACCCTTGGAAAGCATCTTCAGGGGCTTAAATGACCAACGTCCTCCTTAGCTTTGGCTTTACTCTGTGAGGTTCGGCTGATGAAAAAAGGGGCGAAAATCCATCCATTGGAGAAGTAGGCACCTACATCTGGAAAGTGAAAAGGACTCACAGGTGTTTCTAATTCCGACTGAAAAGTAATTTCACCCTTGCACACCTGTCTTTTATTGTAGTAACTAGCAGTGACTGCTCTTGGGGAAAATACTGGTGTGGGGATAACAGGAGGAGAGGGATAAACTCATCTGGGGTATTACCCCCAGAGGGAAAAGCATGCTCTGGGATGCTTTTCTTAATATTTTAAAGGGAGGAAGAATCCGTGGATTGGGGCTGACTCCATAAAAATTAGGGGAAAAACTTTCTGGATAAAGTGAGATTATACACACATATGTATAGATGTGTACATATGCGTGTATGTATAGATGTGTACATATGCGTGTATGTATACATATGTGCATATAAAGATAGATGTGCAGATATGTCTGGGTATGGCCTGGAATCAGGAAGAACTGAATACAAATCTGACCTCAGACACTTACTAGCTATGAGATCCTGATCAAGTCTCCTAACCTCTGTTTACCGAAGTACCTCAAATGTAAAATGGGGAAAATAATAGATCATTGGGTTATCAAGAGGATCAATTGAAGTAATATGTGTAAAACCCTTAACACAGTGCCTGGCACTGTATAAACTGCCTATTCCCTCCTCTTCTCTTCTGGCCAATGTAATTTGAAGTTGTTACCCTGGCCCAGTGTAAAGCCACCATTGCTTTTCCTTAGCGCCAGTCTTGTTTCTTAAGTAACAGTAAATAGCTACAAATATTTTTGAATTAATTTGATCAGGGTTATCTATAGAATAGCATTGCGAGGATGGACTGGATTTTTTTTTCTTGTTCTTTAATAATGTCCGTTTTATGGATAGAAGGGCCAGAGTGACATAACTTTGAGAGTGAACCTGGAATATTAACAAATGAACAGATGAGACCACGCTGTTCCTTCCTCTTGCTAAAGCTGGAAGGCTTCTGTATAATTAATTTGCCCTTGGCAAATTCCCATGAACTCAGATGAGGGTTTCTCTGTTTCTTTGGATGTCAAGATCATTGATCTGTAGAATATGAGTGGGGTGTTAGCTCATTACATCTGCTCCAATGCTCTTGGCCAATCTCTTCTCTGTGTGCAAAGTTAACCTTACCTCTCTCCTCCAGGAGTTTAGGGGGCTTAAAGATCTGGTCTGGTAGGATTATGCAGAAAATGGACTTAGAGCATTTCAGACATCAGAGGTCATTTAGTCCCATTCACATCTGAACAAGAGTCTCCTTTTCCAAATCCCTGCAAAATAGCCCTCCAGCCTCTGCCTAAAGCCTCCAGTGAGGAAACATCTGCTGTACCCAGAGGCAGTCCATAGGCCACTCACTATTGGGATTCTTGCTTCTGTTCAACAAAATCAGTATTTTTATAGTTTCCACCTGGTTCCCCTACTTCTACCTTCTGGACCCAAGTAGGCAAATTTAATACCTCTTTGTGACCACCTAATGAATACTAGGAGACTACTATCATGTCCCTCTTAAGTCTTCTATTGTAAATTAACTTCCAGAATTACTTTGTGTTGCTCATGCGAGATGAATTATAAACACCCCTGCTTTGCACTGGGCATTCTCTACTTTACCAAAGATCATGAAACCTGAGACTTAGTCCAGCCCTGAGGCTGTGGTCTATTCAAGGCTCAATGCCAAATCCCTTGCTATGAATATAACTATTAATGAAATTTAAACTGGCATTAGCTTTTTTGGGGGGAGTGGGTTTAGCAGGGTTATAAAGGAAGATTAAATAATATAATGGATGTGGAAATACTATTTTAAATTATAAACAGTATTCAAATTAAGACATCATGATAATTATTCCTCTGATCTACCAGTCTAGTAAGGCTTCCCAGAAGAGGAAATCAGGTTGGTTTAGTGTTGATTTGTTGATCTCATGTTGGTGGTCCTCTACATTCTTTTCTAAATGTTTTCAAACTATCTATTTGATAATCTGTTCTAGTATTTTTTTCTAGGAATTGACATCAAGATTATTAACAAATAGCTCCTAAGATCTTCTCCTTATATTTTGATGAAAATTAGCATATTATTATTTTTTAATTACAGCTTTTTAATTTATAAAACATATACATGAGTAATTTTTCAACATTGACCCTTGTGAAATCTTCTGTTCCAAATAACCCCCCTTCCTAGAGGCAGGTAGTCCACTACATGTTAAATATGTTAAAGTCATATTATTTGTTTATTACCAAGCCCATATTTATCAATGATATGTATCTGAGATCTCATCTGCTAATTCTGGAAATAGTTTTCTTTTTTTCTTTTTATTACAGCTTTTTATTTTTCAAAAGATATGCATAGATAATTTTGCAATATTAGCCTTGCAAAAACCTTGTGTTCCACATTTCCACCCCCTTCTCCCACCCTCTCCCCTAGAAGGCCAATAGTTCAATATATGTTAAACATAGTAGAAATATATGTTAAATCCAATATGTCCAATATAGTTATATAATTATTTTGCTGTACAAGAAAAATCAAATCAAACCAGAAAAGAAAATGATGAAGAAAATAAAATACAAGCAAACAGTAACAAAAAAGAGTGAGAATGCTATGTTGTGAACCACATTCAGTCCCCACAGTCCTCTCTCTGGGTGTAGATGGCTCTCCTGATAGCAAAACCATTGGAACTGGTCTGAATCATCTCATTGTTGAAGAGAACCATCTCCATCCGTATTGATTGTCATAAATATTGCTGTTTTCATGTACAGTGTTCTCCTGGTTCTGCTAATTTCACTTAGCAACAGTTCATGCAAGTCTCTCCGGGTCTCTCTGAAATTGTCCTGTTGGTCGTTTCTTATGGAAGAATAACATTCCATAGCATTCATATACATAACTTATTCAGCCATTCTCCAACTGATGGACATCCATTCAGTTTCCAGTTTTTTGCCACTATGAAAAGGGCTGCCACAAACATTTTTGCACATGTACATCTTTTCACCTCCTTTAAGATCTCTTTAGGATATAAGCCCAATAAGAAACATTGGTGGGTCAAAGGGTATTGAGATAGTTTTCTACTATTTCATAATGCATTATGCAAACAATATATTGGCTCGGTTGTATAACATATTGGTGATCTCAATTGTGGGCATCCCACTAGGAAAGGAAGATAGAACTCTGGCAGGCTAAGAGATACAGGAAGAAGTTCATATGTAATAAACCAAAAGCCAAATTATTCAAAGATGGATATACCAGAAGTCTTCAGTCAGAAAAGGAAAGGTTTCATGTCCATCTTTAAGTGCATTAGGCAACAACGGTTCTAGAGGACTCATGATGATCTATGAGACTGACTTCCTGACACAGAAGTCATGTATTCACCATGCAAAATAACATATCATCTATCCTCACCAAAAGCTAAAGAGGAATAATGGGAGATTTTGTTTTTTGTTCGATGAAGTATATTTATTACAATATATTTGTATTCCTTTCTCTCTTAAGTGGGAGGGGAAGAGGAAGAGAGAAAATTAATGCTTGCTAATTGAGAATGAAAAAGAATGAAATTGGATTTCAGACTCCAGACTATTAATTGAAATATTGGTTTCACTGAAAGAGAAAAAAAGAAGAAGAAATGAAAGGAAGGAACAAAAAGAAAAGAAGAAAGGAAGGAAAAAAATTATCAAAGAATGCAGCAAAATATAATTGTATTTAAATTCTTTCATACAAACTGTCTCCCACAAACTATCTCCCAGAACATTTCTAACTGAATTCCTGTAAATAATACATTTACAGAGCTAACAAATGTCAGATAGAGGGACAAATGAAGAATGATGAGAAGAAAAGGAAAAAGATGCTTTCCCTGAGAACTAGGCTGGGAAAATGAAGAATCTATGAAGGAATCAAAAAAGGACCAAATTTTAGGTACTCCTGTGGGGATGGTTCTTTCTTAAAAGCTGTGAAAAGCTGATACTCACAGAGAAGGGGAGGGGATGAGTGCATGAGAAGTAAAAAAGTCAAGAAAAGCAAAGCTGTTTGAGAGACGAGGCTCAGGAGACAGAGAGGAAATAAATTCCTGAAGGATTCTGAAAATTGGAAAGTGCCTTTTGGAGTATCCACTTGGAATGATCAGGTTAACAAATGCAATCAGTTATACCAACTGGAAGGAGGCTCCAATTTATTAGCCATATAAAATACAGCTTTAATCAGTCACACAAAACAACTTTTCTCTTGTACCAGGTAATAAAAAGCTTTATCAGTGTGACACATAGGTAAGCAGCAATATGTGTGAGGTTATAGAATATTTTTTTAAAAACCACCTTTTCAAAATCATTCACTAATTTGACTTATTTTCTCATCTGACTCTCATGGAAATAGGTATTCATAATGTTTTATTTTATTTTATTTTTGATAGGAAGGACATTGTGTCCTTCAGGCAGCTGATTAGTTCAGCAAGAGAGCTCTGTGTCTTTACTTTGGTGGAAATTTACCTAGGAAACTATTTACAGGATAGATAATTCCTGCCACTGTTTTCCCTGCTTTGCCTCAATTTTAATATTGGTACAATACTTTCTGGGCTTTTCTCTGCACAGTAGCAAGGTGAATGGCACAAATAAAGATATGATCCTGGGAAATCAATTTAGAGGGTGCTGAATTTGGGTGGAGTTAGTGGAAGAATTTTCAGTTTTTCACAACAGACACAACAGAACCTATATGCCTTAGTCAGGATAATGAATCAAACTATTAAGTTACCTGAGATTTGACTGAAGCCTGCTATGCCTTAGCTTTGCCCTATTCCTTCCTCCCAATGCATCAGCCACCTCAGTAGATCTTGTAATGGACAGGAAATCATAGAATCAATAGAAATAAAACCTCAAAGGGTCTTTGTTCCAATCTCCTCATTTTACAGATGAGAGAACTGCATTCCCAGGGTCTCTACCTTCTTTCTTTCTCCCCCTCAAATGAGGACATACTTCCTTTGCTTGCTGTTTTCTGAACCTGCCTCTAAAACAGAAATCAAATCCTGGGTTTGCTTGGCAATTGGCTCATTTGAGATAGTTCTTTTGGTAACAATCCATTCTTGTTTCTCTGTGGCATTGGATTATTACTTTGGGGTATTCAGACAAGATAGTTCTTGACAAATAAATGTCACTCACTTGGAGAAACTTGTAATTTCGATTATTGACCTGAAAAGTGCCATCATGAACTGTCAACATGCTATAATATTCAGCCAGGTGCTTCCACTGGTGATGATATTTCAGTGCTGGATTATCTTCATGATGATTCCCAAATGATTCCTCTATGTTAACCAGGCAAGTTGACTCTTTTGAATCTCACTCTAATTCTCAGATTATCCTCAATCTGTTCTTGAATGACTCTGGGAGAAGAGTGAGGCTGTTGACTTGTGCTGCTCTGCCTCAAATAAATCTAATTCATGGACAAGTCAAGACATCAGCCCATGATGCCATTGGTCCTTTTTGAAAAGGAACGGTGAATATCATAATCTGAACTCTCAGATAAGCTACTCAGTGGTTTCTGTTCTTTGTGCATTCTTCCTCCCCTACAATTTATGTCCTTAAGAGCCAGTTATAGACAATTTGTCTTGATCCAGGAAGGCCTCTGTTCATGTCTTACCTCTGACACATATTGACTTTGTCTCCCTTAGGAATTCACTTAAACTATTGATGCTTAGGTAACTCTCTGAGAGTATGAGTTACAAATGAGTTGCTAATATGTATTGGTGGAAAGGGGTTCCACATGGAGAATTCCCTATTGAACAAGTCTGCTCTTTTTTCTCCAAAGTCTGTATCCAAGATCTCTCTCCTCCATGAAACCTTTGCTATGCTTTCCCCTTCAGATGTAATGAACTTTCCCTTTAGATTTTACATAGTACTTGGTTTTATAACTACTTGAGACACTTGTAATTCTTTCTATTATAGATATCCATGGAGGTATTCAATCATAGCCTGTAAATTCCAAGAGGGCAGGGGAAAGGGTTCATCTGAGATTAGCTCTTAGCTTGGTATATAGTACATAAAGTAGATGCTTAATAAATTGGCTTTGAATTTGTGTTATTGAAACTGTTTCCTGCTATTTTCTGCTTTCTTCTGCCCAATAACCCTGCCCTAATAGACCCTTGAACAAAGACATTCATTCTTCTCAGCATTAGGTAGGGCACTTGGTCCAGAAACTAACACCATACAAATTAGTATTCATTTAATCTCTCTTAAGTCTCAGTGGTTTTATTTCCTTAAGTTCTAGGAAGGAGTGCTTCAGACCAGGATACTTTGGGTAGGCTGTGAATTTGTTTTTGTTTTAAATATTGTTTCAATATTGTTGGCTCCCTTTGTAATCTTTTATTTCATACATTTAAAAATATAATTTTGAGTAGGAGTCTGTGGCTTTTATCAGACTTTCAAAGTGATTCCAAAGCCCTATTTGGTTAAGAATCCCTGGACTAGAGGACCTATAAGGGCCCTTTGAGTTCTAAATTAGTTCCTATGAACTCAAGGAAAATACTCATAACCTTCATAAAAGAACTTACAAGGAAAGATACTCCCAAACATGATACTGAGTGTAATAAATATGCCCCAGGTTCATGGCTCTGAGAAATTCTTAAATTTGTTGAACATGTAATTATTGTGCTGCAAAATAATTCCCTTGACATGCCCGTGGGAACAGACTGTCTCAATTCATGATCACCAGCAAAAAGTTCTTTTGCTGGTTTGTCTTTGCCTGCCTGATAATTGGCATCTGGGAAAGATGTGGGTGAGAGAAAGAGATCACAGCTCAGCTGCAGAGACTCATGGCTCAGAGTGTTCTGCCTGCTCCCAGGGTTGGTGAGGGAGTTAGTGAATGCAAACCAACAAGTTTGCTTATTTTTACTTCCTTCTGGACCTACAACTGTGTCTTTGGCTTTACAATCTAGCCTTTACAATTCTATCTACCTTCTTTGTCCATGGAACATCTTGGCTACCCATGTCTCTTCAAACAATTTGCCCTCCAGGACATTTCATCCAATAAAGATAGTCATTGAAAGAGGTTACTGGGAGAATGAATACATCTCTAGATTGTGCTGACAAGGTTGACATAAGCACCAGAGTTCTGCTAGGTGAACCTCTCTGGAAAGGTAATTTGGTGCAGTGGGAAGACACTGGCTCTGAACTTAGATCTGGATTCAAATCTGTTTCTACCACTTAGAACCTGTGTAATTTGTGATCAAGCTACTTAGTCTTCCTGTGCCTCACTTTATCCATCTATAAAATGAAAGAGTTGGACTTGATGATTCCTAAGTTTCTTTCCACATCTATGATTGAAAAGTTACACTGGAAGAATAATTGAAAGGAATGAGGTTTTTTTGGCTGCTCATAAAAATAATTTTCTTTTCAGAGTTCTTCCTCTAAATAAAAACTTCCTCATAATTATGCTTTAACTTCTATTCTATTCCAATCCACTCTCTATAAAACTGTCAAGGAGATTTTCTTAAAACCCATATATGACCATGTCATCTGCTTTCTCAATAAACTCCAGCAGCACCCTATTACTTCAGGAGCAAATATAAACATCCACTTTCTAGAAGCTTTTTTACCTTTCCTCTGCTGATTACTTCCAATTTGTCATGTGTACAACTTTTTTTCTGTGTAGCTGTTGTGATGTGTACTTCTTGAGAGTTGTATCTTTAGCCCTCAGCAGAGTATATAGTAGGAATTCAGATGTTTATAGGCTGACTATGTTTGGAAGTCACAAAAAAGAATGTCTACAGGACTATAAATAGAAAAGAATCACCACAACACAACAGAAATTGAATGGACTAAATTATAATGACCACTCTTAGTTCCAAAGAAGAGATATGAATAGATACTTTCCCTCATTTCTTTGCCAAGTTGCATGTGAAACACTGCATATGATGTGGGATATTTTTATCATGTTTTGCTCAACTATTTCTTTTTATTTTTTCTTTAACATTTGTTGTTGATGATGATGGTAATGATATTGTAAGGGATGGTTCTGTAGAGAGAAAAGGGTGAGGGATTCATTGGGATATATATCATCTAAAATAACTATTAAATCAAATTTATTTGTTAAAAAAAGCCATTCTCTCTAATTCACATAACCTATAAGTAGTCCTATAGTCTTTGCTTTCAGGTCTCTGGTCAATAGAAACAAATAGAAACACACTGTCTTCTAAGAGACAGATTTTTCTGTTGAATTTCTTCTTGGGTGTTTGCCATTTTATTATTGGATTCCCAGTGAACGGCACTGTGCTTCTTACATGGTAGGTGCATAATAATTGCTTTGGGAATAAATGAATAATTAGGTTGCTTTTCATGGAACTCAATCATTTTGTCACTTTCCTCTGTTGCTCCTCCTTTTGGCCTTTGGGACCAAATAGTAAAATTTAAGTTTTCTTTTATGAAACAACAGCTCAAATATTTGAAGTCAGCTGGAACCTGCTCTACCCTCCTCACAGGCTCAAGTCCAGTCTTTGCTTCACCAGGTTCAATGTACCTAGTGCCTCCAACAGCTTTTCACATGGAATGGTTGCCAATTCCCTTGCCATTCTGGTTATCCTTTCAGCAGATACTGCAGCTCATTACTGTTCATCTTAAATGTGTCTTCCAGAATTGAACCCAAACTCTAAATGTGAAAGAAAACTATTATTCAGGCATGAATTATCCTTCTTTAGAGCCAAGACAGACTGGGAAAAGGATTTTCTTTCATATGATGGAAAAGAAAATATTTTTAGTTCTATACTTATTTTGTTGGCCATAAAATAAACATTTTCTTCTTCTTTTCCCCCCTTTCATTCATCTTCCCCTCCTCCTCTTCCTCCATCATAATCATCATCATCTTTATCATCACTACCACAATGACCACCATGACCATCACCACAACCACCATCACCACCATTGTTTTGCAGAATACTATGACTAAATTTAAGAATCTCTTTTGAATGTGTGAGATATGATCTAAGAAAACAAAGATTGTATAAAACTCATGAATTCATAAACTCAATAGATAAGGAGGGGAATTTTTTTTTCATTTCAGAAGGATTCCTTGGCTAATAAAAGAATTCATATTCTATGAAAGGGTTTCTTTCAATGGAAACTCCCACTGAGTGTTTAAAATAGGGCTTAAAATCATTCAAAATGGCTTAGGAACTTCTGAGTTACATGTCTTTGCAAAAAGTCAGCTATGTTCACATTTACTTCTCAGGTTGGGGGAGGAGGGTCATTTTGCTGAGGAAAACTTTGCAAGGACCATTTAAATCCTAATCCACTTTGACTGAAATTAGTTAACAAATCACAGGATCCCAGATCTCAAATTGGAGGGGGCTTGTGGGGTCCCTTAGCTCAACTCCCATATTTTGTAGTTAAGGGGATGATAATTTTTGAGATATTTAGTGACTTGCCCATGGTCACATAGATTCTAAAGTTCAGAGATAAGATTTTAATTCAAGTCTTCTAGTTCTGGAGTTGTTCTTGTGATACTTCCAGGCTAGATGATGATAATTTAAAGATTTCTTGGGGGGGGACATTAAAGATCATCTCGTCCCACCCCTTCATACTTGTAAAGGAGGAAGCAGAACCTTGAAATGATTAAGTGAATTGCCACAGATCAGTTATTAA
This sequence comes from Sarcophilus harrisii, assembly GCF_902635505.1. Classification (NCBI taxonomy): domain Eukaryota; kingdom Metazoa; phylum Chordata; class Mammalia; order Dasyuromorphia; family Dasyuridae; genus Sarcophilus; species Sarcophilus harrisii. Next base: position 638,643,367 of record NC_045427.1, on the reverse strand, counting down.
ATAGCAGATATGATAATTGAACACATATCTCTAAACCTGTTATCTGCAGGATAAATCACTGGATTTAGAGCTGAAGGACTTTGGAGATCATTTGGTCCAATCATGTTAGAATAGATTTTTGAGATCATCAAGACTCTCAATTTTTTATGTAAAGTAACAGGCTCAGAGAGTGTAAAGAATCTCCATGTCTTGCACAGTTCTCACAGTCAAGATTTAGATCTTTTGAATCCAAATTCAGAGCTCTTTTCCCTGCAATACACTGCTTTATCTTTCAGTTGTAATTCTTATGCTGTTGATTGTGACCAATACATCTATAGAAACACTTTAAGAAATAAAGTCCTTGGAAGCTGTCCCACAGCTGTATTTCAGATTCAACCTGACCTGAAAGTGGGATGCTGAAAATGCCCTCAAAAACTTACTCACTCTGTGGTACTGCAATTCTAGTTCCAAGATTATGTACTTTTCAGCAAGGGAGGTAAATAGAAAAGGAACATTCAACATGCTAAAGTGGCTGCTTAGGTTTAAAATTCAATTAATCAGAAGGAATCTAAATACATTCATGTCTCATAAAAAAATTGGGACTTTCTGTAAAAGGCAAATGAGGAATGTGTGATTTGGAAAGAAATGTGAGGGGCTGTGAGAGATTATGTAACAACCACATCACTCGCCCGTTCTTAATGAGTATAACTACGAATCTTCTGAAAGGAAATATCTGTCCAATTATTTTACTGAATGCTAAGGAACTTGTTGGAGTAATTGAGAGCTCATTTGGGTAGAGGGAAAAAAAGTCCATTTTCCATAAGAAGAAAAACAGAATAAGTTAGCAAGTGCCCCTTCCATATTATAATAAGAATATGTTGCCATGTTTTGGGGACACATTGTTTCACAAAATTAGTCTCAGGTTTCCATATTTTATGAGAAGATGATTTCATTAGCCACGGAATGTCTATTTTTGTTATGGCTAAGGGGAGTGAGAGAACTTCAAATCATAACTGAAATACTCCATTGATGCAGTTGCTTAGCAACACACTTTTATATAAGCAGACTAATCATTTTGCCTAAAACTTGATTTCTTTAAACTTTTTTTTATTTGCTTTCAGCAGATCATCCAGCTAACTGTGAAAAAGCATTTTGAAAGCACTTTGTAAACCTGAAATCCCTATAGAAATGGGAGTTTATTTAGCATCATTATTATTTCCAGCTTTAAAAATGAATTGAAATGTGAGGGTTGGGATGTATGATTTATGGTCACTGCAAAAATCTAGGTCTCTCTGTACTAATCAGTACTTCTTTTTTGGCTGAGTTTGAATTGATGGAGGCAGATTGAATTGGATGCAGCAGTACAAACTAGTCACCTGTTCTGATCCCAGAAGGACCTTTTGGATTCAAAGGAAGGACCTATATTCAGATCTTACATTTGATGCTAATTACCTATGTAATCTTGGGTAAACCCCTCCCTGACCCCAGTGAGACCATCAATGAAAAGAACATCTTGTATCAGCTTTTTTGGGGGGTTCTACATATAGCTATTAGGATTTACCAACACTACAATTAGTCAATTCTTTCAGAATTATAAAATAAATATCAGAATTGCAAGGGATTTTAGTGTTCTCCTAATCTAAATCAGACTCAAAACGGAATCTGAACCATAATCAACAAATAAACATTCATTGATTTAACAATAGATAGCAGTGTATGTTAAGATTACAAAGACAAAAATGAAACTCTAAAGAGCTTACATTTTGTTAGAGATCCGAGAAATAGATATTAAAATATGGATAAAACACATACAAACTAAAACCTACATAATTTTGAGGGGGACACCATCTGATCTGGAAGGTGAGGGATTATGCAAGGTTTCATAGATCTTCCACATGACAACCTTTCAGGTCTTGGAATGAGCTATAGTGCCACCTTCAGCCTTCTTTGTTCTGAGCTGAACATTACCAATTCCTTTAACATATCCTTATATGGCAGCATGGGGTCAAAGACCATTCATGTCCTGGCCATCCTTATCAGAATGTTAGCCATCATATCAGTGTCCTGCCTAAAATGTGACCAGAGCTGAGCACAATACTCCAAATCTGTGACAGAGGACAGCAGCACTGTAACTTTCCTTTTCCTGGAAACTCTGCCTTTCTTAATGGAGCCCATCTGTTATTTCTGTACAGACCTTCTCCCTCTGGTTCCCTCATCCTTGCAGGAAAAGCCTTGGTAGCTCATCTTTGACTCTAAGAATCTCTTGCTTCAAAGGATCATCTCAAGTGCCATCATCTCCATGGCACCTTTGGGGCTCCTTCCATTAACTTTCCTGGGTACCACAGCACAGTTATTGACTCATTTATTGACAACCTAGATGAAGTGTCATTCAGAGACAAGAGGCAATTACAACTTGGTTGTGAGCAGAAACTGATAATGTTTTCCTTCTCATCTAACTCTCTGCATCTCTGTCCTTGTTTCTTTGTTTCCATCTCACTCTTTATTTCTATTTCTGACTGTCTATCTCTCTTTCTCTGTACCTCTCTGTCTCTCTGTCTGTCTCTCTCTCTCTCTCTCTCTCTCTCTCTCTCTCTCTCTCTCTCTCTCTCCTCCCATTTTCATTTCCTTTATGAGGAAGAAAGTATCTAATAACTCTAACCAATGACATTTCTTCCTTGACAATTTACAACTATTGTAACCTGACCAAGTAATTCATTGCTTTCATACCAGCTGTTCTTTCAATGTAGATTGTTTAGAAGGGAAAACACTGAGCTAATGAAAGTTTTGCAGGTTCTATAATTTAAGCAGGGAAACAGAAAAGATGGGTTGGGAGCATGATGCATTCAGACAGACATTTTGGTGTTTGGTCTGTATGTTTACATTTGTCGATATAGTTTGATGGGATTCTGGGCTGCAAGGACATCATCTAGTTTACAAGTTCTTAACCATTTGTGAGTCATGAAGCTCTGAGGCAGTCAGATGAAGCTTATGGATCCTTCTAAGACTAATGTTTTGTTGCCTACATTCATAATTGAAGTTCATGCTAAATTTCAGTTGGAGGTTAGTGATGTTATTTTTTTTTTTTATCCAAATTCACATCTTCTCCGAAATCTACTCTTCAGTTGTATCCCTGACATTAAGAACCTCTGATCTGGACCAACCCTCTAATTTTACAGAGTGAGAAACTGAGGCACAAAGAGATTATATAACTTGCTCAAATATTAAAAAAAACTTGGAAAGACTTTAGAAGTCATTTAATATAATCCCTTCATTTAGTGATGAGGACACTGAGGTACAGATGGGTTTATTTGCAATTTCTGTACAGACCTCTCTCTGCTTCCCTTCCCCTTGAAGAAAAAGTCTTGTTAGCTCATCTTTAACTCTAAAAATCCCTATCTTGCTTCAAAGGATTATCTCCTATGCCATCCCCTCTATAGCACCTCTGTTGATCCTTTCAGTCACTTATTTTTCTTCTCCCCTACTCTCCAAATCCTTTGAATTTAGTTTCTGTGTAACTTCAGTTTCTTGCATATAATACATTCTCTAAGTCTACGGGAAATTAAAAACTCCTTGAGGACATGGAACATTTTGTTTTAGTCTTTGTATCCCCAGGACCTGGCACAGTGCCCTGAAGGTAATAGACAGTAATTGAATGCTTGTTGTTGTTGTTCAGTTGTGTCTGACTCTTTCTGTCCCCATTTGGGACTTTCTCAGCAAAGATACTATAATGATTTGTTATGTTCTTCCCCAGCTCATGTTATAGATGAGGAAACTGAGACAAACAGGCTGAAGTGACTTGCCCAGTATCATATAGCGAGTAAATGTCTGAGGCTGGATTTCAATTCAGGAAGGTGAGTCTTCTGACTTCAGGCTTGGTGCACAGTCAATACATATTTATTAAGCATCTACTAGATGCAAAGTGTTGTCCTAGAAGCTAGGAATAGAAATACAATAATGAGACAATCCTTAGACTCCCAGGATATTAAGATACAAGATTTGGACATGAAAGGGACTTTGGGTCCTCTGTTGTCTAACCTCCCCATTTTTCAGATGAGGAAATTAAGCCTAGGGAGCTGATGTGGCTTGCTAATGTTATATAGATTGTTACAGAGTTGAGACTTCTCTAAAAATTCCTCAGCAAATATATACCAAAAGGCATTATGATTGGTTGTTCAGAGAATGCAAAAAAAAATATTAGGGCTTGTAAAGTGACTTGCTTCTATTTCCTTGCCCTCAGTGATTTAAGTTATCATTTGAGGGCCAAAAGAATGAGGGAACAGAAGATATATTTACATTTTCTATTTCTTCAAAATAATATAAGCTCATTTTGTCTTTGTACCCTCCAACACATCACTTGGTTATGGTATGTAATTAATAAACTCTTTTGGATTGGGTTTTATTAAAAGTATAAAATGTGATCTAGAGACAGTAATAGATCCATTTAGCTGGTGAGCAGATAGGAAAAAAAGGAAGATGTAGGAGACTCTCCAGATTTAAATATGAAAATATCAACAGGGACCATAGGATCATGGTGTCATAGACTCATAGGAAGGAACCTTAGAAGTTATCCAGTCCATCCTCCTCGTTCTTCATATGAGAAACTGAGGTCCAAAGAAGTTAAACTTGCTGAAGGTCATACACATAGTAAGTGGCAAAGCCAAAATTCCAACTCAGATGTTGGGACTTCAAATCCAGGTTTTGTTTTTTTTTCTGTGCTGTGCTGCTCAAGAGAGCTCAATGGACCAAGGGTACAATCCCTGTAATTTAGACCCTCTTCCCATTCTTCCCATCCAAGTACCAAATGCACTGCTTTATCCAGAGCCAGGAATTCAATTTATTTCATGATGGTGATGAATTCCAGATCATACTAATTAAGGAGAAAATCACTTGGATTTAGAGAAAGCTTTATTACACATATATTTTCTATCTGCTAATTTTTTGCCACTAGAAATGAGGACAGAGGCAAAAAATGGCCAATTAACTGTTTTTTGACATTGCATATACATAATGAGAGTTGTGTTTCACTTATACACAACTGGGTACATTTCTCTGACTATTAATAAAGCTTCTTATTTTTGTTATTTGTATAAGGGACATAGAACTCAGAGCTGGAAAGGATTTAAGAGACCTTATGATTCTATTCCTGAATTTTGCAGATGATAATAAGGAAAGATGACATGGGAAGGAAAACATCAAACATGTATCCAAAACCACCTCACACCCCGTTTCCTCTCTCTTATATAAGGCCCTACAGTTCATAAGTAGCAGAACTAGAATTGAACAAAGTTCGGATCCCAGCTTCAATGCTCACATAGATTTAATGTCACTTGATCAGTATCCCTTCTTCTGAGAATTGATGTAGGCAGTAGGATGCCTCGGGGGCACTGGATTTGAAGTCAAGAAGCATTGAGTTAAAATGAATATCTAGTTGACAAATGTAATTTCTATCTGCTTCAGTTTCCTTATCTGTAAAATGGGGATAATAATAGCATCTACCTTACTGGATTGTTGTGAGAATAAAATGAACTAACAAATGTTATAAAAACATGCTGTTAAATAGTAGCTATTGTATTTTTTTGTTCATCTATAAAATGAGAATTATAATAATAGCTGACATTTCTATAATGGTTTAAGGTTTGGAGAATTTCATATTCATTATCTCATTTGATCCTCTTAATAATCCCATGATCTAGATGCAAATATTTACTCCATTTTACAAATGAAGGGGGCATTTACAAATGGTCACCTATATTCACTGTGTATGTCTTGGTTTCCACCTAAATCTTCCTGTTGTCAGGATAGTGCTCTATCCATGTCACCTTACTGCCACCATCTTTGCCACTCTCACAGGGTTGTCTTGAACAGCAAGTACAATGACGTTTGTACAATGTTTTGCAAAACAGAAAGGGCTATAAACACGTCAACTCTGAGAGTTATAACATATGATGGCTGGATCTACTGATTTGCTGAAGGCGGCTTCTGGACCTTCTTTCTAATTTATTACACAAAGCTCAGCACTTTCTTTCCTGACTTTCCTAGAAGGGTTAAGAAAGGCCAATGGAGGACACAGAAAAGGAATAGAAGGTTTGGGACACAAGCTCATTTTTAATTTGAGTTTCCCTGACTTCTCTCTCTTTTATGGGGAAGTATAAGCAAAGGGGGTGATCAGAGAAGGAAAGTCACCCACAATGCTAGTGCCCTTAGAGATATCTGAGAGCACTGTTACACCTTCCTTCACTGATTCTTTTCATATTTATTTCTATATACATATAGTTATATATTTTTATATATCTAAGTACATATGTATATATGTGAATGTATACATATAGATAGATATATACATATGTACATATCCATCCCATTACAATGGAAGGTTTTTGAAAGGAAGAACTATCTCACTTTTTCTCTTTGCATCTCAGTACTTAGTACAATGCTTAGAACATACTAAGCTCTTGATAAATGCTCATTCATTCATTCATTCAGCACCTTTTGTGTGAAGATCATTGACCTGAATGTTTGAGGGAAATACAAAGTTTAGATTGAACAAGGCACCTGCCCTCATAGAATGTATAGTTTTTCTCTTTTCTTTCTTTCTCGAGACAAATCTCCTCTCTACTCACATAGCCACTTCCTAAGTCTAGGTTCTTGAAGCCTTTTACATGAACCATAATAATAGCCCCAATCATAATTACCAGATAGCATTCTTAATAATCAGGTTTGACTGTGTCACTCCTTGCTCAAAACCAAACAAAGCTTCAGTGGCTCCCCATTACCTCTGGAATAAAATTCTAACTCTTCTGTTTGACATTTAAAGCCTTTCATGATCTACCACACTCTTTTCTAGCCTAATATTTGTGTTACCATCACACACACACTTTTGGGTCCAGTCAAGGTGATTTTGCTGCTGTTTTTTATATGTGACATTTCATCTCCTATCTCTGGGGTTTTGGCCAAGCTATCCCTCTTGTCTAGAATTCTCTTTCCCCTTTTCCTCTACTTCTTTTTTTGAAGACAATTGGGATTAAGTGACTTTCCCAGGGTCACACAGCTAGTATGTGTCGAAGAACTCAAGTCCTCATGACCCCAAGGCTATTGCTGTATCCACTGAGCCACTTAGCTGCATCCTCCAACTTTCTTCCACTTTTTAGAACCCCTGGTTTTCAGCAAAACTTAGTTAAAACATTATCTACAAGACCTTTCCCAATACCCCTCCCTTCCAGCTTCTAATAATTATATTTTAATAGTTTATGTCTATTTTGTGCATGCTTTTAATTTTGAATCTATTTATTTAATATGTGCATCTTGTTCTTTATCTACAAAATGTAAGTTTTTCATTTATGTCTTCTGTCATTTATCTTATTCCCAGGCTTCAGTACAATGCTGAGTATACAGTAGAGCTCTAAAAGATGCTTTGTTTCCTTTCTCTTCTCCTGCTCTTTTTCCTTTTAGTTTCCTTCTTTGCCTTCTTCCTTATCTACCCTGACCTACTTGTGACATTAAGGACATTGCAGAGCTCCAGCCTTACCTAAGAAAGGCTTTCAACTTTTAGTTTATTGTTTAAATCTCCCTCTTGTGGATATAAATTAGAACCTGGATGGCCAAATGTGAAAACTTCAAAAAGAGAAATGCTTATACCTTAACCTTTGGATTTTAGTATTAGGAAAGCAACTACAACCATTTAATTTTTGCTTCTTCTATCCTGTTATTAACACAGTTTGTCCTGGTAAAATTGGTTCCAAGAAGAGAAATTCATTTTTAGCTTCTCATTAGTATCCAGATTGCACACTTTGCTGAAAATAGAAGCAGCAGAATGAACTGTATTTGCCACTCCTGGAATTGAGGCATTTCAGACAGATACATCTAGAACACCTTCTTGTAGGTTATCTCCTGAGAAAGTGAGGCCATTTTGAATGGCCTGGCTAAAGATAATAGAACTAATAATGCCACCAGGAAAAAGCAATGGGCAATTCTAGGAATTAGGGGACTGTTTATACACATACTTTCAAGACTAATGGAATATTCTGAATGTGAAACTTTATCTTAAGTGATGGCTTTGGTCCTTGTGAACAAATGAAACCATGTTTGAACATCTATTTGAGGCAAGCCACTATACTAAATGCTGGGATGGGAAAGAAGAGGAAGGAGGTGATTAATACCATAGTCCAATGGGGTAAACAGCATGGAAACAAAGATGAACACACACACACATACACACACACACACACACACACATAATAAATAGGATACAATCAGCAGAGAGAAGGCATTACCATTAAGATGGATTGGAAAATGCTTCTCTTAGAAGGTGGAGTTTCGTTTGGAACTTAAAGAAAGTCAAAGAAGCCAGGAGGTAGAGATGAGGAAGGAGGGCATTTCAGATATTGCGGACAGCTAATGTGAATTCTTCAAGTTGGGAGAAAAAATATCCCGTGAGAGGAAAAACAAGGAGGTCAAGAATCACTAGGTTTTTGTTTCTGTGTCTGAGACTAGAAAGGTGGAAGAAGCCTGGAAAGGTGGGAAGAGGTCATGTTTAAAATATAAGAATTTTTTTTTTATTTGATCCTTGAGATGATGGAGAGTCACTGTATTCTATAGATTGGGTTAGAGCTTAGAAGACTATCAGTTTTGTCAGGGAGCTGAGGTAAGAGTGTTAGGATGGCAAATGACTGTCAAAGCTTCTGGGCTTGGACCCTTGGTCTCTCTTCCTGTCTCTCTTTTGAGTTGCAGATGCCAAGGTATTAGGAGACACTTGTGATTTCTCTTATATTCCTCAATTTTTCCTGGCTTTGGGCAGATTTAATAATTTGGACTTTCATTCTCCTCTTCCAAGTTCCTCTTCTCTCTTGGATCTACTTTGTTTTGGAGTGAATTGATATAATATAGGCTTGGTTTTGTAGCCATTTTATCCATATTTTCAATGTTTCTCTAACTCTCCTAGCAATCAAAAAGTATGAGAATACTCATGTCCCATGGAAATACTACTGGGCTTAGGAATAACTGTTGATGGGTGTCCTTGTCATCTGCTTGTTGGGAATTATTATGTGTCTTATCTGAAGAGTTCTCATTGCTGAATATTTGATGTTTCTTATATTGTAATTATTTTTGATAGATTAAAGAGTAGCTACTGATTTAATGCTTCTTTTTCTAATAGTTTTTATATTTCTTGGTGCCCATTAAAATTCTCTGTCTCTCTGTTTCTCTCTCTCTCTCTCCTCTCTCTCTCTCTCTCTCTCTCTCTCTCTCTCTCTCTCTCTCTCTCTTTCTCTCTTTCTCTTTCTCTCTCTCTCTTTCTCTCTTTCTCTTTCTCTCTCTCTCTTCTTTTCTACCTCTGTCAATCTCTCTCCCTATATTCCCTTGCTCTTTTTCTATTTTCTTTTTTTTGTCTCTATCTCTCTGTATCTCTGTCTGTCTGTCCCTCTCCTCCATCATCTGGTGGAATTCATCTCTATAGACATCTTATGACCAAAGGGTAACATGTCCTTACCAGAACTTAGACTACTACAGAATTAAATCTAGAGCAAGCTTCAGTAATTGGTAGAAAGGAATTTTCCTCTCCTTGAACAGATATGATAATTGTGTTTTTTACTATGTCTTTGAATATAACTGAAAAAAAAAATCTCTAGCCCTTTTCTTACTACTTTTATGTAGTTACTGTATCTGTGTCTATATTTGGTGACTGGTAACCTAGACTTGGAGTTCATTGCTTCTTTGTTAAAATGGCATATTTATAATACCCTCATAGCTTCATAGGACTTAGAACTCCAGAGGACATTGGAGGCTGTCTAATCTTACCCCCTTGTGTAAGACATGAAGAAAGTAAACCCCACAGCTGTTTCATGACTTACTTAATGGGACATAGTATGGAACAGGAGTGCTGGTCTTCTCACTCTCAATTCAGTGCTTTTTCTACTATTGGCAGACGACTCATCATTATTTCCTGGAGTTATAAATGTGTAGAAGCTGGCTTTTAATTTGTAAAAGATGCCCTGAAAAATAGAATGATGTCTGGTACAGTGTCATGGCAAATCTGTCACTCATGTGGCAATGATGATAAGTTATTTCTGAAGGTTAATTTCATGAATGTTTAAACAGGACCAGAAAAGAAAGTAGGTATGTCATGGGGTGAGAGAGAGATAGTTGATGAATAATAGCTCATGGGTCCCAGAATCATTCACACAATGTCAAGGGAAAAAGAGAAAGGTCTTTGTTCATTGTGGAGAGTTAGGAGAGGACATGGATGAGTCTCCAGAACTTTTACAATGGATCAGTAACAAATAGTCCCTCTTTTGAATACATACTCACTTCAGTAAAATCCTAGATCTATCCAAATAGATCTTTTCCCAGGTTAAGTATATTCTCCCAGAGAGTTGTAACAAGTTGTAACAACTGCCTCTCAGGGCAGTGTGGTTTTGGGAGTACCCTAAGGGATTTTGGGAGGAAGAGGTTCTCTTCTCTGCTATTACCTGTTAAGTTTCATTTAACTGTTTAACATCAATTCCCTTTTTATAAAAATACACTTACTTTGCAGATGTAACATCACATTTCCCCAAATATCCCAGGTGTTATATGGACTTGATTGTACCAAGGTCAATCTAAAGGCAGCATGCCTACCAGATGAATCGTGATTTCAGATTATACTGTCCTAAGTCAAAAAGTTATTCCCAAATATCATTTCTTTCTTTTGAGGACAGCAATGCTGCACGACTGTAAAACCCAATCAAGATTCTGACTCTCAACTTGTTGTGGCTCATCCTTCCATTTTTTGGGGAAACTTTCAAGGTTGGAAGACACCTCTCCTCCCACAACCCTTTACCAAGAAGTAAAAGAATAAGTAAAAGGACTCAGGATCATGATTCATTTCTCAGGATCTTATGACCTCAGAAGGGTAAAAGGCCTAATGGTCTTTCCTTTTGCTACCTTTGTTCTCACAATATTAGGAGCAAAGAGTCACTGATTTTCCCAAGAGCAAATGAGTCAAACTAGAAAGTAGATGATATTGGCACAGCTATTTGAATTTACTGTAGCCAATCAATGAGACTCTTCTTTACTATATGGTCTGCTACCTGGAACCAGTCACTGATATGTTTGCATGCTCCACAGCATTTCCAGTCATCACTATTTCTGGAAGCAGATATCCTAGTTTTCCTGTGTGAGGAAGTTGTATCAGTCATATAAGCTGATGGGATCTACACATGAGCTGACCTCTATTACAGGAGCCAAATCCCAAATAATGGAAGACCCAACAAAAGTCTAAAGATGTTTATCACTAATTGTTTAGAAAAATCAAGATGAATAACTTTAATTCAGAAATCTTGGTGGTTATTGTTGAAATGTTTTGAAACATATTATCCACAGAGGGGGAAAATGTTCATTTTTGTGGATAGATTTAAAACTCATTTAGTGATGTCTATTTTAATTATTCATATATAATGTATTTTTAAACATTTTTTAAATGGGAGAAGTAAATACTGTATCATATCTAAGTCTTTTCAAGGGTTAGGTTATTGAAGATATATCACTTTATTTTTCTTTAGATGAATGGCTACGTTGGTAGTGAATTGAATCACAAAATAGAGAATAAAAATCAACTCTTCCCACTTCTTATTTGCATATGAAGAAACTAAGGTCTCCAGAGGTTAACTGACTTTGGGAAAATGTACCTTCAGTTCTAAGCTACTGACTTACAAATCAACTTTTGGAGCCCAGCTCATTTGGTCTGTTCTGGGGACTGACTATAACTATATTTTAGGGGTAGATGCTTTTTTGTCTTTTACACATTTGGCTCCTATGGCCAGTTTTCTTTTCTTAATAGTCTGTGTTATTGGGGGAAAGGCATGAAAACTGAAGTTAGTGCAAAAGGTGACGATAGAGCTGGTAATGCTTGAGAAAAATGCATTTGCTGAAGCCATAAAAGCTGTGCCTGGCTGGCTTCATGAGGTCAGGAATAATTCAGTGCTGTTTGGTCAGTTTAAAATTCATAGATTAAAGGGGTGTATTGCCTTCATGGTGCATATAAATCCCTGGGAACTCAGTTCTAAATCTCACTCTTTAAAATAACACTATTATGTTTGGTAGTTTGTATTTTTTTAAAAAGGTAGTCCATCATATCACTGACAAATGACTTTTTTTCTTTATTCTCCTGAAATTGATTTCCAAGTGTACTCCCATTTAGGACACAATTGCTCTAAAGAGAGAACTATTAAAGTGAACACACTTATAGGATTATGAGCTTGGACCATAAATTGTTTTGTTTTCCATCCATCTTTGAAGCACCTCTTTACCTTTCAAAAAATGGAAAAAATGTGTTGGTTAATGAGCATTCATTCATTCTCTCAACAACCCTTTATTCAATTGGAAATTATGGTGGTAGGTACAGGGAAAGTTAGGATGTGTTGATAAAACAACTTTTGTTCTTGTGAGTTTGCTGTCTTGTGGGGGATAAAATTACAGAACACATAAATTTGAAGGTATCTCAGAGCACATGTGATGTGATATCATCTCAAAGTACTGTGAACTGATCAGACCACATCTAGAATGTTGAGTCCAGTTTTGAGTTCTACATATTAGGAAGAATATTATCAAGCTAGATGGAACAGTCAGAGAAAGGTTATAAGCATCACAAGATCACCAGGTCAATTTATCTAGAGAAACTGGGGATATTTAGTCTGGGTAAGAGAAGGCATGAAGCAGAGTATGACATCTGAAAGTCTTTCCCATGGAAAAGTAATCACATGTGTTTTATTTGGCTCCCAATAAGAGAATAATGATGCATGGAAATTACTTTGCTACCTTTTTACCTGTCCTTATACTATTTCCTATTCTTGGAAGATTCTTTCTTCATTATTTTTGCTTGTTGAGAGATTTTTAGTCCAAGTCAAATTCCAGTTATCCCCAAAAGCCTTCCATGGATTATTAAATGGCTCAATATTAGAGTGATGGGACTTAAGTTAGAAACATCTGAGTTCAAATTTGGTCTCACTTACCATCTACTGGAAAAAATCCTTAACTCATGTTTGTTTAAGTGTCTTCATCTATAAAATGGAGAAAATAACAACATCTACTTCCCAGGGTTGTTATGAGGATCAAATGTGATAATAATTGTAAGTACTTAGCATAGTTGCTGGCACTCAGTAACTGTTATATAGATGTAGGATACAATAATGACTATCACTACTATTGTAGATCCTTGAACAGTCAGTAAAACCCTTCCCACTATAAGTCTCAGAGAACTTTATTTCATAAGTCTCTGATATGCGCTATCATGGAAAGAGCAAGAGATTCTAATTCTGATTATTTTGCTTACCATCTGTGTGACTTTGGCAAATTTTTTCCTTTTCCTGAATCTTTGTATTTCTCTTTTGAAAAAAAAAAAGATGGAGTAGGACTAATTAATTACTGATGTCATTTCTACATCTAAGCTCTGCATGTAAATATCTGAGGCCATGCATATTATTGTTGGTTCTCTCTTGGAAAATCTCTTCTCCCCCCCCCCCACTCTCCAGCAAATATTGGATCACTTGCTATTCTTCTTATGTTTTACCTGTTGTTCTCGTAGTATCAGATTTGGCACTTTAAGACTTTTCCCCTCTTTTCCTGTATTAGCTTAAAATTCTCTTGAGTAGGTGACTATGTATGAAATAGAGAAATGGATTTTAAAAAAAAAATAGAGTTGCAGAGGAGCCTAGAAACAGCCTCATTCAATAAATCCTTGATCTTCCTACCAAGTGGAGAGATGTGTCAGCCAAGGGCAGCATGGTTTAAAATATATGTTTGTTTTTTTTTAAATGGAGGATAAAAGTAGAAGATTAGGAACAATATTGTGTTGTAAAATGAATGGGAAATGGAAAAGCAAAAAATAAGTTTATAGAAAGCTGGGAGACTCAGTTAAGATCATGTGTTCCTAGAGGATTGACAAAACTGGAAAGAGGATAGCAAACCATTGAAAGGTAGAAAAGATCTGCCAAAACTTTTCAAACAACTTCTTTTTTTCCTTCATTGATACCAGAGCCACTATATTTGGACTTTGACATTGCCGTTGCCAATTTGTTATGCAAGGAAGTAGAACTAGGAATAATGAAGACTAAGTTAAGAATTGCTGAACTGCATCAGACATATATTGAGGAGGGTTTATGATTATGTAAGCAATATAATTTTGAGGGCTTTGAGATATTATTACTCAAAATATCTGAAAGAAGTAAGGTTATATCTCTTAAGAAGAAACTGCAAAGCCTAATACTAATGAAAAAAGTATAGCCTTTGTCCTCACAAGTTTAATATCTTAATAGAATAGAAAACAAATATATGAAATTGATGATAGGGAAATACCATATCTGGGGAGTCAACTGGGACAGTAAACTGATCCATAGGGGAGTCAACTGACCTATCCTATTTTGGAATAATTATAGTTTGCTGATCTTGATTTCATTTCTTTTCTTGAAGAAAAAGGCAAAAATGCTTTTTTTTTTTTTTTTTTTTTTTTTGAGGAGGAGGAAGAGTTTCTCTCTTTCAATTCAGGGTAGAGGGGATGAAAAAGGAAAACAATAGTATCAGGAGAGTAAATAGTAAGGTAGCTATGGCTAGGTTAGATAGATGCATGTGATATGATGCATGGTCATGTGGTCAACTGGGGCCACATCAATAGAGTAAACTAATTATATTTATGCCTACAAACTTACCAGTCAAGACAGCATAGTTCTACATCAGAAATCATTGTACAGATCTTAGTGGATTCCCTCCTCTTTGGACATATTTTTTCCCCCAAAAGGTCTGATTTGGAGGTAAAAGTAAAAGTTTAAGTGAAGAGAAGGACATCAATGTCAAGTCAGATGACACAAGGATCAGGATAAATTAGATGTAATCAAAGGAAGTTTTGTTGACTCTAAAAACAATAATTAGATTCTGAAGACTACAATGTTTTCCAACAAACAACATATTGATTATAAATATATTAATATCCTATATGATTCCTTGTGAGATGGTTTTGTTTGGTATTCCTCAGATCATTATTTCTAAGCAAGAAATAAAACAAAATATGCTATCTCACTGAAAACAGTTTGGATAATGGGGGAGGAAGGATACTGAAGAGATATGTCAGTTGGCTTCAAGCTTTTCAATGAATTAGCAAGTTAGGTCATGTACTATAAGTGTGAGGTTAAAGTGAAGAGCGGAGAACATTTGAAACAGTTTCTCTGGAAAATGAGATAGGGAGTTAATAAAGGCACAATAGAGGGACTTTCAGTGGCAGCCAGGGTTATATAACATCAATTTGTAGTGTGTAAAGTCAGAAGTTTTGTTGTTTTCTTCCCTGATGGATGTATCCACAGCTCAAAAGTAGGAGTTGAGAAATCAATGAAGGGGGTTAGCCAGGGATAGGAATTTGTAGGTCGATAATAGAGGCAAGTCAGGGTAGGGCAAGACATTTTGGGTCAGTGACTAGCAATATATCAACATAGCTAACTAAAAGCCCAAGGTTGGGAAGTGACTGAGATGATGGAAATGAGTCAAGGAATCTGTTTTTTATTATAGCTTCTTATTTACAAGTTATATACATGGGTAATTTTACAGCATTGACAATTGTGAAGTCTTTTGTAAGGAATCTGTTTTTAATGAGAAAATTCAATTGAAAACTCTACCTACTTCAGTGCTCACCTTGGTATCTTTGCGAATCATCTAGGAGAAATGGATCATGGATGAATACCTATTCTAGACAGAGCAAGATTTGCCATAGAGATCACAGATCAGCAGATGGACTGTTAGGAATACTGTTCTGGGTCCTGAAAATGGGAAAGAGGTACAAACTGGGATGTTCCAGCTCTCCAGGAAGGAAAAGAGAGTATGGCTAAGAAAGAGCCTTTAGAGAAGTGATTGAAATCCTCATCTACATCTTCTTGACTGTTCATATCACATGTCATGGCTATGTTCCTTCTTACTAGTTTCTAGGTAATCTCAACTCTAATTTCCTGAAAATTGAAATAGCATCCTACTTTCTCAGAGCAGTGGACAGGATGTCAATCTTCTAAATTTAAAGTCAGCTTTGAATTGAGGATGTTCTACTCTGATTATGAATGAAAAGATACTTCCTCAATTCAGCCAATCAAGATGCTAATCCTGGGGCCCAATTTCCTGGTTGAAGTAGACTGAAAAAAGGGGTCTCTCTATGTCCTTACCCATTAAAAAGCTTCACAAGAATTCTCAACATGTTTTTGTGCTATGTGTCCCTTTGGCAGTCTGATGCATGGACCCCTTCTTAACATAACATTTTTAAATAGTCAAAGGAAATACTACATTTTAGTTACAGATCAGTTAAAATAAAGATAAAATAAAGAGGTAGTTCTTTATATATTCACATACTGCTATAGCCATTCTCAATATTGTTTTCCTCTGTATCAAATCGTCTTTCTAAATATTTTTGTTATGCGTATGTAATTTATTATAGCATAATAATATTCCATTACATTTAAGCCCCACAATTAATCCATTCTCCAACTGATAGGTATCTACTTTGTAGTACATATATGCTAGTATGTACATAAGGAGATTTAAGCTCTCTGATTCTACCTTTCTCTTTTTCTCTGTCTTACAAAAATATTTTCGTAAGCCACTAACATTTGGGAGAATCAGAGAAGCTTTAGCTGAATATCGCAGTATCCTAGGGCTTTTATGGGGATGATGGTGGTGAGAAACAAGTGCATTCTCGGAAAGTACAATAACCTGGATAAGAATAGGGAGGGATTAATTTTATGAAATTCAAGAGAGAAAAGTACAAAGAATGATGGTGTAAGAGGAATGATCTCAAGATAGTGGTGAAGAGCAACAAACATATATATACATGATGCTGTTTCTATGAGTTTGTGAATGTTGGAAAAGTTTCTCAGGGAAAGAGATTCTAAGACTGAAGCACTCTCGATTTGGAGTCAAGTTTGAGATGTGATGAGAAGATGGAAGGAAAATTGGTTGAACTATTTAAGATGTGATTTTTGGACAAAAGAACTCAAAGAAGAATGGTTTGGGTGATGGGTGAACCAGACTAGGGGGAGATAGGACTGAAGAGAATAGACACACAAGTCCTGGGAGAGGTAACTGATCTTTCATGGAAGTTGACTAGATGAAATTTCTAAGGTGAACACTATGGTTTAGTATTATCACCAATCATCAAACAGTGATTATGAATCATAGAAGCATACATTTAGAACTAAAAGGGGCCCCAGCTACTGTCTTGTCCAATTTTACACATGATGAAATTAAAACTGTGAAAGGCTGTGATTTGCCCCAAGTTACCAAGATGATAAGTGACAGACTCAGGATTCAAGTCAAGGAGCAGTGATAATATATTGAATATGTTTCCTCTGAGACTGAGGTTTCTTGGGATTCTTTGACTCAATCGCACTGTTGTGATTCAGTTCAATAATTTCACTGTTGTGATTCAGTTCAATAATATTTGACTCTTTCTGATCCTGTGGACCAGGAGATTTTCTTGGTAAAGATTCTGGACTGGTTTGCCATTTCTTTTTCCAGGATAATAAGTCAAATAAAGAGTAAGGCAGTTGCTCAGGCTGACCCACTAGTAAGTGTCTGAGGCCAGATCTGATCTCTTCCTCACTCCAGGACCAGCACTCTGTCCATTGCCCCTTAGGCCAATGCTAAGCGATTTGTCCAGGGTCACATAGCTAGTAAGTGTCTGAAGCTGGAATTGAATCAGGTCTTCCTGATTGTGGGTCCAATATCTATCCACTCCACCATCTCTCTCTCCCAATTAGCTCTTTTTATTTACTATCATTTGGTCTAAATTCACACTTCTCCACAAAAAGATTAAAAAAACCCCAGCTCATTTTGCCTTTGTTTGGACAATTTTGGTCAATATTTCCCATGGGATGTCGGAATTTGATACACTGCCTAACTTGCAAGGTAAAGAAAAAGCCATAAACCACAGCAAAGCATATTAAAAACAAATACAGAAACACATCGGTGATTTTCAGTCTGCTAGTCTATTCTGAAGGAAAAGGCAGACCTTTCTTTCTGCAAGACCTCTTTGTCTTATAACAATTATTCATAAGCAGCTATGAGACACTGGAAGAATAACGAATATGTTTCAGTGGAAATATACTCATTTCTATTCTGTTTTGCCAGCTCCCATGGGAATCTTGAATTGCTTTTTTAGTTTCAAAACACAGTCTCTGAATTGCAAGAAGGAAAAAAAAATACAGAGAGAGTCAATAACTAAGAGCTTACTTTTAGCTATCTAGATCAACTCTTAAAACTGTTTGAAAAACCTAAGAAAATGAATATAGAAATAGGTGAAAATTGAAATCACTATTATTTGTGGGCAGCAACTGAAAACTTGCAAATCCTGGGATGTATAACTTTTCTTGGACGAATGGAACATGAAACTAAGAGGAAGGTGCCAGGCAACTGGAATTTCATTTTAAAGCTTTAGATTAAATCTCCAGCTTGTCACATTTTTTTCCTTTTTCTTCCTCTTTCCAAACGACCCTACTTTCAATGTTTGAAGGGGTGATTGGCACAGAGTTTATGTAGGCCTCTTCTGGAAGAACCTGACTTTAAGAGGCAGCTTAGTCCAATGGGTGGGAGTCAATAAAATCTGAGATCAAATTTCTCCTCTTGCACTTTTCAGTTTTCCATTTCATCATGTGTCAGATGGAATTAATTAAGCCTCTATCTCTTTTTCTATGAGTTTATGTAGAGAGGAAACAATGGGTTGAGGGATGATTTTTTTTACATTAAAAGCATTATGTAAAAGTCACTTGTCATTCTTGAGTAACAGCCACATAACAATTGAAGACAATGTGGCTAAGCTATAAAAGAACAAAGCTTGACCCGAGAAAAAGTAGAAGCTGCTTTCTGTACTCCTTTACAGAGGTGGTTTTATGTGCAGGAGTTATGGAATGGTTCCCTGTAAGTTTAGAATAATGCACACATTATCAGATTCTTTGGATATATTGATCAAATGTGCTGTCTTTTTTCAAAATTCTTTACTATATAGAACAGTACTCTGGGAGAGAGAAGAGGGAAATCCAAGTGAGATAAAAATCGAAATATTTCAATTAAAATCTTTTGTATTTTTCCTAGTCAGTTTCTTGACACTGTCTACCATGAAGCTACAAACTTTTTGGTAGTTCCAATTCTTATCGAATGTTAGGGCCTGTAGAGTGCTTTCCATGTATTATTGATGAAAAGCATCTCAACAATTGTGTAAGGTAGGTGCTCTTCTTATTCACATTGTATGGAAGAGGAAACTGAGGCACAGAGAAATTAAGTAACTTACTTGGGATTGCACAGCTAGAAATTATTAGAGGAGGAATTTGAACTTAGTTCTATCTGACTCTGAATCCAATTGTTAATCCTCTATCATATACTGGTTCATTGATAATTGATGACTGTGGAAGCTTTGAACATAGCATCTTTGTCAAACTGATTCTTTCATCTGAAAAGATGGTATGAGGTACGGTAAATATGATAGTTATTCATTTCCAGCCACTGGAAGAATATGAATTATAAGTAGAATTAATGGCCATGCATTTTATATTGCTTTTAATATAATTTATGGTCAGATAGTCAACACTAAAATACATTAAATTTATTAAAAATAAAGGAATGAAGTAATCCTTGTCTGTAAGGAGATCTACTTAGCCTTCTACCTGGGAAATCTCTTAACATGCTAGTTCTTGGCTGATAGATACAGAAAGCTCTCATTTCCTTTACTGCCATCATCTCAATGGAAACAGTCCCTGTAAAGCAATGACGTACTCACCTAGAACTTTCTAGGTGGACAATTTGTTGGTGAATAATCTGAACCTTTTAGACACAAGTGTACTTCCCCCCCCCCCCTTCAGGAGTCATGCATTGCATAAGCAAATTGATTAGCTTTAAACTTTCTCTTCTTGTACTTTGTGTTCCCAAACTGTTCTGTTCCCTGCTCCTCATATAGGACATTCCATCACCTGTTTCTATACTTTTGCAGATATAATCCCCAAAGACTGGATTGCTTTCCTTCCTCAGCTCTAGCAAGAAATCCTTTTGTTCCTTTAAATGTGCCATTACCCTGTTCCCTCTGCTGATTACTATAGCTCCTCTTTGAAATAGCTTCATATTACAATGTAGATAGGTTTTTCTTTATATTCTATCCCTTTAGGAAATGATAAGTTCCTTAAAAACTAAATTGGTTTCATTTTCATTTTTGTATTCCCAGTGCAAGTAGTTGATTAATAAAGGTTTTTGTAAGTTGAATTAAATTGGAATTCCTTTCAAGCACTAAGGAAAATGGGAAAGGAATATGTTTTGGATTGGAAGTAGTTTTTCCATAGAGTGGGGGATATAGGACCACCCCCTCTTAAATCACAAATAGTTATCCTTTCTGCCATAATAACACTGTATATGGAGTGATACTAGATCGAGGAATAGTATTAAAGGGGCAAAAAAAGTTAAAAATGGACCCCTTACATCTTAGTAGTACTTTGAAATTTCTAGACCACCTTCCTTAATTCTGTGATGTAATCAGTGCAAATATTATTATCCCTGGGCTTCAGAGAAAGAAAAGGATGGGCCTAAGGTCCCATACTTTGCAAACATAAGGTAGAGCAAGGAGTTAGGTTAGGTCTTTAGTTTAGCTCCCTACTGTGGTATGGACCCTAAAGGCACATACAATGTAGAAACAAGGGTTTGTGAATTATAAGGTGATGCAAATTAATAGTGGTAAGCAGACATTTTGATAAGGTTTGATTTTAGAGCCTCAGTGGTCAATATAGATGCTCTTCTACAGACATTAGGATGGCTCAGAATGCCTGACTTAAACTCCAGCTCAAACTATGTTGAACTGATTTCCCCATTTTCCCTTAATCATTTGTCAGTTGAGTGCTGATTTTCATATCATACACATGTTTTTCATTGTTCTCTTTTGGTTTGTCTTCAATTCTGAGACATGAGAAGATGGTGTTACTCTAAGGAAATTTATGAAACTTTCAATTCTTAAAGAGCACACTTCAGTGAATTTTAGAGATATTTCAGAGATTATTGATGTGGGGAAGACAAGAATTTTAAATATCATTGCACTGAAGCCCAGAGTTAAAAACAATTCTGAGAAGTGATCAATTGTTACAAAATAGGGTGAGAGACCTTTAGTAACTAAGCAAAAGATCTTACCAGACAGAGAAATAGGAAGAGAGGAAATTAAGTAAAGAATGAGGGCAGAAACTGGTAGAAGGGAAAGCAGATCGGGGAGAAGCAAAACAGTGGTAAGAGACGAAAGGGTGAAAGGAGAGATAGGATAAACAAGAAGAATAGGCTAGCGGGAAGTAAATAGGATAAATTCTTCCATTAAATGGAAACACTTAGGGTAATGGCTCATAACCCAGACTGATACAATATATTGTTTATAAGAAACACATTTGAAACAAAGAGACACACACAGAGTAAAGATAAGGGACTGACAAAGAATCTATTATGCTTCAGCTGACATAAAAAAAAAAAAATCGATCTCAATTAAAGCAAAAGCAAAACTAGACCTAATTTTAAAAAGGAAGGAAACTATATTTTGCTAAAAGATACCATAGAAAATAATGTAGCATCAATACTAAGTATATATGTATCAAGTGGTATAGTACCAAAGTCTTAAAAGAAAAGTTAAGTGAGTTATAGGAAGAAATAGATAGCAAAACTATGTTAGTGGGAGATCTCAACTGAACCTTCTTAAAACTGGATAAATCTAAGCAAAAAATAAAGAAGAAAATAAGGAAGTGAATAGGATATTAGACACCATACACAAATTAGAAGAGCAAGGTTTACCTGTCAGATCTAAGGGAAGGGGGGAAATTCTTGACCAAACAGGAAATAAAGAGAATTACAAAAAGCAAAATAGATTATTTTGATTACATTAAATAAAAAAAAAAACTTTTGTACAAATAAAATCAAGCAACCAAGATTAGAAGGAAAGTAGAAAGCTGGAATACAATCTTAACAGTGTCTCTGATAAAGGCTTCATTTTTCAAATATATAGGGAACTGAGTCAAATTTTTAAGAATACATGTTATTCTCCAACTGACAAATGGTTAAGGGATATGAATAGGAAGTTTTCAAATGAAAAAAAAACCAAAGCTATCTATAGCTGTATATCTATATAGCTATCTATATGAAGTGCTCTAAATCACTTTTGATTAGAGAAATGCAAATTAAAACAACTTTGGGATACTAAAGAGCAGTTATTATTACCAAAAAGAAAGTGATTAAGTGTTGGAGAGGATGTGGGAAAATTGGAACACTAGTGCACTATTAGTGGAGTTGTGAAATGAGTCACCCATTCTGGAGAGCAATTTGGAACTATGCTCAAAAAGCAATCAAATTGTATATACCCTTTGACCCAATAATATCATTAGTAGGTCTGTATCTCAAAAAACGATCATTAAAAAGGGGGAAAAGGCTTACATGTGTAAAAATATTTAGAGAAGCCCTTTTCATAGTTGCAAAATATTAGAAACTGAAAGTATACATATCAATTAAAAAATGGCTGAACAAACATGGAACATGAATGTAATGGAATATATTGTGCATTAAGAAACAATGAACAGGCAGATTCCAGGAAAAAAATTTTGAAAGACTTCTACAAACTGATGCAAAGTGAAATGACCAGAACCAGGAAAGTGTTGCATACTGTAACAGCAACATTGCAGAATGATGAACTATGTCTGATTCAATTCTTTTCAGCAACAGAACTATTTAAAGCAAGTGCAAAGAACTCATGAATAAAAATGCTATCCATGATCAGATAAATAACATATATTATGAATATAGATCAAAGAATATCCTCATTTGCTTTATTCTTTCTTGTGCTTTTCCCTTTTGATTTGTTTTTTTTTCTTTCACAACTGTGATTAATACAGAATACATTTTACATAGTAATTCACATCTGAATTATATCAAAATGCCTACCATCTTTGGAAGACAAAGGGAAGGAAAGAAGGGAGGGAGAAAAATTTGTAACTAAGAATTCATAAAAATGAATGCTAAAAGTTTTCTTGACATGTAACTGGGGGAAAATAAAAATCTATTGAAAAAAAGAAACTAAGCTAAAGTTTTCCAAGGCACATAGCAGCTAGAAATGTTATCATTGATTCTTCTATATGTAGTGTAAATTAAATTTCTCGAAGGTGGGAAGAATAGAGTAAGGATAAAGAAAAATGTAGATGTCAACTGAAACAATGAAGAAAAAACACATATTCAGGGCATGACAATACAAAGCTGAAATACTAAAAATTAAGAAAAGGTAATTTTTTCTGGTAAAATTTCCTCTTTTCATAAGTGGTTATCTTCAAACTGTCCAATGAAGTTTGAATGAATCTATAAGACATGGACAGGCAAGTTTGTAAAAATAAAAAATATCCATACCACGTTCTTAATTTTTTTTTACTCCACTGAGCTTGAAAGTCTTGTCTCCATTAAGCACTGAAGAACTATGACAAAATATATTGCTATACTGAAAAAAAGAATTATCCTGGAATAACAGACATTATGCCATATGTCATAAAAGGCAAAGACACTTATTCAAGAGAAGGAATAAGCAGGCTTCAATGGCCTAGAAATTTATTTGATTTATACCACATTGAAAATTTATGATTTATAGTTGATAAGACATAGAAAAATGTGTTAGTCATCAAAAGTATTCTATTGTTGAATATAATAAAAGTATGGTTTCATGATGAAAAATAAAGGATATATGTCAAAATCTTGCATCATTATAGCTTTTTTATTGGGGGGGGAGGGACTCATAGCATTGCCATTCACTTTTGGATCTATTTCCCATATTTATTCTCAACTGGTTCATAAGTTAGGAGATTGTTTCCAGAATGGACTTCCAAAGACTGACTATAGTCAATATCATTGCGTATTTATTGAATTCATGGAACTAGGAGGCAGTGTGAGGTAATGGGAAAAGTACCAAGATATTTGAAAATAGATAAACCAGTTGGTCATTATCATGTTGATTCATTTGGATAAAATCACTGTTATATATGAAAAGAATGCACTAAATCAGGAGCTGAGTTCTAAACTTGACTTAATAACTTCTCATCTATATGGCCTTGCCATATAGTAAATCATTCATTCTCTCTGGGCTTCAAAGTCTTTATCTTTGGAGGGGAGAACGCTCAAAAGGACTTTCCTAACTCTAAGACTAGAATGTTAAATACTTATTGAATATTTACTATTTGTTAAATGTTAAACTGGGAGACACAAAATGTGAATAAGACAGATGTTGCTCTCAAGATACTTACAAGCTAATTAGAGAAACAAGCCTGTATCTGTGAAAGCATAGGAACTAATACAAGACATCATTAAATCCTTTAATGTATGATCAGGGTCACATTTCCTATAAGGATTCAGCAGAGAAAAAAAATCAGTTAGGGAAAGATTAAACTATAACCTCTGACTCATATATCATTTCACTAGCTATCAACCCTTTATCGTTTACATTCCCAAATACCAAAAAGGTGGGCTAAACCAGAAGAGTAAAACTCATGGTAAAACTCCTTACTAAGGCCCAAATGAATGAAAATGTAATTAGGAGATTTTTAAGACAAAATAACTAAAAAGACAGAAAAATAAAAATAATGTTAATTTGTTTTTTTTTCTTAGTCAATAGGGATCCATTTTGCTCTGAGTTTGACATCATTGGTCTACATCACAAAGCTTCCTGTCGAACTCCCACTTGCTGTATACCAGGTCCATCACAGGCTAATTGGATGCCCTGTGATTGGGTTAATTCTCTGTAATTTTTGAAAATACCTCATTCATCTTGGGGACATAAAATCCCATCTATTCTAAAATCTAGGATAACTCCTGGACTCAGTAGAGTTATTTTGTCAGATTATCCTGTTTTCTCATGAACAGACATACACATGCACACATGTGTACACACACAGTGATTATCATTTTGTATATTAGTAAAATATACCTCCAATTCTACTGCTCTTTAAAGTTTTCAAAATGTCTTCATATTTATTATCACATATGTTTTGAAAGCTTTTGAGTTGGAAAAGAGCCTTTGAAATTTGAGTCTAGAGGTACCTAATCTCTCTCTCTCTCTCTCTCTCTCTCTCTCTCTCTCTCTGTGGGTGGGTGGGTAGGTGTGTTTCTTATACTCCTTTGGCAATCTAGTGAAGCCCACAAATCCTTTCCACAATAATTTCTCTTAATGCATGACATAAAATAGGTAGGATTACAGAAGAATAATTATATTTAAATACACTTAGCCAAATATTAAAAAAAAAATTCCATGGGCACTAATTTAGGAATTCTTGATCTTCTTGAATACCCTTTGAAATGAGAAAAAGTAACTTTTTCTAAGTCATAAAGGAAATAATAGAGAACAAGCCCTCTCTTCTGTTCTAGACAGAAATCCTAATAAAAAGAAAAATGAATTTAAAATCTAAGGATTCACACTTAGCCTCTGACATTTACTACTTGTAGGACCTTAGGTAAGCCCCTTAACATTCCTTGGCTTAAGGTTCCTCATCTGGAAAATTAGGGGTGTGTGTGTGGAGTAGATGACCTCTGAGATATCTCTTTTTCAGCTTTACATCTATATGTGTTTAAGGCACATATAGTAGCTGTATCACTGAGGCAGAATAGCTTTTGAGAGCCTAGGACAGAAATCAACCCTTAGTGAGATATTAGGAAATTACAGTGGAGTTTGCAAGTATCAATTTCCCTGAAATGCATTCCCTGTGGAGGGTTTCCCATTAGGTATTTATTGAACATCATTAAATACAAATTGATTATTCATACCTTTGAGGATTAATGGCTATAAATCCACTATATGACCAAAATGTTTTCTTTACTCAAGCAATAAATAGTTTTAGGGTGCTTTATCATGGTCAACCCAGCTGTTGCTCTAAAATAGGTTGGCCAAATGTTCTGAAATGCAAACACAGAATTCTTGAAGTCATTAAGACAGGTATGACATAGTGGCTAGTGAAGTTAAGTCAATAAGCATTTATTAAGTGCCATATACTGTTCTCTAAGTTCTGTGGGTAACAAAGACCAAAACACTTCTTACTTTCAAGGAGTTCCCATCACAATGGTGGAGACAACATATTTATAACCAAGATATATAGAAAATATATGGGAGACAGTTCAGAGAGGAAGGCTTTAAGATCTGAGAAGAATGGCTAAGGTCTCTTTGAATAGCTGAGTTTTAAAGTCAGGGAAATTAAGAAATAGACTGATGGAACCAAGCATTCTCATGGTACCAAGGCCCAGAGATAGGCTAAATGGTGGAGTTAACTTTAGAAAGATGACTCCCATTCTGCCTGACACTTATTAGCTGTGATAGCTGGGTAAACCATTTTAGCTCTCTGAGGATCACTTTTCTAGTCTGTATAATGAGGATGCTACTATAGTTTGTGCCCTTTTCAGGTGGTTGGGACTCTCCAGTGAGATAATGCCTGCAAGGTATTCTAGAGATCGCAGGGGAGAGCCATCTACAGCGGGGATGGAATGCAGAAGACCAGAATTCAAATCCTGTCCAATAAATCTATCTGTGTAACTTGCAGAGAGACATTTAACTTCTTTGGGCTTCAGTTTCATAATCTATAAAAAGAAGTTTGACTCTACTACTTTTTACCCTCAATAGTATTTTCCCAATTATATGTGAAGGTAGTTTTCAACATTCGTTTTTGTAAGATTTTGTGTTCCCAATTTTTCTCTTTTCCTTCCTGCCCACCCTCCTCCTCAAGATAGCAAGCAATCTGATCTTGGTTAAATATGTACACTCCTTTTAAACAGATTTCCATATTTGTCATGTTGTGCAAGAAAAATCAGATCAAAAGAGAAAAACAATATGAGAAAGAAAAAGCAAACAAAGAAAAAGGTGAAAATACTACGGTTTGATCCACATTCAGTCTTTGAAGTTCTCTCTCTAGATGTGGTTGGCATTTTCCATCCCAAGTCTGTTGGAATTATCTTGAATCATCACATTGCTGAGAAGAGTCAAGTCTACCACAGTTGATCATCATATAATCTTGTTGTTACTGTGGAATTGAGAGTTTAGGGGAGGTTTCCTGTTGAAAATCTATACCTATGATTTCATCCATGTGGGGAACAATCTCCTTTTCAGATGCTGTCCTCCCTTCACCTTGTATATGACAGTCTCAGAAGATTGCCTAGAATATGGAGAAGTCATGGAACTTGCTCATGGTCATGTAGCTAGTATGTATCAGAAACAGGACTCTTCTAAGTAATTCTTATTCCAAGTCTTACCTCTAACCACTATACCTTGGTGGCTCTCCAGTTGTAATGCCCTCATTAATTTGGGAGACCAAGATTATTTATCTGATTTTACCATTGCCTCCTTGCCTAGCCTTTTTTCTAATCACCCTGGGTCTTGATATTCTCAAAGGAAAAATGAACATATCAGACCAGATAATCATCAAGGCGCCTTTCATCTCTAAATAGTCTTATTTTCTTCTTCCATAACTATTTTCAACTTTTCTACTTGAACACCGGATGGGAGAAAAATTTCATCTTCAGTGGCATTTATTTTAGAATTTTGAAATACCTAGAGGAACACAAAAGATAACTATTTTTTATTCAGCTCATGTGCCCAAACCAAAGTGCATAAAGATGTGGTGATATTTTAACATTATTTTCTTCAGACTGATCAGTAATTACTCATATACACTACATGGTCTCATGGTGAAATTGTATAACCAAATTGAAAGGAAATGCACTTACTGTTCCAATTCCATCCCCAAAGGTGATGGTGGGTGGACAGGCAAGAGGGTGGGTGGAGGAAATCATGAATTAGATTGTTTGATTGGCCCATTAGTATGCAGGCTAAACATCTTTTGAGAGAGAAGCAAGATCTTCCTGAATAAGATTCTCATGTCAATGATAAAATACTCATTAAGTGCCTGAAGTATACTGAGTGGGGGATCCAGCTTTAACATCCAATTCAAGATATTTTAATCATCTTGTATATTCAGAGAACAAAGAATGGACTTTGCTGCTATCAAACCCACTCTCCTTTCATTTTGTTCCTCTTTTTTCCTGCTCCTGATTTGTTCTTCCTTTTTGTCATGGAAGTCATTTAAAAGGTGAAAGGATCATTGGATCATAGATTTAGACCTGGGAAGAAGGCAATCTGGAGGTTAAAGGTAAAATACTGTTAAATATAATGGAGCCCAATTGGTGTTTTTTTTTTGTTTGTTTGTTTGTTTGTTTTTTTTGCCTCATGTCTAAACAGTTTGTTGGACCCTTGTGTATTTTACTATTCAAAGTTCTTGGCTTTGAGACATGAAGGTAATAATGTGGGGGTGGGAAGGAGTGAGGAGAGAGGTACCCTTTGGAGAGAGAGTGATAAGTCTTCCTGACCTTTGAATAACATTTTCAGTTGTGCTCCCTTCAGTGTCTTCTCTGTCCAAAGTGTTCTATACAAAACCAACATTCATATTTTGAAAGCACAACCTGCTGTCTCAACAGACTTCAATGAGTCTCTCTACTTGTTGAATAAAATTCAAATTCCTCTGTCTTCATGGCTCTCCATGATGTGGCCTGTAGGTGATTTTCCTCTTTTATGTTTCGTTGTAGGTTATTGTCCTGTTTTATGTTTCATTGTTCTCTTCCAGGATGGACAATGTGGTACAGTGAAAAGAGAGAAAAGGCTGGGTCCTGGCTTTGAATGCTGGTTCTGACACAATCAAATTGTGTAATCTCTCTACACTTCAGTTCCTCATTGGTACAATGAGAGGTTTGGATGACTCTAAAGTCTCCTTTAGTTATAAATCTTTAATCCTCTGCTCTAAACATCCCATGCTATTATTCATTGTTCCTCTAATGGAAGACAGCATTTTTTGCCTTCTTTACTTTTGCCGACTCCCTCCACTTGTACAAGATCAAAGTGTCTAATTTCCTGATCTTTCTACAAAGCCTAGTTCAAAGGCTAAGGCTGCTGGTCTTTGGATCCTCAATTCTACTTCTATCTACACTCCCATACAATTGAAATAATCTCTCAGTAATTTCATGGGTAGCATGCTTTTTTTGGGAGTTGGGAGGTTTGACTCTATTATCAGGGATTCGATAGTTATGTCACCTTGCAGAGTCCCTTCACCTTTTGGAGACTCAGTTTCTTCATCTGTAAAATAGCAGGGTTGTTGTAAGGATAATATTTGGAAACGGTCTAGCAAATATTAAGGGGCTATAGAAATATGAATGGAAAGAATATAAAAACAGCATCATCATAACTAGCAAAATTTGTGGCTTTGTTATTTACAAAGGACTTTCCTTATATTATCTCATGTGATCCTCACAATAACCCTCTTGTGGGCTAGAATCCTCCTCATACTCTCATAACTCTAGTCTGGACTAGAGTGAGTGAGGAAGTTGGAGTCAGGACATGGGGCAGCTTAGCTTAATTTTGTCCCCAGAAAGATTGTTCTGGGAGTCAGCTGTGGACCATTTGTGCAGAGGGGAACATGCTTGTCAGCTCCTGGGACCCCAGGGGACTGTGTTGCTTACTGCTTTTAAATTGCAGGTAGCTGCTCTCTGCTTTTACATTCCTGAACTGCTTTTTAACTGCCTTCAGAACTGTTTTTATTAGGGCAATTCAAATCTATTTTTATAAAATGGCTTTTTATCCCTTTTCCTGTTACTAATTTGTTCTTCCCTCTTGTTACTTGTTAGAATTCTCAAGTTCTTAGCATCTTTGCACCAGATTGTGGGAAAACCCTGTGAGACAGCTATTATTACCTCTATTTTATAGACTAGGGAACTGAGTTCAAAGAAATTAAATGATAGCTACTAAAAGAGGCAGGTTTCAAACTCAAGTATTCTTGATATCTAATCTAACATTCTACTCCATGTGTCATTTACCTGTCAATGTATTCAAGTGGTATAGCAGGAACACGTCTGCAGGACATCATTATAGGTATGGGAGCACATAAGTAATGTGAGCTTTCACTAATAAGGATGTCACTCTTAGAGATGAGAAAAGCAATGTTCAGTAGGGAATGGAGAATGAAATGGAACATCATGGGAGGAAAGTGCCCTCAGTGAAAGTAAAGTATCGGTCAGTAAACATTTTTTTAAGCACGTACTATGTCCCAAGCACTGTCTTAAGTGTTGGAGAGACAAAGAAAGAAAAGAACTGTTCCTGTCCTCAGGGTCCTTGCAATCTTTTGAGAGAATACAACATGCAAAAGTCCAGATGAGGCAGGCAGATGAGAAATGGAGAAATAGTTGATCTGGCGTGATCTGGAAATGAAAGTCCTGCAAAGAGCTTTCCCCTATCCACCACTCAATTAGAGGAAGGGAGAGGTTACAGGGGTAGAAGGTCCTGAGGAGATATGAGATCCAGGGATTAACTGATCTTGCAGGGGGCACTGACAAGGTGAGAGGTTCAATGCAGGAGTAACTTGAAAGATAAAGGGTTTCTTGGGGCATGTTGGGGAAGTCCAGAGGAGGGCTGCATTCATTCATTCATCTGTCTATTCATAATACACAATAAACATTAGCAAATACCTACCTGGGAGAAGAGTGTTATGGTTGGGTTCTAGGGGTGTATTATCTATAGTTTTGATAAAACATTTTACCTATCCTCATGGGAGCTTACCGTTTACTAGAGGATCAGTCATCCAGTTAACACTGAAGTATGATAACATATAATAAGTACCATAGAAAGAAAGTATAAAACAAGGTGTTATGTGAAGTTCAAGGGAAGAGGTTGATGGGACTAAGGGCACTGAAGGCTAGATTGAGATCAAAAGCACCGGAATGCCTTTCAGCCATGAGGAATAAGAAAATTGGACTGCTATGATTTACCAACAGGTGCCAACTTTTAAGGAGGCTGCCCTTGGTTCTTGCCCTGGTTGGATGAGCAACCTTTGGCCTCAAAAGGACCTATAATACCCAAGAGTTGTGACAGTAAGTTAATAGGAAGGTAACTTTCTCAGGATAGTGACTCCACCTTCTTTAGTCTGAGAACTTTTTCGAATATGATATGGTAAATAGTGGTATATTCTTTTGGGTCCATACCCTTTATGAGTGAATGTCCTTTATACACACATGCACACAAATAGAAACACACACATATGCATATGTATTTGCACATATATAAACATGCATCTAAAACATTATTCAGATGGCCGACATATAGATCTCTCTCCAGACTGAATCTTTAAATTTGACTTTGTCTAAAATCAGTGATTACTAGCCCTACTTTTTTCCCCAGTGAATTCTATTCTGGATCCTTTGTTTTAGTGTTTATGTTTGTCTCTTATTTTTTATCTTTACAAACTCTTCTACTTTAATTCAAGTCCTCAACTTGCCTTGCTGATACTTAACCTCCCCCTCTACATGGATTCCTCCCTTATCTTCTTCTTCAACTCTTCCCCTCATTCTTTAGCCCATCCCCATTAGTCTATACATGTTATCCCACTCCCTTTAATCAAAACATGCTTTTATGCCTCACCTTATCCTATGTTACCCTTTCCTTCTCTCTTTATTCTTTCCTATTAATTTACACACCTTGTTCCACTATCATAAATCTATACACTGTGAATGTCCTTTAAACAGCATATGTCATTTAAAGCCCTTCAGGAGCCATGTTTTTTCAGGATCCTTCATGGTCATTATTTTTTTTTATAGCACAACACTGTTATATTACATCTATACACCATGATTTGTTTAGTTATTCCTTAATTGAAAAGTACCATTTTTTCCCAACTATTTTCTGCAATTAAAAAAAAAACCTGTTGCTATAAATGATGTTGTATGTAAGCATCATTTCCATTTTGCATTGACCTTAGTGGAATATGTACTTAGTAGTAGTTTTGCTGGGTCAAAGAGTAAGAACATTTTAGTGGCTTTGAAAACACAGTTCATAACCGCTTTCAGAATGGCTGGACCAATTCATAGCTTAACCAAAAGTGTTTTAGTGTTTGTTTTCACAAAACCTCTTAATGTAGATATTCTTAACCTGAGACCATGGAGTAATGAGGTCCCTGGATAGATTTCAAAGAGTCTGTTAAACTGGATAGGAAAAAAATAAATCTGTATTTTCACTAACCTTTTTGTTCCATATGTTTTATTTCATGCATAGAAAAACAATTTTCTAAGAAAAGTTCTGTAGGTCTAGATAGACTTCCAAAGAGATTTGTGATTCAAAACAAGTTTTGCGACTTTTCTCCAGAGTTCTGTTGTCAATTTCTTATAACATGATCTACCCTGAGTCAATCTTATCATACTCTATAAGCTAATTCAGCACCAAATAAACTAAATGAAGAATAATTTGATTATGAAAAATAAACAGAATCAGGCAATATGGAGTAATGAATAGAATACTTAGGAAGACTTGGGTTGAATCCTATTTCAGATACTTATTAGTGGTATGATTTCATCAAGTCTCAGCCTCTCTAGACCTCAGTTTCTCTCATCTGCCAAATGAAGGCATCAAATTCCATAGCTTCTGAGTTCTGTTTCAGCTATGAATCCATAATGTCATGAACTCAGTTCATGGAGAAACAGATAAATAATTGGAATCCCTGAGCTTCCCAGTTTTGGAAACTGACCATAGACCAATGATGACTTTCCCATAATGCATAAAACTTTTGAAACTCAGTCTAAAATATCCTGTTGATCTCTACCTACCATTTGGGTAGAACCCTCTCCTGTATATCAGCCATAGTTTTTCTGAGAAAACAACCAGAGATATCTACTTAATGTACCTTATGCTCAACTTTAAAATCCCATTATTCACTTCTGACGGCTTTCATCCATCACCATGTAATGATAAATCTCTAACAAACCCTGTATCTGCTCTCTCAACACTCACATTTCCCTATTCTCAATATATTTCCTAGGGAAATAACAATTAATCTTTAGCTGAGTGTTACCTTGCTCCTATCAAAACAGGTCCATGAATCCCACATTCCTACATGTGATCAGCTCTAGGCATCCTTTGCTCTGTCTTGATCTCAACAGCCCATCAGCACATTCCCTCATCTCAGTTCCTTCCTTTGTCCCTTTCTGCTTTTGCTAAGGCTTTGCTTGGCACTCATACTTTGAGATGACTCTTATTGACCTGGTAGCATTATTTTCTCTGATCTACTTATCATTTGATGAAAGTCTCTTTGCTGTGATTCCATTTTCTTAAGTGCCATCGCTGAATGAATTAGCTCAAATTAAGAATTTAAACCTCTCAAACACTATGGAAATTATGAGCCACTCATTTTAGTGATTTATAAGCAATCATCTTAGCAAAGGATCTCCCTTCAGAGAGCTGCCTGCTGTTTCAGCCAGGAGTTAGCTAATAATGTAAGATTGTCATCATTCTGGAGTTTGTTTTTTGTTTTTGTTTTTTTTTTCTTATTTAGTTGTTAAAGGAGGATTATTAGTTTCATAGAGATTAGTCTAGGAAGTGGCTTGCAACAAGTAAATATATTGAGTAGTTTTGTAGTTTGAAGAAAAAAAAATCATCCTTGATGTAGATAGAGCAGTTAGCTGCCAACATAGTATAATTTCAGGGTCATTAGTATTAGGAGGTAACAAGTATAACACACACGATCATACCTAATCTCTATTTCCTGAAGGCCATCTAGGTTAAATTTCACTCCTTTCCACCTAGGCTTCTCTGGCATTCTTAACGAAGTGGGCTGGGATTGGGGTGGGATAGGGAAGAGTGTTTGTAGGCTCTTTGTAAAAGGCTTTAGCCACCATCAATGGTGTTTCTCCAGTAGGGGTGTGTGTGAATTCCCTGTACTCCACTTCCATTTAGCCACTAAGAGTCAACTTAGCTTTTATACAGAAATATTTACTTGAGAAGATATAATCACAAATACATAAACTTACTGATTCCAGCATGTGGGACATGTAACCCTCAATCTCCCCCATATCACCTCCATCTCTGGGGAGAATAAAGGGATTGTCTTTGTTGCTTAGCTTAGTTTCTCTAGAACAGAATTCTTAAATTTTTCCCATTCATGGCCCCTTTTAACCTGAGAAATTTTTATGTCACCCTGAGGTATAGGGGTACATAAAGTAGGTAGACAAACCAAACAGTTGCTGATAATAAATCATAATTTCATAACACCCACATTCAATTGTGAGACCACATATAGGAAGCTGGGCTTTAGAATAAGCCTTGTTTCAAGTCCAAAATCTCCCCTCTGGTTTAAGTTCTTCTGAAAAAATGAACCTAAAAGTGTTTGTTGCTGATTTATACTGTTTTTTATTCTCATTTTCATTTACTAGAGGTGATTCTCATGGAACGGGAGAATTCAAGCTATGATAAACTATAGCTAGGACTGCAGGTGAGATGATAAAGCCTATGGAAGTATTGAGAAATTGGTGTGCTTTTCAGAGGTAAAGCAAAAGAGAAGGAGTAGGAGAAGAAAACTCCTCTTCTTATTGGCTCAATTCATGGAATCCTTATTGAGGATGAGCTGGGATCTTTACCCTCTGGATGAAGTAGACTAGAAGGACTAGAAAACAGGAGAAAAAATAGCAGGAAAAAAGAACAAATGGCTTTTTATCAGTTGATCTTCAGAATCATCACAAGACAGTTCAAATGGAAGCAATTCAGTTTCCTGGCATGGTGCTAGAATACTATCCTGATTTCACAGACCTATAACACTGAAGTATCCACAATGATTTTCTCCTTTCCAACACTTTCTTTCAGAGCCTCCCAAATCCTGAGCAAGCTCTAGCAATGCACGAGGCAACCTCCTTATCAATGTGGACATCCCTGGAACTTATACTGCCAAAGTAAGTGAATTTAGCCACAGCATTCAAAACTTTTCCACCACTTTTTCTGAGGCCATTGCTTCACCTGTCAGGCAGGCAATCTTAGTTAATCTGTCAAAAAGCTTTTTTGTTAGTTTACATTATAATGTTGGGAAGACAACACAAAAACAACTTATTATGTACAAAATATTTGCAAACTAGACTGAAAGTATTGGCTATTGGGGAAGGATAAGAGAACTAGCAAAGATTTCCAATGGAAGGAGGGTGGGATCTATTATGTCATGAAAACTCTTTTGCTCCACTTAGAATGTCCCAAGTTATAGCTCTCCCAAGTAGCTCCTTTAAAATAACTGTCAAATACAACTTTCCTTGCTCTGACATTGCAAGTGAGAGGATGGGTATTCTCAGAATCACATTTGTTTTTCAGTGTATGTTAATCACAAAGTCCTAGACAAAATTAATTCCCAATTTTTGATTCCCACGCTGTTAATTAGATGAAGGTTTGTGAGGTGAAAGTTCCTGAGGCCTAGGAATGCTTGTTTTATTTCATAAATTAATAACAAAATAAAATAAAATTATCACAGACAACCCTGTAGTGATCTTAACTGACTCAAGTTTTGTTTCATTAGCCCCCATTTCCTGAAAGCTGTGTAGGTTAGATTTCGACCCTTCTTCCTAGGATTCTCTGGAACTCTTAGGGGAATTGGGAAGTTTCTAGGCTCTTTGCAAATGGCTTTTACCCCCACCAATGGATATTTCTTCATTTGTGAATATGAGAATCTCTAGTATTCTAGTTCCTTTTAGCCACTAACAGTCACATTAGCTTTTACACAGAAATAATCACAAATATATAACCTTACTCCTTCCATCAGGTACAAGCAAGACTATTGGTATATCCTCAGACATGTGTATCCATTTACTATTTGAAGATATGGACCCCATCTCCTTTTATTCTAATACCATGGTGATAAGAATCAATTTGAAGCCACCCAAAAGGCAAGGCTTTGTTGCTTGAACCACAGCTTCCTTACTGCCTAATCTGAATGTGTTTTGAATAGTGTCTTGTTCCCCTGGCCTATTCTGGTGCCTGATATTTCTATAATCAAGCATTTCTTTGAGCTAGACATGAAAGGTCTTGGGTAAAAGGCAAATGTATTTTCTGGGAGAGATAGCATTTTAATCTGTCATTCACTTTTTTCTTTTTTTTTTTTTTTATAGATATCCTTCTTTTGATCATTTTTTAAATTAAAGCTTTTTATTTACAAAACATATGAATGGATAATTTTCCAACATTTATCCTTGCAAAACCTTGTGTTCCAAATTTTCCCCTCCTTCCCCCCACCTCTTCCCCTACATGGCAAATAATCCAATATATATTAGATATGTTAAAATATATGTTAAATCCAATATAAATATACACATTTATATAGTTATCTTGCTGCACAAGAAAAATCAGATCAAGAAGAAAAAAAAACTGAGAAAGAAAACAAAATGCAAGGAAACAACAACAGAGGGAAAATGGCATGTTGTGATCCACACTCATTTCCCATAGTCTTCTCTCTGGATGTAGATAGTTCTCTTCATCACAGGATTATTAGAATTGATGTGAATTATCTCATTGTTGGAAAGAGCCACGCCCATCAGAATTGATCATTTTATAATCTTGTTGTTGCCATGTACAATGATCTCCTGATTCTGCTCATTTCACTTAGCATCAATTCTTTCAACTTTCCTCAGGCCTCTTTAAAATTATCATGCTGATTGTTTCTTATAAAACAATAATATTCCATAACATTCATATGTCATAACTTATTCAGCCATTTTCCAACTGATGGGCATCCATTCAGATTCTATCATTAGTTAATGAGAATTTTATTAGGTAAAGTTTAGTGGCCTAGTAGCTACTGATGAAATTGAAAATGGGGCTGACAAGGTAATTTTTTATTATACAGGAGAGTTTAGGAAAGATTTTGAACAGGGATCTTGACTAGGGGAGCCCGGAAACTTTCTCTCTTTCTCTCTGATTTTGGGGGGAACACTAAGCTCTCCCCTGAGAGACCCACCCCAGGGAATTAACTTAAAGTGATTTCATTCTGTTATCTTGATGGGACTAGTTGAGTCCAAGACCACTCCTCCAAGCTGGAGATGAGATTTCTATCCAGCTCTATTGAGTTGGAGATGAGCCTAGAGACACTCATTCAATTCCAACATTCTCTATTCTGATTCCAGCTCAAACTGCTTCCAGCCCCCACCAACAGCTGCCCCCAGCTTCTAGCCAAGGTTTCAATTATAAAAGGGGGCAGCTGGGCTCAATCCTTTCTAGTTGAAGACCTCAAAGCAGGAGTCCGGCCAAACCAAGGGACTTCTCTTGGCATAGCTACCTGCGAGGACCTCTCTGCCTGCTGAAACACATTCTCTTTCAGTGTTACTCCCTCTTTATCACTCTCACCTATTTTCCTAACAAGACCTCATTCACCTCTCTGTCAGGATTTCTCTGCTAGAAACCTCTGTTAGAGGATTTCTCTGCTAGATCTTTAATGATAAACTTATTTTCCCAGTTTACCTTCTGGGTTCATAACTTCATTTATGAAGGACCTGTGCATCCCGAAAGGGGTTCCCACAACTACCTGCTCTGCACTGAACCTCATCAATCATGCTGCAGAGGCAGCTAGGGTGGTGCTATTGAAAGAACACTGGGCCTAGATTCATGAAGATCTGAGTTCAAATATGACCTCAGACACTTATCAGCTATGTGAGCAAGTCACTTAACCTCTATCTGCCTCCATTTCCTCATAATTTAGTCATTTTCAGTCATGTCTGACTCTCCCTGACCCCATTTAGGGTTTTTCTGGCAAAGACACTGGAGTAGTTTACTGTTTTCTCCTTTAGTTCTCCAGCTCTGACACCTTTCCCAATTGTACCATAAGGATAAGAATAGTACCTATCTCCCAACATTATTGCCAGGGTAAAATGATCTAATATTTGTTAAGTATTTAGCTAAGTATTTGGTCTATGGTAGGTACAATATAAATGCAAACTATTATAGAATGATGCCTCTGGAATGCTAGTAGCAGGACACTGCAAATTCTAAAATGTAAGCTTCTTGGGTTCAGGAATTGTTTCTTATTTTCTTTATAGCCTTAGGGTGTAACGATACACATTTGATTGCATAATTAAATGCATTTTAATTGAATTTTGTGACTTCTAGTCTTGTCAAGCAACGCATTCAGTCTGAATTTATTCAGTCTGAAGAAAAGGTCATAGGGGAGAAATACCCAGAAGAGGCTGGCCTGAGGTGTAGTCAGATCCAAGTCTTAACTTTTCCTTGAGTTAGATGGACACCATAGACAAATTTTTGACTATGTTACCATTCTACCTCTCCCCCTGACTCTAAGGGCAGGTTTTTTAAAGCTGACCTGAAGCAATAACTTTTCTTTCCTTTCTCATGGATCATTGTTAGCAAATATCTCCATCTGAAGGTTTGACTCTTGCTGATCAAGTTCTTGAAAAACTGAATGGTCTCCATGGGAATTTGTAACTCATCATTCTGTCTTAATGAAATTCAGAGCCTTGCAAGATTGTCTCATACTTGGGCATCTCTCAATTTTATATACTGTTGTTTCTTCCAAGCATCTCAAATAGCTCCTTTAAATTCAGTTTACTCTCATGATTAACTATAAAAGAGAGTTACAGGAAATAGAGTGGACAAATAATGGAGAAATTATATGGAAAAGAAGATTTATTTTTCTTCTCAAAGCTGAATTGAAATTGTTGGATTTATTTGAGCATATAGACAATAATCAAGAAGGCAAAAAGAAGAACCACAAATCTCATAATCCCAGAAAAGAGATGATAAACACAAAAATTACCAATTATTGAAAGGAAGAATATAAAAAAAAATATGGATTCCTTCCACACCTTGGGGCTCTCCAGTTCTTCTTAAACATTTAGATTGGATTCCTACTTGGATGATTATTCTAGTTGTAAGGGATTCACCAGGTCCACACTCCTAAAACCCCATTGGTGTGGTTACTTTTTCTGTAGGTAGTGACAGCTCAAAGGAAAGAGGGAATGAAAGAAGGAAAGAAAAAAAAGAAGGAAGTGAACATTTACTAAGCACCAACTGTATGCTGGATGTCATGCTAAGTACTTTATAAATATTATCTCTTTTAATACTTAAAACAATCCTGATACATTTATTGAAGTAGCATAATAAAAACAGTATCAGCAAAACTCACACATGAACTTGGGATTTCCACAGAAGTGTCAGTGGGGATAATGTGGGAGGGGGGAACTGTTTTCTTTATTGAAGCTGTGTTCCCTTTAAGACTATCACTCTGAAACTGTTCCCTTTACTGAAGCTGTGTTCCCTTTAAGATTATGACTCTGAAACTGTAGTTCCTTTTGATCTGTGATCCATTTTGGAGTCTCAGTCCTTTCTGGGGAAGGGAATATTCTCCCAGATAAGTTATCTTTTGGGATTGCCAGATCCTTTGATTCAATTAGAAATCCTGGTCAAAAAGCACCCTTTTGAAGTGTTATTAATTCCAATAGGAGATCCGGGCTGGAAACTGATAAGCATCAAGGGTGGGAGCCTTGGCTTCTTGAAGTCTCAAGATTCTTTTTACAGGGCAGTTTTCTGGACTCACTCCTTGCAGAAGGCCTAAAGTAGCGTGCTCAGCTGCTAGGATCCCCTGCCTGCTGAGAAGGCATTCTCTTCTCAGTGCCAGACTCCATTTCCCTAGTAGGATTTTGCCAGGATAGAAGTCAGTCTCTTAGCAAACTGGTTTCTTTCCAACAATAAACTTTAATCTTTGTCAATTAATAATTTGGGATAATTATTAATTCCAATTAAAATCCAATTAAAGTGAATTCTTTCACTTTGAACCTGAAGGCTGACCAGAGGGAATTTTAACAATTCTCTTATTGCCACTAACCTAATCACCACTGGGAATCAAGGGGATATAAACCTCAACAAAAAGAGAAAAACACATAGAGTTCACCAGGAGGAGTGGAAGCACATACATAGGAAATAGATTGACTAAGGTTAGTGTGAAGGGTGGATGTTGCAGGGCTCCTTATTACTTCCTGCTATTAGTACTGAACTTGGCCTGAAATTA
Source organism: Sarcophilus harrisii (assembly GCF_902635505.1). Classification (NCBI taxonomy): domain Eukaryota; kingdom Metazoa; phylum Chordata; class Mammalia; order Dasyuromorphia; family Dasyuridae; genus Sarcophilus; species Sarcophilus harrisii. The sequence continues at coordinate 638,603,525 of NC_045427.1, read as the reverse complement.
TCTGCTGGATACCATTTCATTGCATCCTTATATTCCCTAAAATTTCTATCTTCTGAAAGTGCTGAAACACATTACCCAGGACATTTTATTGTAGCATGCATTTTTTTTTCTTTAAAAGAATTCATACTCATGCCTTGGAAATCAGGAACCTTAGTTATAAAGTCTCCAGCCTCCTGAGCAACAGGGTCTTGTCCCCAGGCTTTGGATATTTTTCAGTTGAACAACTCACTTGCACTCAAAAGCTGGTCTCTGCTCTTTTGGACTGACATTTGGTCTTACTGTAAGATACTTTTGCCAGAAGTGTTGGTAGGTGGGTGGATAGAAGAAGGATGGAGGAAATACTAGCTAAACTACACATAATGATAATAATAATAATAAATAGCTAATATTTATACAGTACTTGCTATGTGCCAGATACTGTGCTAAGCACTTTACAATTCTTATCTCACAACACAAGAGGTGAGGAACAAATCCTCAAGAACTGATTTCTTTCTATTTAGCTGACCCTTCTGACTTTCTTCTTAGAGTGAAGTCTTGCTTTTTAAGAAAGCTAACAGGGATGTGGCTAATCTATCCACCATTTACTTGAGTCAGTTTTGTCTAATGACTTTTCATTTTCATTCCATCAGATTGATTGAGAGACTTCTTCAAGATTGATATATAACCTTTACATCTATTAAAATAATCAGGCATAAGCAATAAGGAGAGGAACAGATTCTCAAAGTATTATTTATACCTCATGTAGAAGAAAACAAATCAAACGTCCAAACATAGGGACAGAAAGCTGTTAACTGTAGAATGCTGTCAGACAACCAAGAGAACAAACCAAAAAGTGAAGGACAGTTGATATCAGATGGGGAATTGATAGAGTACAGCAAAGGTCACCAGAAATGTGGCTATATAAAGGAGAGAAGATGGCATTTTATCAAAGAGATGTTCAAAGGGCACAAGAAAAAAAAAAAACAAAATGGAAAATCAAAAGGTACAGAAAAAAAGTTGGAAGAAAACAAGAGTGTAACAATCCAGTGACATGAACAAAAAAAAGCCATTCTATGACAGAAGAGGGACTGAGGACTAACATAGAATGGAAGTAATCTTTTTGAACAATGAGGTTTAGCATTTATAAAGAGAGAGAAGCAGTATGTGCAGTGAAAAGTGTGACTTTGTAATTAAAATACAAAGACTGAAATATGCTATCTGTGTGCCTTTGGGCAAATTACTTCATTTCTCTGAGTTTCCATTATTTCTTTATAAGATGAGAAAGTTGGACTAGATCACAGAATTTGATTTGGAAGGAACCTGTGGGGTCATCTGGTCCAAACCATACAATGCAGTATTCCCCATGATAATAAACCTGACAAATGGTCATCTTCTTTGGAAGCAGTGTTTACCATTCTTCAAGTTGGTCCATTTCATTTTTAAGTAATCTTCTGTTAGGATCACCTCAGAGCTCTTTGAATTCTGAACTTGCACATGGTGAGTTAATTGTATAATGAATTGTATAAAGAGAATCACATCCTTTGTATAGTTGGATGGTTTATAATAATAATAATAATAATAATAATTATTATTATTATTATTATTCTACTTAGCTTAAGAGGGCCTGGGTTCAAATTCTTGCTTTGCAACTTAAAATCTATGTGAATGCGGACAAACTACTTCATTTCTCTTCATATCCATTGTCTTTGTGATCTTATAATATTGTTATCATTCCAAGAAATGCAGAAATTCTTTGAAGATCATTTGGAGTTTTTAAAACAGTGTGCAAAAATATTAGAGACACAAAAAGAAGCCATGCAGATTCTAAAGCTGTGTGATACCATAGTAACACACTGAGATTGGAGATGCTATACTAGAAACATTGGATTGAACTGCATCAGATTTGGAGATATGGAACCATTTGGTTAATTTGATTAAGGGAGATACAGGGGAAGAAGGAACTGAATTCCTAGACTCAGGTCATTTGTAGAATCCTGCAAGTTGGCCTGGGTGAACTGTCTAGTGTAAAAAAGTCAGACTTGAACCATAATTGCATTGAAACATTATCTTAGTAGAATTTGTGAACTTTACCAAATTTCCAATTGTCCCCCATTTGGGGGATAACAGCCTCCAAATCAAGGTAGGGAGTATTTGCAAACTCTCCCCCCCCCCACAAAAAAAAGGCCAAGTTTTGAGGATTATTCTTTTCTTACGCTCTTCCCCTGCAGTACTTAATTAATAACTCACATATTGGCCTCCTCTTTGACAGGATATGACATAAGAAAGATGAAATAGATTCTTGTTAAGTCTGGCAGTCTATAATATAACATACTTTAAGTTTTGGATTCCATCTTGTGTTGGGTCAAGACTCATGCTTGGCCATGGTCAAATCTGAGTCAAGTCAACAACTATTTATTAACTGCTTACACCGTGCTTACTGTGGAGAATAAAATATAGGTAGAAAGAAATATATTCTATGGCTGAAGACAAAGCAACAAAAAGAATTTGAAAAGGTGGAGTTATTTGACTAGAGGCATAATAAAGAAAGTCTAGAGTACTTCCTAAGGAAGAATAAAATTGTGGCTATCTTGGATGCCCTCCTTAAAATGCAGGGTCTGTGAAGAGCTGTGTAATCAGAGGGAGAAGCTACAGGGACAGAATGCATTTCCAATATATGAATTCCAAGATTGGAATGAGTTTCCATGATGAAATTGTTTCTTGGTGTGGTAGAGAAAGCAGGAGTGCCCATGGTTTGTCAAGAAGTGATTGCTATTATTTAGCAGTCCCAAAAACTATAAGTTAATATTTTTATATGGAAACACTGAGAGTATAACAATATTTATATTATTGCTGTTAAATTAAGTTTTTCTGTCAATACTCATTTGTGCATTTTTGTATGTTTTAAGCAAATCTTTTAAAAAAGGAAATAAATAGGTTTCCTCTATCAAAAAAAGTGACCTTTGGAGTGATAAATTGCAAATATGTTCTTATAGCATTGGTTGCTTAGGCACATGCCCATTTTCCTCTAGATGCTATATTTTTTTGTATTCTATATTTTATAGTATCTGTGTTGTATAGTTAGCTAGATATTGTGTCTATATTTAGATTCTGCATTCTATTGTATCTTACATAGATACACATATCTCATAAATTTATAACCTAACAAGCTATTGATACTATTGCATTCATTTATCACTCCACTTGGCTCAGAAAGGAATGACTATACAAGACACAGATGTATAATAGAATTAGCATAAGATTATGTCATTCAGGGCTAAAGGTACCTAAAAGACTGGTCCCTCAGCAAATCAGCAGGTGATTGGAATTAGATATACTCATTCCTTGCACCATGCTAAATGTCACAAAATGTTAAAAGGAATTATATACAATAAATGAAGAGAAACATGCTTCAGTGACCTGAGACTTCACCTAATTCAAACTTCATTAAAAATGTATGGGATGCAATCAAGAATTGGAAAAGGCATCTTAATGGATCAGTGGACAGAGAGTTTAGCCTGAAGTCAGGAAGATCTGAGTTCAAATACAGTTTCATACTTACTGGGCAACACTTATCCTATTTTGCCTCAGTTTTTTCAACTGGAAAATGACTTGGAAGGAAATGGCAAACCACGACCTCCCCTAAAAGGGTCACAAAAAGTCAGAATGATTGAAATCAACCACTACCATCACCAAGACTGGGAAAAATAAACTCTTGATTGAGAATATGCTTAATATCAATATAATAAAAATATAATTTCATGGGAGATAGTGATCCAACTTATGAATATGGAACCCAAGGAGATCAACAATGGATACAATTCGAATATATGTAAAATGTGATTGCAGCAAAAGCAAATATTTCATCTTAAAAGTCTCTTAAAGATAAAAAAAGCTTAAGGTTTACTGTAAAACTCAATAAATTGAATTATTTGACTTTGTCTCAATTAATTTGCACAACACTGCAATAACATAATGAGAGCAGAAATGAAAGTTAAGATCTGTTCATTATTAGTCAGGTCTAGTGATTTCCCCCCCACTCCTATCCAGTAGAACCACAGTACTTGGTTAAAACATAGAATGAATAGCAATCTCTCTTTAGATTTCTTGACTCACTAAAACTTAGTATTTCACAGCAAATGACAATAAATTATTGGATGTCACAAAAGGATTCACCCCAATGGAAATGACAATTTAGAAGGAGCAGAGAGAAGAGGATTTTGATGTACTATTTGCTCTATTGAATTTCCCCCCCTTTTTTGGTACAGATCTGTGATTTCATCAATACAACAAACTTTCAAGGGAAGAATTCCATTTATTGAAACAGACTAATAATACTTATGTGACATAGTTATGGAGCATTACTTCAAGCACTGAGGGATTAAATTCTTTGCCACATGGACATAATATAACTAATGTATATCAGATGGATGACTTGGTATTATTGACTCCAAAGCACTCTCTTTCATGATGTCATGCTTCATAGGTTCATAGATTCTAGAATTAGATAGGAACTAATTATGTAGTTCGAAGTCCTTACTTTACATATGAAGAAACTGAGGCTGAGAAAGGTAGAGTGATTTGCTCAGTGTCATACAAGTAAGTATCAGAACTAGGATATAAATCTTCCTCCAGATGCAGAGAGTTCTTTCCACAATGCCAATTTGGAGTCAAACATAGCATGCTGATGGAGCTGGATTGGTTTCTGGGTAGATAAGAACATTCTAACTTTGCCTGAGGGGTCTCAAGTGATAATGTTAATCCCTGCAGCTGCTTCAGTTGGAAGAGGCTTCAGGATTTGATAATCACAAAATATTTCAGATGAAAAAAATCCACCATTTGAGATACAAAAACAATTTAGTGTTAGTGACACATCATCTAATGACTTTGCTAACAAATCTGCAAGATGTAAATGAAAGGTTATGTCTTCTGACTTCAGAAAGCTTGCTATTTATAGAGCATTTATTGATGTCTGAAGCACATTTAAATATAAATTGCAATACTTAATGCCTAGTTTTATAACATGTCATTCACAACCCATTAAGTATTTTATTGCATGGATTGTATAAGAAACAGATTTATAGCCCTCAATTATAGCATTAATAAGGGATGATGGAATCTCACTGAAGATGTATTTCCTTTCACTTTTTACAGAACTTTATTACTACATCATGTGAATTAGGCGTTTGATGTTCCCTTGTAAGAGATCAGGATACCACAGCTATGATGTAGCTAGAGTGTCAGAAAAAAACAAAACAAAACAAAACAAAACAAAAACCCTTAATAATCTCATTGATGATTATTGTGTTTATACCAATGTAGCAAAGGATTGGTTGTTTGCTTTATGTTGGGTTTACTCAGGAAGCTATTGTAGTATCAAAGACTTTTTTTAAAAATCATCTTTGAAAATGATCAGACATGTTTATTTGTGAACATGGGATAAAATAACTTTTCTTTTTTCATAAATGGAAATAGTCAATTAAAAGAACTCTGAGGTTAGAAAATATGATAAAATGTGAAAATAGGAAAGGAGGAGCATTTGATAAGCTCAAAGCATGACAAAACTCTTCTTAACCTAGTGATCCAAATCATCAACATGGAACCAATGGAGTTCAACAATGGATATAAAGAACTTATAGATATCAATATATTGATAGCAATTTTTTTTAAGAATAAGAAGCAGAAAACAATGTAAGTATACAGTGATTGGGTAATGGCTGAAAAAATGGTGGGGTATAAACATAATGGAATATTATTGCTCTGTAGGAAAAAATGAAAAGGAAGAATTTACAGAAACATGAGAAGCCTTGGAAGAAGTGATACAGATAAAAGAAAGCAAAATGGGGAAAACAAAATTGCAATAAGATAAATGAAGGTATCAATAAAAGGAGCTGAACTTAGACTACATAAAATGACTATTATTGGTTCCTCAGAATCAGGACTTTTCTGCAGAGCTGTTTGTTAAAATATGGATTTATAACTTGAAAATGGGGAAATTTTACATATTAGGGCTTGTTTTTTTGTTTTTAAAGAATAAGAATAGCTTTTTATTTTTCAAAATACCTGCTTAAACAGCTTTCAACATTCACCCCTGCAAAACCTTATGTTCCAAATTTTTCCTTTTTATAATAGCTTTTTATTTTTCAAAAACATGCAGATATAACATTCAACAATTACCCTTATAAAACCTTGTGTTCAAAATTTTTCTCCCTCCCTAACCATCTCTTCCATCCCCTAGACAGCAAGCAATCCAATATAGGTTATACATGTGCAAAACTTCTAAACATATTTCCACATTATGCTGCACAAGAAAAATTAGATGAAAAAAAATGAGAAAAAGCAAGCAAGCAAGCAAATAATAAGAACAAAAAAGGGGAAAATACTATGTTGTGATCCACACTTAATCCCCATAGTCCTCTCTTTAAGTGCAGATGGCTCTCTCCATAACCAGTCCATTGGAATTGGCCTGAATCACTTCATTGTTATAAAGAGCCACATCCATCAGAATTGATCATTATATAATAATCTTGCTATTGCTGTGTACAATATTCTTTTGGTTCTACTCACTTCATTTAGCATCAGTTCATGTAAATCTTTCCTGGCCTTTCTGAAATCATCCTGCTGATTGTTTCTTATAGAACAATAATATTCCTAAATTTCATATACTATAACTTATTCAGCCATTGCCCAACTGATGGGCATCCACTCAGTTTTTCCAATTTCTTGCCATAAATAGGAGGCATTTAAGAATAAATAGGATGGGGGCAGCTAGGTGGTGCAGTGGATAAAGCACCAGCCCTGAAGCCAGGAAGACCTGCGTTCAAAATCTGCTCTCAGACCCTTAAAGGGTCCTAGCTGTGTGACCCTGCACAAGTCATTTAACCCCAATTGACTCAGCCAAAAAAAAAAAAGAATAAATAGGATGACCACTTGCTTAGGATATTTAGGAGGATATGATGCTTTGGGCATGATTGGATAAAATGTATTCTTAGGTACCTTCCTAATCTGAATTGCTTATGAATATTCATAGAAACACAAAATATATTTGTTTAAGTCTTATTTTAGATTATGGATTAATTATAGAATAAATTCTATAATTTTAGAATTAGAAAAAGTCTTGTAGCCTAGTCTTCTCATTTTACAGAGGAGGTTCAGAGATGTTAAAAGATCAGTTCTTGAACATATAGTAAGATGATGGTAAAAATGGGTTTGGAAACTAGGCCTCCAATTCTCATTATTGTTTTTATGCATAATTCTCTGGATCATATCCATTAGAGAGTGGATCGAGTAAAGGGATTTCTGTCTTCTGTCCCCTTGCTAGGATCTACGATGGGTTGGAATTGGAATCCTAGATCAGTCAGTAAGGAAAGAGCACAGACAAAAAGCAACTTTCTGCCTAGAGATAAACTGAAAGCATTAGCTGGGTTATTTAAAACTAGAATAAATTAATGGGTATGTAGGAAGCTGAGTAGAGTGGGCCAGAGGTAGAAGACAGCAATCAATGCATAAGCAGAAGCCTGTATCCAGATGAGAACTGAAAGAATGGATTCAGAGATGTTGCAATCTAAAAGTACAGGGTGAGTCAAGAGTATGATATGGAAGCTAAAAAAGGCTACTGCAATCTGAAATATAAGGAGAAGCCCAGTATCCAAACCAAGGATAGTGAGAGCCCTGTTGGATTTTATCCTTATCAGACCACATGGGCAATGATGGGCACATGTTTGGGTACCACATTTTAGTAAGTCCATTGGTAAATCAGAGAGCATCCAGGGAAGGATGGTTATTATAATAAAGAGCTTTAGAACACCCAAACACATGAAATTTTGTTGAAAGAGATGTTTAATTTAGAGATGAGAAGCCATGTTGAAGAGAAGCATGATATATGGAGAGTTGGAGAGCATCTCCAGCTGTCTTTTGGTATTTGGAGGGCTAGCATGAGTTTGCAAATTTGCCTGTCTGGTCCCAGAATGCAAAAAAGGGGGAATGATAGGGAAAAAAAAGATGTAATATCCTTATACTTCAAATTATGAGTCAGTAGACACGCAAACGATGTGGCATGTCAAAATAAAAATATAAATCAGAAATAGCATGGTATTTGATCAATGCAAGGACATAAATTGCTGGGAAAAGGACTTTTTATTTGGAAAGAACTAAAAGTAGCTAGGTGCTATAGTAAGTAGAGTGAGTGTTAACTTTAAAGTCAGAAAGACCCCCGAGTTCATAATCCTTACTCAGGTCATGTGACCCTGGATAAGTCATTTAAATACACTCAGATTCAGTTTCCTCAGTTGTAAAATGAAGTTGAAAATAAATAACAACACCAACCTCACAAAATTACTGTGAGGATGAAATGAAATCATTTTCATAAGGTAAACACAAAATGGAATGCAATACAACTTTCAAGTCCTATAAATGTTAGCTATTACTTGGAAACTGGAAAGTAATTTGGCAAAGATGGGTTTAGATCAGCACCTTATGACTTAAAATGTAATAAGTTTCAAATAGATACTCAATCTAAACATATAAGATAATCATTAAAATAAAGAGAGCAGAACTAAAGGACATTGCTTTTTGCAACTAAGGCTGGGATTAACATTCTTACATAAACAAGGATAGAGATGATCACAAAAGAGAAGTAGATGATTTTGAAAAATAAATTGCTTTCATACAACTAAAATAGTATAGTTAGAAAGAGAAGGGAATCCCAATTGGGAAAATAGAATCTTTTCATTGAACATCTCTGATAAAGAACTGATATGTAAGGTCTACTAGGAAGTAACTAACACAAGCAAGATCAGCATCTATACCCCTAATAGATAACTGGTCAAGGGCTATGAACAACAGTTTTTAAAAGTTCTTAAAAGAACTGCAAATTATTAGCAATTATAGGAGAGATTGAGCTAAACCATTATTTTAACTTTTTAAAATTCCCCAATTATATGTGAAGATGGTTTTCAAAATTTATTTTTGTAAGTTTTGAGTTCCAAAATTTTCTTCCTTTCTCTGTATTCCTTGCTCAAGATAGGAAACAATATGATATAAATTATATATATCCAATCATGTTGTGAAAGAAGATTCAGAATATAAAGGAAAAACCACAAGAAAGAAAGCAACAAACAAACAAAAAATGTGAAAATAATGTGATCTGCATTCAGACTCTATAGCCTGTTCTCTGGATGTAGATGGCATTTTCCATAATGATTCTTTTGGAATTGTTTTGGATCGCTGTATTGCTGAGAAGAGCTTAGTCTATCATAAATGATCGCCACGCAATGTTGCTGTTACTGTGTATAATGTATTCCTTGTTCTGACTTCATTCAGCATCAGTTCACATAAGTCTTTTTAGTTATTTTTTCAAATTTACCTGCTCATTAGTTTTTATAGAATAATAGTATTTCATTACATTAGTATATCATAACTTATTCTGCCATTCCCTAATTGATGGGCATTCCCTCAATTTCCAATTCTTTGACATAAAAAGAGCTGATAGAAATATTTTTGTATATATAAACCTTTTCCCTTTTTATTGTTTCTTTGGGATACAGATCTAGTAGTAGAATTGTGGCATCCAAGAGTATGCATAGTCTTATAACTTTTTGGATATAGTTTTAAATTTCTCTCCAGAATGGTTGGATCTGGTCACAACTCCACCAACAGTGAAGACGAAGAAAATAAAAGTCAAATTTGGTGGGACTATGGAAAGGCAATCACTCTGAAATTGTTTTGTGAGTCATAAAATGGGCCAACTATTCTGGGAAGCAATTTAGAATGATTGCTAGGGCATAGAACTTAGAGTCAGGAAGACCTCAGTTCAAATCCTTCCTCCAAAACTTACTAGCTATGTGACTCTGTGCAATTCATTTCACTCTGCCTCAATTTCCTTATTTGTAAAATAAGTGGAAGGAGTGTTGCACTTGATGATCTTTAAGATTCTATTCAATTCTACATCTTGTGCACTTCTAATTGTTCAAAAGTAAAAAAGGGTACTTTGGCATCTAATGAGTTTCTTTTCCCTAGATGACTTTACACAAAGGTTGGATGGTGAATTTATTGGTACTGTGCCTGGAGGAAATTCTCATTCACGTATGAGTCGAATTTGAAAATCGCTAAGCTCATTTCCAACTCTGAGATTGTGAGTTACTTGGTCAGTCTGAAGAGCATCCTACTGGGGTAACCAGGAGAGAATCTATGAGTTCTTCTCAGAATTTATAGTTTGCAGCACTCAGACTCCTGATGGTGCATTCATTTAACTAAAAATCCTGACAGCATGAAGCCAGTCAACTACCTACTCCCCCTCAATCCTTTTCATCTGGACAGCTGGACATTTCCCACTACTGCTGATTTCATTATTCTCTAAGGAAAGAATTGTTGTCTAAGTGGCAGCAAGTAGTTATCTAACTGTGAGAGCGTTGAGTGTGAGCAGTAATTACCTCTGCTAATGGACAAGTTGAGGTCCAGTGACATATTTCTTCATAAGAAATCTCATAACTGGACATAGCAAAGAGTTTAAGGGCAAGAAGATGCTCTAGTCCTTCAGGTGAGGAAGGTTATGGGATTAAAAATAAGATTATTGTACATGTAAAGATGAAAGCCATTAAAGAAACATTGGATTGGGGGTGGGTCTATGAGAGGAATGAAAAAGATTTTCAAGTATGGATATTGACTGAAAGTAAGATTTCTAAATCAGCGTTAGATGGAAAGCCAATGAGAATTCTTAGAATCACACAACTCCAGAAAACCATGGCATTGAGAATGATATTGATAGAAGAAGATCATAGAATTCTAGATCGAGAACTAAAAGGGAGGGACCTTAGAAATTGAGTCCAAATTTTTCTCTTTACAGATGAGGAAGCTGAGGCATACAGATATTAAATGAATTGCTCGTAATCACATAGTTGGTATCTCAAGGAGAACTTGAAAATATGTCTTCCTATCTTCAAGTCAAGAACTTTTCCATTTCATGTTGCTTTGGAGGCCTTATATTGAACCTTTTCATTTTACACAAGAGACAAGAGACATGTTGACTTGCATAAAGTTCCATAGTATAGCAATGTCCTCTAACTCTTTACTCAGAGCTCTTTCCAATACACCATGCTTCTTGGATCAGCTGATGAAGAAGTTATGTAGATCTTAATAAAGAGCATATTACTATTTGGTTTTATACTTTTGGAGAGTTCATAGCATCACATCCTTTAAAGTCACAGGCCCTCTGATCTAATACACCCATCTTGCAGATTAGGAAATTGAGATCCAAAGACAAAACAAATTTCTCATTGTCCTACAATGCTGGATCCTGGATTTGAACTCAATTACTATTGCTTTTAATCCAAAACCCTTTTCACTTTGCCATAACAAATCTTTACATTTACAAAGTTATCATGTGGCACCTTTCTCCTGAATTTGTGCCATTGGTAAATTCTTGTCAAAACGTAGAGCATCAACAGCAAGATAGGAGGCCCAAATTTTCTGGCTGTGTTACTTAGTTGAAATCCATATTTCATAGGCAAGGATTACATGGAGATTTGAGAGCTTCTGTGGAATCAATAACCATTATGGAGGGAATAAGTGAAAGCCCTGGGAAACTCCTTGCTTTTGGGGGTGATTCTGTCATAGCCTTTCTCCCTAGGGTGAGTAAACAGAGCACAAATAGATTTAAAACTCCACATGGCTTCATTCTCCTTGATTTGTCTGCATGTCAGAATTCTCTCTAAAGGAGTTACACAGAAGGACTCATTTTTCTTGCTTACCTTATGAGTGTATTTTGGATTATGTTGAGTGATTTAATGAAACATCTGAAAGGTTAATTGCAATTCACAGTTAAAGAAATACTTCATCTTCTCATTGTTATTAAATGGTATATTAACTTTAACCTTGTTTCTTTGTTAAAGTAAGTTGGTTTGACTGATGTACAATGATTATGGAAAAGGCTAAGGGTCAGTTCTAATAGCCCCTGTTTTGTCTCATTAGTGAACTGGATAATAGAACAATCTCTCCATAAATACTGATCATGTCTGATTTTTTCGTGGTGGTTTTGTTACTGGTATCATTAGTCAATTCCCATCTCAACAGTTTTCAACATAATTAGAAGATCATTTAAATCCTGAATACATCGCACTTTTTCCTGATTGTATGGTGAATGGAAGCAATTTCATATACTTAAAAGTTTGTACGATTCTTCAAATCTTTTCCATATTTAAAATTATTCAATTGTTAATATCAATTATGAGTGGGAGCCCCATGAGGCATGGTATCACAGAAGAAAAATCTATTAAAAAAGCAACCAGAACAGATGGGAAGGGGACCTTAAAACATGTCCCCACAAAATTGAGGTACAGTCAAATAATAACAGAGACAGATCTAAGGCTGAGATCTCACAGTAACTCTCCAGAATTTTGCTGGTAGCCATTGATAATGAAAGAATACCTTGTTTATTTGTTCCCATGTCCTACCAATGTATAGATTTCATCACAGTAGAGCCAGGCAGTAGTAGATATTCCCAAATGCTATCTTTTTCAGAGGATGCATGATCTTGGAAGAATCCCTTCTTTTTGTGTCTCAGTTTCCTAATCTGGTAAATGAATGGGTTGGGCAAAATGATACCTAAGGACCTTTCCAAATTTAAATAACTATGACCCAATGGTGCTGAGATCTTAAATCTCATATGAAAAGGAGGCCCAAGCTGTTATCTCTCTTTACATCAAATAGTTGGTTAATGAGGTAAGGTCATAGTGATTCCCATTTCTATAATTCCAAATGCACCTGCCTCTTTTAAAAAATTATTCACTAAATTATGGTATAGGAGTGTTATGGAATATTATTGTTCTATAAAAAAATTTCAGCAGAATGATTTTAGAAAGGCTTGGAGAGACTTATATGAGCAGATGTTAAGTGAAGTGAATAGAATCAAGAAAATATTGTACACAAGATTATATGATGATCAACTCTGAGGTGATTCAAGCCAATTCCAATAGACTTGTGATGGAGAGAGCCATCTGCATCCAGAGAGAGGACTATGGGGACTGACTGTGAATCACAACATGGTATTTTCACCTTTTTTGTTATTGTTTGCTTGCTTGCTTTTTTTTCTTTCTCATTTATTCTCTTTTTGATCTGATTTTTCTTGTGCACTATGATAAATGTGGACATATGTATAGAAAAATTGCACAAGTTTAACATATATTGGATTGCTTGATGACTAGAGGAAGGGGTGGGGAAAGGGAGGGAGAAAAATTTTGCAAGGGTGAATGTCGACACTATCTTTGCATGTATTTTGAAAATCAAATTATTATTAACAATTAAATTTAAATAATTAAATTTATTATATTATTAAATTTAATATCAATAGAATATTAAAATTAAAATATTCACTGCTGAGCCTTAAACATAGATGTTTAGAAAAGAGAAAGCTGGAATGATCAACCATCTGGGGTTCATTGTTAGTACAAACTTTTTAAAGTTAGCCTCTCATATGATGCTCAAATAAAAGCTTTAATTTGTGCTAGGAGAAATCATAGGAAAAGCAAGAATTCTTTTGAATTTAGTATTATTGTCCTTTAGGAGTCTCATGTAAAATGTTCTGTTGTGTTGAGAAATGCTGTCATAATATCTTAGTGTTAGGAAATGGTCATCTATATGTCATTCTCCTTGGTGTCAGGTTTCTGCAGCCTCTGGATGTAAGAGTTCCAGGTCCTTTAGCACAAGGACACCCAAGAAAATAGGAAAGGTCTGCAAAAGTACTTTAGGGGTACACCAGTTGCTAAAATAAGCACCCAGAATTATCACTGCCTAAACCCTTTGTTGCTTCTTGGTGTCTTAGAGCTTTTAACAGATGTTGTTATAACCCTCTACATGAAGCTTCCCCCTACCCCCCAGGACACTCATAACACTGCCACTGAGAGAAAGTCATTTGGTTATGGGAATGCTCTAGAAATACAGTTTTCCACAGATGTTTCACTTGGCCAGCTTGCTGATCTTATTTTCAATGTAGACAATTATACAGAGTAAGGGGGAAATTTCCCTCCCCCCAATTTTTAAAGCATTTATTATATAGAACAAATTTTAATCTTTTCTTAAATTCAATGTTTTTTTTTCACTCTTTTTCTCTCTTGTATAAATTGAACTTGGAGATGGCTTGAAGTACATATCACTTATCCATAGCATATATGAAATGTATAATTTCTATTTTCTCTTGGGGGGGGGTGGAACTATGAACTCCAAAGCTTTCTATTTTAAGGAGGGCCTCAACTCAGGCATCTCATTTCTTGTCTGGTTGCACTAATTTAGTTTCCGTTTCATTTTTCTTGTTGGGAATCTTCTCTACATTCTTCTGCTTTTCAGCATCCTAAGGGGGAAATTTGAAAAAAAAAAAAAAAAAAGATCCCAAAATCTAAAATCACTCTCTTTTTATAAATTAGCAATGGAAATTTTCAAAAGTGAAAAAGAAACTTGTCAGAGTTGTTGGTAGCATTTAATGCTTTCTTGATGTACAAATCACTTGCTCTATCTTCTTGAATTTTCCTTCCCATTCTGCTTCTTACTATCATCAGTCATCATCATTATCTCCTCCTCTTCATCTTCCTCCTCCTTCTCTTCCTCATTCTTTTCCTCTACTACCCGTGTAACTTTGTTTAAATTTCTCAACCTATTCAAACCTTGTTTCCTCATCTGTAACACGAGACCATTGGACATGAAGTACTTTCCAGTTTGTGGTCAATGATTCTTGCTCTCTTTGTCCCTTTCATAGTACTTTCCTGCTTTTCTCACTAGCCTGTGAAAGGAGTAGTATGGATGTTTGGAACCAGACAATGTATTTCCAATAATACATTGGGAACCTATAGACGTTCCCAATGAGGAAACTTCCTCTGCTGATTCAGATCTGCTACCTACACTGTGCCTTAAAGAGCTTCCTGGAACATTGAAAAGTCAAATGACTTGTCCAGTATCATGTAGCCAGTAGCCATCAGAGGCAGAACCTGAAGTCATGTCTTCCAGGTTCTGAATTCTGCTTCTTTCCCAAATACTCTTAACTCTAGCACCATCTCTCTGTTCACTATGTCCAATTTATATCATATTTAACCTGTTTGTGCATTTTTATTTGCTTGTTGTCTCCCCACCATTAGACTGAGAACTCCTTGAAGATAGGGACTTTATTTTGCCTATTTTTTTTATCCCCAGAATTCAGTTCAATCCTTGGCACATAGCAGAGCTGTAATGGACTAAACCCCATATCACCAAAGATTATCATGGTGCCTGATAGATAGTGGGTGCTTAATAAATGCTTGTTGACTGACTACCTCTTTACTTCAGCTACTTTTCTCCTTTACAAATGAAAAAACTGAGGCACAAAGAGTTCAAATGACTTATCCAAGTTCATATAGGCAATAGGAAAGGAAATAAACATTTATAGAGAGTACCTACTCTGTGTCAGCATTGTGCTAAGTATATTACAAATATCATCTCCTTTGATCCCCACAATAACGTTTCTAAGGACTGTTGTTATTTCCATTTTACAATTGAGGAAACTGAGACAGATAGATTCCTTATCATGTCACTCAGCTAGTAGGTAGCTGAGGCTGCTTTTGAATTCCAGTCTTCTGGATTCCAAGCCTAGCACCCTCTGTCTAGCATTCCACCCTCCTGTCCCTAAATACATGTGTGAGGCAAAAATTCTAGGTTCCCATTAAATCTTTATGTGGTTCAGAATTGGTGAGGGGGTCACCATTAAATAAAAACAGCTGGAGAGATCTCTAGAAGCAAAGCAAAGTTTATTATACATTCTTACTAGAAGGGTGTCCCATCCATTAAGCAGACATTCCAAGGAAGGAAGCACCTTCTGGGGCAGGGTTAGCACTTTTAATCCCTAAAGCAAATACCTCCTCCCACCACTGACTCTCATCCTCACTACACAACAAGAAATGTACACATTGTACCTTGTACATTTTCACAACTGTCTTAAAAGATCTCACCTCATCTCGTTCAGCCTTATATAAATTATACCAAACAACTTTTCAAGAAGTGTAGAAGGTACCTGGGGAGAAGTTCTTTCCATATGGAACCAGCTACATTGTCTTTCATAATTCAAAGCAGGGTACCAAAAAAAATTGCCTTCCTTGTATTCTTTAGAGAGTTTTCATTATACCAATCCCTTTTTATTATTATGAATAATTCGCAGTTACATGATACCGTAAGGTTTGCTTCGGTAAGACATGTGATTTCATGTTATAAGCCACTCAGGGGGAGCAGCTCCCTCTCGCCATGCAGGCCAGCCCATTCAATGCACTTTATGATCTTATAGAGTTATCTGGTCATTGAAGACTTGAGTCCCTTGCTGAGGGTCACTCAGTCAATATAAAGACAGGACTTTCTGACACTGGGGCCAGGTCATTTTCCATTACATCTCAGGTGAACAGCACAGTGGATAGGACACTGGAGCTGGTGTCAGGAAGACTCAAGTTCAAATTTGGCCTCAGATGTTAAGTAGGTACTTAACAAATGCTTGCTTCTTTTTCCTGTCATCTCAAGGTTATTTTGGGACACGTGTTAGTTCATTTAATTCTCAAAAAGCCTGATGAAGGAGGTAATTCCAGTGTTACTGTATTATTAATGGGGAGACAGAGATCTCTTAGCTATTTGTCTAAAGGAGAAAAAAAGAATCAGTATTCAAACTCTGTCTTATATGGTTCCTAGTTCAAGGCTCTGTTTTTAGACTATTATTTCCTTATCTGACTTAGTAAAAACCATTTTAGATCACCATCCAAAACTTTGCAATGAATAGTACCCTTTTCATGCTTCTTTTAATACCTTGCTTTTCTCTCCTGCTACCTACTCCAGGGCCAGGAAACTGAAATAAGAACTATTTCACTCATGTTTTATCATCATCTATAAAATGAGCAAGAGAAGGAAATGGCAAACCCATTCAGTATCTTTGCTAAGAAAACCCAAATGGAGTCATGGAGAGTTGGGCAAGAGTGGAATAACTGAAAACAAACAAATAAACAAAATAATACCTTTCTTTGGCAAAATCCATTTTCATTTCTAAGCTAGCTACTGTGTATCAAGGCATCTGAGATAGCAATAACAGCCTATGTTACCCTTACCAGTTGAATTAGGTACCCCCTACCTATTTTAGGATAGAACAATGCTTAATACATAAAATAAGTTTCTTTCTTTCTATCTACCATTGTATACATCCATTTATCCATTATCTATCTATCCATCTATTTAGCTATTTTACTAGTTACCTAACTGCCATTTAATCTAAAACCAATCCAAGAACTCATGGAGTTTACAGCAAGCCCAGGATGTAAGGCTTAGTTAAGAATTTATATAATATTGAGGAACACAAGTACAGACATTTAGGAAAAATTACTCATGCAACCAGACTCCTCAGAGGCATGCTGTTCTACCATAGGTGAAGTCTCACTTGATCTTTTAATCTTTCCAATGTCATTGTGTGGTACAAAGTCCAGTGGAGGAACACCAGCAGAGAGAAAAAAAAAAACTTTTTCTGTTTTCTGCCCTCAGGCAAGCAGAGAAACCCATGTTCTCATTAGGACTATTGGTCACAGCTGCAGCATTTGTGCTCCATTTGCTTGCTCTGCCTCCTGGATTATGGGATTATTATGGAAAGAGTTATCATTGGAAATATTTTGTAGGACAATGCTTCATGATGTATCAGGTCCTGATCTCAGGTTCAGCAAGTCACATCTTTCAACTTGAAGAATCTCTAATTTCCAGGTATGACCCATTCCAAAGGTCCTTTTGATATCTTTTTATGATTTGTGTTCAGAATATTCCATCATGTTTGTATGGAGTTTATATAGCTTCCATTTTAGAAGACTTTTTGGGAGATACTTAAACTTTGAGAATCTATCTCTCATTATTCAGATCTGTTCAAAACATTACCTGCTGAACTTAAGTCAGGCTTTGTAGTAACCATGAAGAAACAAAGAAATATTTTTAATTGTTATTTTTTTTTATTACAATAGTAGGTTTAGTCTCTCAACATATTTTCTGAAATGAAAAATCATGTGTGTTTTTGTCAAAAAGGAGGGAATTGATCAGGTAATATTGTTAATTCCTCATTTAAATATGCAAATCATGCCAAAATTTATGTCTGTGCCATCCAGTGTTTCCTGCTAATATCTTACTGAGTACTTAGATTAGGATAAAAGGCTTGTACTATTCACTTTTTATTAATGAAATAAACAGAAAATATTATTAAAATTGAGTTCTAGGGTTATAATAAGTCAATTTTATGAAGGGACTTGAAAATGAAAAAAGATAGTCATTACATCCAAGAACTTTATACTTTCCTAGGTATGATAAAGCCAGTACTTGTCTAAATTCATAAGTTGGAATGTAATAAAAACATGGGATGGATCAAATAGAGATTAAGGGGGAAAGTCTACTGGAATACCTTTGGAAGAATCATACATTGTTCTAGAGCTGGAAAGGCTCATGGAAGCTATCTAGTGCAACTCCTTTACAGATGAGGAAACTGAGTTTTAGGGATATTATATGTCATGGGCACATAGTGAATGGTAATATTAGGATTCAAACTTGGATCCTGAGATCCAAATTTAGCATTCTTCCATCTTCCCAGCAAAACCACTAATTGCCTGTCTTGACTCCAGCAATAAAATGCATTTAAATTTCTAAAGCAGTCCATCCTATTAAATTATTTTTATGCTCATGATCTCATTAGCCAATCACAACAATCCCATGAATTAGGTAATTAATTATCTCTACAGCAGTAGTGTGATGTAATTGAAGGGGACTTGATTTGGAGTAAACAGAAAGGAGTTTAAATTTCGATGTGGTCTCAGGCAAGTCATCTCTCAGGGCCTCATTTTATTTATTTATAAAATGAAGTAATTGAATTTACTTGATTCCAAGGAGCCTACTAGCAAATGCTCTATATTATATGATCAATGAAGTTGTTGAAGCAAAGATGGGTTAAATGACTTGGTTTCCAATTAATGATAAAATTTGGGTGAAAACCAAGGTCTTCTGATACCCTTTCTAGTCTTCTTTCCACCATATCCTCAGAATGTGAATCTTCAGAGAGAAAATAAATACCCTTTCCTAATACTTTGGCTGATCTTGCCAAGTCCTTTTTCACCATCACCCCTGTCAACAGAGAGATATCTTTCTCCTGTTCAACCATGCCTTTGACCACTGAGGTCAATACGATTGACATGCAGGAGCCCTTTGGATCATCCATCAACATTGGTGCCTCTGAAGCCTTCCCAGGCCTCATTGACATTACAAATAGATGTCACGCGTTTAAATGATTTACTGTTACAAGGACAAATGGAAAGTGAGAAGAGAGAGAACTAAGATTCCATGAAAGTCAAAGAGAAAAGCTGAAGGAAAAGGGAATTAAGAAGCATGTCTCTTTTTCTTCTCAGATAGAAAAGGTTACTAAGTAAATGTAAGCATAAGCAGAGTTATCCCCAATCATCCATACTTTTCTTGACAATAGGGCCAAATGACCCTCTTCAGAAATCCTGATGTTTCTAAAAAAAATAGACCCATAATCTTCCTTATGTATATTCAAAAAACTCTTTTTAGATCAACCATCCCAGGGAGCCACTAATCAATCTGTCAATGAGCATTTGTTAAGTATCTGCTACATTCAGGAAGCTGCTTAGTAGGGGTTAGTTTCCAGCCCATTAAACTCTTCTCTAGGGGTTTCTTTACTTTTTTCCTTTGTAAAATGATGGCTTGGCTATTTTCTAATTGATAAACGGTCAAAGGATATGAACAGGCAATTTTCAGATGAAGAAATTGAATCCATTTCTAGTCATATGAAAAAGTACTCCAAATCACTACTGATCAGAGAAATAAAAATTAAGACAACTCTGATTTGCCATTACACATCTTGGATTGGCTAAGATGACAGGAAAAGATAATAATGAATGTTGGAGGAGATGTGGGAAAACCAGGACATTAATACATTGCTGGTGGAGAGCAATTTGGAACTATGCTCCAAGGGCTATCAAACTGTGCACACCCTTTGATCCATCAGTGTCTGTCCTGGGTCTGCATCTCAGAGAGATCATGAAGGAAGAAAAAGGACCCACATGTGAAAAAAATGTTTGTGGCAGCCCTTTCTGTAGTGACAAAGAACTGGAAACTACATGGATGCCCATCAGTTGGGGAATGTCTGAATAAGTGATGGTATATGAATGTTATGGAATGTTATTGTTCTATAAGAAATGATCAGCAGGATGATTTCATTGAGGTCTAGAGAGACTTACATGAACTGATGCTAAGCTAAGTGCATAGAACCAGGAGATCATTGTAATACCAACAGCAAGATTATGTAATGATCAATTCTGATGGAAGAGGCTCTCTTCAGCAATGAGATGATTATGTAATGATCAATTCTGATGGAAGAGGCTCTCTTCAGCAATGAGATGATTTAAGCCAGTTCCAATGGTCTTGTGATGAAGAGAGCCATCTGCACCCAGAGAGGACTGGGGGAACCGAATGTGGATCACAACATAGTATTTCACTCTTTTTTGTTGTTGCTTACTTGCATTTTGCTTTCTTTCTCATTTTTTTTTCCTTTTTGATCTGATTTTTCTTGTGCAGCATCATAATTGTGGAAATATACATAGAAGAATTATATATATGAACAAAAATTGGATTACTTGCCATCTAGGGGAGGGAATGAGAGAAGAGAAGGAAAATTTTGAACACAAGATTTTGCATGGGTGAATAATGAAAAAGATCCATGCAAATAAAAAGCTTTAATAAAATGAATTCATCAATTTAAATCCTAAACAACTGGATCTTTTAAATGAAAAGAGGGTATACAGAAACTGATGGTAGAAAGAAAACTTTGCAATAAATCTTATGAATAGATAGTCCAAGAAAGAACTGCCTAAAATATGGAGCTAACCTTGAAAAAAATATGAAAGTTTATTAGAAGAACTTTCATGGGGGGCATTTCAATTTAAGTGAGGCAAAGGTTTATAAGTTTCCAGCCTCACTCCTCTTTCAGAATCATCAAAGTCCAGGAGTAAGATACAAGTCAAGATGACTGGTGATGGCCCACAGTGCAGTGAATAACCTTGGTGAGTTTTCTACCTGATCAGACTTGAAGCACTTCTCAGTGTCTGCTTTGGCTAATCTCATGGCTGTTGGACAAGCTGTTTTTATCAATCCATTTCTCTGGGAAAACTCTTTATATACTTAGGGTAGACACTCTTCAAACTCACTGTTGGTTACTCTCAACTGGGCTTACCATCTGCCAAGGCAACTACAGCCTCTTGTAAACAGTTAAAAGTCTACTGTCAGTAACACAAACTGATGCTAAGTGAAGTGAGAGCAACCAAGAGAACATTGTGAACAACAACAAGATTATGTGATGATAAACTGATGGACATGGCTCTTTTCAACAGTGAGGTGATTCAGGCCAATTCCAATAGACTTATGATGGAGAGAGCCACCTGCATCCAGAGAAAGGATTATGGGGACTGAACGTGGATCACAACATAGTATTTTCACCTTTTTGTTGTTTTTTTTGCTTAATTTTTGTTTTCTTTCTAATTTTTCCTTTTTGAGCTGATTTTTCTTATTCAGCATGACAAATGTGGAAATAAGTATAGAAGAATTGCATATGTTTAATATATGTTGGATTACTTGCTTTCTAGAGGAGGGGTAAGGGAGGGGAGAAAACACTTAGAACACAAAGTTTTGCAAAACTGAATGTTGGAAACTATCTGCATATATTTTGAAAAAAAACATATTTGGGGGCGGAGCCAAGATGGCGGAGAAGACACACGCGTCTTTCTAAGCTCTTCTCTTACCCTCTTTATCAATATTATATCGAGCCTCAAAAATAGTCTTGACTGCTACAATTCGTAAAGATAAGAAGAGAACAACTCAATCGCCAAGAAAATCCTGCAGTCTCGCCAAAAAGGTTGGTTCCAACCAGGGGAGATCGGCGCAGACTGGAGAAAATTAGGTTCCGAGGAGAGTCTCAAACCCAGGGTGAAGGCACAGATCTCAAGCGCGCAGCCCCAACCCGCAGTACGGGCTTTTCCTTGGGAGGGATCCTGCACGGCAGGAGGACGCAGCCCGGTTAGCCCAATCTGCGCAGTGGGGAGCTCGGCTTGGGCCATAGAGTTTTCCAGGGCCGATTTGCATCAGGCAGAGACACTGGGCAGAGTTTTGGTGTCTGCGTTCGCAGTCTGCGCTCAGCTGCTAATACTACAGTCCCACAAGAGGCTCGGCCTGGGCGTACACTTCACCATTAGCTCTAGCCGAGGGCAATCGATAATCCACCAGCCCTACTACAGTTTGATAGCTCAGCCAGTGCTGAATCCACTTCCTGTTGGGGAAGGGAAAACTCCACCCAGAGCACTCCCATACTCGGAGCCGAAATCGGTTTACATCTCTCCCTGCTCTGCAGTGGAAGCTGGAACCCCTTGCCTAGGAGACCTACCCAAAGGCTTTAAAACATGAATAAAAAGATGAAAAGAACAATCGACAGCTTCTATGCAGAAAAGAGCAGGTCACAAACCTGAAGAGACCTCAAACAGCAAAATGCATCAGACTTCCTCCTTACATAATGCCTCATAGAAGAGACCATTAAAAGTCCCAAAAGAGAGTTAGAAATAAATGGGGAAAGGAAAGAAAGCCTTAAAGAGAGCAACAATTCCTGAAATACGAATTGAAAAGTTAAAAATTCCCAGGAAGTGCAGGGAAACAAAATTGGTGAATTGGAAAAATAAAAAATCTCAGGAAAAAGAATTGTGGAATTGGAAAATAAAGAATTCACTAGAAAGTAGGATTTGTAAATTGAAAGACAAAGAATTGCAAGAAAGTAGGATCCGTGAATTGAAAAGACAAAGAACACGCAAGAAAGTAGGATCTGTGAATTGGAAAGAAATAATTCACTAAAAAAATTAGTGAAATGGAAAAAAAATTCCACAGACCAAAACAATACATTCAAAAACTCAATTGACATATACAGAAAGAAGTAAAAAAAGCTAATGAAGAAAATAACTTTAAAAATTAGAACTGAACAAATTGAAAATGAATTGAAGCAAGAATCAATAAGAAAACAAAAAATACAACTGGAAAAACCATGAATTATCTATTGCTAAATGACAGACTTGGAAAATAGATCTAGAGATAATCTGAGTTATTGGACTTTCCGAAAACTATTGATGAAAAAGAGCCTGATAATTTTTACAAGAAATCATCAAAGAGAACTGCCCAGATGTAATAGAATCAGAAGGTAAATAGGCATTGAAAGAATTCATCGAACACCTTCTGAAAGAAACCCTAAAATAAAACCCAAGAAATATTGTGGCAAAATTTGAACTATCAGATTAGGAAAAATTTTACAAGCAGCCAAAAAACCATTTAAATACCGAGGTGCCACAATAAGGATCACCCCAAGATCTGGCTGCCTTCTACATTAAAGGAAAGAAGGGCCTGGAATATGATATTCCGAAAGGACAAGAACCTTGGGATGCAGCCAAGAATAAACTACCCAGCTAAGTGAGCATTTTCTCCAGGGAAGAAGATGGAGTTTAATGAAACAAATGAATTCCATTTGTTTCTGAAGAAAACCAGAACTAAACAAAAATTTGATCTCCAAGAATAGAACTCAAGAGATGCAGAAAAGGTAAAATAACTCTTGAGAATTGTATTTTGTTGTGGATATACAAAAAAATACATTAAATTTGATAGTAATTGATATAACATAAAAAAGGGAAGTAGATATGGAAAAGGGATGATGGCAGAATAAGGTGGGAAGGAGGGATAAAAGAGGAAACCACATCCCACAAAGAGGCTAAGGAAACTTATCATATCTGAGGGAATTTAGAGGGGAGGAACATTGTTGAATCTTACTCCATCAGAATTGGCTCAAAGGAAAAATAATTGACATTTGTTTTAGAGAAAATTCTCTCCCCCTCATTAAAAACGGGGGAGAGGAAAAGGGAAAAAGAAAAGAGTAATAGGGAAGGAAGGGGAAAAGACTCAAAGGGGAGGGAGGGATTATAAAAGGATAAGATCGGATACAAGAGGGATACATAAGTTTAAAAGGGGAAAGAGGGTTGGGAGGCAAGAATAAGCAAAAGCACAATCAGGTTATTAGGATGCAGGAAATACAGATTTAGTAATTCTAACGTAAATGTGAATGGATGAACCCCATAAAGAGGAGGCAGAATAGCAGACTGGATCAAAAGTCAGAACCCTACAATATGTTGTTTACAAAGAAACACATTTAAAGCAGGGGATACATAAGGAGTAAAGGTAAAAGGCTGGAGCAAACTATTATGCTCAGGTGAAGTCAAAAAGCAGGGTAGCCATCCTATCTCAGATCAAGCAAAAGTAAAAATTGATCTAATTAAAAGAGATAAGGAAGGAAACTACATCCCTAAAGGGTACATAAACAACGAAGCAATATCAATATTAAAATATATGCACCAATGGTATGGCACCCAGCTCCTAAGGAGAAGTTAAGAGAGTTGCAAGAAGAAATAGACAACAAAACTGTAATAGTAGGAGATCTCAACCTGCACTCCAGAATTAGACAAATCCAAACCACAAAACAAATAAGAAAGAAATTAAAGAAGTAAATAGAATATTAGAAAATTAGGTATGTTGGATCTTTGGAGAAAATTGAATGAGATAGAAGAGAATATACTTTCTTCTCAGCAGTTCATGGAACCTATTCAAAATTGACATATATTAGGACATAAAGACTTAAAATTAAATGCAAGAAAGCAGAAATAGTAAATGCTTTCTTTCAGATCATGATGCAATAAAAAACATTCAACAAAAGTTAGGGAAATAGACCAAAAAGTAATTGGAAACTAAACAATCTCATCTTAAAGAATGATTGGTGAAGCAGCAAATTAAGATACAATTAATAATTTCACTAAGATAATGACAATGATGAGACATCATACCAAAATTTGTGGGATGCAGCCAAAGCGGTAATAAGAGGGAATTTTATATCCTTAGACTTACTTGAATAAAACAGAGAAAGAAAAGATTAATGAATTGGGCTTCAAAAAAAACTAAAAAAGACCAAATTAAAAACCCCAATCAAATACTAAATTGGAAAATTCTAAAATTAAAAAGGAGAAATTAAAATATTGAAAGTAAAAACCATTGAACTAATTAATAAAACTAAGAGTTGGTTCTATGAAAAGCCAATAAAATAGATAAGCCTTTAGTAAATCTGATTAGAAAAAGGAGGGAGGAAAATGAAATTAGTAGTCTTAAAATGAAAAGGAGAACTTTCCACCAATGAAGAGGAAATTAGAGAAATAATAATGAGTTATTTTGCTCAACTTATGCCAATAAATTTGATAACCTAATGAAATGGATGACTACCTCCAAAAATACAGACTTCCCAGACTAAAGAGGAAGAAGTAAATTGTTGAATAGTCCCATTTCAGAAAAAGAAATAGAACAGGCAATTAAACAACTCCTAAGAAAAATCCCCAGGACCAGATGGATTTAATGTGAATTTTACCAAACATTTAAAGAACAATTGGCCCCAATGCTATATAAATTATTTGATAAAATAGGAATGAAGGAGTCCACCAAATTCCTTCTATGACACAGACATGGTACTGATACCCAAACCAGGTAGGCTGAAACAAGAAAGAAAAATTATAGACCAATCTCCTAATGAATATTGGATGCTAAAATCTTAAATAAGATATTAGCAAAAAGACACAGAAAATCATCTCCAAGATAATACACTATGATCAAGTAGATTTATACCAGGAAATGTAGGCTGGTTAATATTAGGAAAACTATCAATATAATTGGCCATGTCAATAACCAAATTAACAAAAACCATATGATCATCTCAATAGATGCAGAAAAAGCATTTGATAAAATCCAACATCCATTCCTATTAAAAACACTTGAGAGTATAGGAAAAATGGACTTTAAAATAATCAGTAGCATCTATTTAAAACCATCAGTAACTATCATATGTAATGGGGACAAACTGCAACCATTCCCAATAAGATCTGAGGAAAAAGGTTGCCCCTATCACCGTTACTATTTAATATTGATTAGAAACGCTAGCTATAGCAATAAGAGCTGAGAAAGAGATTAAAGGAATAAGAATAGACAATGAGGAAGCCAAATTATCACCTTTGCCGATGACATGATGGTATACTTAGAGAACCCTAGAGATTGCAAAAAGTTATTAGAAATAATCCACAACTTTAGAAAGTTGCTGGTTATAAAATAAACCCACATAAGTCATCAGCATTCTTATATATCATAACAAAATCCAACAGTCAGAGTTAAAAGAGAAATTCCATTTAGAACTACTGATAATATAAAATATTTAGGAATCTATCTGCCAAGGGAAAATCAGAAACTTTATGAGCAAAATTACAGACCACTTTTCCACAAATTAAGTCTGATCTAACCAATTGGAAAAAATATTAAATGCTCTTGGATAGGGCGAGCAAATAAATAAAGATGACAATAACCTAAACTAATCTATTTATTTAGGCTATACCAATCAGACTCCCAAAAACTATTTTTAAACCTAGAAAAAATAACAACAAAGTTCATATGGAAAACAAAAGGTCAAGAATTTCAAGGAATTAATAAAAAAAATCAAATGATGGTGGTTAGCTGTACCAGATCTAAAACTATACTATAGAGCAGCAGTTACCAAAACTATTTGGTATTGCTAAGGAATAGATTAGTTGATCAGTGGAATAGATTAGGTTCAAGGGATAAAACAGTCAACAAATATACAACCTAGTCTTTGAAAACCCAAAGATCCCAGCTTTTGGGATAAGAACTTACTGTTTGATAAAATTCTGGAAAATTGGAAACTAATATAGCAGAAACTAGGCATTGATCCATACTTAACGCCGTACACCAAGATAAGGTCAAAATGGGTTCATGACCTAGGCATAAAGAATGAAATTATTAATAAATTAGAGGAACATAGGATAGTTTACCTCCAGACCTGTGGAAGGGGAAGGTTTTATGACCAAAACAGAACTAGAGATCATTACTGATCACAAAATAGAAAATTCGATTATACCAAACCGAAAAGTTTTGTACAAACAAAACTAATGCAGACAAGATTAGAAGGGAAGCAATAAACTGTGAAAATATTTTACAGCCAAAGGTTCTGATAAAGGCCCTATTTCCAAAATATATAGAGAATTAACTCTAATTTATAAAAAATCAAGCCATTCTCCAATTGAAAAATGGTCAAAGGATTGAACAGACAATTTCAGATGAAGAAATTGAAACTATTTCTAGTCATATGAAAAGATGCTCCAAGTCATTATTAATCAGAGAAATGAATTAAGACAACTCTAAGATACCACTCACACACCTGTCAGATTGGCTAAGATGACGGAAAAAATAATGATGATTGTTGGAGGGATGTGGAAAACTGGGACATTGATTCATTGTTGGTGGAGTTGGAACGAATCCAACCATTTTGGAGAGTAGTTTGGAACTATGCTCAAAAGTTATCAAACTGTGCATACCCTTTGATCCAGAGTGTTACTACTGGATTATATCCCAAAGAGATTATAAAGAGGAAGGGACCTTATGTGCACGAATGTTTGTGGCAGCCCTTTTGTGTATTAGGAAACTGAAACTGAATGGATGTCCACGTTGAGAATGCTGAATAAATTGTGGTATATGAAAATTATGGAATATTACTGTTCTGTAAGAAATGACCAACAGGATGATTTCAGAAAGGCCTGAGAGACTTACACGAACTGATGCTATAAATGAGCAGGACCAGGAGATCATTATATACTTCAACAATACTAGATGATGACCAGTCCTGATGGATCAGGCCATCCTCAGCAACGAGATCAACCAAATCATTTCTAATGGAGCAGTAATGAACTGAACTAGCTATACCCAGAAAAAGAACCTGGAGATGACTAAAACCATTACATTGAATTCAGTCCTTATATTTATGCACACCTGCATCTTTTGATTTCCTTCACAGCTAATTGTACAATAATTCAGAGTCTGATTCTTTTGTACAGCAAAATAATGTTTTGGTCATGTATACTTATTGTGTATCTAAGTTATATTTTAATATATAACATCTACTGGTCATCCTGCCATTTAGGGAGGGGTGGGGGAAGAGGTGAAAAATTAACAAGAGTTTGGCAATTGTTAATGCTGTAAAGTTACCCATGATATATCCTTAAATTAAACTATTAAATAAAAAAAAAAAATAAAATAAAAAAAAAAAAAAAAAAGAATAAAAAAATAAAAAAAAAAAAAAAAAAAAAAAAAAAAAAGAAAAAAACATATTTAAAAAAGAAAGTTGATTGTTAGGTAGATATGAAAGGTAGATGGAAATTTCTAAAAAGGGCTTGGCAAGCCCTCACACTGGAAGTGCCATTACTCTTTGAACTCTCCATATCCCAGTTAGTCAATAATATCAAATGTAGCAAGGTGATAAGAAATGTATAGAACTGAAAAGCCATTATATTTGGTCATTAACAACTTGTTATTCCATGGTTTCCATGGGTTAGGAAAAGACAGTAATGAAGTAAAAGCAATTGTATAGATAATCTTTTCTACAAGTTTGATGGTGAAAAGAAAGAATGCTGTAACAAAAGGGAGTGGATTGGTCTGTATCCCAAAGAGATCATAAAAAGGGAAAGGACCCACATATACACAAACATTCCTAGCAGTTCTCTTTGTGTTGGTAAAGAATTGGAAATTGAAGGGATGCCCATCAATTAAGGAACGGCTGAACACATTCTGTATTTGAAGGAAATGGAATACTATAAAAATAATTAGTGGATGCATTTCAGGAAAACCTAGAAAAAATTTATATGATGCTAAGTGAAATAGATTTATATGAAATGATGCGAAGTGAAGTGAGCAGAAACAGGAGAACATTGTTCGTAATAACAGCAGCATTGGGTGATGATCAACTGATAGACTTAGGTCTTCTCATTTTTTGTTCTGCTTCTTTCACAACTTGATGAATGTGGAAATATTTTTAATATTATTGTACATGTGTAATTTACATCAGATTGTGTGCCATCTTTGTTGGGAGAAAGGCAGGGGAGAGAAAAAACTGGAAATCAAAATCTTATGAAAATAAATGTTGGAAACTGTATTTACATGTAACTGGAAAAAATACTATTGAAAGGGGAAGAAAAAAACCCAAAAGTGGACAGAGAGGTTATACAAAAATAAAGGAGAATATTGCAATAATTTAGGTGAGAAGTGATGTGGGCCTAAACTGAAATGACAATTTATGGGAGCTGAGAGAAAAATTCACTTGCAAGAAATCTTGTGGAAGTGGAAATAACAAGATTTGCTAATGGATTGAGTATGTGGAGTGAGGAAAAGGAAGAACTGAGGTGAATGCTAAGGTTATGTGGCTAGAACCCTGGGAAGAATGGTGCCTTTGATAGAAATTGGGAAGTTCGGAAAAGGGAAGGGTTTAGAATGAAATTTAATGAGGTCACCAGTGTGTGTGTGTATCTTACAGAGCTTTGTGGTTTTCCACAAAGCAGGGACTCAATAAATGATACCAATATACTAAATAGTAGTACCAACCCCAGCAGTCCCATTATAACCTACTGTAACTCACATTTCCAATTTCAATGAATAGTTTCCCGAGAAGAATGGTACACTGTGGAGAATAATTATTTACAGCAAAATGGAAAGGCATGGAATCATAAAGCTGAAAGGAGCCTCAGAAGTCATATAGCCCAATCATTTCACTTGATAGATGAGGCAGGTAAAACTGGGAGAAATATAGTTGCTCTCTCAATGTCACATAGCTAATTAGTGACAAGACTGAGTCTGACACCTGGGTCTCCTGGCAGTCAGTCTAATCTTTCCATTGTATTTTAATCTATATTTGAATCATATCAGTCATTTCCTTTCATATACATATATGCTCCCTATGTTCATATACACATACAGAACAGATACATATGCCTAGATCCTTCCAGTGCCATAGTGGTTCAAGAAAATTGCTCAGATGATGGCAGAGGACTGAGGGCCTGTGCCAATCCTTGTCATATTTGTGCAGATAGAGTTCTGAGGGGTCTGATATCTCCTCAGGAGATTAGGTTCCCCCCTAACATTCCTTGTTTCATCACCCCCAGCATATGTCAGGGACAATTCTATATTTGTTTTCAGTCTAGATTTTCATCAAAAAGAGAAATCAGTTTTTTTTTAAAGTGGCAAATGTATTAGTGTGAATTGAATATGGAATAGAGGTAATTAATTGCTACTAAGTATGAAAGGACAGCACGACAAAATACAATTGATTTCAACTGAATTCATAAATTCAGGGGCAATGAGATGGGTCAGTGGATAGAATGCCAATATTGGAATCAGGAGAATCTCAATTCAAATTTAGCCTATGAATTTTACTATCTGTGTGACCCTGGGCAAGTCATGTAACCATGTTTGTCATAGTTTTCTGTAAAAAGAGCTGGAGAAAAAAATGATGTCACCCCACTATCTTTGCCCAGAAAATCCTAAATGGGTTCACAAGGTGTTGGACATGACCGAAACAAATGAACAACAATGTAAGTATGCATATGTATATGTATATGTATATGTATATGCATATGTATATGTATATGCATATGTATATGCATATGTATTCAACCAGGATTCTGGTTTCTAAACTGTCTTCAGCAAACAAAGCACACTGGCATTTAGTCAAGTTTGCATTGATATTTTGATGGATTCTCTTACCACATCATTATTGATAACTTCCTGATAGTACCCATGACCACCAATCTATCCCTCTTCAGCCTATGAAATTTGTGTACATGGTTTTTTAATAGAGATACCTTCAACATGTTGGAGATTCTCCCTTGGCTCTTTCTGGAGTTGAATGCTACCATGACCTCTGGTAGCACTTGGGTCGGCTGGACTATTTTTCATTTTTGCTACATGGTTGGCCCATCTACTTTTCCTGTCCAATATTTGTTTCCATGATGTCTTTTATGCTTTTTGCAATTCAGATGCCATGTTCAGTAACATGATGTAGCTCTCCAAGAGACAGTATGAAGAGGTGGAATGATAGACTGGAGTCAGGAAACTTTGAGTTCAAAGCACATGCTTCCTAGCAGTGTGATCTTAGGCAAAGTTATCTCTCTAATCCTCAGTTTCCTCATTTTTTGAAAAAGAAAAATGCTAACTGTACTGCTCATTTCACATTTTACTGCTCATTTGTTGGGAAGACCATAGGAGATCATACATATGAAATGCTTATCATTTACATGTACTAGGATGTCATTACATGTCTTTTGAATTATATGTCTTGATATTTTGAGGACTTCTCTTGCCACATCACTGTGAGTAGTTCCTCTGATGGTATCTATGGCCACCAATGCACCTCTTTAGCCTGTGAATAATATCATTATAATCATACAAAATCAATATATAATCATTGAGTCAATTAATTCATCCATATGCATCTGTTAAGCATTTATTAAACATTTGTTGTGTGTTGGACATTGATCCAAATGCTTCCATTTTACTGAGCTGATGTTATGCCATGGATTTCTTGCAGACATGTTGTATCACTAGGTTTGGGGGCTTAGGTGTCAAAATATAAGATTTTCTATAAGCAAGTAAAATTCTCCAAATGAGCAGTTTGGAATAATTGAGAAATGCCTTGCTGTTACTCAAGTATGAGCCAACTGAAATAGCTTTTAAGGAAGGCAGAGCAAAATTCAATCCTAAGGAATGATTAATGCCCCAGGAAGGTATTCCCCAAACCTTTGTTGGTTATGATGTTAAAATAACTGTAGCCTCTTTTGTGGAACCAAGATGTTGTAATTAGAACTTTTCAATTAGTAACAAGAACTTGAGTTCCTCAGTGTTCAGTACACTACTAGTAGGCTGGAGGAATTCTCAGAGGGAAACAAGGCATTTCTAACTTGGAGTAGTTTGGGAAAATCAATCCATTCCTAATAGTTTACAAACAATTTTGACTGCCAGGGTGCTTGAGATGCTCATTTGGAAACAGTTCCCAAATTTCTTCTCTAATTGCTTAGCTAACTTGTTCTTTTTCTTAACAGTTTAGGGTGATATTTTTAAAATTCTGAATAAATACACAACTGGCTGCCTGAAAGTGACCACTCAAATCATATGATTCAGGAAGCTCAGGGAGGTGGATTGCACTCCCTTATCTATTCTCAATTTCATTGCTTTCTTGATGTACTTTAAAATTTACCCCTGAGTCAGGTCAGTGCCATGGGTGTTATCGGTATTTTTTGAATAGTTGTTCTGATATTCACCCAGACTTCATTGATCAAATGATGTCTGGCCTTAAGCATGATTACATTAAGACAGATAATAGTCCTAATGGAGAATGGATCTCTCAGCTACAGACAAGTCTATTTCTTTTACAGCTTCCTACTCTCAGGATAGGACTCATGAATATCTCAGCTCTCAGGCAAAAATCTTTTGCAGTTGAAGAATTTCCCAGAGCCACAGTGAAGCAACTAGGATTAAAAAAAAAAAAAAAAAAGTTTAAATGAAGAGCTGACAATTCATTTAGATTTCAAAACATTCATTAAATGTGTGTGGGAAAAATCTCTAAGTGTCATCATTCTTTTTTATCTTTTCTTCCAATTCAGCAGATGGCAGTGGGGATTGTAGATGAGGAATTGAGGGTAGATTTTCCCAGTAAAATTCTCCATGCCTTTTCAAATGCTAGCATTACAATAAATGGCTACAACAAAGCTAAGCTGTAGGGCACAATCTGCCCATAAATTTATTCACTTTTTCTATGATGCCTTATATAGTAATATTTTAAAATGTATCCTTTTTCATTAATAATCACTTGCTTAATCACTAATCTACTAATGTCTTTCCTAATTAAAGAAAATATTTCTATTAGCCATCTTTTACTTTGATTCTTTCTCTCATCTTAATGTTTAAAGATCCAAAATTGCATCTTCTTGGGTAATAAACATGGTATTAATAGTTAGCATTTATGTAATAGTTTAAGGTTCATGAGGTATTTTACATATGTTAGCTCATTGGACCCTCACAAAGTCTTGCAAGGTGGGTGCTATTATTATACTCTTTTTTAAGATGAGGAAATAGAAGTTGAGAGATTTGTTGATTTCCCAGGGTCACCTAGCTAGCTAGTGAATATCTACAGAAGGATTGGAACTCAAATCTTCCTAATTGCAAGTCCGGTGTTCTATCCACTCCACCATCTTGCTGTCTCATAGGAAAGCATCTCAGGAGGAGATCTCTTGGAAGGAGCCTCAGTAACCATACTTATCATCCAAATGAAAATCCTCTCTGATATGTCCCACTGTTGACACCTTTCTTGTAGTTCAGTTCTTTTCCAATTGTGCTTCACCCTTCATGATTCCATTTGGGATTTTCTTAGCAAAGATATTGAAGTAAGTGGCTTGCCATTTCCTTTTCTAGTTCTCATTCCAGATGAGGTAACAAACAAAGTTCACTGACTTGTCTAGGATCACACAGCTAGTTTCTGAGACCAGATCTGAAATCCAGATGAGTCTCTCTGACTCCATATCTAGTATACTACTTTTGCCAGCTAGTTGTCTGATTGTCATCTAGCTTTGGTTTGAAGCCTTCAACTGAGGTAGAACTCACTGCATTGTAATGTAGCACGTGTTAACTCTGGTGTAGCTCTATTTCTTAGCAAATTTCTTCTCACATTAAGCTATCTTTTCTCTTTGCACAGTATATTGTTCTTGCCTCTGGACCCAAGAAGGAATTTAGTCCCCATTCCATGTGTCAATTCCTCAAACATTTACAAGCAGTTATTCAATCAATCTTAAGTCTCTTTTACTCCAGGCTAAACAATCTCTATCCCATCCTCTGATCCTCTAATCTTGAAGTAGGTCCTTCTGAAAGTGGACATTTTAGCTCATCAGTTTACTAAAATGCATACCCATCACTGAACACAATGGTCGACAGCTGACTGTCCAAGGCTATGCTTAGTGGGATTATTCCCTCTCTCATCCTGTGTATTACAGCTAAAATATTATTGGAGGCTAGAGTTGAGGGCACAACTTGTAGAAGTCTCTTCTTTCTTTCCTTTTTTTGCTTTCAGTGGCCACTATTTCTCAGATCCCACAAGCCATGCATCCCACAATGACTTTAGGATAAACATAAAGTTGTGTTTAGGAAGTTGTTTTCCTCTCAGATTTGGAACTGTTTTCTGATGTCTTAGTCCAAGTGCTAAGATTTATATTTTATGAAGCAAGAGATGATTTTATTTCCTGTCTATGTGCTTCATGAGTTGGTATCTTGGGGAATGAATTACTTTGATACTAATATTCCCATGATTAAAAAGGCTGATGGGTTCAGTATAAAGATCTCTGGTATCAATTCTCTTCAGATTATCCCTGCTCTAAAACAGCCAAACAGTCAATTTCTACATATACAAGGCTGTGCCCTTCAGAAGCCTGGGG
This sequence comes from Sarcophilus harrisii, assembly GCF_902635505.1. Classification (NCBI taxonomy): domain Eukaryota; kingdom Metazoa; phylum Chordata; class Mammalia; order Dasyuromorphia; family Dasyuridae; genus Sarcophilus; species Sarcophilus harrisii. The sequence continues at coordinate 638,569,098 of NC_045427.1, read as the reverse complement.
AATTCCTAGTTATAAAAGAAACATAAAGCTCTAAATGCTATTTAAATACTTGGGTGATTAAGGAATCCTAAACAGTCAGTAAAATTAAAGACTAGAAAGAGACTGTTATCTTGATGTTGAAGGCTATTTCAACATCATCCTATCAACCTATGCTTTTAAGGGTTTATTTACAAATAGCAAACCCCATGTAGTCCATTAGTCAAGATTACTGGAGGCAGTTTTCTCAGTTCTCAGTAATGTGGAGTCTATCATGCTCATACAATTTGTCCTTTCAAATCTCAGCCAAACTATGGTGCTTTTGTGTGGTGTTCTCTTCTTTTTCTATAATATGATGGTTCTCTGTGAGCAGGTTTCTTGGGGAGGTTTCTGGAGCCAGCCTTAGTTTCAGTTCCAAGTAATAATCACTTCAAATGCAGCCAGGGATTAAAGTACAGTCTTTTATTGTCTCTTCCAAAATAGCCCAGTTAGCTTTCTTTGGTTCCGAGAGCTCTCGTTGCTAGTCTTTTGCCTCTGCCAGCTTCTACCTCTAGCTCAACTCTGACTCCTGGCAATCTTCCGAACTGACTGAGTTCACTGACTCAGCTCCTTTTTATGCTCTTTTAGAAGTGTAAGCTCAAAGGTTGATTCCTCCTCCGAGAGTGGGATTATGAGAGATGTGAATCTCATACTGAATTCTGACTTGTGAATCTCCCAACCTTGTGAACTAATGTGAGCTAATGTGTGAACTCTCAAAGATGTAAGCATTGTTTCTTTCTTTCAGTTTCTTTCAGTTCTATTGACTTAACACTTTGTAAGGATTTGCTCTAATGTGTGAACCAATAAGCATTGTTTCTATCAATTCCATCGAGTTAACACTAGGATTTTAACACTTTTGGGAGACAAAGAGAATCTTGGCTCACAGTTGGAAGCTATGCCATTCAATTCACACATGAATAGCAATCCCCTTCCCCAACCCACCTAACCGTGATCATCTAGACATTACTTAAAGACTTTCATTTAAGAGGAACTTATTACCTTGTCAAGGAGTCAATTTAAATTTTTTTTTTTATTAAGGATATTTTCCCCTTGATGTGAAACCTAAATTTGCTTCTAGAATTTTTGTCCTCTGCTCCTTATTCAGTTCTTTAGTAAGAAAACAAAGGAAATCAATTTTTTTTCTTCCAAAACACAACTTTTTTTTTTTTTTCACTATTTGGAGATTTTCATGTTCCAACTCAACTCTTCTCCATGCTAAATATTTATTACTTCAGCCAGTTCTCATGTAGCATGGACTTTAATTTATGTACCATTTTGGTTGCCTGGTTCTGGACACTCTAGCTTTTCAGTATTCTTCATAAGTCATGGAATACAGAACTGGATATAATATTCCAGATGTGTTATAACTAGGCATACAGAAAGTTGCTCTTTCACCATCTATTCCTGGATATCATACCTGTCTTATTGAATCTAGGGCAGCTAGGTAGCTCATTGTAATGAGTGCCAGTTTTGAAGTCTGGAAGACTTTTCTTCTTCACTTCAAATCTGGTTTCAGACAATATCTGTGTGACTCTAGGCAAGTCACTTAACCCTGTTTGCTAGAGTTTCCTCATCTGTAAAATGATCTAGAGAAAGAAATGGCAAACCCCTCCAGTATTTTTGCCAAGAAAACCTCAAATGAGATTACAATCAGACACTATTGGAAAACAGCTGAAAAACAAAACAAAGTCTAAAATTCCATTAGTTTTCTTACCTTCTATACCATATTGTTGATTCATATTAAGGTATGGTCCATTAAAAGTCCTCAGCATTTCTAGCCATAACTCTCTGATCTTACATTACCACAATGATTTTTTTTTTAACCCAAGGATCAGACTTTACATTTATTTCTATTGAATTCCATCTTAGAAATTTAAATCCATGGTCTACTCCTTCAAAATGCTTTTGAATACTGACTTTATCATCTATTTTTACTAGCTAATAATCCTAAATTTCTGTTAGGAAATTATTTAAATATACCTTCTATTTTTTTATCCAAGTCACTGATAAAAATGTTAAATAGTATAGCACGGCATTGATCCTTGGAGCACTCCACTGGAGACTTCAGAACAAGTGGATTTTGAATCATTAATTACTGCTCTTTATATTTGGCCATATGGCTCAAAATGCCTGGCAAATGCAGACACTGCTGTTCACATCAGGATTTCTTTAATGTCCTGAGAATTAGAGCCTGCTGTCATGAAGCCAAGTGATTACACTAATAGTCAGAGGAGTCCTTGTGAACATGGCCTATTGAATCCTTTGGAATAAATAAAAAAAATAATAGCAAGTTCTGAAAAAGTCCACAGGATAAAGATTGGAATTGGCAACTTCATTAGGTCTCTACTTTCTTGTTTTGTGCTAATGACAAATAATAGAGACAAAGTGAAAAAATAAGTAGCATCTCTCAGGGAAACATTTTTGCTCCCCAGGAAAATTAAGTTGGAGTTGATTGTGAATTACAATGGAAGTATCCCAAGCAAATCAGCCCTGGTAGTAAAATGGAAAAGGAGGACTTAAAAAGAGAAAATAGATATCCCTTTATAAGCATGTTCACCTAACCTTCATTAAAGGACATTAAAATTCATAATTGTAGTAATATATACCAAAATTCAGATAATGCATATTTAATCTTTATTTCAGAGAACTAATAAAGGGATAGTTTGGATTATTATCTACATAGGATTTTGGTGCATTCCCAAAGTCCCTAACACATAGGTACCCTGTTCTAAGAGAAGAAATTCTATGTTTCCCTACCACGTGGGTGGGAAGAGCCTCTTTCATTGGCTTTGTTGGCAGAATAGACTGAGTCTTTAAAAACTGCTAGAATTAGATGCTTTCTCTCTTTTCTGCTGTATCCAGAGAGGGTTTATCAATGATACAATGAACTGAACTGTTGGGGAGTATGGGGTGGAGGACTACCTTTTTTATTTCATCCTTTTACCCTGTAGTCCTTTGACTAGGATTGATGATTGTTCTTTAATTCATTTATTTTGTTCAGTTTGAGGAGTAGGTAGTAGAATCCCTTCAGTCCCTGGAGTTTGAACCATGGCATTTTTGGAGGGAGATAATGCATATGCAGTGAACCAGCTCTGCAGGGAAGCTGTGAGAAGCCAGAGTGCCCAGATCTTGAGCCCCAGGGGTGGCTTTGAATTTTGAAATTAATGACTATATTATATAAGAAGCTGTGAATCTAAGTCCCTTTCCTTCCCCGGAAACTTAGGTGATGAAGAGGGGAATTTTACCCCCAGGAGTTTTTAGGGGATGTTTTTATGTTTATTCTAGCATTTCCTTTAAAATAAATATACATGTTTCTTTATAAAAACTAATTCAACTCAAGCTATTAAATGGTAGGTAAGGGACTATTCTAGCAAAGGAGTAATGCCAATGATGGAGGTAGGAATCAAAGCTTGAGAGTCCAAACCCACTTAAAGATATTGGAGAACCTGGGAGTGTGAACAGGCAGCAGTGATCTGAATAGTTATAGTTATACATAAATTTCTAGGAATATTTTCTAGAATCATAGATCTATAAAGAGGTAGCTATGTAGTACAGAGAATTGTTATATGATATATAATCCAGAAGACCGCTGTTCAAACCCTTCCTCAGATACTGAGTAAGCAATAATAACTTACTCAGGTTGCTTCAGTTTCCTTTTCTGGAAATGGGGATAATAGAATTGTTATAAAATTTGAGATAATATCTGTAAGGCATATGCAAATCTTAAAGCTCTCTCTCTCTCTCTCTCTCTCTCTCTACATAAGACCATAAACGCCTTCAGGGTAGAAACTGTTTTTCTTTTTCTTATTTATATCATCAGAGTTATATATATATATATATATATAAAGACTAACATTATTTTTTAGAGCTTTGTAATCCAGTCATCTCCTTTATCATATTCTGCACCATTCCAAGCTTTTAATTTTTCTTTTCTGTATTATCTTCCCACATAAGACCATAAACGCCTTCAGGGTAGAAACTGTTTTTCTTTTTCTTATTTATATCATCAGAGTTTAACACAGTACATGCTACATAGTAAAGTTTTAATAAATGATTATCATATTGTATCTAATCCAATTTCCTCACTTTACAGACTAGGAAACAAAGATCCAGAGAGGTGAAGTCATGCAAAAAAAGCATGTGGTTGCATCACTTTTTTTTTTCCTTTATCCCAAGTGAGAATTTTATGGAAGGAGCACTAGAAGTTGATAGTTAAAAAAAACAAACAAAAACACCAATGAACATATAAAATATATATAAAAAGATATTATCAATGCCTGGCATATAGAATGTAATGAATATTTGATGATTGATATGTGTAAACTAATTAGCCACAAAAATCTACCTGGATCTATAGAACACAAGTTACTCCATTGCTTAGTTTGCCACTTGGTTACAATTCTAACAGAAACTGTTTGCCCCTTCTCCAGCCTATAAGCTACCTTGTTAGAAAATACATGTAGCTCCAGGACTTGTGGGAGTATAGGATTTCCTTGGAGCACCCAGAATCTTCCAAACATGGACCCTTCTTGCAGAGAAAGAAGTTTTGCCAAGTTCAAGGATAGTTCTTATCAAAGATATCAAAGAATAGAGAACATTCTATTATACATTTAGTGGAACATACTCAAGAGAGCAGCAGCTCTCTATTTTTTAAGGTTTTTGTAAGATCATATATCTACAGATGGAGTTCAGAGGTTCAAATCTCTAATTCTACAGTTGAAAAAATGGAGGCCCCAGGAAATTTTAATAATTAACAACAATAACAAACAAAATATCAATACCTAGAATTTAGCTAGCACTTTAAAATTTACAAAATGCTTTTATGAGTATTGCATTTTATTCTGATGCCAAATCTGGGAAGTAGATGCAATTATTATCTTCATTTTACAGATATGGAAACTAAGGTGGAGAGAGGTAAAATTATATTCTCAAGGTCACATAGTCATCACAGGGGACTTGAAATCAGATCCTTGACTCCACATTAAGTTTTTATTAAACTTCTTGAATCAAAAAAATTTTTTTTAAGCTCTTGGTATATGTTCTGGGAACACTAAGAAAGTGAGATGTACAAAATCATGAAGCTTCTACTTCTGTTACTCTAGATCTTTTGATATTTGTATTAAATGCCTAGAGACCATATGGGTGTTTTATTGTGAATTTCTTTCTTAACAGATAATGTTAACTGAGTTGAGAAGTAGTGGGAAGGATCTTAGCACATAAAGCACTAACTGTGTTAACATACAAATATTAGTCTAAAAAGGAAAAAAAATGATTTAATTCAGTCAGTTGATTGTAACAAAGTTTGTCTACTGAGAAGCAAACTGATTGCATAGATGGAAGGCTGTATTGGAGTGGGGAAAATCTGGGTTCAAAAATTACTAGTGACATTTTCTAGCTGTGAAACTTCAAGGAAAATTCTTTATCTTTTCAAACCTCAATATCTTTAACTATAAAATAGTTTTTTTAAATAATTGTTTTTAAATTCTAAATTTATAAATATATTATAAATTTATAAATATATTATAAATTTATAAATATAAATAAATTTTATAAAATTCTCTGGGAGAATATAAAATCCTTGTGGTCAGAAACAATTTCTTTTTGTGGAGGGGGGTATAATTCTGGCATCAAGTAATGCCTTAAATATTATAAAAACTTCACATTTCCCCCATTGAAATGACAGGCTGATTAAAAGACTCAAATGAGATAGTATCTGCCAAATGTTTTTCAAGCCATAAAACCTCATAGAAATGCCAGCTGCTATGATTAATAATGAAAATGACAACAAAGGCACTAATAGAATACCACTGAAACAATTTATTTTTAATTATTGAAATAACTTCATCCAGCATTTTTTTCTGTGCATGATTTGTTTTTATTTTTAGAAAGTTTTATTAAAACCTTTTTATACTATAACCATTGTCAATTATTAATCTATGTATACATATATTAATATATGCATATAAAACACACATAACCCCAATGTACATTTACTACATTATTAAAATATAACATAAATCACATTTTCTCAGATTATATGATATAGTGTAACATATTATGGTTAATACATTACATTATAGATAATAGAATCCCACAAATTGAGTTGGATAAAATTTTTAGAATTCAACTCAAAGAAGAAAGGAATTTCTCTTTTTCCCTTGGCCTCCCAACTTTCCAGAGAACTTGGTATCAACCTATATTTGTAAGCTCCTCCAAGAACAGGGAACCTATCTCTTCTTGAGGCAGCCAACCCTTTTTGTATAGCTTGAATTGTCAGGATATCAAAACTAACTTGGCTTTATTTTTTGGCTATGCTTCCTCTACCTTTCTACCCCACCAATACTCCTGGTTCTATACTCTGCGCTCAAATAGAAGAAATCTAATCTTTTCTTTCCTTGATAGTTCTTAGAACATTTGAAGATGGTTATCAAATCTTTACTCTTATTCCATCATCCCTCAACTCTTCTTTTCTCCAGTCTAAACAAACTTAGTTCTTTCAACCAATCTTCAAATAGCCTGATGGGTTAGCATGATGGTAAACCATCTCAGCAGTTGGGTTAAAACCAAGTCGAGTGTAATTTATAGGTCTCAAATCCATTCATGAGTTAGGGAGTGAATCCTATGAAGTCTTCCTCCCAACTGAATGAGTGAATGAGGACAATTTCTTCCAAGGGCCAAGAAGGCAGCTGGAGCAGGTTTTGGGGAGCACATGAAATTTGGTCAGACATCAAAGATGATGAAATCATCCATTGCATCATGGGCCATTACCAGCCAACTTGAATTTCATTGCTCCACTGGGCTTAAATGACTCTGAAAAAGAGAAGGAAGCTTATGACTTTTTGAATTAAATTCAATTAATGCTTATTTATGTTCATTCTTAATTTTTTGTTATTTAAAATTTCTTCATATATATGGTTGTAGTATATCAATTTAATAGGTTTTGGGCTTTGTTTTCTTTGCTCTGCAGCAGTCTATATAAATTCTCCATATTTTTTTTCCCTTAATTCTTCCCATTTGAAATTTCGTTAAAAACAATGATATTTTGCCATATTCCTAGTTTCTAAGTCTTGTCTCAGTTGAGTATATGTGTTGTTTCCATTGTTTGTCATTACAAATATCACTATGAAATTTTATTTTTTGTAGAGATTTCTTTTCCTCGTTTCAATAAACTTTTGGGGTATTTAAGCCTACTATTGCTGACTCAAAGACTATGAATTTTTAGGTAATTTATTTCATTTAATTCCATTTTGCTTTCTGTACTGGTGGGACTAATTCTTAGCTCTACCAGAATTGAAAATCAACTTGTCTTATGACAAGTCTTCCAATATTAACTAGATCTGTCTTTAAACCAATTTTTATTTGAATGGCATATTGGGATACGTAAAGGTTGTTTTAATGAGCATTTCTCTAGTTAATGATTTTGAATACTTTTTTATGGCTGGTTGTTGTTAATTTGTCCATTTTAAAAAATCTTCACATTCTTAACATTTGATCACTGTAATTAGGAAAAGTTATGAAAATTCATAGGAAATTTGGGATGCCATATTTTTGTCTGAGATGTTTAATACACAATTTAAATGAGCAGTTTCATGGAGACAATGTTAGAATCAAGATATATTTGCAAGCAGGATTTCATCTAATCCAATCCTTTCCTTTCATAGAAGTAAACAATTAAGAATGACTGGAAAACTTTGCTTATATAAAAAAGACCTGTAAGATTTTATGGACTCTAAGGTGAAAATGGGTTCTATAGTGTGAAATGATTCCCTCTCCTCCCAAGTTAATGCAGTTTTAGGCTTCAGTAACAGATGTTTAGTTCTAAGAAAAGATCACGATCGTCTTGCTATCAACAGCCTTAGTTAAATTGCCTTTGGAAGATTTTGTTTAGTTTGTCAGATAAGGTAAGAGTTAGAGCTTGGGGAACTTGGATGGTGAAGGAACTTGACAGCTTGCCTCCCAAAATTCATTTGGATTTCTTGGGGATGTTCTAGCCTGTTGAAGAGAACATTCCGAAGAGAATCAGTTCTTGAAATACTTGAAAGATTGTTGCATGAATAAAGGCTTTTAGCTGTTTGGCCTTAGGGGGATAGAAAAAGGAGCAGTAGATGCAGAGAAGCAATGGTTTTGTTGAATTTTTAAACAAATATACTTTAATTTATTTAAAAATGAGACTAGGCAGGTAATCTTAGTGCTTTTTCAATACTTTGAGTTTCTTGGGCTTCTCTGGTGTACCATTATTGTTACTGATTACTTCTATCCTCTAATTTAATAGATGCTCTTGAAGAATTGCTATGATTAAAAAATAAATGACAAACTAATGACCAATGCAGTGATGAACTAATCTAGATTGAGTTCAAATACCATATAGACCTTCTACCACTGGGCCTATTCTCTATTCTGTTCCAGCTGGACAAGATCAGACAAAGTTTGTTATCTAGTGTCATAAGTTTGAGAAAATGGGATCACCTTCTTATTACTTTGATGTATTTGAGGACTTTACTGCAGATATCTCAACATGAGTTGACAATTTCATTCTTCATTTCATTTCTAAAGAATTTTGAGATTGACAGCATGTGTCCCTTACTAAAACTTTATGAGGTTGAGAGTATAAACATAATTAATCTCATCTCACACATGAGGTCAAGGGACTTGAACAAGTTCACAAGGCCAGTAACTCAGTCAAAGAACTACAAAGACATGACTTTCCTCCACTGTAAGCAGACCACTTCAACATTATTTTCATATTTTTTAACAAAAGAGTCATATTTGAATTATTTAGATATAAAGAGGTGTTATTGTACTTCTGAAGTTCTAATAATTCTCATCTTTTATGTCAATGCTCAAATCACTCTGTAATCTCAGTGATTAAGGAGTTTCCTTCAGTGAGGTAGCCTATTTATTACTGATTGCCAAATTTGTGTGACTCCCATATATATTTCCTCTGAAAACTTTACTTCAAGATGTTTATGCAGTTGCTTTTCTTGATTTCTTGACCTACAGGGTGGAGCCAAGATAATGGAGAGGAGATATCCCTCAAAGTAACAGCAAATCCAGCCTCTGAACTGGTTTTGGAGTGCCAGAACCCACAAATATTTGGAATGTAACCAATTTCCAGCAGAAGATAATTTGGAAGATCTCCAGAAAAGATTTGTTTCAATGGGACACAGAGAGAAGTGGGCTGAGCACAGGCAGCCATGTGTAAACCCGAGGACAGGCAAGCACAGGAACCCAAGGTGATGTAAGCTCTGAGGTGTCCAGAGAATTTCTTGGGAGGAATCTACACCAGTGAATCTACCCTGGTTGCAAGCCAGTAGATCAGCAGAGAAGTTATAAAATATCCAACACAAACACAAAAGGTAAATAGTCAAACCTGAAATGCCAGTCTCATGGGACTTGGCTATGCCAGTACATGTACTTAGTACTTAATATAGTTCTGCAAGATTCATACCTATGATAAAGTAATTATAAGAGAGCATATAATCTGGGACAAACTCAGCCAGATTCAGAGCCAGAGAAGACAAGAAGACTGGAGGCAGGTACTCAAGCTTTTGGAGCCACAGAGAGATAGATTCATTCACTTGATCATTATCATAGGTGTGAATCTTGTAGAATAGGTATCAATCTTGTATTACTATATTAAATACAAAGTACATGTACTGAACTAGAGAACTATTAATCACCATGTTAAACTAGATAACCATTGTATTATCAATTTCACTTAGTTAGCACCTTGTAATCCTTGTTTCACCTTCAGAATTCTGGCCCATAACATCTCCCATTTTCTTTTGTTTTAGAGCATAATTGATCATGATCCCTGACTTCTCAGGGAGGTGAAAACCCCAAAAAGGAAGTGATCACACCTTCCCTGACTTTTCAGAAAAATGGGTGAAAACACCAAATAAGGAAGTGATCATGTCCTCCCTGATGTCTCAGGAAGGGAGATGAAAACACCAAAGAAAAATAGGGAATCAAACCAGATTAGCAGGTTTCTGAAGAGTCTCACTTAAAATAGCTATACATAAATCCATCAACATAGGAGTTATTACATAAGCACATAGTAAAACAGGCCAATAGTGATGTAACAAACAACATGAATCAACATGAGGACTTATACATATCCATAAGTTCTAGAAATAGTCCAAAACCAATCTATTGTCGATTACTTCATGTGTCAGGGAATCCAATGATTCTTGAAGTTTTTGAAGTTCCACAACAGTTTTATCAACAATTTTTTTATCTCAGGGAATCCAATGATTCCTGCTGGTTTTGAAGTTCTGCAGCAATCATATATATATATATATATATATATATATATATATTTTTTTTTTTTTATCTCAGGAAATCCAATGATTTCTGCGGGTTTTGAAGTTTTGTAACAGTCTCATTATCAACCATGCTCTTTCAGAGTCAGATGTTTCTTAGGTCTTCTCCTTTGTTTCAAGGTTTTTCTCTTTTTCTGTCTCTCTCCAAGTGCTCATTGGCACCCATCTGATTTCTTCTCCATCTGTAGAAACACAAGCAAACTCTTCCCCCCAAGCAGTTAGCCTATCTAATCCCTTCCATTCAATACTTTCTAGATCTCTCCACATTACCTGGAGATTATATTGAAGCTGCTCGCACAGGACACTGCCCTTCGGTTGGGTTAAAAACCCTGTATTCTCCCCAATTGTAATCCCTTTCTCCCATCTGATTATTTCTCTGCTGATTGATCATGTAATCCCATTCTTCCATCTGATTGCTTTTATACTGATTGATCATACCAGGGTATTGAACTTCTAAAGACTCTCTGTGTAAACTTGGCTGTTATCATGCCCCACGTTTTTTTTTTTGTTTGTTTGTTTGAGGTTTTGGAGCTGGGCCCCACCTCTCAGGGTGATGTGAATTGGTCTCAATTTTACAAGGATCTCTTGGAAGAATTCAAAAAGGAGTTAGTAGAAAAATATGGCAATGAAATGCAAATTTTGCAAGAGGGTTTGAAAAAGGAAACACATTATCTGAAGAAAACTCTTTTCAAAATAGATTTAGTGAAATGGAAAAAGTGTATAAGTCCATACAAAATAGATTTGACAAAATGGAAAAAGAAAACAACTCCCTGAAAAATAAAATTTATGAAATGGAAAAAGAAAAAAAAAACTCCTTGAATAACAGCATTTATGAAATGGGAAAAAAAAATCCATAGAACAAAACAACTCATTTAAAAATTCAATTGGCAAATACAAAAGGAACTAAAAAATATAATTGAAGAAAATAATTATCTAAAAATTAGAACTAAACAAATGGAAATGAATGAATCAATGAGACATGAAGAATTAGTCAAGCATAACAAAAAAAAATAAAAATAGAAGAAAATGTAATATACTTCTTTAGAAAAATGTGAAGACCAAGTTAGCATCCTGAATACTTTAGAATCAGCAACCTGGATACTTTAAAATCAGCCAGATTCAGGACAAAAGCCCTGGGTCTTTATTCTTTGTCAAAATGAGAGGAATGGACACAGGAATCTCCACAGGTCTCTTCTTGCTCTCTTGGCAGCCAAAAGTGATTCTCACTTGTCTTACTCCCTAATCCCCTCTTACAATTCTCTGTATACACCAACAGATCAAGCTAGCAAAGGATAGTGGGGTGGGCCATTTTCCAAGTATATGCTAATAGAGTATTGAACAATAAATAATTAGCTTTAGGTGCTCAGCTGTCCAAGTGTATCTGCTCAGTTTCAGCCCATTACAGAAAAACAAGTGACCTAGAAAATAGATCTAGAAGAGAAAATCTAAGGATTATTGAAACGTGATGAAAAAAGAGCCTAAATATTATCTTTCAAGAAATCATCAAGGAAAACTGTCTGGATGTCTTAGAATCAGAAAGTAAAATAGCCATTGATTTTTTAACCTAAATATTAGTAAAATATAATGATAATAAATGGTCATTTGTGATACTAATTATTAACAAGATTGACAATTTGTATGCGATCTTTTTTATTGTAGGACGTTTGTAATTCACATTGCTTTATATATCATGTTGGGAGAGAAAAATCAGGGCAAAAGAGAAAAATCAAAGAAGAGAGAAAAAAACAGAAAAAAAAATTAACATAGCATGTGTTGGTTTACATCCAGGCTCTCAACTTCTTTTTCTGGATGCAGATGGCATTTTCTGTCCAAAGTCTTGGGATGGCCTTAGATCACTGGACCACTGAGAAGACCAAGCCATTCATAGTTGATCATTGTCCATTTCTTGCTGTCATTATGTACAATGTGTGTCTGGTTCTGCTCGCTTCCCTTAGCATCAATTCATGTAAATATTTTCAGGCCTTTCTATAATCAGTTTGTTCATCATTTTTTATAGAATAATATTCCATTGTCTTCATATACCATAGCTTGTTCAGCAGTTCCCCAATTGATGGGCATATACTTATTTTCTAGTTCTTTACTACCACAAAAAAAATTGCTGCTACAAACATTTTGAACATGTGGGTCCTTTGGCCTCCTTTATGATTTCCTTGGGATACAGACTCAGTAATGGCATGGCTGGGTCAAAGGGCATGCACAATTTTATAGCATTTCGGGCACAGTTCCAGATTGCTCTCCAGAATGGTTGGATCATTTCACAATTCCACCAACAATGCCTTAGTGTCCCAGTTTTCCCACATCCCCTCCAACATTTATCACTATCTTTTCCTGTCATCTTAGCCAATCTGAGAAGTGTGAGATTGTATCTCAGAGTTGTTTTAATTTGAATTTTTTCTAATAAATAGTGATTTAGATTATTTTATATGACTAGAAATAGTTTTAATTTCATCATCTGAAAATTGTCTGTATCTTTTGACCATTTATCAACTGGGCTATGACGTGCATTCTTACAAATTTTGTATATTTTATATATTTTAGAAATGGAACCTTTATTAGAAATACTGGCTGGAAAGATTTTTTCCCAGCTTTGTACTATTTTTAAAATCTTGTTTCTGTTGTTTTTTTCCCAAAACCTTTATAATTTAATGTAACCAAAGTTGTCCATTTTGCCTTTCATAATGTTTTCTAGTTTTGTTTTGGTTTTTGGTCATAACTTCCTCTCTTCTCCAAAGATCTGATAAATAAATTATTCCTTGTTCTCCTAATTTATTTATGGTATCATCCTTTATGCCCAAATCATATATCCATTTTGTCCTTATTTTGGTATAGATGAGAGATGTAAATCTATGTTGAGTTTCTGACATATTGTTTTCCAGTTTTCCCAGAAATTTTTGTCAAATAGTGAATTCTTATTCCAGAAGCTGGAATTTGGGGGGTTTATCAAACACTAGATTGCCATAGGCCTTGCTTATTGTGCAGTGTTTTCTAATTTATCCCACTCCTCCACCAATATGGTTTTAGGTTTGGTATTACTAAGTCACCATTCTTCATATTTTTTTTATCAGTAATTCTCTTGACATTCTTGCCCTTTTGTTCTTCCAGAAAAGTTCTGTTATTATTTTTTCTAGTTCTATAAAATAATGTTTTGGCAGTTTGATTGATATGGCACTGAACAAGTAGACCAATTTAGACAGAATTGTCATTTTAATTATATTAACTCAATCTACCCATGAGTAATTGATATTTTTCCAATTGTTTAAATCTGAATTTATTTGTGTGAGAAGTATTTTGTAATTGTCTTCATATAGTTCTTGGGTTTATCTTGGCAGGTAAGCTCCCCCATATTTTATTTTGTCTACAGTTATTTTAAATGGAACTTCTCTCTCTATCTCTTCCTGATGGACTTTGTCAGCAACATATGGAAATGCTATTGAGTTGTGTGGGTTTATTTTATATTCTGAAACTTTGCTAAAGCTGTGAATTGTTTCCAGTAGTTTTGGGGATGATTCTAGATTCTCTTAAATATATCATCAAATCATCTTTATTTCTTCATTGTCTCTTCTAATTCCTTTAATTTCTTTTTCTTTTATTGTTTCTAAAGGCAACATCTCTAGTAAAATGATGAATAATAGTGGTGATACTGGGCATCATTTTTTCACCCCAATCTTATTGGGATAGTGTCCAGCTAATCTGTATTACAAATGATGCTTGCTGTAGGTTTTAGATAGATGCTACTTATTGTTTTAAGGAAAACTCCTTTTAACCCTATGTTTTTTAGTGTTTTTGATAGTAATGAATGCTGCATTTTGTCAAAAGCTTTTTCTTAGCTTTTTTTTTGCATCTATTGAAATTATCATATAATTTTTGTTCCTTTTGTTATAAATATGGTCAATTATTGTAATAGTTTTCCTGATTTTGAACCAGCCCTGCATTCCTGGTATAGGTCCCACTTGGTCATAGTGTATTACCCTGCTGATAAGTTACTGTAATCTCTTTGCTAATATTTTATTTAGAATTTTTGTATTGATATTTACTAGGGAGATTGGTCTATAATTTTCTTTCTCTGTTTTGGCTCTTCCTTCTTTGGGTATCAGTGCCGTATTTGTGTCATAGAAGGAATTTGGCAGGACCCCTTCTTTACTTTTCCAAATAGGAATTCCAAATAGTATTGGAATTAATTGTTATTTAAATATTTGGTAGAGTTCAATTGTGAATCCATCTGGCAATGGAGATTTGTTTTCTTAGGGAGTCCATTAATGACTTGTTCAATTTCTTTTTTCAAAAATGGGATTATTTAAGTATTTTATTTCCTCTTCTGTTAACCTGGGCAATTTATATTTTTGTAAAAATTCTTTCATTTTGGTTAGATTGGCAGACTTGCTGCCATAGAATTGTGCAAAATACTTTTCTATGGACAAAACTCATTTTGTTTCTTTTTCTTTTGGTATTCCCCTCCCCCCCCCTTTTTTTAACTTTTATGATTGAACATTGCTCTTGGGGGAAAGATAGCACTATCCCAAATTGCCTGTGCAGCTCTTGGCTTTGAGCACAGGGGCCCCTTATGTTTGGAGGGGGTAGCTTTGTCTTATCTTTTCAGGGAATAGCTTGGTTTCACAGAGTAGGCCTTCTGAACTGGGACTGGAAGCTGCCCCACTGATTTGCTGCTCTAGTGAGCCAGGACTGAGAGTTTTAGTTGCAGATATGCTGTGAGTAAGACTTTCTCACTGACATTTCCAGAGTCTATAAGAGATGGTTGAACACCCTTTTCACGCCAATGAGACTGACCTTTCCTGAAGTTTTTTCAGTCTATCTTGAGCTGAAGGGTGGTTTGATTCCATCAGACTTTGTTCAGAGGTTTAGTTGCATATGTTTTTCGAGCGAAACTCTTTTCATGTGATCTTTTATGAAATTTAATGTAATCTATTTTTCCCCTGAGGCAATTGGGGTTAAATTTCTTGCCCAGGATTACATAGCTAGGAAGTATTAAGTGTCTGAGGCCAGATTTGAACTCAGGTCCTCCTGACTTCAGGACTGGTGCTCTATCCACTGTGCCACCTGGCTGCCCCAATAAAATCCAACATTCTGACAAACATTGAGATTCATAGTTTTCCTTTGTTAGCCAATATTACAGCAGAAATTTACATTTTAGCTAACACATAAACATGGATATGATGTTGTTCTAAAAGTAGGACATTTAATAAATCTTCAGGTTCTTCAGTAAACTTCAATTTAATAGGGTTTTTTATATCTAAAATTTATTAACATTCATTTACAAATTAGATCTTCAAAATTTCTGTCTTTTCCCTGAGAAGGCAAGCAATTTGATATAGATTTTATATTTGAAGTAATAAAATATATTTCAAAGTATCCATGTTGCCTAAGAAAACACAGACCTAAAAAAAAAAATTAAAGAAAAAAAAAAGAAAGAAAACAAAGTGTGTTTTTATCTATATTCAAGTCCCATCAGCTCTTTCTATGGGGGTGGATATTTTTTTTTCATAATAAATCCTTTGGAATTATTTTGGATCATTGTATTAATCAGAATAGCTAAGTTCTTCACAATTAACCATTTTACAATATAACTGTTTTTGTATTCAATGTTTTCTGGGTCCTACTCACTTCATTTTGTATCATTTCATTTAATTCTTCCAAGGTTTTTCTGAAAGCATCCTGCTTATCATTTCTTATAGCATAATAATTCTATCACAACCACATTCTACAACTTGTTTAGCCATTCCTCAATTAATGAGCATTTCCTCAATTTCAATTTCTTTACCACCACAAAAAAAAAAAAACAAAAAAACAAAAAAAACAAAAAAAAAAACTGGTCTAAGTAATTTTGGACATATAACTCCTTTTACTTAAAAAATTCTGTTTGGGATATAGATTTATTGCTGGGTAATCCACAGTCTTATTACCCTCTGGGTATAGTTCCAAATTTCTCCCAAAATAGTTTGATAAGTTTACAATTTTACCAACAGTGCTCTCAGTGTCCTAATTTTTCCACATCCTCTTTAACATTTGTCATTTCCATTTTTTATCAAATACTTGCTGTTCTTCTTATTATTCTGTACAACTTCTTTGATATAGTCTAATTGGATTTGCCCAGAGGCATGACAAAATTAGTCAATCTTTTAATTGGGACTTAATAGCTCAGAATTGTTTTAATTTAAATTTCTTTGGCCTATAGTGATTTGTGAAATTTTTTTCATATGACTATAGATAGCTTTCATTTTTTTTCTGAAAACTGCCTGTTCATATCTTTTGACTACATATCAATTGGAAAAAACCTCATATTCTTATAAATTTGACTCCGTTCTCTATGTATTTGTCAAATGAGATTTTTATCAGAGTAATTTGTAATAAAAGTTCTTCCCTCAAGTTTCTTACTTTCCTTCTAATCTTGGCTTCATTGTTTAAAATCTTTGCAAATTTTACATAAGCAAAATTATACATTTCATATCCTGCAATGCTCTCTTTCTTCTTTGGTCATATATTCTTTTCTTATTCATAAATCTAACAGGATAAAATTTTCCATGCTCCTCTAATTTGCTTGTGATATTTCTATTTGTCTAAGTCACATATACATGTTAACTAATATAATGGTTTTAGATGAATTTTCAGTACTTTTGGAGCTATTTCTCTGTCAGTCACAATTACACAAAAATGGAGTTTGGTCTGGATTGAAAATGTGACTTTCTCATTTTTGCAGTCAAGTTTTCCAACCATCAAGGAAAAGACTTTCTCTGCTTGCCAGGTAGACTTTTCTAACATGGATTGATTAACATGAGTTGACCAAATAGATTATTTGAGGAAGCCATTTTCTAGCAAACACAGCATGGAAATGATTTTTTCTCAGCAGGGTCAAAAAGCCAATGTGCAAAGTCCTGCTGGTTTTCCATCAAATGTTAATGTGGAAAGCTACGGAGCCCAACTAGTATCAGGCTAACACAATGGAATGTGATTGCTTAGTTTTCTTGCACATGCTTTCTTACTAATTCTATTTGTTAGATCTTCTCCTGCCCCCAAAAGTAGTGTGCTCTTATTCTCAGTGGAATCAGATAACTATTCAGAAATAGAAGCTGAATCTTTAAAATCCTCAGATGCGATTTGATTGTTAGGAGAATTCAATTACTCTTCCATTTCCCAATTTCTTAAATGTGTATTAAACACCTACTATGTACAATGCATTACTCTGGATTCTTTGGAAGATACAAATATAAATAAGACATAATTCCTGCCCTCAAAGATTTTATCATGCCTCTGGGCAAATCCAATTAGACTATCTTAAGGAAGTATTACAGAATAATAAGACCATGATATCACAGGAATTCAAGTCCAAATTCTGACACATCTTAGTTATGTGACTTGAGGCAAGTTGTTTCATCTCTTTGAGGCTGCCTTTTAATATATAAAATGGGGATGATAGTAATGGTTATCCTGCCTACCTCGCAGCATAATTATAAGGAAAGTCCTCTGCGAAGAAATGTAGAAATGTCACCTTATTATTTTGATTTGAGGAATGATTGGCCAGTCTTGATTGCATTAACATAGTAAGTAGCAGTCTGAGTCAACCTGTCAGACAATGATGAATAGTAAAGTGATTTTCTGTTTACTTCTCAAACTCCAATCTGAACAAACAACCACAGACTTTTTAGACTTAGAAGGAACTCAGTATCCATTTATTAAATGATATAATATTTGTAAAGGGCTTAGCATTGTGTCCACCACATGCTTATTCATTATACGTAATCCCCATTAATTATCTGCATTATACCTAAACCAAGTTTGAGGGTAATCACTAGGCTCAAATCTATCATTGAAATAGGAGTATATCTAGTCCCTGCATATGAAAACTTCCACTGCCTAAATGAGCAGATAAGAACAAGTTGTTCCAAGAGCTACGAATGCAAATGAAGTGCTAGACCTTGGCCAGATATCAAAGATGTCAAGATTATCTACTTTATCCCAAGTCATTGCCAAGTGTTAGGATTTTAGTATTGACACTGGACTTTACTGACTCTGAAAGAGAGAGTGAGACTGACAACTTTATGCAGCTCTGCCTCTCTTAAATCCAATTAATATGCAGGTCAAGATATCAGTCATGTCATTAGTCCTCTTCAATTGAAGAATGAACAATAGCAACAACTACACAGGTTACAGAATACAATTTAAATGGTAAGTACATGAGAAAAGAATGAAATGTTATGATATGAGATGAATGAATAAAAATATTTATTCAGACTTTGCTACATACAAAGGACACAAATATAAAATTAAGATAATTCATATTCTCAAAGGATTTGTATTCTACTTGAGGAAAATAAAATTTATAGAAAAGTAATGATCTGGGAAGGGTGTTTTGGTTTGGAAAGTCACAAGAATGGAAAGCAGAATAATAAGATGGTTGCTTGTCAGGCTCTTTCCAAAAGTTAGGGAAGTATTGATTTGGCAATCATTTTGAGTATAAGTGGATCACTTTTAACTAGAAACAAAGGTCAATGTTTCATGGACTGGGTGCAATTTGATTTGGTTCTTGAAGGGTACTTAGGATAGCAATAAGTGGAGATGGAGTAGAAGGCAGGGAGTAAACATTTGTGGAGCACTTGCTAGGTGCCATGCACTGTGTTAAGTGCTTTTACAAATATTGTCTCATTTGATAATGATTGGGAGTGGAAATGAGGGAGAACAGGGTGAGGCTAGAATGCTTAATCACTAATGAGATATGTGGGAAAGGGAGAAATCAAAGGTGACTGTTTGCCTTGGTTAATAACAAATTTATGAGCCCTTGGCAGTCATAAGGAAATTAGGAAGAAGTGTATGGTGACTCAGTTTGTCACACATTTTGTGTTCAGTATAGAGCATAAAGTATTGGAAAGGGTTTTTGAAGCCTTCACCGCTGAGTTTTAAGGAATTCATTAGTATGCATGGAGAACCAACACCATCCCACTAATTAATTAGGAAACAATTTAGTTGCACTATGTGGGACAAATTGGAGCACAATGAGATTGGTAGGAAAAAATCCTGTTAGGAGACTATTATTCTAGTCTAAGGAAGAAGGAATAAGGATATAAATTAGGGGGTTAGCAGTAGAAAGGTGAGGAAAAGGTGATATAAAAGATGGAATGATTGGAACATTTATTAAAAATGTTTATTAATATTTATTAAAAAGGGACACAAAAAGCCAAAGTGAAAAAACTCCACCTTCAAGGAACACATATTGTAACAAGGGAAACAATGTGTGCACATCTAGATTGTTGTTGTTTGTTCTTTCTTTTAAAGGACCAATGACATCACTATGTTGGGGTCAGAGTATGTTTTTTTCATCTGTGGCTGATTAGGACAATATGAGCTCAGAAGGCACTATCATAGTTTGGGCACAAGTGGTACATTACAACATTTGGAGTTTGGGAGTGAAAGTGGTTCAAGATTCTCTCAGGTCACGTGTGTGTGTGTGTGTGTGTGTGTGTTTAAGTGTGTTTCTATGATTCTGTTTTATTCAAAGAGTACAGTGCATTCTTTGATGTGGGCGTACCATGCTGGGTGGTCTTGTGGTAGTGATTCCCGTGTTTCCCAGTCAATGCTAATGTTCTTCAGAGATAACTTCAAAGGAATACCTTCAAAGGGTCCTTATACTACTTCTTTTGACCAATGGAATATTTACCTCATATGAATTCTCAGTAAAATAATCTTTTAGGTAAGTATAATTTGGTATTTAGACTGTGTAGCAAGACCACTGGAGTTGTGCTATCTATAATAGAGTTTGAATGCTCTAGAGCAGGGCTTCTTAAATTTTTCCCCTCATGACTCCTTTTCACCCAAGATATTTTTACTTTACCCTAGGTATATAGATATATAAAATCAAACACTGACAGATAATCAATAATAATTTTGGGAGCACTACATTCAGTTATGAGACCCCATATAGGGTCACAAACCACAAGGCTTTAGAGAGGATCTCAATGTCAGTTATCTTATCTTGCCAGGTAATCTTCAGGATCTTCCTAAGACAATATGGGATAAAATTATCCTGACACAATTCCATATATAGGAATAGTCATCTATGCTCAAAATCCGTCTAACACACATTGTCCACATTCCCCTTTCTTTTTCTAGAAAGTAGTAGCTATTCTACTGCTACCATCTCTGTGGGCACATACTTGAATTTTATTTAGGGAGTATATGATTTCTCCTTTGGGAACTTCTTTATCTTGATGATACTATCTCTCTACAACCGACTTCTCTGGAGTTTCCCAGGTTAGGACTATTTGGACAAAAACCAGCCAATTAAACAAACTTTCAAGATATTCTAGATCATTCTGGTTTTTGTTACTTATCCATGATTATCTGGTATAGTTCTCTTTTTCTAATCTGTAGCCCTTTTATAGAAAGGATTTTTGATCTTCAATAGTTGTGACCCCAACATACCCAAATCTTATAACTCTATCACCCATGTTAGTCTAGATGTTAATAGTTCACAAAGCATCCAAAACAAAATTCCCCAGTTTTGGCAGAGACAAAGAAATCATCTTCAGTGTGATGAATACATTTTATACGTAGATTTTTTTAAAAATTAGAATAATGAAACATCAGCTAATCTTTTAAAATGGACCATGGTCTCTTAGACACATCATTTATTGTAGAAAAATAAACAAACAAAAAATCCTTAACTGCATATTAAAAAATCATCAAAACACTATTCAAAATTAATAAAAGCCAATGAGAGTATGCAAATGGAAAGAAATAGAAACAGACTCAGTGAGGGAGAGTGCAGGATTCAATATTCTTAGACATATTGCACAAAAATCCAGTTCCAAATATCCAATGATAAGGACAATATGGCTCAAGAGGAAAGAACACACCAAGCAACTTCAGGAAAACTCAGGCTGGACTTTGGAAATAAGACAAGGCATTATATAGTACAACTCTAAGTAATTATAAGCACTTCACTAGAATCCAGATTTACTAAGCCATTTGGGAGTTACTGAAACACAAGTGATGGATATATGAAAATATTTGAACTTAAAAAAATTTGCAAAGAGATATTTACTTTGAGTAAAACTCTAAACAATAGTTAGGGTTGTAACTAAAATATATCTAGAGATCTATATGACTATATCCATGGAAATCTATATCTCTGTAGATATATAGATATTTAAAACAATTCACTTTCCAAACCAGGATTTTAAAAAAGTAGGCAACAAAATTTATGGCTTTGGTTAAATCTCTGAATTTTTCAACTACATATTTTGGATAAAGAAATAATGGAGGAGCAAAATTAAAAATGAAGACCAAAATTCCAATGTATTTTTATAATCTTGAAGAAAAATGTCTACCTTTGAAAAATTAAATAAACTTAAGCTTTTATCACTTTAAGACAGGGTTTGAAAACTATTTTGTTATATATTAACCAATAAAAAATATTAAGAATTGTATATATCAATAGTTATGGGATTATAGATTTAAAGCTAGGACTTTCAGAATTAACTGTGTCGTACCATTTCATAGGAGAGAAAACTGAGGACCAAAGAGGTTGAGATCTTAATTTTGCCCAAAGTCACAGGGCTTTACTCTTTTCAAGCAAATGTTTGAAGAAAAGTTATAACTTATGCATGCAATGCTAAGTAGAAATGAATTAAGGGAATGGATGCAAGCTCCAGGAAAATGACAGTGCTCAAAAACATGTATTATTTACAAGAAATATATTCAACCCAGAAAGAATCAAGTAAATGCCAAACAAATGGAGTAATTTCAAACTGATGATGTAGCCAAAAAAATCAAAAGAAAGCATGAATTTGGAATTAGGCATATTTGAATTAATACTTTAAAGTAACAAAATTAATGATCAATCAAAAAGTATTTGACATTTCTAGAAAGTAGGTTAGTTGCTAGAGATACAATGACAAAAACAAAATTGTTCTTGCCCTCAAGGAGCTTGCATTCTACTTGGGAAATAATTTGTGCAGATTTATATGTGGAACTTCTATATATCTATGTTATACATGTTTTAAAAAAGCTATATATAATAAAAAGATTTGGGTGTTCAGGAATAGATTTATGTAGCAGATAGTGCTTCAGCTGAACTTTGAATATTTTAAGAGGAAAAAGGTGAGGACAATCAAAGGAACAGGTAGTAATCTTGAGAGAAATAACTAAAAAGTTAATAATAGCAGAAAATTTTAACCTTTCACTAATAGATTTAGATATTTCAATAAACTTGCAATATCATAGATGAGAGTACTTATTTCCTCTATTGCTGCATATCTCAAGCCATTCAAGCATTTTTTATCCTGCAATTCTCAATCATATTCTCTCATTGCTTTTCCCCAAAGCCTTTACCCAATCTTCTAGAATTCTTGCTTTAAGTAATTTTCTATTTTATGTACTTCAGCATATCCTTTGGGTGGTACATTTGTTATTTTACAATTTTGATACATTTAATAATTTAGTCAATCTAATAATCTAGGAGTTGTTATATTTTCTTAGAAACTGAAACATCTTGATTTGAGAAGTGTGAATTATTTTAATGGTTAAGAATTCGCAGGAAATGCAGGATCTATGTCAATGTCTTTACTTTTTCCTCTTTCTCTTCATTGATATTGACAACACATTTGAATAGGTCAGAATTATTTGATGCTTTTTCTCATACTTATCTTTTCTTCAATTTGATTTTCTAATTAGTTTTAATTAGTCTATGATATGAGTATACAGACAGCTGAATCTGAAATGACTTCTGTAACTATCCATTGTTTCTTTTTTTTAAGAATTTTTTTGTGAATAGTTTTTCTTGAGTATAGTGTAGCGTGTGTGTGTGTGTGTGTGTGTGTGTGTGTGTGTGTGTCTAGCATTCCTATCCCTTTCAGGTATTGAGGGTAACTCTGAGGTACTGATCCTGGATCTGAGCATATTAGCAAGAGGATTGAAAAGAAAGAATTCTGTATTATTCAATCAGCATTTAAAAAAAAAGTGTTATTATTATTCAAGGCACAGTGGTAAGTGTTATAAACTACAAAGAAAAGGAAAAAAAAATTTCTACTCTCAAGCAGCTTCTATTCTCTAGACTGAGAAAATGTCATAAGTGTACAGTCTATTGTGAGCACAAAAGTCTTAACCTGCTTCATCAAATTGGTGAAAGGAATTCTCAGGGTGGAGAAAGCTCAGGATAAAGCAAATAAATAATAACACAAAGCCACCTCTATAGCCTCCACCTAGATACACACATGTGGACTCCCCACCAGCCTATGGTATACCCAGAAGCTGTCATAAGAACTGAAATGCTGCTCTAAATGAATTTCTATTTCTAAATGAAAAAGTAAATTATGAGTAGAGTCTAGAGAATAGATAAGAATTTCATTAAAATAGCATGCCAACCAGGTTGTGAAATAGTGACCTCTTGAACCTTTAAAAGACAATTTGCTATATTTTTTTGTTATTCGAACCAAATTATATTAAACAGTATTCATATTTGTTACATCAAGTTGAGAACTCTGCTCACCATCCTAAGACCCTAATCACTCAACAATATTTTCTACCCATATGTTATGTTATATAAATGTGTGCTGGATGAGTGATGATCTGCTTAACTAGGTGGCACTGGCAGAGAAAGCCTGAAGTACTGATAGGATCACAATACTCCCTGAGGCAAGCAGAGAAGGGCACTGATGGGGATTAACTCAGTTTTATGGGCCCACCCTCAGGAGGTCTTGAGAAACGCCACTTTGTTGTATCCAATCAAAAAGCCAAGTCATGATGTCCATTCCCTGAGGTTATAAATCCCTTATAAATCTGTCTATAGCCTATGCCATCTTTGCTGAACCCCTTTTGGGTTAGCCAGCCATGGCTTTCTGTCTCGTGGTGTCTTTCTCCACCACCTCCTCCCTCTTGCCTTATCATGTTTTCTCCTTGCTACAGCTAATTAACTCTTTTAGGGTGCTAAGCTCCTCTATGATTTTAGCCTGCCAGTCAATAATATTCTTCCACTTCATGAAGTATTCCCTTTCTTCTGGTTAATTGTGAGTTCCACTAGGAAATTTGTCCTTTCCACTGCTTATTGTTAAAACTCCTTTCCTTGCTGAGCGAGCATGTGCTCTCCAAAATCAATTTCATATTTATCACACCTAAAGTCTATTTTATCTCTTCATTTTGCACATAAGCTCTTTTCATGAAGTACCTTCAAATCATGACCTTCAGGGAATTCTGGGAACTATGGATCTATTATACATATTTAGACATTTTAGATTCAGCTTGACAAAAGAGATATCTATACTTAGCAAGGAGAAAGCCATTGTGAATTTTTCAAATATTAATTGCTACTGAACCCCATCATTTGGTGCTAAACCTTAATATTTAGTGCTGGACCTCAACCTCATCAGATTGAGTATTCTCTGAAGGAATATTCCATTTGGGGACCTGTCACCTCTCCTGGTAATTGCCCCTTCAGATTGTGTCACAGTTATGAGGTATTTGGTTACTCAGAAGTAGATGATGATGATGATGTTCTAAGATATAGAATTAGTGTTTTCTTTAATGAACTTCCTCAAGGGTTAGTGGATTTCCCTTCCTGGAGGCCTGCAGTGAAAGACTAATTACTTGTTGGGCATGTTATTATGGATTTTTCACTAGATTAGATGCCCTTGATTAGATGGTTTGAAATTACTTATTACTCTAAAATTCTGTTTATGATTTTATGGGGAGTGGGGTTAGTTAAATGCTGGCTGCTAGAGTGATCAGGACATCTTCATATAGGAGGTGGTGCTTAAGTTAATATTTGGAGAATATTAGAAATCCAAAGAAGTGGAGAGTAGAAAAAAATGCACTGAAGGCAGGAAGATTAACTAATAAAGAGTTATTGTGACGAGAGGGGCAATATTGGCTGTGTGGAGCAGCAGGGAGGCCAGTTTGTCTGGAAGATAAAGTAGGTGAGGGAGAGTGTTGAATAATAAGGCTGGACAGGTAGATTGGAATTAGACCATGAAGGAGATTAAATGTCAGATAGATGACATTTTATTTTATCTTAGTAATAAGGAGTCTTTGGAATTTATTGATTACCAGGCTAATACTGGGTTATTTGCTTTATCTCTCTCTCTCTCTCTCTCTCTCTCTCTCTCTCTCTCTCTGTCTCTGTCTCTCTCTCTCTCTCTTAGAAAAGACCTTTTAAAAGCATTTGAAGATCTTGGGTCCTCTTATTGACTTTGGAAATACAAAAGCTGTTTGGAAGCAAGATCTTTTCTTTATGGATTGCTTGATTTAGTTTTAATATGTGCATTACCTGTTTTAAATGTGATACTTTGCTGGAAGTCCAATTTTAGAATTAACAGTCAATCAACTAGGAGTTATTAGACACTTTCTACATGCCAGGCATTGTACTAAGGGTTGGGGATGAAAAGAAAGAGAAAAAAAAAGAGTTTCTACTCTCAAAGAGTTCACAGTCTAATGGGGGAAAGCAACATGTGAACAATTACATGTGGAAAAGATATAGACAGGATAAATTGGAGGGTAGTTTCAGAAGGAAAACATGAAAATCATGAAGATCAGGAAAGGATTTTTTTTTGATAGGAGATGAGTTTAAAATAATGCCCTTTATTGCCTATTTACTTTATTCCAGTTTTTCTGTTGTTTCTTGTATAATGTGAGAAAATTTTACTACTGTTTTATTTCTATGTCTTTCCTATTGTTTATATAGACAAGGATGTTTGATAAAGATGTGTCTAGATCAATTGGAGATTAATTTTTTCATGCTTGATGTCCTTGAATTCCATGTTATGTCACTAATTCCTATTTTTAATATTTATATAAATGTTACTCATAATTTCCTATTTTATTGCAATTTCTTATAAACAATTATAAGCTATTTCTTATTGCTTAAATAATGTTTGATGTGTCTAGCTCAATTGGAGATTAGTTCCCTCCTACTTCCAGATAGCTTCAAATAATTCTTTATTCTTAATATTTCTATAAATTTTTATTTTATAATTTGCTAAGACAACTTCTCATATTCTTTTTTCTTCACCATTTCCAGAAAGCCTTATAAAGTTTACATTTTTTCTCAAAGCATCCTCCATATCTTTCCTTATTTTGACTTAGCTTGCTTCCAAGTGTTTTTTCAGTTTAGTACTTTTATATGCTTACGCTCTTTTTATTTTTTCCTCTTTTTTGTATAGTGCTAAAAAATTTAATTTTCATCACTTCCATTGATGTGTTATATTCACACATATTTTCAACTATTAAGCTTCCCCATGCTCCTGTACTGTGATTTTTTTTTAACTGTACCCAATCCCTTCTTTAGAGCTTATTGTGATTTTTTCCCCCTTTCATTACATTTATTTTTTTATTTTTTACTTTCCACACATTTGTGATCCATTTTATTGCTTCTTAAGAGAATTTTTACTTTTTTTCTGCTAAGGCTGTTGATATGATTCAACTACTTTTCTTCCAATCTTTCCTTTCATTCTAGGCATTTCCCCACTGGGCTGGAGTTCTTTTTCAATTTGATCATTTCTTTGGGTGATTTAGACATTTTCTTTTGAAGATTTCTGCTACTTTTTTTTCCCATTGTGGCATTTCTATTGCTATTTTAAAGAAATTGAGGAGGTTTCTCTTGAGCTAGCTCTCCTTCTGCTGTTTTCCTTTAAACCCAACTATCCTGTTTGCTTGACTATGATTATATTTTGGTGACACCTAAATAGGGGGCCAATGCCAAAGTAAAATAATCCAGATACTCATAATTCAGGATACTTAATTGAATGCAGAGTTTACCCAGGAATATTCTAGAAAATGACTCATTTTGAGTCTCAATGCTTAGTATTTAAATTCTGTCCCAATCTGGGTCCAAAATACTTTTCAATGCAGATTAGCATCTCCTCTACATCTGATATTATTAAAACATTGTCTTTTAACATCTCTTCTCTATCTGATATTGCCTATAATACTGAAAAGTTGGGACTTGCTTAGGATCCATTGGTGTTATATATATATATATATATATATATATATATATATATATATGTATATATCAGAGCAACTCTTTTTTTTTAATTTTGAGAGGAATTGAGGTTAAGTGACTCATGTTTTACATGTCTGAGGTGAGATTTGAATTCAAATCTGCCTGATTCTAAGCCCATTGCTCTATGTACTGCACCACTTTGCTGCCCAGAGGGAACATTTTGAAACCTAATCTGCCTGGTTTTAAGTACCTTTATTTCTTTCTTTTGTTAAATTGAGTCTATAGTACTTAATATGTATAGTAGATCCACAGTTCCCAGAATTCCCTGTAGGTCCGGAGTTGGAAATGTTATAGGATTGTTGTGCTACAATATAGTATAATAGAAAATTAGCTTCTTTCTCTACTATGTCTGACTGAATCAAGTAGTAAATTCAATTTCTTACAATGCCATGAAGGTCAGGACTTTAGTTGTATAGTTCTGTATCATAGCAGAAGGATAGTGTCAAACACAAATAAAAACACAGACCACTAAACTGTACATAAGTACTCTCTATAGGCCTCATATTAAGTTTTAAAATGTAATATAACCTATGTTTTATTGCATTTTTAGTTATTTGGTTAAATATTTACCAATTACATTTTTAATATAATAAGGATGTAAGATACACAGACCAGTTTGAAGCCTCTGCAGTGCAAAATTAAGTAAAGATCTTAATTTCAATCTTTGCTGCCAGAAACAATTTCCAGCATGTACTTCCCTGACTTAGTAAGTAGAGCATAAGTAGTGGAACATGAAATGCATTATAATGCTGAGGTCAGGGGACAATAATATCATCCACAGTAAAGATGCACAGAATCTCAGGAGGCCTCAAGGCCAACAAGGTTTAGATCAATGTACATTGTCCAGTTGTGGGAATACTCATATGCAGACTTTATCCAGAAATATCCTGGAAAATGCAGATTTTGTGGCTCAATCCTTACTAATTAAATTCTGACCCCATCTGGGTCCAATATATTTTTCTAGATTTATTTTCTATAACTTTTTCCCCACTTCTTTTATCTTGATTTACTTGGCCTATGTACAATTTTTGTATATGTGTGTGTGATGATTGGCTTAAATAACTTGCTTAGGGTTATACAGCTGGTAATCATTAAGTGCCTGAGGTGGCATTTGAACTCAGGTCCTCCTGACTCTAGAGCTAGTGCTCCATCCACTGTACCATCTATATCCCTAAACTATGTACTATTTCCCAACCTTGTTATTCCATCTTTATCAATGTATCAATGCACAGAGCTGTTCCTTATATATGGAAATTCAATTGCTTTTTACCTCTGCCTCTTAATACCCCAGAGTCCTATTTAGGCAGCCTTTCTGCTGTTTCTTCTCTTGTAATGATCTTGTGTTTAAGCTGTTTGAAGGTGATAGCTTCCTTATACAATGTAAACTTCAAAGTAGAGACCAATTTTCTTTTTCTTTTTGTATTATTTGTAACTAGGTAGCACAGAATAAAATATGAAGGGTCTGTGGTCAGGAAGACAAGTTAAAATCTGGCCTTCTTAATTGTGTGACCCTGGGCAAATTGCTTAAATTTTCTATGCCCAGTATCCTTGTTCATAAAAGAGGGACAATAATTATATTTACTTTGCAGGGTTGTTGTAAAGATTAAATGGGATAATTTTGAAAACTTGAAGCTCTATTAAAATGTTACCTATTATCATCATTATTGTTATTAAGTATTATTTAGTCCAATGTCTTTAATGAAGAATGTATACAGTACACACACACACACACACACACACACACATACACACACACACACACGACTAGACTGGTATAAATTTAAAAAAAAATTGTGGGTTATCTTGCCTTTTCTAAATGCAATCTGAAGTAACCTGATATTTATCCCAGTGTCTGGCACATAGTGAATACTTAATAAGTGTTTATTAATTGATTAAAGGACATAAAAAGGTAAAATCATAAAATTTAGAGAAAAGGATAACATTGGGATGAGACAAATCCAAATTCCTTTTTTTTTTTTTTTTGGTCAGGTAACAGGCCAGTGACTAAAGAACAGATCTCCCAGGCCTTCTTCCATTGATTTTTAGTACTTTGGTTTCTCAGGTTTGGTTCAAAATTTAAAAATAAATAATTTGTTGTTTTAACTGAATTCATTATCTTGGGTGTATTTTTATTGAATTTATTTGAACAGATTTATTGGCATAGAGCATCTCTTCATGTCTAAAGATACTAGCAGCAAGTCTCAATACTTCAGATAAAATATTTAGGACACCACTGCTTTAATAACATCACAGAAGAAAAGGAGGTACCCTATGTTTTTCACCAGTCTATTGGGTATAGAGCTCAAATTCACAGGCAATTGTGTTCCAGATTTTGAAGCATTTGTCATATGAAACTATTTGTTATGGTTAAAATTAATAGAACAAAATTGCCCTCAAGTGAAAATTATTTAAAAAAAAGATAACTTTCATACCTGTTAGCCTATGCTTACATTACCTGACTCCCCAAGTTATTACTAAGAAGTAGCTTTGCTGATGAGGACTGATGCTAGGTGTCTCTTATCAAGATTTTCTCCTGTATTTCCTTGTCATCTCTGTGAGATTTTATTTCAAGTGTCCTTGAGAAGAAATCCATTTTTCTGTGAAGTACCAAACCTTCTCTTTAAACATTAATGATTAGAAGGCTTTATACTGCTACCTTTCCCAAATGGTGTACCTTACATAAAAACCATCTGCCTCATTGGGAGAAGCTGCCTGCAGGGAAAAATTACACAGATCCTAAATTTCCCTAGTTTTAGTAGAAGAAAAAGGAGGCTGATTCTTTTTTCTTTTCTTTTAAATGATATACATTAAGAAACAATAACAGAATTGCCCGTACAAGTTAGCTTTAGTGGATAGACAGAAAGGCATGATGGGTGCAGATTTCACCTAAATATACTAATATGTCTTTGGAATTCTGATGTTAGCAGATAAGACAACAGACTATAGATCAGCTGAATCTATTAGACTTTAAGATGTGAGGCTTCCCAGTACAGGCAGAGGAGTGCTGACAATTAGAGAACCTAGCTCCACTCTCAGTTGTTTATTAAAATAACTTTACTTTCAGTTTGGTGGTCATTTGCTCAGTAAGCATTTGTTAAGTACCTACTGTATGGATGACACTTTGCTAGGTCCCAAGAATGAAACCATTCCCTACTCTCAGGAGTTTGCATTTAACAGAGGGCAAGTCATTTGAACTCTAGTCATATGGATTTCTTAATGTATAAAATGATGGGATTAGAGTAGAAAGTCTCTTCCATCTCATCTGCCCTCCTATTATCTTCACCATAATGGCACCAGAGAAAGACTGGTAGTTTGAGTGCAAAAAGATACTAGTTTGAATTTTGACTGCTACTTTTCTATATGTGTAATCTTAGGCAAATGACGTCCCTTGGGCCTCAGATTCCTCCTCTATAAAGAAAGGAATGAGACTACTAGACTCAGTTAGGCTGTGAGTTCCTTGAGAGTGAAGACTATCTATCCATTTTCCTGTCCACTTACTTATCTATCTGTCTATCTGTCTGCCTGCGCATTTATCTCTATCTATGTATTTCTATCTCTATCCATCTGTCTGTTTATTTTCTGTTTATGTGTTTGTCTATCAATCTAGTCTTTCTTTGTTTCCCCACTGCTTAGCATAATACATAGCACATAGTAGGCCCTTAATATATGCTACTTGATTAACGGACTAGATGATCTCTGAGGTCCATTTCAGCTCTGAATCCATGATCCTCTATTTTCTTCTTGTGGGAGAAGATCACAATGAGAAAGAAAAAAAGAACATTGGATTCATCAGCTCATTGGGTTCAAATTTTGGTTCAAATTTACTTTTTGTGGCCTTGACAAAGTTATTACCCAACCTTGGGTCTCAATTTCCTCATTTGTAAAATGAAGAGTTTATGCTAATTATTTTCTAAACACCCTTCTAAATTTAAGTCAAATGGTCTTATAAATCATTGTAAAAATAGTGATCATCACCACCATTCTGGAGAGTAATTTCGAACTATGTTCAAAAGACAATCAAACTGTATACCCTTTGATTCAGCAATACCACTACTGGTTCTGTATTTCAAGGTGATCATAAAAAAAGGGAGAAATAACCTATATCGACAAAAATATTAATAGTGGCTCTTTTTGTGGTGGAAAAGAATTGGAAATTGAAGGGATGTCTGTCAATTGGAGAATGGTTAAATAAGCTGTTGTATACGAATACTATTGTGTTAAAAGATATGAAGGTTTTAGAAAAGCCTGAAAAAACTTAAATAAAAGAATGCTGAGGGAAGTGAGAAGAACATTGTATACAGTAAGAACAACATTGTACAATGATTAACTATGATAGACTTATAGATTGCTTGTTTTATTGGGAAGGGGGGAAGGCAAGGAAGGGAGAGAAAAAATTGGAACTTAAAATTGAATGCTGATAATTCTTTACAAGTAATTACTGAAATAGAATATTATTTAAATATAGTCATCATCATCATAATACTTTTATTGATATTGCAGAGTCTTTAGGATAGGTGGTATAGTGATTTTGCCACTTATCTGTGTCAACCTTCAAATTTCTTCCTCTTTATAGTTCTCAGTCTCCCAATCTTCTCTTCTTTTCTTTTCCTCTCTTTCTTCTGTTCTCTTTATCTCTGTCTCTGTTTCTTTTATGTATAAGCTTATAATATCTATCTCTTTATAGATGAAAGTTCATTGACCCCACATTAACAATTCCTTTATTTTATCTAATGTAGGATGGGGACTAGAGCTGGACCTGTGATTTCTTTCATATTGAGAACTCCAGAATGAGGAAACTCCCTCTCCCTTTATTGGCACCTAATCTGAAGCTTATTATGTCATCAATTTAAAGTTAGTAGCAATGTTAGAGGTATCAGAATTCATGATGACTAACCTTTCCTTTCAGATCAATCATCCATATTCCTGATGATGCTTTTTCTGCCAGATATCACGAGGAATTCACCTAGGATATTATTCAGTCTTTTTCTATCCAACATGAGTTTTTCTTCTTCCCTACACGCCATGGTGGTTTGAGACAAGATACCAGCAAAAGCAAACCTGGTTTGAAGAAAAAGTCACACTGTATTTGTGGACAAGCTGCTCCTTTCTTTGACTTGGGACTAGTACACAAACAAGGTTATAGCTGTAGGTCAGAAAGGGACTTTTATAGGCCAGTTAACCTTCTAACACTCATTTTACAGACAAGGAAAGGAAATCAAAACTAAAAATGTTAAATGTAAATATAAAACTCCATCCATTTGGCTAGTATAGCAGCAATTATTAGTGCAAGAGGAAAAATTAAATATATCACTTGCTTTGGTCTCTAGGGCTAGTTTTGATCAAAGATAGCAATCAGATGGGGAATTAAGTTTGATCACAGAGGCAACACAATCTGTTTTTCATCTCCAACAGTGTGTTTTTCCTGGTATAGACATATCCTGGTACCAAAAACATATTTTTCTTCCTCAGCCTCCCCCCTTCCTCTTTTGGAGCTGTTTTTAATATATGATTAGAAAACCAACAGTGCTAAAGAGAAAGCAGAAAGAGAGTAGATTTTTCAAATCTAAGGAATCAGCAGGATTTTAAAGGCTGTTTCTCTGCTCTTATTTGACAGATGAATTGATTGATGAATAGTAAAAGGGAAGAATTACTGTTCTGAACTTCCTGCACACAAAAAGGGCTTTACTTAAGATTTTTTTTTTCTAGAGAAGTTTTTTTGTTTGATAAAATACCTGAGAAAGAAGAAAAAGTGACATGAAGAAAGATTGAGTTGAAGATGAACGTGAGCTTCAGTGACTCAGTATTCAGATACATTGAAAAACAGAGAACCAATAGAGTTTAAACTAGGCTCAGATGATATTTATGTGTCTCCATTCCAGTGGAGGCTATGAATCCTTACAGAAAGAGTCTCAAAGGATGTGATCCCTCATCTACTAGGGCCATTGAGAAACTGGGGTGAGTCTTTAGTCAAAAACATACTTTGGGAGAATTAGCTTGGTAATAAAATAGCCTGCTAATTCACTATGAGTGCAATTCTGAGTTGGTTGGTCCATTCCAGATGACACTTTGGAATCATGCAAGTTGCCCTTGCATTATTGATTATTATTGCATTATTAACGCATAATGCCCTTTGAATCAGAGATTCCATGACAAGGAGTATCTGAAACTACTAACTACTAGTAGTAGGAGACTATTACTAGTTAGGAAAAAAAATCTAGTTCTTTAGCATTATTATTTGTGCAGATGAAGAACTAGAAAGAAAATTGTTAAGAGCCATGCCTAAGTGAAGGGGCAAGTCAATTCTCCGTCAGCCTTCACAGCTATGAATCATAACATCTCAAGGAGTTACAAAGAAGCCTTTATTGATACAGGTGTTGCTTTTGGATTGGGAATGAAATAAATTGAAGGGAAGAGTAGAGAGGAGAACTGCCACTGCCTGTAGGTCTCCTATCATCATCATCATTATCATCATCATCTTTTCTTCTTCTTCTTCTTCTTCCTTCTTCTTCCTTCTTCTTTCTTCTTTCTTCTTCTTCTTTCTTTTTCTTCTTCTTCCATGAAGGGATCCATTCTGCTGGTCTGAGTTGGATCCCCAATAGCCACTGGCAGGTGGCTCCAGTATCACAATAGAAAATGTGGACTCATTGTAAATAGAAATATTGCTGTGTCTTAAAAATGATGAATATGAAGGATAAAGAGAAAGAACTAGAAAAAGCATTGTGAAAGCATGCAGAGTGAAGAAAGCAGAACTAAAAGAAAAAATTTAATCCAACATACCAAGTACCTATTAAAGACCTACTAATACTAGGTATTATGCTGAGCCTTGGGAATACAAAGCCAAAAAATGAAACTGGCCTTGCCCTCATCAGATTTATTTTACCAATAATCCTTTAGACAGTGAATAACTATTAAGTACCTACTGTTTGTGCATTACTGTATGTGCTACAAAGAAAGAAACAAGATAGTCTCTGCCCTTCAGCAGCTCACAGTTTAACAGAAGAGACATGACCATTCAAACAAATATGTACAGAAAAGCTACTGATTGTTCACAGTAATAGAAACAAAATCAACAAGTCACTAAAAGCATTTGTTTACTTTGCATTAGCCATTTTGCCAGACTTCAACTCCACAGAACTAGATACATCCAGTTGTCAGCTTTCCTTTGTGTGTTGACTTGCCCCTTAAATCGTAAGAAGCCTGAGGGTAAGGCCTGTATTTCTTTATATTGTTTCCCTAGTGCTTGTGACATTGGTACATAATGTATGGTACTTATTAAATTAGATTGTTTAATTTTTTTTGCAGGGAAAATAGGGGGGCTGTGTGTGTGTGTGTGTGTGAGCATGAAGTAACAAATTTTACCAATCCATTAAAAATATTAATTAAAAAAATCCAAAGTTGTCTATCTTTGCAAAAATCAAGGAGGACTTTAAAAAAAAAATGCTTTATTCATGCAACATTCTGCCTGAGGCTTTTCTTAGTCTCTTAACCCAGTTCCCAGTGGCTTATCTCTTTCCTTCCTCTGTTCTGCTTGGATTCAGCAACATAGGACATGGCATCTGGAAACTAGATACCTCTGGAAGCACTCCCCCTCACCTTACCAGCTTCCTTTTGGTAAGGTTGGCATTAGCAATTCCTAGTTCAATCCCATAACTATAGTCTTGGAGCAAGTTCTTTAACTGATGGCTACATAATGAAAGCCAGAAAACTTTGTCCTTCCTTCTCTCCTCCTGTTCTGGGTTCTGCCTTCTAGGCCCAAAACAGAAAATATCTAACAAAAAGAGAATAATCCTTACGCTGAGGTTTAAAAGAAGATCCTAAAAGGTTGGGGTCACAGGCTGTTGTCTTAAAAGAATTTGTAGGCTTGAACTCATCCCAAAGTCAAGGAACAAAGTTTATTGTAATTATATATATATATATATATATTTTTAAAGATAAAATCTTTTTATTTTTTATTTTTTTTAATAGCCTTTTATTTACAGGATATATGCATGGGTAACTTTACAGCATTAACAATTGCCAAACCTCTTGTTCCAATTTTTTACCTCCTACCCCCCCCCACCCCCTCCCCTAGATGGCAGGATGACCAGCAAATGTTAAATATATTAAAATATAAATTAGATACACAATAAGTATACATGACCAAAACGTTATTTTGCTGTACAAAAAGAATCAGACTCTGAAATATTGTACAATTAGCTTGTGAAGGAAATCCAAAATGCAGGTGGGCATAAATATAGGGATTGGGAGTTCAATGTAATGGTTTTTAGTCATCTCCCAGAGTTCTTTTTCTGGGTATAGCTAGTTCAGTTCATTACTGCTCCATTAGAAATGATTTGGTTGATCTCGTTGCTGAGGATGGCCTGATCCATCAGAACTGGTCATCATCTAGTATTGTTGTTGAAGTATATAATGATCTCCTGGTCCTGCTCATTTCACTCAGCATCAGTTCGTGTAAGTCTCTCCAGGCCTTTCTGAAATCATCCTGTTGGTCATTTCTTACAGAACAGTAATATTCCATAATTTTCATATACCACAATTTATTCAGCCATTCTCCAACTGATGGACATCCATTCAGTTTCCAGTTTCTAGCCACTACAAAAAGGGCTGCCACAAACATTCGTGCACATACAGGTCCCTTTCCCTTCTTTATAATCTCTTTGGGATATAATCCCAGTAGTAACACTGCTGGATCAAAGGGTATGCACAGTTTGATAACTTTTTGAGCATAGTTCCAAACTACTCTCCAAAATGGTTGGATTCGTTCACAACTCCACCAACAATGAATCAATGTCCCAGTTTTCCCACATCCCCTCCAACAATCATCATTATTTTTTCCTGTCATCTTAGCCAATCTGACAGGTGTGTAGTGGTATCTTAGAGTTGTCTTAATTTGCATTTCTCTGATTAATAATGACTTGGAGCATCTTTTCATATGACTAGAAATAGTTTCAATTTCTTCATCTGAGAATTGTCTGTTCATATCCTTTGACCATTTTTCAATTGGAGAATGGCTTGATTTTTTATAAATTAGAGTTAATTCTCTATATATTTTGGAAATGAGGCCTTTATCAGAACCTTTGACTGTAAAAATATTTTCCCAGTTTATTGCTTCCCTTCTAATCTTGTCTGCATTAGTTTTGTTTGTACAAAAACTTTTCAGTTTGGTATAATCGAAATTTTCTATTTTGTGATCAGTAATGATCTCTAGTTCTGCTTTGGTCATAAAGACCTTCCCCTTCCACAGGTCTGAGAGGTAAACTATCCTATGTTCCTCTAATTTATTAATAATTTCATTCTTTATGCCTAGGTCATGAACCCATTTTGACCTTATCTTGGTGTACGGCGTTAAGTATGGATCAATGCCTAGTTTCTGCCATATTAGTTTCCAATTTTCCCAGCAATTTTTATCAAACAGTAAGTTCTTATCCCAAAAGCTGGGATCTTTGGGTTTGTCAAAGACTAGGTTGCTATATTTGTTGACTGTTTTATCCCTTGAACCTAATCTATTCCACTGATCAACTAATCTATTCCTTAGCCAATACCAAATAGTTTTGGTAACTGCTGCTCTATAATATAATTTTAGATCTGGTACAGCTAAGCCACCTTCATTTGATTTTTTTTTTTCATTAATTCCCTTGAAATTCTTGACCTTTTGTTTTTCCATATGAACTTTGTTGTTATTTTTTCTAGGTCATTAAAATAGTTTTTTGGGACTCTGATTGGTATAGCGCTAAATAAATAGATTAGTTTAGGTAATATTGTCATCTTTATTATATTATATTTTATTATTATTATATTTTATTATATTATAAAGCCAATTAAAGCAGGTTAAGTTCCAAAAAGATTTAGCAAAGAATCAGAAACAAGAAGACAAATTTATAGGAAAGATCAGAGAAATCTGGTTCTTCATGCCACTGATATGCTAATTTTGTGGCTAGATACAGAACTGAGGAGTGGTCTGGTATATATTTCACCATTTGTCACAGAAACCCTGTTATCTCAGACCAAGAGATTTTTATCTGGTAGTCATCAAAGTTTCTAGGACCATATTTCTAAAACCAGGAGACTTTAAGATCATTGACAATAACACTCCTAAAGTTTGGGAAACCTCAGAATTACTGCTATATTTCTCCTAGAAGCTGTACCTCCTTCACTTTTAATTTCAAAAAATGGAATTTATGTCCTTCCTAAATCTTCCACTCTGTTATAAATCCCTACAAAACTGGTCAGTTTCAGAGTTCAACAGTTGTAGCTCGAAGGGTTTATGAGTTGCTTTTATGTAATCACAGATCCCTGAAGTATTGGCAAAAGTTGATTTGATTTTTTTTGAAGAGAGATGCACCAGTTTTAATGACCATTTTGAGTTTCCAGAGCAAGCCAGCTGCCAGGGCTTCTTTCTCATCTCCCTCTGAAATTATGAAAAATACAAAGTGCCTTCCAAATGGGCTTGAAGAAATAATCCAGAAAAGCTCTTGGAGATCTAAGGTGGCCAGCCCCTTAATTAAATGGATCATGGGGTCATAGCATTAGATATTTAGTGCTGGAAAAGATAAGATCGCTTAGTTTTCAGTACTCATATTTTATAGATGAGGAAGCAGGTCTATGGAAGTAAATGACTTACCTTAACTCCCATAAACTTTGACATGTACATAGTGATTAAATAGTATTTCAAGGATCTTCAACATTTCCTGAAGACTTGCTCTGAGTATAGATAGTTCAAGGCTAAATTCCATTTTCCTCAGACATTATACTTTCCCACAGTCTTTCAACTAAGTACATTTTTTTCCTAGTTCTGGAACTTTGGGCTCATGACTGACATATATAATGACAGATGTTAGATGAACCAAGAAAGAGCCATTGATGCACTGGGTGTTTTGTACATCATTATCCTGAGGAAGGGCTTCTCTCTATCTTCCAATTGAATAGGCAATATTTTTTTTTTCCTTCCAAGGAAAAAAAAATGACTTCCTATAAAACTCAGTTTAAATTATATCTTCTATAGGAACTCTTTCCCAGTCCATCTTTCTGCTCTCATTACCAATACCTTTCTTTGGGGTTATATTCCACGTATTCTGTACTTATTTTGTGTGTCCATGTTATCTTTCTCATTAGAATTTGAGCTCCTTGTGGATGGGGATTGCTTATTTGCTTTCCTTTTTATACAGAGGGCTTACTACTGTTGTCAGCTCATAACAGTCTTAAGAAATGGTTGTTGTCCAACAGACTGGACTTTTAGGATACCTTTATGTGGCTTTCCTTGAGCTCATTCCCCAGATTATCAAGTGAAAAGCAAGACTATTTAAAGTGGATAGTATGTTATATGGCAGATTTTATAAAAGGGAATATTTTCTCAGGGTAAATCACATTACATTATTAATCTATTTCAGTGCCATTAGCATGGTGTGAGAAAAATTAACAAGAAATAATATCTTTTTAAATTAAACTATATCTGAATATGTGGTAACATGGAACATCTTTTTTATCCACTCATAATTTTAAAGCTTAATTTTAAAGTAGCATAACATAATTCCATATGTATAATTGAGAGCATATTACTTGCCTTCACAGTAGGTAAGGAAGGGAAAAGAGTTTTGAGGAGAAAGACACCTCAACAAGTTCAGGGTCTTCCTGATTGGTGGAGTTTGGTGAAAGCATTTGCACACAGTCTTCAAATTAATGGGCAAAGATTTATTACTTGACAAAGGAGTTTTTAGTAAAGAGTCAGAATCAAGAAGATAACTTTATGGGAAAGAGAAACAAAGATTAACTTGATATGCTAATATCATGGTTTAGAGGTATAATTTCAGAGTAGCAGGAGTGGGGTAGTTCCCATCATTAGCTCTATGCCTTACTGACCAACAGAATCAGTTTTAAATTACTGCTATTGGCCAGTATTGTTAGTGGTATTCCCAAAACCAGATAGCCTTAGGCTTTCTCAGGAATTGCTACTTTCTCACACCTCATCAAGAGGAGAGAGAATCTAGAACTCAAAAAAAGAATAAAAAAAGAATGGTAAAATAAGTAAATAATAAATTAGAAAATTATGGTAGCATAAAATAATGAATGGAGAGACAGAATCACAGTAAGCAAGACTTGGGTTCAAATATTGCCTCTGAAATACCTTATTCATGTGAGTATGAGAAAGTCACTAAATCTGTCTGTACGCCTAAGGTAATTCTAAACCTCTTATAGTTTACAGATCAATGGCTAATCTGTTTTGGTGTAGCAATTTTCCACACCAGAAGTTTTAGCACTCTGGACTTCAATCCACAAATAATCATTAAATATTCATTTGCTCACTAATTAAGTCTCCCTATGTCAGGTGAATTCATTTTTTGTTAACCATTCTTCTTCCCAATTTCTAGGTCAAAGGAGGGATGATGGGAGAAAATTTTCTCTTTGCTCCTATTCCCTCCTGGTGGCTTGACTTCAACTTTTGAAATGGAATCCTCGATTCCCAAAATAGATTCCTCACTGCTGGAATGTTGAATTTACACATTGGCTCTGAGTTGCATCTGACTCTTTCAGTAACAATATGGTTTTTATTTGTTATTAAGTACTTTCATCCAGTGGTCAGAATATTATAATCCTTTTACATCAAGGAGGGTTTATTCATATATCTCAGTGAAGTTCCTTAGCATTCTAAACCAGTTTACCCTGTTGATTGGTTGATTGATTAAATTTAGATGTCTGGACCTGCTGTTATATTAACTGAGATGAGAGTAGAGAATTTCCACTTTTACTTGTTGTGCGGTTGTTTCAGTCATGTCTCACTCTTTGTGACTCTATTTGGAGTTTTCCTGGCAAAGATCCTGGAGTGGTCTGTCATTTTCTTCTGCAGCTCATTTTACAGAAAAAGAACTGAATCACAGGAATCATACAGCTAGTAATAGACTGAGGTCAAATTTGAACTCTTTTTTCTGACTCCAGGCTCTCCTGTGCTCTGTTCACAGTACTACCTAACTGCCTCCACCTTTAAGTAAAAACAAAATTCATCCAAGTTTTTTTTTTTTTTTTTTTTTTTTTTTTTGTGAGTGGGAAAGGGTGGAGCAATCATCTAGAAGGAAACAAGAAAAGCTTAATCTAGAATGTGATGCTTGATCACTGTTTTCAAGAAAACAGATTTTAAGAGGTAGAAGTGAGAAGGAAGTATTCCAGCCATTCCATGCATGTCTAAAAAATATCTCTTTTCCAAAGGTTCATGTCCTACAATTCCATCAAATTGATGGC
Source organism: Sarcophilus harrisii (assembly GCF_902635505.1). Classification (NCBI taxonomy): domain Eukaryota; kingdom Metazoa; phylum Chordata; class Mammalia; order Dasyuromorphia; family Dasyuridae; genus Sarcophilus; species Sarcophilus harrisii. Next base: position 638,528,508 of record NC_045427.1, on the reverse strand, counting down.
AGCTGTGGCTCTCTTATCTCTCAGGTTCAAATATAAAATCTTCTGTTTGGGTTTTTAAGCCCTCCATATTCTGGCTTCTTCCTATCTTTCCAGTCATCTTGCATTATACTCCTTTCTCCATAGTCTATGATTCAGTGACACTACTACACTCTTTATCCCAGAAAACAATCTATTTGCTGACTCAATAAATTTTCACTGAATGCCCCTCCTAACCTGTGCCTTTTCAGCTCCACCTCTCTGATTTCTTTCAAGTCCTAGCTCAAGTCCTTCCTTTTGCAAGAAGACTTTCTTAGTTCTTCCTTAATGATAAAGCCTACTCTCGAACCTGATTTTCACTTTATTTTGTATATTATCTTGTTCATGTATGATGATTTCTATGTTGTTGGAGCTATTAGACTGTGAGTTCCTTGAAAGCAGGAATTGTTTTGGTCTCTCTTGGCACCCCAAGTATGTAGCACAGTGCCCAGCTATTTAATAAATAGTTGTTATCATAAGAATTAGAACTATATCAAAATAAAATGGACTACCTCGGGGGCAGTGGAGTCTGTTTTATATAATGTCTTTTTGGGAATATGTTGTAGAAGCAAATTTTGGTTTAGGCCCATTGAAATACCCTCTAATGTGCCTTCCAATGGAGAGACTCCCAGAAAGAAGCACCCTCCAGGTACTCTTTATCCCAATTAAGTGCAAATGCCTTGAGATGGAAACTGATTTGTCTTTGTATCTCTAGCATTTAGCACAATGTCTGGCATATAAGGAGCATTTAATAAATGTTTATTGATTGATTGATTGATCCAATTTTTCATCTTGTGTTGTCCCCAGACATTTTAATTATTTTCTCCCCACTCTTTTCCTCATCAGTTGTTAGCATAGCAACAGAGAAACTAGGAAGCAGCAACTTTCAATTACTCTGGTACTCTTGATCTGGAGACTGAGTATCAATTTTGATGCATTGTCTCCAGATAAACTAGGGCAGAATAGATTAGATTAAGAGACATGAATAAATCTTAATTCTACTGAGATTTATTTCTGTCATAAAATAAACACAGAAAAATGCTACTTTTTCTAAAATATGCCATTGATTTCAAAGTTGCCATAGTTAAATGTTACTCTAAAATTGAATTTGGACTTGCCTAATAAATGTGGTTTGAAGTATGGGTAAAGTGTAGGTCACTGCATAGGCAAGAGAAGTAGATGGGTCAGATCAGGACATAGAAGGGAAGTATGTTGAACATGTCAAAAGAAGGAGCACAAAGCAGGTGAGAGATAGGAAGAGTAGGGCAGATTGGGTCTAGACGGGAGACATTCAGTAGGCAATGGAGATTGCTAATTTGAAGCCAACCAATTGATTGCATTATTATATAAGAAAAAAAAAGATTGCAAAAAATAAGGTGCCTATTGTTTTGATTCTCTAAAAACAAAACAAAACTTAGAGAACTGAAGGATCACAACAATTTTGAAGGTTGAAATAATAGATCATTTCATTTGGTATTTACTCATAGCCTTGGGAACCAGGCAGTTGATTCTAAATTGGTCTTCTCCTTTCTTGTTCTTTCCCTCTCCAGTCCATTATCCATAAAGCCATAGAATTGATATTTCTAAAAGACATTTTTCACCTGCTGTTCCATTACTCAAAAATTTCCAGTGACTCCTTAGTGCCCATATGGTAAAATATATAATCCTCAGTCTCTAGGTTGGCCCCAACTTAAATTTTGAGTTTTATTTCACAACTATAACACTCTCTTTCCTCTTCTCTTCTTTCCAGTTCAGTTTACCTATCTAAATTGACCAGAGGGGTGTTTGTCATGCAGATTCCTCTATAAGTGGAATGCAATCTCACCTTGCCTCCTTCTAAAACCCCTTTGCAACACACATTTCAATGAAACGGTTCTGTTTCTTTCAGGTTACTGCTTTCTTTCACTTGAAATAACTTGTAAGTATATTAGGGATTGGCCAATGAGAACTCGGTCTTTATGCCTATCATACTCTGTCGGATGGCTTAACTATTCTGAGGCTGTTTCCAGGCTGCTTGTGATGTGGTGAACAAAGACTTTAGGGAAAGGTTCCACCCACTTGACCTTATTCTCTTTCCTTCTTGGTTTCATTCAAGTGAGGAAGTTCTAGCTTTTATAAGTAGATAGATAGAAACATACCCACAGCCTCATTTTGTCAGGAGACTTCTGGAGCTGATTGACTGGGAGGAATGCGTGTGTAGAAAATAGTTGTACCATAAACATAGACATGTATACCTATAAGTGATGTACACACACATACATATATATATATGTGCGTGTCTATGCATATACATATGTATATGTGTATATGTATATGTACACACACACGTGCACAAATTTGTTGTTATTGAGTCATATCTGTCTCCACTTGGGATTTTCTCGCCAAAGATACTGGAGCATTTAGGCACATGGTAAAATCTTGATAAATGGTTGTTGGACTATCTATACTGCAATGGAAGTATCCTATATTATTATAGTGCAATGGAAAGAGTTTACAATTCAGCCAGATTTGGATTCAGATTCTGACTCTGTCATGTGTGACTTAAAAACAAGGTAATGTCCTGAAATATAAAATTGGGGGCCTGAACTAGAGGGATTGAAAGGTCTTTTCTGAAGAAATTTATGCTTTTAGCAGTCTGTGGATGATCCTTTCCTTAACAATTAAAAAGGGGAGTTAAGATGAATAGAGAAAGAAAATGATTTGAACTTCCCTATCCATAGAAATTTTTTCCCCTTTATCCTGTCAAACTCTCAAGTTCTTTCCCTGTGTCTCCTTTCTTCTTCACTAAACCATTAGACAAATCAGTCTACACCTGCTGCCTTTCTTTGCTTGCTTGCCAAAAGATACAAACTAGCATCTGACCTCATATTCTATTGAAATTTCTCTTTGAAAGGTAATTCATACTTGCTATCTAGGGGAGAGGTTTGGGGGAAAGGGAAAATTTGGAACATAAGGTTTTACAAGGGTTAATGTTTAAAAATTATCCATGCATGTTTTGAAGATAAAAAAGCTTTAATAAAAAAAGAAAGGTAATCCAAAGTCACTTAATTGTTAAATGTAATAGTTTCTTTTCAGGCCTTCTCTTTGATCTCCCTCCAGCTTTTGATTCTGTTGACCAGTTCCTGTTGAGAGATAATCTGCCTGAGACAATATGATGTCCTTTATGTACCCTATCTGATCAATCTCCTCACTGTCTTTTAGAGGTTCATCTTTCTCCACCCTAGATGTGGATATCCTTCTCCATTCTGTCCTGCGTCCTTTTCTCTTTTCTCTCTGCATATTCTCTGGAATGGGAGTGTGGAAAACTATCTACATTTATGGTTTCCATCAAATTTATACAAATAAATCCTAAACTCTAATCCCGTATTTCTAACTACCTCCTAGCTACTTATTGTGGTTACAAAAAAGTTAGAATGGCTTCATCAAGAACAGGTTATACAGGAACAACCTAATTTCCTTTTTAAAATTTAACTAAATTAGTAAACTGTTGTGTTAACTCTAAATTAACTTGATTTTGGTCAAGTTTTTGATAAAGTATCTCATGCTATTCTTCTTGAGACGATGGAAAGGATTAGACAATAATTCATGTGGATGGATTCAGTGATGGTGAGATGATGCAACGTAAAGAACAGTTATTAATGGTTCAGTGTCAATATGGCAAGACATATTCAGTGGAGTACCCCAGAGATCTGTATTTAACCCTATGCTGTTTAAAATTGTATAAATGCATGGATAGCATGCTTATCAAATTTACAGATTACACAAAGCTAGAGTGATAGCTAACATATAGTGATGGAGGAAAGATCTAAAAGGATCTTGACAGGCTAGAATATGGGCTGAATCTCCCAATCTTGCATGAGGCTGAATCTCATTAGGTATGAATGTAAAAATATCATGGCTAAGTACAAAAATTCAACTTCAAAGGTATAAGAAAGGAGAGAATGATCAGCCAGTAGTTATCCTGAAAAAGGTTTTAGTATTTTAATGTGCTAGAAACTCAATATGAATCAGCAGTATGAAATAGCAGACAAAAAATAATAAAACCCCAACTTAATCTAATGCAATTTAGGGGTACATTAGGAAGAACAGCTTCACATTCAGTGATTCTATGATTGAGATTTGGATGGACTTCATCAATCATAAGAGCCTTCTATTAAACTGGAAGGGATCTTAGAGAACATTGAAAACAAAACTTCTTATTTAAAAATGAAAAAGCTGAATCACATGAAGATTTTGACTCATAAAGATAGGAAGAAATTATTTGTAGCTTGATCTTCTGCATTCCAAGGCCAACAGCATATCTAGTATTCTACTGTTTTTAATGAGGAGGAAGGGACAAGGTAACCAAAGACTCCAGTGACAGAATCGTTTGAGACTATATTTGAACTCACAGTTGAAATAAGTGGATGAATATGGGTATTGAAGAGAGAAATGAGAAGAATATAAAATGTCAAGAATATCAGGAGTTTTTTGTTTGCATGAAGAGACTTTGAAACTCAGTGTTCTACTTTTTATCTATTCTCTGGATTCTATACTATGTTGTCATTTGGTTCTTTCAGTCATGTCTGACTCTTTGTGAGCCCATTTGAGGTTTTCTTGGCAAAGATACTAGAATCTCTCTCTGCTTATTTTTCAGATGAGGAAACAGGCAAACAGGGTTAAAGATTTGCCCAGGATCACACAACTAATAAGTTTCTGAGGCTGGATTTGAACTCACGTTTTCCTGAATTCATGCCCTGCACTCTATCCATTGCTCCATGTAGCTGCCCCCTACACTATATAGATGCATCAATTTTGATCCCATTCCTACAAATTCAACCTGCATCTCTTAGTCCTCAGATTTCTGGCTTTGAGTTTTTCTCTTTTAATCCCTGAAATAGGGATTGCCAATTAGCCTTCATTTCTGCATTTTTTCCATTCATCCCTGCAGGTTTGTTTGTCCATCAGTGCCTGAGATGCTGATCTCCAACATCCATTGTCTTTTGCTTCATCCAATTCTGATTGAAAATGCATGGGCAACTCAGAGTGATGAATCAAGAGCAGAATTGGACTCTGAGGGGTTGGATTTGAATTCTGGCTCTGCCAGGTAGTGATCATGTGCATCCACAGTCAAGTCATCCTATCTATTTGGTCTCCAACTCCTCTGTATATAAAAATGAGGAATTTGGACCAGAAGCCTTTTCAGGGGCCTTCTAACTCTAAATTTTATGACCTATAAACCTTAGGGATTTGGGGTTATTCTCCTTCCTGAGGACTTTTAACCTGGGAATGAATGAATTTTCTTTGACTGTAGTCCATAGCTCTTGGACATACTCTTACCCAAACTTGTACTCATGTAAATCTCAGGATTGGCTGTCTGCCATTGACCAATGCCCAGCTAGGCTGTATTTGCAAGTAGCCAGATAGTGCATCCATTGTGGGGTAGGAGAGCAAGAATAAATGTATTTTTGACACTTTAGACTGTGAAAGAGAAGTGGGTGGGCAGGGAAGATTATGAATGACTTATTTATTTCTCTTGTCTCTTTTCCCATTTCCAGATGGGGATACTGAGCATTAGGAGGAATAAGAAATTCACAAACAAGGGAATGTAATCTGTCTAGTGAAGGGTAACATAGATATAAATTCTGGCCTTTATGTTTGGGCAGCCTATTGCAATTCAGGTACCAAATGAAAAGAGGTAATGATGATGATGATGATTAATGATAATAGCTAATATTTTTATAGCACCTCCTATGTGCCAGGCACTATGGTACACATTTTAAAAATATTATTTCATTTGATCCCCACAACAATCATGGCAAGTAGGTGCTATAATTATCCTCATTTTGCAGTGAAGGAAATCAAGTCAGAGTAAGTTATTTGCCCAAAGCAATACAATATGTAAATGACTTAGGTCATATTTGCGCTCAGTTCTTCCTGACCAGACCAGGCACGCTATTCACTGGGCCACCTAATTGATGTGGGCTAACACTGTGATTTCATATTCCCCATCTTCACATTTTCGGCTTCATCTTGGCAGATTTGAAACAGCTGAAAGCAATGGCCAAGAAAAATTCATTCATTCCAAGCCTACCCATCCTTATGTTATTTCACTTGTGTCTGATTTTTAGCAGAGGACTTGTTTTGTTTTATAGTGATGTTGTGATAAAAAGACACTAATTCCAATAAACAATTTCATTGAGTTGGCTGTGGTAGCAAGGTCCAAGGCAGTAGTACCAGTGAAGATGAGATGCCCTGAGAAAGGCAATGTGGGTGTTTGGGAATAATCACTTTAATCTCCGTTGCTTTGAAAATTGATGGTAGAGATTTTAATACTGCAAGAAATATTTATTTCCTCAACTTCTCTTGTCATTGAAAGTTGTCTTTGACAAGCTTGACAAGTTATAATGACAAGAGAGCAAGGATAATGAAGTTTGGGGAGTGTGTGTGGATGTCTATATATGTGTGTACATGTGTATGCATGTGCATATATGTATATATATTTGTGTATGTGTGTGCATGTGGGTATGTCTATTAAGTGAATGTGTATGTGTGTGAATGAATATATGTGTATATATGTGTTTGTATGTCCATATGTATGTGTGTTTTTGTATCCATGTATGTGTTTGGGTTGCCATGTATGTGTATGTGTGTGTATGTTTTTGGGTTTTTTTGGTCCTGCACATGTATAACAAAAGCACTAGGTCTAGAGCAAGGCTTGCCCTCAGAAGCCACCGATGCATCTCAGGTAAAGTACTGCACAGAGAATAGGGGTTCGGGCAGAGGAGACAACTTGCCAGAGCAGCAGAGATGGTATCTGTCTCTGGCCCCCTTAGTTCCAAGCCCATCATTCTTTCCTTTGTGCCCAGTTGGCCCAGCTCAGGAAATCCTGACTCCTGTGTTGTTGGAGCTTCCTCTTTGAAAAAGGCACTTGCTCTTTTGGGGCCTCCTTTTCCTCCTGGGTAAACTGACTGGATTGGCCGAGAGGGCAATTGAGGTCCCTTCCTGTTCCAAATCTAAGACCCTCTTATCCTCCTCCTCCAGGATTTCACCTACTCCAATTTTCCCTTTCTCAGAGGAGTAAATAGGCTCAGGGACCTGAAATTGTGTCCAACCTAGTCCAGACCATTAAGCTGAGACAGCACAATGCACTGGAGTCCAGAAAGCTCTGAATTATAATCTTGTCTGCTGCTTTCTGTTTGGGTGACCATGGACAAGTTTCCTCTTCTGCAAAATAGGGAGGTTAACATTTATCATCCTTAAAATATGGACATGTTAAAATATTAAATGAAGTAATGTATGTCCAGATGGAGATAGGGGCCAGATCTATGATTTCATTGTATAGGGTACTCCTTGATCAGGAAACTCCCTCTACCATGCAAGTCAGCACCTTCTCTACCACAGTGGCTTTAATCTCTATTGGATCATAGCCCCCATTAGCCCCTGGATGAAGCTATTGGCCCCTTTCTCAAGATAAACATTTTAAATGCATAAAATTAAATATATAAGATTACAAAAGAAATCAAACTTATCAAAAGCTAGTTTTTTAAACTGTGTACCCCCCATTAAAAATCCCTGTCTTAGAGAAATGCTTAGCACAATGAGATGTTAAATGACTTGCTCAGAGACAGTCAGAGATACTACATGTCAGAGATAAGACTGGAACTCAGGCCTTTCTGGTGCTGTGCCTGGCTCGCTAACCATTACATTCTGCTACCTCTTTAATGTGTGCAAAGTGCTTTATAAGATGTTATAAAATATACATGTATATATGTATACATATACATTCATGCAAACACATATACATTCATGTGTTTGTGCATATATGCACATCCATGCTTAAACATGTGCGAATAGTTTTATATATCTCATACATGTTTTCACTAACACTGCAGTTCCCCAGAGATCATCACCTTCAACACTCTTCCCCAACCCTCCCATCAACTGCCCTGGGCCTGGGACTTGGACTGGAGGTAGGGAAGAGCTCCTTTAATGCGCTACAGGTTTCTTGATTGTATGATGTGGGGCAAGTCATTTATTCTTTAAGAAATTCTCTAAGACAAAAGAGCTTATCCTGGAGTTCATGGACCCCCCCCCCAAGTTTCCAGGGATAAGTTTCAGACAATCTGTGAACACTGATAGTAAAATAACTTACATATTTATTTCTACTCATTTTTGACTAAAGTTTTGTCATTCTTACAATTATGAATTAAAAAAGAAAAAAGTATTCTGAGAATGGGGTTCCTAGACTTTACCAGACTGCCAAAGGAGTTCATGACAACAAATAAATTGAGTCTAAGACTATGTTGCAGAGAAGATACTAATCTGCTTTAATAGAGGTAATTTCCTCACTTAGAAGTCCCCTTTAAAAGGGAAATATCACTAACCCTATTTCTAGCTTAATCACAGAGAGCTGTATGTTTTCCAAAAAGCTATATCATCTATCTATCTGTCTATCTTTCTGTCTGTCCTGTCTGTCTACTGTTTATCTATTTATCTATCAATCAAATCTCATTTTATCCTCATTGCAACCCTGTGACACAAATGTTATTTTTGTCCCCATTTTAAAGAGGGGAAAACTGATTCTAAGAATCAGTGAATTGATCAGACTCACATAGCAAGTGTAGGAGGCAGAGTTAGGACATGCCTTCCTGTTGCCAATCTTTAATAATTTATTGACTTTATCATCTAGTTCTCTGGATAAAAGCATATCATAACTCAATGAAGACATTCCCAAAGATGCTGCCATTCCTATTGAATTTTGGGCCCAGTTCATTGTTTACCTATAATACTTGTCTCACATCTCCAAATGGTTAGACCAGCTTTATGGATTGTCCATCCAGTTTTATATCATCATTCAAGCAGCTATTGTTGATAACAGTCAGGATACATATTCAGAGCCTGAGTCCAGACCTCATCAGTCTGTGTCCCTGCCTCTCACATGGTACAACTTTTCTAATATAAGCCTTAAAGAGTTATATTAATTTCACCCCGGGGAGAATATTGTGGTAAGTCAATTATTCATATTCAATATATACCTTTCATTGTGGTCATTGGAAAGGCCAAATAAATAAGACAGCTGCAATTATTGAATTGTTAGAACCATCCAGACCTCTTTGTTCCTATAAATTTGTGCTCATAGGTGAGGGGGAAAAACTACCTTGAGATGCCTGTTGTCATAAGTCTATTTTATTCACATGGTGCACTGTCTAGGAATTATGGTCATTTCCACTTAATTCTTCCCTAGTTAATTCAATCCTCCCCTTTATTCAATTAGCTCTCCTAGAAGCAAATCATTTGCATTCATTTTGCATTGCCCCCCTCTAACTTCTTCCCCTCCAACCCAGTTCATCTTGATCACTTTCACATGCTAATATGAGCTAATTCAATTAGGATTTATTGAGGCAGCCATCGCCATGAATTTCTTCTTCCACAATATAAAAATCAACCAGTATCTCTCCGATTTGTTTTTCCATATGAAATAAGAGAAGGGCAAATGATTTTCACAAAATGTAGGACCCATCTTGGAAAACCAAATAATAGGTGTGGATTGGAAAGGGGTTCATGAATATGCATATTCAGCAAGGTTTTCATTTTTGTCAATCTTTGTCTCAATCCCTTTTGTTGGAGAGCTCCTAGAGACTTTAAAGAGAACCACAGACTTGAAAAGAGATCAACTTAAAGTGTCAGAGAAGAGAGCATTTGACTGACAGCTGCTAAGTTTCATACTGTGTCCCAGATAGATTAATCAACTAGGTTGGGAAGGGTAAGAGAGAGGATACAGTGAAATATGGATCATTTTCAGATTTTCAGATCATTTTAGCCTTTAGTGGCTAATCAATACTTCCTAGAGCCCTGACTACTTTGTTTGGCCCATTCCCTGGAATCTTTTTCATGGGGATGCTAAGATTTATGGCCAGAAGGCATATCAGAAGGACAGTCTCTTATTTTCAGTTGAGGAAACATGCTCTGAGAGTCAAAAAGTCATTTGTCTGAGGTCACCCAAAACAGAATCATAATCTGAACCCAAGTCTTAAGGGACAATATTATACACATTGAATCTGAAGCTGAGAGGACTTATCCAAGGTCATATAGCTACAGAGTGTCTTAAAATAGGTTTTAAATTCAGTTCTTTCTGATTACAAGCCTAGCACTCTATTCACTTTACCACCTCCGTGTCTCTATCTGTAAATTCAAGAATTTAAGACATTCTGTCTCTCTTTTGATAATGAAAGATTAAAAACAATACATACGTGTATAAGTGAGATTGATTGGCTCCAGTATTCACAAGCCAGACCAAGCCTTTTGTATGTGATTCTACAGGGCTCCATAAATCTCCTGGGCTGCACTTTGCCACCAACTACTATCTATTCCTCCTCAAAGATTTCTTTGTTAACACCCACACTCCAAGATATTGGGAGAGGGTATTATATGAGGAACAATACTCCCACACCCCAAAGTGTCTGAATCTGTACAAAAAGTCATTTATTTCTTTCCCATTATAAGCCTTGGGTGAGCTACAATTTGGGGATAAGATAACTGTTATTGAACTTTCAAATAATTTTGGTTTTTTTGTACTATGACAAAAGAATGTTCTACCTCTTGTAATCTATATACTTCTTTATCTAATCTCTACTTCTTTTCTCTACTCCTTGTTCTACTTCAAACATTTGTTCATTCATTCAACATAGCTTTTTTTAACCAATCCCTACAGGAAGAATACTGTTTCAGACACAGGGAGAGAGAGCAATGATGCACAGTCCTTACACTCTTGGAGTTTCATTTAATAAGATAAAAAGATAGACATTTATTAAGTAATTGCATCCAGGACCGTCTCCAGTCATCTTGATCTATATCTTGTAGCTGGACTCACAGGGATAGGGAGGGGAGAAAGAGAGGCTAGTGACCTTGTATACTCCTCCCTTACTTAAGTTTGCTTCACTTGCATATCATGGCATCACCTTCCTGATGTGATGGTTGTCTTTGAGAACAAAGATCAGAACAACAACAACAAAAAGATGAAATTATAGTTCAGTCTTTGGACTTGGGAGACTTTAATTGATTCTTGCTTTATAAATCTATTGGCTGTATGATCTTAAGTAAGTTATTCAGTCTATATCAGTTTCTTCATCTAAAAATGGAGGTAATAATATAACCTATGTCACGGGGTTGTTGTGAAGATCAATCATATGAGACAATATTTATAACACATTTTGTAAATCTTAAAGAGCTAACTGTTATTATAATAGTAGTTGGAAAAGAATAAGACCCCTTCGTCTTTAAAGCTCTGATATACAATATTACCTATTAGGTACACTAGAGAGATGAAAATAAAGAAGCTATGTGAGGTCTAAGTGGGGGGGAATAATTGCCAACCTAGGAACAGAAAAAATTTCTTGGAGGAGTTGACATCTGAGATGGACTTCCTTTAGAAGATGAATAGGGAATTAGTAGATAATATGGGGGAAGGAAGACATTCTAGCACAGGAAGTATTGTGAGCAAAGTCAGAGGTAGAAAGAGTGAGAGTATATTTGGGAATCCAATTAAGTTGGATCATAGGGCATATGGAGGACAATAGAATAAGTTTTAAATGCCTCTGATATTCTTCCCAAAGGGGAAAAGAAGAAGGAAGGAAATAAGCATTTAATAAGCAACTCTGTGTCAGGCACTGTGCTAAGCATGATATAATTATTATTTTACTTGATCCTCACAACACACCTGGAAGATGCTATTATTGTCTTCATTTTATAGTTGTGGAAATTGAAGCATATAGAGGTAACTAGTAATTTGCATAGGATTTCATAGTTAGTATCTGAGTTTGGATTTGAACTTGGACCTTCTTAAAATCAAGCCCAGCATTCTATCCACTGTGCCATGAGGGTGCCCAATTGTGAAATTCTTAGATTATCTGATTTAAAAAAGACCAGTCACCCAGAGCTACTTCCTGTGTATAAATCTAAATCTCATATTTATACATCATATAAGGCTAGAATCCGGTAATTATTCCACTATCAGAATCCAAACAGATCTCATCCATAGAAAAGAATCATGGACCTTTGGCAGCCTGATGAAAAATATAGCTGCCATCTGGGAATAGTGTTTTTAAATGCAGAAGACACATAGCATTGTAAAGAAATTGGTTATATAGATATTTAGCATTTGAACAAGATTCCTAAAACATATCTTAATAAACTTTTATTGAAATAATGGAACAAAAATAATTAACTCATGTAACATCATTTATCCTAATTAAGTCACACATAGGCTATTGATTTCATTATTGTCTCACTTAAAATAAGCTGAAAAAATTTCAAAGGAAGGATTAGAAATCATGTTTGCTAATCCCCATCACTGGATTGTTTTCACCGAATGACCCATGATCCTTTCACATACAGTTAACTTCCTAGTTTGTATGTCTCCAGTCAACTTTAAGCATTAAGAGTTCAATGTAGATAGAACATTGGATTAGGTCTGGGGGATTCCCTAGAACTTGAGAGTTGGAATATAACCTCAATAAGCAGGTAGATGGTGCAGCAAAGAAAAGCTAGACTTGCCCATTAAGTTTTGAGTCCAAATACTCTCTCAGACATTTACTAGTTGTGTGACTTTGACAAGCCAACCATTTCCACACTTAGTTTTCCCTTAGTTTCTTTTACCTTGTCTATAAAATGAGGAAAATAATAGCCCCTACTTCCTGAAGCTGTTATGAGGATAGTATGAGGTAATTGTAGAGTGCTTTGCCAGCCTTAAAGCATTTATCCATGATAGCTATTGTTCTTCTCTAGTACAAGTCAAACCTGAGTGACATCTTCACAAGAAAATACTTAACATCAGGTATAGTTCAAACTCTACTTAAAGGCCTCCTAAGAAAATGAGCTATAAAGACGAAGGCAACAAAAATTTGCTCTCATAAAACCTGTGGTCTTGTAGGGGGATAAAACATTTAGCTATAACATAAATATATATATATATATATATATATATATATACATATAAACATATAACATATATAACACATGACATATATGTATAATATATGACAAATATCAAAGAAATGATAACAAGTAAATGTACAGAAGAAATATAAAGTGAGTGCTAGATGTGAGGTCTGAGGTTTGGGCAGGATGTTCAGGAGTAAAAAATTGCTCAATAATTAGACTTTTAGTCTTAGATTCAAGAAAGATTGAGATTCAAATTCCCCCTCACAACTTTACCCACTTTACTGTGCCTCAGTTTCCTCATCTGCAAAATTCTTTATTACCTACTTTACAAGATTTTTGTGAGGTTTCAAAGAGATAATGTAAGCAAAGCATATTATAGACCTTCAAGTAGACCAGAGGGGTAGACTTGGAGGGGAACTCAAAGACCATTTAGATTAAAGACAAGGAAATTAAAATCAATTAGATTATGAGCTGCCCAAGCTGATACCTATGCTAAACATCACAGATAGGGTTTGAATCCAAGATTCTCTGACTAGAGACAGTACTTTCCCCATGGTCATAGTATTGATATTAGCATTTGATGATGATGATGGTGATAATGATAATGATAATGGTGATGATGGTAGTTATGAAGATGGTGAATGATTAGGGGTCTTGAAAAAGAATATGTACCAAGGAAGGCTACATAGAGATGCTTTTAAGCTGAATTTTAACAGGTTTCAATAGGTAGAAATGGAGGGAAAGGATTTGGGGAAAAGATTTCGAGGCATAAGTGAAGTCACATAGACAGGATAACAGGGTAAATATATGGAAGTATATAAAAATGGAGATAATTTTATTTGCAATCAATACCTCACAGAGTTATGAGGCTCAAATGAGATGATTACAATATATGAGTTGTTTTGCAAATCTCAAAGAATGAGTTTATATAGTTTTATAGTAGAGTCAGAAAACCAGAGTTCAAATGTTGTCTTAGACATATTTATAATGCATGTGAATTTTGAGAAATCATTTAGCATTCTTGGCCTTGATCTCAGTCTACACATTTGGAAAATGGGGGACTGAGGCTACAAATTTTTCTGAACATTTTCCTTTTCTTTATGTATTTTCAAGTTCTAGTTCTTTTATCCTACAGTGTATTAGGGACTGTAGCTAATTCTTTTGTTCTCTGTTGTGTCAGTCAGGACTGGAATGGCTTCAAGGCCAGTATTTTATCCATTGTATCATAGCTTTGCTGGATTTCTTGATAGAATACATGGGATTCTACATCTCTGAAGTTTGGAAAATAAAAAAAATGAATTTCATGGTAGAATTTTTTAAAGCAAGCAGGGATTTCTTCCCCTTGAGGGAAAAGAGTTGCTTCATGATGGCTGCTTAACCCATATGATCCTTCCATACTGGATACAAGATTCTTGAAAGCCAAACTGATTACAGATAATAAGGGCTTGATGGGCCAAAATAAGAACAAAAAGACTGAGATTTCCCACTTTCTTTTGACTGGATGCCATTTTGGGTTGCTAAGCCATTGACATTTCAACAAAATAGGATGGAAATTAAGTCCTGTTGCTTTCTCCCTTCTGTTTTTCAGGGGAGTACTCTCTCTTCAGCCAGATCTTTTAGTTTTTCAGGGATAAGAGATTTTTCAATGAGTTTCTGGGGAAGTCTAGAACAATCATTTTGACATTCCATTAATTTCATTGTTTAGTGGCTGTTGTTGACCTTAATGGAGACAGAAAGTAAATCATTGGTTGTGTCAGCTCAGTAGCTGGCTTGGGCAACTGATAGAGATAGGACTTTCTGCCTTTGTTGAAAAAGGGTGTTCAGGCAGGCATGTTTGAGTGGGTCTATGCAAAAATATTGCCTTAGGACTTTAAATGTTAAGGCCATATTTCATCCCTTAAAAAAGTTTAACCTTTGGTTTAATGGTCTGTGTTTTCAGACAATCTATTTATTAATTCAGCCCTTGGTACAGGGACATGATATCTAATTTGAGTGACTTTTGAATTTATTTGAACTTTATGAGTTTAACATTTACCTGAGGAATTACACCCTTGGAAAGGTAGAGTATATGGGGAAAGGTATACCTTTAGTATTCTAGCTTTTTTGACTTTTGATGAAGGTCAGAGACTACTTATCAAGAGTTAAGAAGATACCTCAGAGGCCATCTATTCCAATCCTCTCATTGTTTGGATGAAGCAACTGATCATAATTATTAATAATGTTTAAGCCCATTCCTTATCCCCAACTATAGTCCTAGATGGGAAAGCACTTAATTTTACAGATAAAAAAATGAAGTCCAGGGAACTTAAGGGAGTGGAAGATAATCAAGGCCAAGAAATAGTAAATGTCCATGTTCTCTGAATCTGAGTGTGCAAATAGACTTAGATCCAATTTTGACTGACTAGATTCAACAAAATAGCTGATTTCTGATTTTCTGGTCTGAATTATTGTAATAAATTGTTGTAGTTGATTATAGCAACAGAACTTCCATTAACTTCCAAACATCAGCTGTTGTACTTTCTATCTCATTCTGGTGCTAAAGTTGAAGATGAAAGAAATCCTTACAAATGAACAAACATCCACTTGGATGAGCATGTATTAAATAAGGCTATGTTCAATCATCCAAACTTCTAAGCTGCTTCTCAAAAAAATAATCTTTCTGCACTACGATGAATTCATAGCTCACTCTTGCAGCACTTCAGAGGCACTCATACAAGAGAAAGTTTTCCCCAAGCCGTCTATTTTACAATACACAGCCAGGATTAAATTTCTAATATTGATTATAGGAACAGGAAATCTCAAATTTAAATGTAGTGTGAAAAGCAATATGGTAGAGTGAATAGGCATTGAAGTTGGAATTAGAAAGACTCAGGTGCAAGTTTCATCTTGGCCATGTCCTACCTAGCTGTGAGATCCTGGGCAAGTCACAGTTTTTCTTTGCCTCAGTGTTCACATCTGTAGAATAAGGGAAATTAGTTCAATGTCCTCCAAAGTGCAAATCCAGTTCTAAATTCATTTTATTATTTTTATGTGGTTCCATTAGTCTTTCCTCCTTTTATAACTTCTCTCCCCTTTGTGTATCTAAGGAGAATATATCATCTCTCTTGAAAAGTTGGATATGGGCAGGGCTGGGAGCTGATGCTGAGTAGAAAAGTAAGAATGGGATAGATAAGGAAGGGGTGTCAACCTCAGGGGACAATGGGGACTATGGAGAATTTACTCTCATCTTGCAGAAGAGAAATGGCATGGAAATAGTAGAGAAATGTAAAGATTTATTTTTGCATTGCTTGACAGATCAGGGGCAAAGCTATATTTCTTTCTTTGTAGGAAATTAGAAAACTAAAGTTAAAAATATGTACACATACATGTAAAAATACACATAAACATATACATATACATAATATATGTATATAGTATATATATATGACTAATTATATATATATATATATATATATACACACACAAATGTGTACACACATGCATATATACATGCATGTATTTTATGGAATGGAACTATTGCTTTCTTAACAATAACAAGTTATGTTAAGCCTAAAGGAAAATAAAATTACCCGTATGGGTGCGTGGCTCCTTTCTCTTTGACTTTAGGAAATTTATTTAAACCAAACAATTGTGATTCCAGACACAATCATTTTTAAGTTCCCAGTTGGAAAAAATCCTTACATTTAGGCAGAGCTTGAGAACTCTGCCTAACTATACAATTACATCTATTTCTAGTTAATCTCTGGTCTCTGTGATTGAGGAAAAAACTCGACATACTGGAAATATTTGATTAATGAAACAGCAAACTACATTAAACTGTCTGTAAACAGTCTCTAGGAGGGGGATACTGACTTTTTCTTGGGACTTCCATTAGTTTAAATCTTCTGCTCCAATATTTTTATAAGCTGGATGGATCTCCTTGATTATCTTCCTCTTCTATCATACTTCATTATCTTTGTTCTCCACAGATGTTCTGGAAAAGCATATACTCCAAGTTCTAGATTCTTCATTCTACCCAACTTGGTACTTTTATACAGTACACAAAAGGAATTACAACACCCCCAGACAACTTGAACAAACCTCTTTTGTGAATTCATTTCACTTGATTCAATAGATATAAAGATTTTTCCTATTGCATTTGAAGTCTTTTCATTGATTGAGTTATATTCTCATAAATAAAATGGATTGAGTAGTTTTTGCCCTACACTTAAATACAAACCTCCTCACACAAACACATACACACAGACACATAGAAGTAATATTACACTGCTCTTTCCCCACAACATTTAACCAGCAGAGAACAGTAGACTAAGAAAAGACTTGGGGAGCTTAGGAATTCCTTTTGAAGAGTCCTGTGGTGTGGTTCTTTAAGTGACAGTGGAAGGTGTGCATTTATGTTTGGAATCAGCAGCTACTCAATGAAAGGCATTTGTTCTGCTCCTCTCCTTTCATTAAAATATCATATGACTGTAGATTTCAGTCTGGAAGGGATTTTGGAGTCCAACCTTTATCAAAACTCGCATGTTTACTGAAAACTGAATCCAAGAGAAGTTCAGTCACTTGCCTAATTTTACACAGCTAGAAAGTGGCAGAGTTTGAAGCAAACTGAAGTCCTTTGATTCCCACCACACATTTGCAAGTGACAAGTTGATCTGAGTGTATTGAAATATGACAAGCATTCATTTTCTCAATGTTTTTCAATGATGGCTAAGAGAATGAGATAATTGTTTCAAAAAATTTCAGGACCTATTGGGTTATGAATCATTAGGGTTATGAATATGTGAAATAAAGGGAAGGAAAGTAGAATGTGATAGGAAAATCATGAGTTTCTTATTCCTTCTGACATCCCAATAGATGCACATCACATAGTCCCTGTGTGGAACTGGTTCTTCAAAACCTTAAACTGCATTCAGACTATCACTAGAATAAGTGCCCTTGCAAGGACTCTTTATATCAACTGACAATTTCTCCAGCATCAAGATTGCCAACAGTTGCTGTCTAATTGGCTTATTTGTCCCCTGACTAATTTTGAAATCTGTGTTGCAGAAGAGATTTTCTACTTTGGAAGCTCTACTTTTCAAGAATCTCAAAAGAAGATAGCAACAACCTATTGCTAGGTTGTTAACCTATGCAATATCCACTAAACCCCTTAACAGATGTGGGTGATTCAAGCTTTGTTTATACAAGCTACAAACTTGGTGTAGAATCTAAGAGTGGTAAGGAGCTTAGATTTTATCTTCTTAAAAATGCTACTCAATGAAGAAATCTTCTCTACAAAATATTATTTATTTTTACATGTCCAAAGATGAAGATCTCATTCAAAAAGCATTTAATTCCATCAATGTCAGGGTCTGATTTGCTAATTCTTTCTATTGAACCAAAATCAGAGGTTCTGTTAATTTTTATCCAGAAATACTTTATGGAATGGTGACCTCAGCACCAGCTTTAGTGTTAGGAATATTTGGATTCAATTTCTGCTGCTCATATACTCTCTTTGTGAGCGGGGAAAGCTTCCTTGTGGTACCTTAGCCAAATCCTAAACACTGTAAATCATAGATAAGTCATTGATATGTAGTATAAAGCAAGTTACCAGATCAGTACTTTCCTATGTCAATGTCCAGACCAATCAATCAATAGTGCATTGTACCCTTTGACTATAATTTTACCCATTGGAGTGTATAATACAAGCCCAATCAGTCTTCTGTCCAAAAGCCCTTGACAGGTACCATACTTCCTCAAAGTCTTTTTTCGTCTCAGACCAAATATTCCTAGTTTTATGTCACCTTTGTTCTTGAAATGTAGTTTTGACATCCTTTATCAACTCATGTAATTTTTCCTTTCTCTAGCCCCTAAATTTCATATTCCTCTTAAAATTGGGTGCCAATTTGAGAACCATACTCTAGATGGGATGGAATTGATGAATACAAAGGATATTGAGATTATTCTTACTCTTGTTCTAGTCACTATCTGTCTTTCATTGATACCTAATAGGAAGTAAGCTTTTCAACAAGCAAATCGCATTCTCGAGTCATTCACTAATTAGCCAATACCTATAAAAACTTTTCATACTGCATTTGAAGTCTTTGCTTGATGGAAGTCTCATTCAAAGTGCAGACTCAAGTGCAGAAATACTAGAAACAACAATGCACAGAATATTTTGCTTGGCACTGAGAAGACCTCATAGAAGTTGACCTCATACTTCTGAGAAATAGGAAAAGACATAATTTGTATAAGTTAATACATGTATTAAACAACCCATGTGATAGAAAAATATGAACCAAAGTTGGATATAATGTTTCAGGAAGTCATTAATGACCAGGAGATCATGGCATCTAGGAAGAGATGACATTTGGGTCAGACTACAATAAATGAGTAAAAATTGTATAGGTAAAGAGATGAAATGAAAGATTCTAAACACAGATAACAGTTTGAATAAAGGCATAGAGGTATGAAGTTTGCATTGTTATTTCAGGCAATGAGAAGCTACTGAATCTTTTTTGGGGGGGAGAAAACCCAATCTGATTTCATATCGCTTTTTCCACCTTTACTCCAACTTATTAGTGCTTATTTTGTTTTATTATATGGGCTCGTCATTCTATTTTCCAATCCTGACCTTAATATCCATTTATTAATCATCTTTCTCAATTTTGTGTTTAGAAATTTAAAGTCATCCAATCAATGTCATAATTCAATTTTTTTTTTTAATAAAAATGACCATTTAACAGAAAAGAGCTAAATGGAGAATTGTGAAACAGAACACTAGCAACTTCTCTACAGGTAGATACTCATCAGCTGATTAGCCCATTTGTACACAGTTCTTCAATATCCATCAATTTACCTTTCTATACTGTTATTCATGATAATTTTTTTCTTTTATCACAATGTGTGATAAATATATCACAACATATGACAAAAGGCTTTGTCTAATGGCTTGATGAAATCCAGATTCACTGCATCTACTAAGTATTCTTTCAATTTTCTTGTCCAATACACAAAATGACCAAAAATCCTAAATTAATTTAAGTTCCCATATCTTGTTCCTAGTAGTTCCTAGTACTTATTACTTTGCTTTTTCAAATTTTTATGAGCTCAACAAATTGTTTATCAGTCCTGGAATTTTTCTACTTTTCTACTTCAAGTTCATTGCTTTATAGATTTTGGAAGTCTTTACATTTTGAGGAGAAGGATATCTTTTGTTATATGCTATTGTGTCTTTCTTATTACCCATGATTCCTCATTTATTACTGACAATGTTAGTAAACTTTTATCTCCAAGTTTTTTCAGAATATCTTGATATAAATTATCACATTTTATTGACCCATTTAATTTAAAACAGCTATATTCTTTCTTGTTATCTCTTCATGTATCTTGGTCTTCAATTTGCCCCACAAACATGTGAAAGATATTGTGATTATGACTATTGCAGACACCACCAAGGAGATCAGGATACTAAAGGTAGAAGCCTACTGCTTTCGGGGACAAGTCTATATTTTCCTTCACTCGAAGTAATTCCATGAGCAGCACTTGAAAGAGGTGCACAGTGTGACTCAAGGAAAGCCCCTCCCGTTCTAAAGGATTCTCGTAAAGAAGAATAAGAGGAAGGAAGCTATTTTGTCTTTTGTTTATCCTTTGTTTTTGAACCAAATCATGAGCTCACTGACTGCTGTCTTAAGTCTTGTGTATATTGGATTTAAGTAAGACAGAGTTGTGCAACATTGTCAATTTCATTCTCTTTTCCAGTCATCAAAGTCTAGTCACAAGATACAAGTCAAGATGAAAGGCAATGACCTGGGATGCAGGGGATGTCCCTGGCAAGCTCTAAGTTCTCCCCAGGGCTGTTTCAGCTACCTTCATTGTCACTGGAACAAATTGTTTCATCTGTTCTGCTGGGGAATTCTTTACATGTATAGAGGTAGACATTCTCCTCTCCCATCTCATTGATTGATTTGAGATCTGTTGATTAATCTCAAGGTGGTTTAGTTTGTGTGTTGAGATGGTTTGTTGAGATATGGGTTGTTCACTGTCAGCAGTGAAAGCTGGCAGGATGAACTGAGCTATCTCTGAAGTATCATTATATTTTTTTTTTCCTTGTGTTTGAAAGGAGAGATGCTACTTGAAAGAAGTAACAGTTCAATTAAAAAAATGTGGGGGGTGAGTAAGAGCAACTTAATCTTCCTGTAAAGATCACAAGATCCTCAAACACACCACCATGATTAGATATTTTTATACCATTCTTCTTAACTTGAAGATGGAAAAGAACAGCACAAAATATAATCTGAGTAGCCTG
Source organism: Sarcophilus harrisii (assembly GCF_902635505.1). Lineage (NCBI taxonomy): Eukaryota > Metazoa > Chordata > Mammalia > Dasyuromorphia > Dasyuridae > Sarcophilus > Sarcophilus harrisii. Next base: position 638,507,285 of record NC_045427.1, on the reverse strand, counting down.
TTGTCTTATATCATTGTGTTACACTCAGAAGACAAACATTTTAAAATTTTTCTTCCTTCTCTGGATGTAAGTTTGAAAAAATGAAATTCTTCTCCAACAAAAAATTACTTCCCACTAGAAAAGTGAAATAAGCTCCATTTTTTGCCCTTAGTATTTTCAGAAACATGAGCACATTATGGGCTTAAGGTTTTTGAGTCAATACTTTATTCCTCTACTATTTTGTATATATCTTTCAAGTTGCTTGTAGTCATCTTTTAAAAATCTGAGATCTTTAGAGAGCTCCCTTTGCAGATACATGCTTTTCTCTAACTATACTTCCCTTATCGTTGTCATAGGTATTGTGATCAGATTTTCAGAATTTTGTTAGTTGGCTGATTAAAACTTGTTGGAAAAATCCTTAAGGTCTATGTTTTTAATTAAAGTGAGCTGTCAACTTGATTGAAATTGAAATTGTTCATTTTGGGGTAACTTTTTTAGTCTTTAACATCTTAGTTAAACTAGACTGAAAAGTGAATATAGAATCAGACTGATAGAATATTGTTGAATTTAATTTTCTTGAATAACTTTAGAATATATGCTGCTGTAGGGAAGTTAATTGTGTTTAGTGAATACTATTCTGGTTTCTCAGTAAATGCAGAGATGTTGGCTCCCTTATCAATATGAATGGTATTAGTGGACATTTATTTAATTTATCCAATGAAAATCTTGGTAGGAAATTATTTGACACCATTAGAAAAAACTAAGAAACCAAATATCCACCAAACCCTACAATGAGACAATTCTGTGACTTTTCAATAGAGACAATGCTTTAAATCTACCTTGTTGTTCACTGTGATTAAAATGTATTTTATTTTGTCTTCGGAAAAATGTCAAAACATTTTATTGTTTTTCCTAAAATCTGCTTACTAATGATAAATAAAAACATATTTTGTATGTTTATAATACTTTCTGAAAAAGCATTTTTTTTGAAGAATTACATCATTCTAGTTTTTAAAGATTCTATGCTGGTTTGGATTTCTATCCTTTTGTGTCCCTCTAGGGCATTTTTTTCAAAAACACATTGTACATTATACTTATAACATTATTCTGCTTTTATAGGAGCATAAATAAAGTTGTTTTCAGAGAAAATTCTATAAGCACATCCAGCTTGACTAAGACCAATTATTCCAACTCTGTTGGGTAGTTATATAACTTAATAGAATGTATTTTTTTCCAGATTAATTTATGTTACTCCTAAAGATTTCTATCAAGAAGCCAATTGCTTTCTCTTCTTTTAGTCTGGACTTATAACTTTAAATCTGGGTAGAACTTCTGAGTTATCACCCTTCAGTTTACAGATGAGGTGTGAAGGATGACCTTGTTTGAAGAAGTGTTGGCCATTGATCCTTATTTCTTAGAGATCTTTATTATATATAAAGAAGTTTGATTTAACTATATTATTTTATGGTCTGCAAGAAACTATTTTTCTGTCTGACATTACCTCCTGTTTTGTTTCCTTTGGGATATCTATAAGTGATATACATGCATACACACAAGTATGTATAGATATATATAAATATATACATGAATGAACATGAGCACACATGTGTGTATTTATAGATACACATATTTATTGTAACTATACAAACATTGTTGGAACTTTGAATTCTTCTAAGCAGTCTCCTTGTAAGAATATGTAAACTTTTAATATTTAAGAAAAAAATAAATTGGAAATAGGTCACTGGAACAGTATATATGACCCTAATATATGAGGGTCATTCTGGATTAAAGTTTTCTTCCGGTAATGAAATGAGTATATAAAGAAAATGACAGACATTTCACTTTGATTAAAAATTGAAATCAGGTACAGTTGAACTAAAATACAGGCCTATTGATTACATATCCTAAGATCTTTCCTCACATGTCCTTCATGTCTTCATTCATAATTTATTCATACCTCCATTCATTTTTTGTGCTTAGGAAGAAATCACTCATTTGAGAAGATGACTAAGGAAAGAGAAATATTATGCATTTTAAACACATAGCATCCTAGATATTTGAATTTGGAAGAGTCTTATGAGGTTGTTTAGTCCATTCAATAACTGAGCAAGAGTCCTCTCTGTAACTAACCAGAGAAGTAATCATCCAATCTTGACTTGTAGACTTCCAATGGCAGAGAATCCACAACTTCTTGAGTGTGGAGAAAGTTCTAATTGTTAGAATGTTTATTTCCTATTTCTATTCATCTGTCCTTATTCTTCTTTCTTAAGCCATATAGATCAAACCTAATCCATCTTCCATGTGACTAGCCTATAAATATTTTAAGGAAACTAATGAATCCTCCTGAGCCTCCTATTCTTAACCTGATTAACCTGAAGGTTAATCATTTCTGTATATTGAATGAATCCTTATAAAACCTGACCTCGATATCTCTCAACATAGTAGTTTCCCTCAATTGCAAAAAAGGAGCAATGCATAGAGACTACAGAGAAATGGATTAAGGCAATTCTAAAGAAAAAAAAAAAAAAACAAAAGCTAACAATTAGAACAATTAAAATGGATTGGTCTTGCCTGGAAGTTAGTGTTCCCCCTTATTTAGGGTTTCAAAGCAAAGAATGTATGGCTATTTGTCAAATAGTCCAATCCATTTTAATTGTTCTTATTGTTAGAAAGCTTTTGTTTTGCTTTGTTTTGTTTGTGTTGTTATATAAAGGATATTTGTTTATCAATACATTGGGGAAAATGACCTCTTCTAATTCAGTGACTCTGTAACTCTTATATCTTTTCATAAAGGTTATATTCCATCTATATGTAAAAAATTATTCTGTGGAGTCCATTTTCTCTACCATTTGGGACTCTTCTGAAAGCCTTTACATAAAGTTAGAATGATTTTCTGAGTAATTTGAGCCTTGCACTATGACAATAGACTGTTGAAGTCATTCATATGAATGTGAGCTGTCCCTATCTATGTGATAAACTAAGAAATTTGGCTTACTTCTCTCCATAATTCTCCATAGTCTTGTGGTCCTTCACCACATGAATATTTGGAGCAGAATATGGGCAGCAACTAGATGGATTTTCCCAACATTCCTTTATAAACAACTTTAAAATAATGCCTCAACTTGAATTCTGGAGTAGTGAAGTCAATGAAATATCAGGGTGAAACTTTTTTTTTTTCAGTAAAAGACAATTTAGGAGGTTGGTAAGAGAAATATGTAATACTTGGCGTGAGAACTGGCCCAGAACTCAGCATCGCAGTATTAGCAGCAGGTCCTAAAGGAGGCTGAAACTATTGCAATAGCAAGATCAGGAACTCTCAGCCCAGAGATGGTAAGTGTGTTGAACAACTGCTCATAAAGAGATTACAGGGGAACCTTTGTTGGCACTGGGAGCAGCTGGTTCTAATTGCAAACTCTTTTGTCCATACACACTTCTGGATCTCAGTTTCAGGGTGTACTTCTGGTGAGTAACAAGGAAAGAGGGGTCCTGATTACAGTTCCAAGGTGGAAAGGAGCAGTCGTGCTTGTGTTTGCAGGAGAACAGGGGACTTGCTCACAGTTCCAGGGTGGAAAGGAACTCTATCATTTGTGGTTGCAGTGAAACAGGGGCACTTCTGGATAAAGACCAGCACAGACCAAAAGAGAGCAGTGACCACAACTCTCCCAAAATCATATCACCTTAGGAGTACTACCAGAATAACATTAAGAACAACATGGAAAAATCTGAGTTGGGGACAGTGCCTCTCTGTGACTATATGAGCAAAACCCAACCTTAACATAAAGTTCAAATTCAATAAATGGTCTAGAAAAATGAGCAAACAAGAAAAAAAAAAGAACTTGTTCATAAAAAATAACTACAGTATCAAGGAAGACCAAGACATAAACTTAGAAGTTAACAACATGAAAACAGCTATAAACAAAGCTTCAGAGAAAAATGTGTTAATTGGACACGAACCTCAAAAAAATTCCTGGAAGAGTTAAAGAAAGAGATAATAATGATAAAGTAAAAATTAAGAAAAAATGAGAGTAATGGAAGAAATTTATGAAAACAGAATTAGCAATTTGGTAAAAGAGGAAAAGAAAATACCAAAGAAAATAACAGCTTAAAAAACAGAATTCGTCAAATGGAAAAAGAAGTACAAAAGTTAACTGAAGAAAATAATTCATTAGAGATTACAATTGAGGAAGTAGAAGCGAATGACTCCACGAGACATCAAGAAATAATAAGACAAAGTCAAAAGAATGAAAAAAAAAAAAGAAAAAATGTAAAATATGTCATTGGAAAAATAATTGACTTGGGAAATAGAGTGAGAGGAGAAAACTTAAGAATTATTGGACTACCTTAGAGTCATGCTTGTTTTATTCCATAAATTAAAAATAAAATAAAAATTCTTAAAAGAGTCTAGTGATCATATTATAAGAATTTATAAGGGTATATTGCCCAGATATCTTAGATATGGAGCATGAAACAGAAATGAAAAAAAAAACAAAAAAACAAAACAAAAAACAAAAAACAAAACAAAACACTGATTAGCTTCCAACAGAAATCTCAAAATGAAAACTCTCAGGAGTATTGTAGAAAAATTCCAGAACTCCTAGGCCAAGGAGAAAATAATTCACATAAACTGAAAGAAACAATTAAAAAACTGTGGGGCCATAGTCAATATCACACCAGATTTAGCAGTTTCTGTGTTAAAAGGATGAAGGATTTAGAGCATAATATTCCAGAAAGCAAAAGAGCCAAGATTGTAACCAAGGATGACTTTCTTAGCAAAACTATGGATATTAGTTAGCAAAAAATGGATATTCAATGAAGGAAAGGACTTTCAAACATTTCTAAAGGAAAGAATCTTACATTTAAACAAAAGGCTTAAGAAAATCTAAAAGAGTAAACCTATAATCAAAAGAGACTCAATACATTTAAATTGTTTCTATTAAAATAGACACATGACATCTAAGAACTTTTTCATTATTAGTAGAGTTAGAAAGCCTCTATATAGACAGAATGCATGGGTATGAATAAATTATGGTGGGATTATCTCCAAAACAAAAATCAAACAAACAAAAGATGAAGGGGTAAAAAAGTGGGATGCATTGGAAAAAGGGGGAAAAGAAAAGTAGAGTGGGGGAAAAATTTGTCACATAAAAGAAGCTTGTAGGAAAGAGTTTGTCTGATGGAGGGGATAATGAGGAGTTGGTGTGGCAAGCAATGATTGAACCTCACTGTTATTGGAATTGGTTTAAAGAGGGAATGATACCTACGCATTTATGTGTATATTTACATATATACATACATACATGCATATGTATATACAAACATATACACATTCAGTTGAGTTTAGAAATCTATCTTACTCAATAGGGAAACAAGAAGAAAGGGAGAAGAAATATGGAAGAGAAAATGATAAAAATTAGGGAAGATTAAAGGAGGTGCTGCTGAAAAGCAAAACCGACTTTTAGAGAGAGAGAGAGAGAGAGAGAGAGAGAGAGAAGAATAAACAAAAGAAACTTGAATGGAAGGAAATACACAATTAGTAATCACAACTGTGAATGTGATGGGATGACTTAATTCATAAAATGGAAGGAGAAAGAAACCAGAATTCAACAATATAAAAGGCACACCTGAAATAGAAACATATCTACAAAGCAAAAAAGATTTAATTAAAAGAGATAATTAGGGAAACCAATTTTTGATGAAAAGTACCAAAAACATGGAGTAATATTTTTTTTTAATGCTTCAATTTATATTCAGACTTACAATCAGTTCCTTCTCTGGGTATGGATAAGATTTTTCATTATAAATTCATTAGTGTAGTCATGAATACTTTGTACTGTTGAGAATAGCAAAGTCATTTACAGCTGGTTATCCCAGAACAGTAACAAATTTCTTTTTGCAGTGTTTTTCTAGAAAAAAGGCCTCCTTTCTAAATATATAGGGAAGTGAGTCAAATTTCTAAAAAAAATAATTCCCATTTTCCAATTGATAAATGGTCAAAAGATATGAACAGAAAGTTTTCAGAAGAAAAAAAAAAATCAAAGCTCTTTAAAGTCATGTGAAAAGGTACCCTGAAATCATTATTGACCATAAAAAATACATATTAAAATAACTCTGAGGCACTACTTCATACTTTTTTTTTTTGAAACAACAGATGCTAGAGGGGATAAGGGGAAAATAGGTACACTGTTGGTACTGTGAACTAGTTCTACCTTTCTGAAGAACAATTTGAAACTATGACCAAAGGATTGTAAAACTATGCATACACTTTGACCCAATGATACCATTATGTTTTGCATGATTTTACATGTATAATTAATTGCTCTCAATTTGCTTGTCTTCTAAGCAGATGGGGCAGAGATAGGAGAGAAAAAATTTGAACTCAAAATTTAAAAATGAAAGAATACTAAAATAAATTTCAAAAATGACATCTGAAGATTTTCTTGGTTGTTCTTTAGTTGTAGTCTTTATTATATGATTGATTTTTGGTCTGTCTCTAGAGTTTGAATGTTTATCACATGAAAGAAAAAGAGTTGAGGTACTTTGTATATATTAGAAATTCATTTTCAGGATTAAATTTATTTTCCTCACATTTATGTTTCTGAATCCCACTGGTGTGCTGAAACTATAGAATCATAGATTGTCAAAGTTGGAAGGGATGTTAGAGGCCATTGAGTTCAACATATAATCAAGTAAAGATCTCTTCTATAGAGTGACTGGCAAGTGTTCATCTAGCTTTTGGTTAGAAACCTCCATTGAGACAACTTCTTCCTGAGGAAGCCAATTTCCCTTGGTTAGTTCTAATTATCATAGAAATTTCTCTTATATTCAATCAAACCTAACAAATATTTATCAAAAATCCCTCTTCTGTTTAAGATTCTGTGCCACATACTGAGAATCAAAGTTAGCAAGGGAAATAATTCTTGCCCTCAAGAATTTCTAGTGTAAAGCAAGCTTGAATCTTCTCCTTTGAAACTTTCACCCATGCCTCCCAGTTCTGCCCAGTGGGTCTAAGAACAAATTGACTCTCTCTTCCTTGAGACATTGTACCAAAGGCTTTGATGGATTGCTAATCTGGTAAATGCTATCCATCCCATCTAGCTGGAGTTTCAGGATTACCTCAACGATGGTAAATTTAATTCAGCTTTCCCCTGTGGTTACTGGATTTGTATATTAGCTAAATGCTTTCCTCTTTTCTTCCTTTTTTTTTCTTGAGCTATAAACTCTAAGAATTGCAGAATAATAAACCAGTGAGTTTTGTGTCCAGAACAATATTTTATTTGAACTCTTTCTTCATATACTTTCTCCTTATTTTATGCAGAAGTTTCTTTTCCAGAAGTCTAACTTATTGTGATATAGTCAAACCTCGTGCTCTTATCTATTTTTCTCCACGAAGATATTTTTAGTCTAAATTAGTGAAGAAAGGAAAATAGAAAGTAAAAAACAAAACAAAAACAGTATTCTTTAATTACATTTGTAAATTTACTTAGGATACTCATAAGACAAGAAAGCCATGTATTTTACAAAATTTTAAACTTTCGCTCTTTTGCTAATAACTCCCTTCACTGAAAATTTCAATCAATAAAGAATTTACCATTTTAGATTTTATTTAGTACTTAGTGAAATTTTCTATTTTGTTAAATTACTGTTTAGAAGAAAAATCTTCCAGAAATTAAATTTATACAAGAAGAATATAAAAAAAAATTCTTCACTACATTAGGATAAGAACAAATCTATAAAAACAAAAAGCACAAATTATAGGAATCAGTGGGCCTGAGTTCTAATGCAACTCGAAGTCATCCTACTACCTATATGAGCTTAGGAACAGTATATTATGCTTCTGGGTCTCAGTTTCCCTTTCAGAAAAATATAAAGATTGAGCTCATAGGTTAGTAGAAAGTTCTAGTCCTTGTAACTTATAGCAGACAAACTACTAAACTTTGCTGAGCCTCACTTCTGTAAAATGTCCATGCTACTAGTACTTTGGGGGATGTTAAGAAAGTGCTTTGTAAATCTTGAAGCAAGATATAAAGGTGAGTCATTGTTATTTCTTTCAGCTCCAAATTCTCTGATGTTATGATCTGATGGATACTAGTATCACTTATTCATTTATTTATTCAGTATGTGATAGGTATCACTTAAATTCCTCACAATGAACTAAACAGGAGTATTGTTTGGGAGTAGATGAGACAAGGGATAACTGGTAGATGATAGAGCAGCTCAATTCTTTTTCTTCTCTTTTCATTGTCAAGGATGATGATTTATAATGGAATGAGATTGGGCCAACCAGAGTAATCTTTGGATCTAACATCTTACTTCATCAATGGGGACAATCTTAACAGTGAAATTGTTTAGGTGACAAATTATTTTGACCTGGCCCTGTTGACTTAATAGAGTTAAGGCCCTATCATTAGATACTGAATAATAAATCATTTTTTTTGGTCCTGACACTTTTCAAATAGCAAAGAAGTCTAAGTAGTTTCTAGCTGGCTTGCCATGAGGTCATGAATTTACTTTAGGAAGTGCCTGAGAAAGATATGAGTCACATTTGCACTTCTGGAGAGCTATAAGTGGGACTGACCTTTACCTTTTGTTCTTTCCTTCATATATTCTGTATTGTAGACAATATTCTTTCTATTTGACTATCAAAGATTAAATCATGGAGATAATGATTCAGATATTTTCTTTTTAAAATGAAATTTTATTTTTTCAAAAAAGAATTTCTTTTCATTTTCTTTTCCCTCAGCAAAAGTTTTATAATAAATATGTGTACTTAAATAAAATGAATACCCATGCAGGACATTCCTCTATATCTCATTTTATATCCAGAGTTTATCTCCTTTCTTTTATGAAGTGGGGATCCTCCTTCATCATCAGTACTTTGAAATACTGGTTGATCTTTGCCTTGACTGGAATTTTTAAGTCATTAAAAGTTGTCTAGTTGCTTGCATTAAGAGAGACTTTAAAACCCAAATTTTGATAGAGACAGATGCATTTCACTATATTCCATGTTTTCCCCCAAACTATCCTTCTGGGCTTTGGATTTTCTCATTCTTATCTCCTGTGTCATCTTACTTATTTATAGTCATAACATTATAGTGGGGAAGCAGAGACTGTATGTTAGGTAAATAGAAGGAAGAGGTCCTTCTACTCAACTGCCAAATTGGTATTCCTAAGGCACAGGTCTGACCAATGATCTCTGCTGCTCACAAAGCTTCAGTGGTCCTATTGTCTCCAAGATAAAATATGAACTCTTCCATTTGCCATTTGAAGCCATTGACAATATGGATCCAGTCTCTCTCTGCCAATTAATTTTCCATACCCCTTTTTTATGTACTTTATGGACCAGCCATTTTGGTTGGCTTGTTCTTCTCCATACATGATATTCTATTTTTTGTCTCCATGAATATATTTTTTTCAGCTTTCTACCTCATAAAATACTTTGCTTCCATTAAGGATCTGTTGAAGTCTGAGCTCAGACATGATACATATTCTGATTCCCACAATTACTATTGCCCTACCCTGAGAAATGATATTGTACATATTACATATTTGCCCTTTTCTGCTCAAGTTGTTCTACTACTGAAAAATATAAGTCCTAGATGTCAAGGACTTTTTGGGGGGTAACCCTAGTGCCTAGCATTGACCTTGACATAAAGCAGACTTTAAAAAAATGGAATGTTGTTGTTATTTATCTCTCATTCTTGAAGAGGACCACGCCATTAGAGAGGTGACACCATGGCATACAAGTGAATTGGATTTAAGTGATGGAGGGCTGGGCAAAGTCACCTGCCTCCCTCTCTCCTTCAGAGATATCTGGGTTCACTGACCAGTTAGAGATCACAATGATTGGAGATGGCCCTGGATGTTGGATGATTTGAATGCTGGCTGCTTTAGAGAGTGCACAATACTTAAATAGAAGCCACAGGGATAAGTCACATGATAAAAATGAAAAGACTCTCTCAGAGGCCACCTAATCCAATATTTTTATTTTAAAGATGAGAAACTAAGGCCCAGAGACTTTTATTTTTGCTGCGATAAACCACAGTGATCACAGCTTCTTAAGAAGACCTCAATTATGTACCATTTTAAAGTAACATAATTAACAGAACTTTTATTAAAAGTTAGAGAAACAATATATTGTCTAAAATGTTTAGGAAGTGTAATTTCTTTCAGACAAATTACTATGTTCTTAAACTATGAATCTTCTTAGACACGATGCTATGAATAATATCTATATATTTATGTGTACTGAACAAAACCTTCATAAAGAAAAATAATTTCTTTTTTTTTAAAAAACCTTTATATACAACATTATGGTCATAAACCTACTCCTCTAAAGGCTCAAAAAGGATCATAAAATTTGATATCTTGGCAGATTAAATAAATAAATAAAACTGCAAATAATTCTACTTTTGAAAGGTGACAGCAGGAGGTGGGACAAGTATTATATGATAAATCTTCAGTATAAAGCTCATGCCTGAGGTTATAGATGCTATGGCAGATGGTATCACTAAAGCAGTGGTCCCAGTCTTGTAGCATTTAGAGCATATATATTTTGAATAATCCTTTAATAACTTGATCATAGACTTCCTTGACCCAAAATTATTGGCTAGACAATTTGATCACTATATCTTTTTTCCTTTCACCCATTTTTAAATTGTGCATGTTTCCATTGGGATATGAAACTAGAATCTCAAGGGATGCTGTTTCTACTGGCTCTGATGGTATTGAGATGCTTTTTGATTATCTTCAGTGCTAGGATGTCCTGGAATCATACAATATTATGAATGAAGCATAGAAGGGACTAGAGATGAGAGATAACAGGCACCAGGGATGCAACAAAGTCACTTGCTGCTTCTCAACTTGCTGACAATTAGCCTTGTCATGGTTAGGTACTACAAGGCTTTAGCTTTAGGGGAGGGGTTTAGTCAGTTCACATTTTCAATATTGGTGCTACATAAAAATTGTTAAATATAACAGACAAATCAATACTTTATAGCAGTTCCAGGACCCCAGAACCAAAGGAACTTTTAAAATGTCTTTTTGGCTTGTTTGCCTAGCCAACAACAATCTAGAATCACTTAAAGATTCCTGTAGCATGTCCATTCCCAGTGTGGTGTAATTTAGATTGCTTGGGTGTTTCTTTTTCTGCACAAAAGAGAGCAATTTAATGATAACATGGGGTCTTGCTGAGGACAAAGGATAAGTTTAAGAGGGATAAGATATAATGAAAGGCGAATTGATGGCAGAAAGTTGTGGTCAGATTGGGCAATGTAATTATTTCTTTTTTTTTTCTGTTGAACATTTTTTATTAAAGGTTTTTTTTTTTTTCAAAACATATGCATGGATGATTTTTCAACATTGACCCTTGCATAGCCTAGTATTCCAAATTTTTCCTTCCTTTCCCCTACGCCTACTCTAGATAGTAAGCAATTTGATATGTTTTATAATGTAATTATTTCTAATTGGGGAAATGACACTTGAGCATAATGGAGTTGTCCAGCGTATGAGCATACTCTGTGTGAGTGACTGACTCAAAGTGGAGGAACAGTTTGGAAGTTTTTAAGGAGGCTGAAGAACTGGCACTTTAGTGTATGTGGGAATATTTATAAGATATTAAAGTCCCTTAGTCTGGAGTCAGGAATTGAGTAGAAGACGGAAATAGTAAGACAGAGGTTAAATTCAGAGAGAGAGAGAGAGAGAGAGAGAGAGAAAGAAAGAGAGAGAGAGAACAGCTACCACAATTCAGAACTGGTTGAAAATTTAGATACTTCCAAATTAAGAAAAAAAAATGAAGTTGCTGAGTGATGATGTCCAGAGAGTGAAAATAGAAGTAGGGAAAGAATATTTCTTACTCTTAGAAATGCTGCTTCAGAGGTCTATGAGAGAAAAAAAATTAATCTCATCATGATCATTAAGCCTTATACAAAGTATATGTTTAATGAATGACTGTTGAATTTGAATTTGTTAAGTAGCTGAGATCTGAGTCTATTTTTTTCCTGACTATATTTTTAGGGTTCACCTTTTTTAGAAGTGGGAAAGAGAGCCAGCTATCTGGCTGAGGGTCTCAAGAAAGACTTGAAGACACAGGAAATGCAGGAAATACTCCTTTATAGCCCTGTGCAAATTGAGTTTGAATGGTCATTAAGTATCCAAAAAATGCCAATTTTTCATTCATTCAATCAAGCTTTTAATAAGCACTGACTGTGTGCAGTCCATGTCCTTAAAAAATTTACAAAAGTTCTATGGAATTTCACCTTTAGTAAAATTTTCAAAGGAAAAGAAACTTTTGAGCAAGGTTTTCTGTGCATTGCCCTGTCCATTTGTCACCTCTGGCTGTGAGAACTGATGCTATTTGTGCCTTGAAAGCACACTTCACTGTCCCCTCTGAAATCTATGTAATAAAATTTTTATTGTTCAAGATGAATTCTCACCAGGTGTGAAATCAAATGCATGTCATTATCAAAGTGGATGGACTTGACTCAGTATCCACAAAGCATGGGGTGGGAAGCAATCCCCCTCCCTGAACACAGTTAGCATATAGTGCCTTTGAATAAGAGTCTTTCAAGCTGACATTTGTTCCAAGACTGGGAGCTACCATTATTAGAAACTAGTATTGAACTTGAAAGGTGTTTTGTCCCTAAGCGGCAATTTTTGCTCAGACTCTTTCACTCATTATTACCATTAAAATTAACAGAAGTGGGGAAGAAAGGGTGAGAGATTCTGTCAGAAGTGTTAGAAAGAATGAAGTGAGAAGGAAGACCTTTAAAAATATTGAAATCTAGACCTTTTTCTCTGAGACACTGATCTAAGAAAATGCTAGTCAGACAAAAGATCCTAAATATGGTGGTGTTAAACTGACTTATGGTGTGAAATAATAAGAAAATAACAAAATAATAGATGACTTCTGCCTAGTATTTTAAGCTTTATAAAGCATTTTATGCACATCATTTCATTTAATCCTCACAAAACTCAATGAGGTAGATATCGGAGGTAGAAATGCTACTTTGAAAAAGAGGAAAGTGAAAGTCAAACTTTTTTTTGCATTGATTTGTCCATGGCCCAACTATGTAATAAATAGGAATGGCAGAATAAATGAATAAATGAGTGAATATATTAATTAAAGGATGAATGACTGCAACTTGTTTAAACCTTTATGTGTTAGCCATTATGCTAAATGCCAAGTACACTAATAATGATAATAGATCGATACAGTCCCTGTTCTCAAGAAGTTTACATTTTAATGATGGAAGATTTTACAAACATACACACATACACATATACATATACATATATGTATAGCTCTTTCTCTATATGTATATCTATCTATCTATCTAGATTAGAAAGGAGCTGGAGAAGTGTTTGGTATTTATATCTCAGGAGAGAATTTGAATTCAGGTTTCTCTCGATTCCTATTATAAATTATAATTATACTATATTATATTATAATTTATTATACTATATAATTATAGCATAATTAATTATAAATATAAAAAGAATACTTGTAAGTGCTTGATGGCTATGGTGATCTCTGAGAGAGAATAAAAATTGAGAATATCATAGTAGAAAAGATTAGTAAAAACTGATGACTTTTGATGTAATATGCTTATATGTCCATAGGTTTGTATGTCTATGTATGCATATATGTATGTGTGTGTGTGTGAAAAGGAAAGAAACCCCTCTGAAACATCTCCACTATTCTCCTTCCCTCCAAACCAGTGAGACATTATTATCTAGAGAAACTTTTGACCTGGACATACCTTTCTTCCCCCCTTATCTTTTGATTGGTGACTCTCCTGCACCATTATTTCAGGAAAGCCCCATTTATACTTCACTTCATTCTTTCCTTCAGTTTAGGAACCATGAATTACGACCAAGTTAATTTTTTTATTGTTCATGATGGTATTTGTCAACCTACTTTTGTATGGTACCTCCCATCATCCTTGTACCTTTACCTTGTTTCTCTTTCAAATTGCCACTTTCGTGTTTTCTTTTTTTTTTTTTTTCTCCTCACTAGAAAATACTTTAAGGATAGGGACTGTCTTTGCAACACAGGAAGGACTCAATAAATGCTGTTTTTCATTCTTCATTCATTTATCCATTCATTCTTTGAAGTTTGCTTTTGTCCAAGGTTTTTGTTTCACTTCCAAATTCCTCCATTTCAAATCTCCTTTTACCAGAACAACATGTTCCAGAAGACCAGTGATTACCAGTAATTAATCTATGGAATTCCACCAAATTCCTGGTCAAGCCAGGACTGGAGAAGGCATTTTAAAAAATCTCACTTCAGGCACTAGGAGTGTTATCAAATTTCATATCAATTGCAGTTGATTCTTGCCCAGTCCCACTCCAACCACTTCACTTCTCAGCCAATTTAACCGCATATATGTCATAACAGAACAGATGGCAGAGGACAGATGAAAGATATTTGCATGCAGGCTTAGCTTGTCACTACCTCACTATGTGATCTGAACTCACAAAATCCTTTGTATTAAGTTTCTGTTTTCTCATTTGCAGAGAGAGAGAGAATTGACCTGGATGAGCTCCAAGGTCCCTTTCAACTCTCAAATTCCCTGTAATTTCTAGATGAGAAAGATTGAATGCAACAACAAATATATATATATATATATATATATATATATATATATACATATAATTATAATATATATGCAAGTTTTTATTTTCTATATGCATATATGTAAATATGTAATGATTTCTATTTATTTATCTATTTGTCTATCTGTTTTGATCCCTACAGACATTAACACATGCAGAAAAATAGCTAGCTAATATAAGACACTTGACATTGGAGATCAAAAAAGGCTAAAAAGTATATTAGTCAAGAAATTTTTTCTTACTTTCCATGTACCAAGATAAAGATTTTGAATATAAGCTCAATTATACAGTTTTGTGAAGGAGAATGGTGGGATATTATATATAGCATTATCACATTACCTAAAGATACAGATCAGGTTAAAATAAGTTTAATGAAAATTCAACTTAGAAAGACTTCCTAAGGGAGTTTAAAAATGTGGATTAAATGGCTAAAAGAGATTTAATTGAAAGAGATAAAGAGAGTAACTACATTTTGATAAAAGGTATCATAGAAAATGAAGCAATGCATAAAATACTATAATATCTAAAATTTTCAAACATAAGTTAAATGAACTACAATTGGAGATGGATAGTAGGATTATAATATTGGGAAACTAATCTTTTCCTCTGGAAATAAATAAACTTAATAAAATAAATGAGAAAGAAGTGAATATAATTTTAGATAAGCTAGATATTTTAGATATCTAGAGAGAATTGAATGGAAATGGTGGTCTTTGATATCCGTACAAAAATTACACCTCATATTAGGGCATCAAAATTTACAATTAAAAGCTAAAAACAGAAGTATCAAAAGTATGCTTTTCAGATCACAATGGAATAAAATTATATTTAATAATGAACCATAGAAACATTGATTAAAATTAATTGAAGATTAAACAACCTATTCTTAAAGGATGAATGAGTTAAAGAATAAATCCTAAAAACGATCAATAATGGCATTAAGGAGAATGATAACAATGAGACAAAATATTACAACTCAATGGGTTACAGCAAAAGAGTGATCAGGGGAAAACTTATGTTTTTAAATGCTAACATTAATAAAATAGAGAAAGAACAGACCAATAAATCAGGTATAATGCTGGATATACTATTAAAAGAACTAGAAAAAGAACAAATGAAAACTCCTCAAATAGTAATTTTGGAAGCATAAAAATTAAAGGTGAGTTTAATAAAACTGAGTATAAAAACCATGGAATTAATAAATAAATCAAGGAATTGGTTTTATGAAAACAACAATAAAATAGAGAAACCATTGGCTAATTTAATTAAAATGAGAGAAAAGTAAACCAAGTCATTAGTGTAAAAAAAGAAAAGGGTAAATATGCCACTAAGAAAGATGAAATCAAAGCAAATATAGCCAGTTATTTTGCCCAGTTATGTGCTAATAAATTTAACAATTTAAGTGAAATGAAAGAATAATTACAAGAATATAAATTGCTTAGATTAGCAGGAGGAAATTATTTGCAATATATAGCAGCAAATACATATAGTAACCTTGTATTTGACAAGTGTAAAGACTTAAAATTTTGTGATAATAATTCCTTACTAGGTAAAAATTGTTGGGAAAACTGAAAAGCAGTATGACAAAAACTGGGCATAGACCAATATCTTAGACCATTTACCAAGACTTAGTCAAAATGAAAAAAATTACCTAGATATAAAAATATATTACCAGACGATTAGAAGGAAATGGAACATATTATTTATTAAGTTTTGGATAGGTTAACAATTTATGAATAACCCTGAGAAAAAAAGTAGAATGAAGTACAGAATGGATAATTTTGATTTGACTATTTGAATAAGGTTTTGTATTTATATATGTATATATATATATATTTTACGAAACTAATATAGTCAAGACCAGAAGAAAAGCATAAAATTGGGGGAAATTTTATAAATAGTTTCTGACATATAAGTATCATATCTCAAATACATAAAGGCATTTGTCAAATCCAATATGAGTGATTTCCCCAATACGATAAATGGTCAAAAACATGAATCACCAATTTCCCATGAAGAACTCAAAACAATTTATAGACATAAAAATTCCTTAAATCATTATTGATTAAAGAAATGCAAATTTAAATGGCATTGAGATATCATTTTACACCTATTAGATTGGCTAAAATGGTAGAAGAAAGAACAAATTTTAGTTTGTGTGTGAAGTTATTTTTTTCAAATTCCTGAAATATGAAATGATGTTTTTCTTTTGTAAGCACTCCTTACCCTACAGGGAAGTTAATTTAGCTGAAACGATCATTGGTTATTGTTTTATGGCACTAGAACAAAGGACAAAGCAGTTGGAAGGACAAAAATTGGAAGGAATGTAGAAAAATTGGGACATTAATTCATAGTTGGTGGATTTCTGAACTGATCCAACCAGTTTGGAGAGCACTTTTACACACACAAGCACAAACACACACACACAAATATGCATATATTTACACATGTGTGTATCACCTCTAGATTGGATGGAAGAAAGAAAAAAAAAGAAATGTACAGGTTAACTTTATTATATATTTAAAAGGAACAGCAAATTTTACATGATAGATTTTCATTTTCATTTGCAATGCTATTCTGGAAATGCTTGTTTTATCTCACAAATTAAGAATAAAATTAGTAAATCAAAAAAAAAGGTGGAGCTTGCAGCACAACATCAAATAGATGAAAAATGTAAAAGACCAATAAACATATGAAAAACTTACTTTCAAGAATGATGAGGACCACATTTAAACACTTTTCTAAAAGTCTGCGATATATTGTTCTTGGAAGCACAAATAAGACTAAAGAAAACAAATATATTAAAAAATAAATAACTAAGCTATCATTCATATATTATATTGGGAACAAAACAATTTTGATGACATTGGACAATTTCTTCTCAGGACATTTGAATAGATAATAGAAAGGCATGGGAAAATAGACACAATATTATCCCCATTGTCTCAAAAGAGTTCTTAAAAGAACAACAAAAACTAAAAATCTGTATGAATACTTTCTTTTCTATATAAAATATTCTGGGATATAATTTACATGTATCAGAGACATTTTTGATGTTTATTAGATCATTTTACAAACTGATGTCTATATAATTTGATATCTATTAGGTCAAGTTTTATAAATTTATTTCAACAGATACTATATCTTTGTCAAGGCACAATTAGCTCAAGGTTCTATAAAGTATAATATTTTCCAGATGTTGAAACAGTATCTTACTAAGTACTCAGCAACCAGTAGATGGAAAGAAGTATGGTATGTTGGTAAAAGTACTCTTTTTTTTTTAAATCAAAGGGCATCAATAAAATCTTGATTTTGACTACTTCTGTGGTCCTGGACTCATGTATTAGAATTCTTTACAATATTTCTCATTTTTAACATGAGTTGTTCAGAATAGATTCCATTTGAAACCTTTCCACTTTTTAATCTATGATCCAAGTATCAGAGGTGCAATTACCATCCATTTCTGCTTGTTTCCACAACAGATCCTATGACAATGTAGTGAATGCAATGGCAAGATAAAAAAAGGTTCGAAAGACGATGCATGTCTTAAGAGGAACAACCTAGTTTAGTGAAAAGAATGGCATAGCCAAAAGTTTGGCTTCCAGGGATATTTATTTTCTTTTTTTCTTTCTTTTTCCCAGTCCTGACAACTTCCCAAGATATGGTCAGGGATATGCCTCAAATAAATGAAACTCAATATCCATGACATGGGTCTTTGAGGTAAAAGGCAACTTTAATTTCTAGTGCCCCCATAATTTTCTGTCATCCCTAGAATCTTCTCACAAAGTTTCCTGATCTCATTGGGAGAACTGATCGCAATTGACACATAGCTATAGTAATGAGAACACACCTTGAGATAATACTGTTCAACAAGTGACTTTTGCCTCAGAGTAGTGAGGAACTCCAGTTTCAAAGCTGAGTGTATGAGAACTCTTGGTGCAAAGTGACTTGTCACTCATTACAGCTCTGTTCCTTTGTTTATTTCCTTCTGCACTGATAGACATTTGGGAAAACATTTTTCTTGGCAGTGAGCAAGAGGGATACTGATCACATAAGCTATTCCAGAGATGAACAGGTATTGATTTTCATCAGCTTTCTAGGTTTTCATCCTATTATATACTCTACAACCCAGGTGCTCTATCTTATTGATTTGCCTCTTTAGGATCTGAGACAGTTCCCTCAAATGATTTTTCAATTTTAGTTTGTGTGTGTAAGGTATTTTTTCAAATTCCAGAAATATGAAATGATGTTTTTCTTTTGTAAGCACTCCTTACCCTACAGGGACAATTTAGCTGAAAAGACCATTGGTTATTGTTTTATGGCACTAGAACGAAGGACAAAGCAGTTGGAATAATTTCTTTTAATGTTTTGCTGAGTGCAGCTTTTCATTCTTTTGAAGGTTTTTTGGGAGGTTTTCATTGACTCTTACAATTAAAGCCACCTAATGGATTTTCATTGGGTCAGGGATGTGGTCTGGGATTTTTGAATGTAGAGGTAATGAAATATAAACTTTGATAGTTCCTACCAATCTGGAAAGCCTTAGAGTTTGACAGAGCCATAACTTGTAGGAGGTGACAAAGATCTTTCTTCTAATTCCCAAACTTTCAAGGGTACCAGCATTACTTGAAGACTTTCAGGTAGATATATCTGAGCTTAGTATCTACTTAATATTTAGATAAAATAAAAAAGGTAGTAGATGATCTACTTGCTTTCCCCTTTATGACCATACTTTAGGTGGATGGTTCCTGGTCCTTCCTTTCATTACAATTTTCCTAGAATTGGCTTTGTAAATATTCTGTAGAATCTTCTTTGAGGAGACTAGTGTCTGTGGTTCCTTTCTCCCCACTATAGGGTTTTCCCCTCTAAGAAAACCTTATGTCTTAAGGTCCAAAATCTCTCCTTTATTTCATTAAATAGTTGACCTCATAAAAGAATATAAATTGGAAATTTTTAGATTATAAAAAAATCATCTGTTATTTTCTGTAGTCATATGAAAATTCTCTAAATCACTATTGTTAAGAGAAATGCACATTATAATGGCTCCAAAGTAATACCTCACATTCAATGATCATACTATCACAACTATGACAGAAAAGGAAAATGATGAATGCTGGAAAAGATGTGAAAAAACTGGGATACATTATTGGTGGAATTGTAAACTGATCCAACTAATTTGGAGAGTAATTTGGAATCATGGCCAAAGTGCAATCAAACTGTGCATATCTATCATCCAGCAATACTACTGTTAGGTCTTTATCTCAAAAAGGTCATAAAAAAGGGAAAAAGACCTTCCTGTACAAAATTTTTTATAGCAGCTCTTTATGTGGTGGCAAAGAATGGGAATCTGAGGGGATGCACATCATTTGGGGAATGGTTGAACAAATTGTGGTATATTAATGCTATAGAATACTAATCTGCAGTAAGAAATGATGAGCAAGTGGATTTCAGAAAAATCCAAAGATTTACATGAACTGATGCTGAGTGAAATGAGTAGAGCCAGGAGATTTGGTATGGTAAAAGCAACATTGTGTGATGATTAACTCTTTTCTGCAATAGAATGATCCAAGATGATTTCACAGAATTTGTGATGGATAATGTTATTCACATCTAGACAGAGAACTAATGAATTCTGAATGCAGAGTGAAGAATATTATTTCACTTTTTACTTAATTTTCATTGCCCTTTTGCTCTGATTTTTCTTTCACAACATGATTAATGTGGAAATACATTTTACATGATTGCACATGTATGAACTATATCAGATTGCTTGCCATCTAAGGGTGGGGTAGGGGAGATAATGAGGGAAAAAATTTTGGAACTCAAAATCTTTCAAAAATGAATGCTGAACCATTCTGGAGAGCAATTTGGAACTATATCCAAAGGGCTATCACACTACGCATACCCTTTGATCCAGCAGTGTTTCTACTGGGCTTATATCCCAAAGAGATCATAAAGGAGGGAAAGGGATTCATATGTGCAAAAATGTTTGTGGCAGTCCTTTTTATAGTGGCAAGAAACTGGAAACTGAGTGGATGCCCATCAGTTCATCATGGCTTAATAAATTATAGTACATGAATGTTATAGAATATTATTTTTCTATAAGAAACGATCAGCAGGATGATTTCGGAGAGGCCTAGAAAGACTTACATGAACTGATGCTAAGTAAAATGAGAGCAGAACCAGATCTTTGTACATTGCAACAAGATTATATAAAGCTCAGTTCTGATAGATATGGCTCTCAATGCCAGTGATCTTGTGATGAAGAGAGCCATCTATACTTAGAGAGAGAATTGTGGGAACTAAGTGTAGATCACAACAGAGTATTTTCACTTTTTTGTGGTTTGCTTGCATTTTTCTTTCCCATTTTTCCCCTTTTTGATCTGATTTTTCTTGTACATAGAAATATGTACAGAAGAATTGCACTTGTTTAATATATTTTGGATTACTTGCCATCTAGGGAAGGGGATGGGGAAGGAAAGAAATTTGGAACACAAGTTTTTGCCAGGGTCAATGTTGAAAAATTATTCATGCATGTGTTTTGAAAATAAACAGCTTTAATAAAGTAAAACAGTGAATGCTGAAAATTATTTTTACATGTAATTTGAAAAAAATACTATAAAAAATTTGACCTGAGGTAGCCATTACTTCAGTTACCTTGCAGCTTGCCCAGGGCACCATAGTTGCTTAATATAGCTCTAAAGGGACAGAGGTTTGCCTGTTATCTGAGAATTCACCTAGGTAATTTCTTGGACTCATCACTAGATTGACTGTAAGAAGATGGATGGTTCAAGTATGCAAAATTTCAAAGTATCACTTGCTAAGTCCAAGGTAATTTTAAGCCTGTCAATTCAGAACTTATTGCCAAGAACTTAAGTCAATTTATGCTAAAATATTATTTCAATTAATTGATCATTTCTTAAACATTTACCTATTTACATATTCCAGATTTGATTCTGAATGTTGAGGAAATATGAAAAACAAATTTGCACTCAAGGAGTTTACATTCAATATGGGAGATAACATAAAAATAATAAGGTATGTATAAATACTGGTAGATAGAAGAGTAGATGGAAGGTAATTTTAGATGGGAGCACTTGGAATAGCATTGTGAGAAGGTAGAACTTGAGCTGACAGAATTATAAGAAGTGTGATGAGGAGTTTTTTACTCACATTCTAGACACAGGGAAGAGCCAGACCAAAGGTATGGGACGTGGGAAATGAGGTGTTGTTTATGAGAAACAAGCTGGTCAGTTAATTGAATCCTCTCTAGATCCTTGCTGTATTGAACTATTTTAGTCTATAACCCATTTTTTTTTCATCAAACTTGACCTCTTTATTATTCAGCTCTAGGTGGTTACCTTGAAAGCGCCAGAGTTACAATAGTATTTGAGGGAGAAATAAAGACAGATGGTATGGGAAAATAGAAAGTCTAGTTAGGCCTGCTGGGAGAGCTGAGTAAAAATTGCATAGATGAAGAGATAAGCTAGAATGAACCTCAAAAGCCATTTCATCCACTCTCTCCATTTGACAGATTAATAATGGTAATTTGAGAAGGCTGTACGACTTGCACAGATGTAATTTGAACTCAGGTCGTCAGAATGCTAAAGCCCATTTATAAGACTTTGTATGCATCATAAAGCTTGAATGTTGATGAGTCTGACCTACTGACAATTGTTGCAACACAGTAAGCTCATGAAGAATCCCTTACTTAAAACATATACTGCCATTATGAAATTAATTTTAATAGCCAGAATTATTTGAGTGTCACATGACTTCTTTCTCCCCAAGCTACCAAGCCTTTATCCTATGAAGCCACCTGGCCCAAGAAAAGTTCACTTTATTAAAAGAATGAAAAAATAATACAACAAAGTTTAAGTAGCCAGAAATTGAGTGGAAGACCATCAGATGAGAAATGGCTCACAAGTTATGGTGTATGAATGTAATGGAATTTTATTGTTCTATAAGAAATGATGAGAAAAGTGATTTCATAAGGATCTGAAAAGATTTACATGAACTGATGCTAAGTGAAGTGAGCAGAACCAAGAGAAGATTGTACACAGTAAAAAGATGTGATGACCAACTGTAATGAACTAAGTTCTTTTCAATTCAAGGCAATTCTAACAGATCTGTGATGAGAATAATCATCTGCAGGCAGAGAAAATTATGAAGACAAAATGTAGATAAAAGCGTAGTATTTTCACCTTTTTGTTATTGTTGTTGTTTTTTTCTCATTTTTTCCCTTTTAATCTGATTTTTTCTTATGCATCTTGGTGAATATGGAAATATCTTAGAAGAATTGCACATATTTAACTTAAATTGGATTACTTGCTGTCTTATGGAAGGGAAGGAAGGAAAAGGGGGAGAAAAATTTGGAGCACAAAGTTTTGCAAAGGAGAATATTGAAAACTATCTGTGTGTGTGTGTGTTTGTAAAAATAAAATATTATTAAAATAATCTGGAAAATAAGTTTAAGTAACATGTAAAAGCATCATTAGCTTAGATTACATAGATAATTATCTTAGGAAGTAGAATAGATTAAAGCCCATTATATGTGGATGGTAATGTATTGGATTTGAGGTGGAAAAAATTTTGGTTCAAATCTTGCCCCATATATTTGCTCAGTGATCCTCAGAAAGTTATTTAAATTTTCAAGGCTTTAATGTTCCCATCTAAAAATGGGAATGATATTTCTTGTAGTACTCACCTCAACAGGCTGTCATGAGTCTTATAAGGCAAAAACTTTGAATATTTTATAGCACTATATGGATATCACTCAGTCATCATCATCATCATCATCATCATCATCATCATCATAATCGACTGGTACATCAAAGATGTGATCTTAAGCTTTTAAATACTGCGACAGTATATTATGAACTCTGACAAGATATATCAACTCGGAAAGCCTTGGCGTATAGCAGAGCTATAACTATGGTGAGAGATAAGGGTTTTGCCTCCAGATGATAACTTGTAGAGGAAATCAACTGAATTGTGGTGTCTGAAACAAAACAAAACACATAAGCACAGACATCCTAAAAATTATCCTTTTGCATTGGGATACTATATTTCTGGCTTTGGAAAGGCTAAATGATGAGAAAAATTAGACTAATGATCCTTTATCATTTTCCACGTGCACAACTAGTTGCTGAGTGGAACGTTATTTTCTCACCTATATATTTCAAAAGACCTCTAGTCAAAAATGACCTGAGAGATCCCATGGTCAAATGATTTCATTTTGTAGATGAGGAAATGGAGGCACGGTTTGGTTAAGTGACTTTTCCAGCCACACATGACTCACATAATTTGATTTCAAATTTAGTGCACTGTCCACTGCTGCAGCCTGCCAACCATTAAACCCTTGACTTTCCTTTGCATATGTAGTCAGCAGAATTTGGTAGAATCAAGAAATTTGGGTTTTTTAAAAGAGTCCTGGATACTTGGTGTTTCCTTTATTCTCTTTCCTCATTAGTAGTTCCTGCTTAACCAATTCATTCAATTAGTTCTCTTGAGTGAAGCTATGTCACTGATTTGCATAAGCACGCAATCCCTCCAGCAATACAGAAAATGTCATTCTCAGATTTCATCATCTCTGAGTTGTCTTTGGTAGGATTGTAATTAAATCTAATTAAGTAGATTTATGGCTTGGAACCCTAATGGGCAGGAATACATACATGTCCCCTAGAGCTCTTTGCTCAATGAGTTCTTTATGTCATTTCACTTACCTCAGTTGTGCACATTCAGCTGAACCTTCTCTCCTGCACTTGGGAATGTGTCACTCACCCTTCCCCATGGTGATGAATATAACCTGTCTCTTTTCTCCTCCCAGAGAATCTCCCTGATACTTAACATTTGTTCTCAGATAAAGCAAATCCAGGAAATGGCTTATCTGTTGAGAAGAAGCAGGATAATTTCCAAGCCACTGGAGTCAGGCTCAAAAGTTTTAGAATTAGAAAGTGTATTGGGGATCAGATAGTTCAACACTTTTTTTTTTTTTTTTAACAGAGGAAGAAACTAAGATCCAGGGAAGGGAAGTGACTTACTCAAAGTCATATGAGTTGAAATATTTTGTTTCTACACATCAATCCTTTCTCAAACTCCATTTGTAGAGTACTTTATGATTAGCCCAGATGTTTATAAATATCATCACATTTACTCTTCCAAATAGCCCCAATAATGAGTGCTGATTTGTTGCAGATAATCAAACAAGTTTAGCAAAATAAAATGACTTTCTTAAGGTTACACAGTTTCTAAAGAGCTGAGACAGAATTGGGTCTTCCCAAGTTCAGTATGCTGTCCACCCTTTTGTGAGCTTCAACCAGAAGTCAAATCATGACCTCTCCATATACACCTAGATTCAATGGTAACCTTGTATTTAAATGGAATATAAGGGAAATTATCTAATAGGGTATTCAAATATTTTGGTACATGTTACTTTCCATTTTGGTGGTTAGCCAATTGTGTGCTGTAACTTTAGCTTTTAGCTTTCACCTCTTCCTTGGTTTTTAAACTATTTAGATGTCATGTTATGTTGTTTTCATTTATTTTGGAGTAATCCAATTTAGGATTAATGATTATAGATTGAGGGTTGGAGGAGTCCTTAGAGATCACATATTTCAAAGTTGTTTTATGGCATTGATTTGCAAACTTTTTAGTCTCAGGATGCCTTTATATTATTACAATTTATTGAAGACCAAAAGACTTTTATATTATGTAGATTATATCTACCCAGATTTATTACATTAGAAATAACAAAATGTAAATCTTTTTTAATTCATTGAGACAATTACAAACTCATGATATTGACATAAACAACATATTTTATGACAAATACCTTTATTAAATAGAACAAAAAATTGTGAAAAGAGTTTCATAATCATGTATTTTTTGTAAATCCAGTTTAATCATGTCCAACTTAATAAAAAAACCAAAACACAACTGGATTCTCAAACCTGCTTCTGCATTCAATCAATTAATATGTTGCTTTGGTTGAATCATATAAAGACAATTTGATTTTAAATAGACATATAATTATAAAGGGGGGCATTTTAATAGGCAAAAATTGAAATTGAAATTACATTTGATTAAAATCATTTAATCATTAAAATTAAATTAAATTCTAATTTTAAATTAATTAAAATTAAGATTAAAAATTAAATAGGCAAAAACTTTAGCATTCTTATAAAAATACCTTTTTAATCTTAATAACTCTATGAAATGGTCTTGGGCCCTCCAAGGAGTTTATAAAACACAATTTGAGAATTGCTATCTTATGGGAAAAGAAATTGAATTTCAACTGTGTGGTGCCTTGTCCAAGATCACTTAAGTCACTAATAAATATTAGTATGGGAATTGAATTTAAGTTTTTGGAATCCAAGATCAATATTCACTTCATTTCACTATGCTGTTAAATGGTCTTTGTATATGTGTTTCTATGTGCATATCGGTGGGTCTGTTTTGGGGCACTCATTCGAGTTCATAAATCCAGATGTATTTCTTAAATTTGTTTTTGTTTTTTTTTTAAGTCTCTTTACTTAGCCCAGTCCACATATTTTGTACTCAAAGACAGGCTCATGCAAATTTCATTCCAGAGTCCTCAAAGAACTTGAGTATTTAATTTTTGAGTCACTGTTGATCTCTGTAAGATTTGGAAGAATAGGAAAGATATTATAGAATGAGAAGGTCAAATACTCCAATTTTAAAACAAATGGAAGAGAATGTATGTTATTTTTAAATCATAGACCAATAAGACTGAATTTGATTATTAGCAATAAATCTAGAACATTTAATTAAAGTGATGAGTTGTAAATATGTGGGAGAAAAGTAGTGTTTGACAAGTGTCCTAAAGATGAGATCATACTAAAACAATTTCATTTCCTGTTTAGGGGGAAGTATTTGATTGTATATCACAAAACACTTTTTGGCATAGTGGATATGCATATACCTTCAGCATCATTAATAATAAGAAGAACTGCTAACATTTATATAGTGTTTGCTGTGTGTCAGGCACTGTGTACTTTAAAAGGTTATCTCATTTGATCATCATAACAACTTTGTAAGGAAGATGCTATTATTAGTAGGCTTATTTTATAGATAAGGAAAATGAGGCAAACAGATAAAGTAACTTGTCTAAGGTCATATAGCTAGTCCTATCTGAGACCCGTGTTGAACCTGGCTCCAAGACTGGTAATCCATTAGTTAAACCATTCAGCTACTCTGAGAATTTACCCAAGGAGAGTTAAGGTCAGGTCACATGTTCAGACACATATTGACTGTGTCATCTCAGAAAAAGTAACAAATTCTCAGTAGCACCAACATTCTCAGTCTATATATAACCTGCACAACAGGCAGTAATCTCTCTCATTTTTTGATATATAAATTTATTTTATTTTAAAATATTATTTATTTATTTATTTTACGAATTTTGACAGTATTTTATTTGTCCAATTACATGTAAAGATAGTTTTCAATATTCATTTTCATAAGATTTTAAGTTCCAATTTTTTTCTCTTCTTCCCTTACTTTACCCTCTTCACAAGATACCAAGAAATTTGGTATAGATTATACATGTATAATCATTAAATGTTATTTTAAAAAATTATTATCCAAATTCTCTCCCTTTCCATCTCTGTACCCATTGAGAAAGTAATCAATATAATATCAATCATACATATGAAATCATGCAAAACATATTTCCACATCAGCCATATTGCAAAGAAGCAAGAAAAGTAAAAAGAGAAAATTGTATTTAATTTTGCATTCAGAGTTCATCAGTTCTCTCTGAAGGCAGATAACATTTTTTGTATCATGAGTCCATTGGAATTGTCTTGGATCATTGTATTAATTGGAATATATTTCACAGTGGATTTTCACTACAACATTGCTGGTATTGTACACAGTGACCTCTTGGTTCTTCTCACTTCCCTTTGCATCAGTTCATGTAACTCTTGACCTCCCTTTCTGAAACTATCTCCCCCATCATTTTTTTTTATAGCATAATAATATTATAGCACAATCATATGAAAGATTTTGTTTAGCCATTACCCAATTGAAAAGTACCCTTTTGATTTTCATTTTTTGTCACTACAAAAAAAGCTACTATAAAAATATTTTAACAAATAGGTTCTTTTGCTTTTTCTTTGATCTCTTTGGAGTTAAAAATCTAGTAGTAATAATATTACTGAGTTAAAGGGTTATACAATGTTTCATAGCACTTTGGACATAATTCCAAATAGTTCTCTAGAATGGTTAGATCAGTTCACTATTCCACTGTAGATAATTAGTGTTTACATTTTCCCTTCATTCCCTCCAGCATTTGTCATTTCTGAAAGGTGTGAGGTGATACTTTGGAGTGATTTTAATTTGTATTTCTTTAATCAACAGGAATTTGGAGTATTTTTTAAAAATATAGTTTTTCTTTTTTGAAAACTGCCTATTTATATCCTTTGACCACTTATTAATTGGGAAATGGTTCTTATTTTTATAAATTTGACTCGGTTCTGTACTCAGGAAATTGGATCTTTATTGGAGAAACTTTCTATAAGAATTGTGGTATTATTTGATTATCTATGGTACCATTTAGAGTAATGTAATTTCCCTGATTATCTTTTAATTAAGTCTATTTTGATTAAATGGTGATCCAGAAACTGTGTTGCTAATGCTATGCAAATACTCTTCTGGGTTAGACAGAGAGCTGGGGAAAGGGAGAGGGAGGGGAAGACCAGTGAGTCATTTGGACCTAAGAAGACCTAAATAGAAAATCTTATAGTGAGAAAATGTCACTGAAATGAAAAAAAAAAAAAATCCTAATTTTTAATGTTAGAAATAATTCAAGGGGAAAAGCATATGAATCTGTAAATTAATCTTGTATTTGCTTCAATTTATTGTACTTTAATTTTTTTGCCATCTCATGCAATTTTGACCTTTTCTTTTTAAGATGGCACTTTTATTTTTAAGTTAATATATAACTCCTTAATATATAACTCCATCATTGAGTTCTCTGTATCTTGTATTAGTTGTGTGAGTCAATGAAAACTTGGATTAAGAAGATAAATACCAAGTTTGGAGCAAGAAACCCAAGGTTTGAGTCCTGATTCTGTCAAATATTACCTAGTCATCTATCACTTCCAATGAGTTAACATTGATAAAGTGCTTTTCAATACTTAAAGGACTTTGCAAGGAATTCTTCTTATTATCATGTTTATTATTACCACCAGCATCAAAAGTCCCAAATTTTCAGATGATCCAAATGACAAAGGAAAGATTCAAGTCCTTTGATTCCAAAGCAAATGATTTTTTTTTCTATTTTAACACATAGCTTTCCTTCACTGAAATATAGAAATAAAGAAATATAGAGAAAGATGTATCCAAATATGTCCTGTGGTCAAGAGGCCCCTAAGTGTACTGTGAGCTTTGGATCATCTTGGTGGGTCTATGGGGGCATAGGCTCTCTGTGGCTCTGGTTCTGCCTGGCTGACTGAGCAAATCTTTTTTCATCTCTGGATCTCAATTTCTCCATCTGAAAAGGGATAGAGTTTGACTAATGAATCTCTGTTATTGATTCCTGATTTAGATCTATGATCCCAAAGGTCCTATGACCAGAATAAGTAAATGATCACTCTAAATACAAACCCAAGAAAATTACTGTTTTGAACAATAACTAATCTATTTTTGTTTTTGATTTCCTCACAAGGTAGAGGAAGATAAGACAATATTGTTTTCCTTATTAAAACAAGTCAGTGGGTAATGCTTTCTTGTAGTGCTACTCCAAGCCCAAAGGGAATAATTCTGATGGGGATCATCTTATTTTAATGAGGTGTCTTAAAAGACTAAATGTGTTCTGTACAAAAGATTGAATCATACTATGTTAATGGCAATTTCCTAAATATAGAAACAAAATCACTCTCGTAGACACCCCACTTTGGAGCTTTTCAGAATTTAAAAATAAGTTTCCTAAGCTTTGAGTGTTGG
This sequence comes from Sarcophilus harrisii, assembly GCF_902635505.1. Taxonomy (NCBI): domain Eukaryota; kingdom Metazoa; phylum Chordata; class Mammalia; order Dasyuromorphia; family Dasyuridae; genus Sarcophilus; species Sarcophilus harrisii. Next base: position 638,477,726 of record NC_045427.1, on the reverse strand, counting down.
CTGTTTATTGGAGCAAACTTATAATTATGTTAGCTTTATTGCAATGTTGTATGAGTGATTTTGATGCCAAGGAAGAAGCAGGACTTGCTCAGATTCTATAGTCTCTGCACTATACCTCAGAAGCATCTTAGCCAATTTTGAAAAATTCCTTACTTCTCTCAGATGTCAGTCAAGTGGCCTTTATTAAGCACCTACCATATACCAGGCACTGTGTTAAGTGCCAAGGATACAAAGAAAGTAAAAAATCAGTCCTTGCTCTTGAGGAGCTTATAGTCTAATGAGACAGATAGCATGAAAACAATCATACAGAAACAAGATATAGAAGGCTTAAATTGTCAGTATAAGATGCTGCTGTTTGCTTGAAGTTGGTTTCCTCATCTTTTTACATAACTTGATTTATGAACACATCTCCTCTTATAATGATAAAAGGAAAAATTCTACTAAGAGTGATGTACTGTTAGAAGGTAGTTTTTCCTCTTGTATATTTACCATGACCATATATATATATATATATATATATATATATATATTCCTCTCTCTCTTTCTGTATATATATATATCCTATATAAGATACTCCTATTGTATATGGAATATCTTTGTAAAAGGGGGACTCTATTACCCATATTTTGAGGATATCTTAAATGTAAAACCTTATCTTTTAGATATTCCTGGACAAATACTCTGGGCCAGGCAGGACCAGAGCCACAGAGAGCCTATGCCCCAATAGACCCACCAAGATGATTCAAAGCTCACAGTACAATTAGGGGCCTCTCGACCACAGGACATATTTGGATACATCTTTAGCTATATTTCTTTATTTCTATATTTCAGTTAAGGAAAACTATGTGTTAAAAATAGAAAAAAATCATTTGCTTTGGAATCAAAGGACTTGAATCTTTCCTTTGTCATCTGGATCATCTGAAAATTTGGGACTTTTGATGCTAAACTAATTAATCTTTATTTTATCCCCTCATGTCTGCTTAATTATGCATTTTTATACCCAAATGTAAATTACTTGCTTTTAAAGAACTCATGTTGATTAGCATTAATGTTGTTGTAAATTTTTTAAAAGTACAGATAAAAGTAATTTCCCATTTTCTTTTTAAAGACTAGCAGAGTTTTCCTTATTTAAAAAAAAAAAAAAAAAGATGCTTCACAGTGTAGACCAAATGATATGGCAAAGGGGAAACCATGCTTGATTTTGAATGAGATGATCTTGGTTCACTCTCAGCTTTACTTTCGTCTGGTTTTGCTGCCTCAGGCAAACTACTTCTTTTTGCTTCATATATTTTCAGGTAAACATAGAGGGGATTGGTGATGACCTCTTATGTTCCTCCCAGGTTTAAATCTCAGAGTCTAAGATTCTATGCACACCTGCTGTCAGAAATGATTAACTCTTATTTCAGAAGGAATCGCTTACCTCTGCTCAGGGATGATTATTCACCTCAATATTCAATTAAATCCAGTCACATATCAGTCTTATTTTCACTAAGTTTTATTGCTCCAACCAATTTATTTAAAAAAATGTATACAGCTACAAAAGTTGGAAGCCTTTAAATTGTAGCATTCATTTTTTATACCAGCATAATCCTCAAGAAAGGTGAAGTCAAAATTTAAATGAAAAGCAAAGTGACATATATTATGTGCCCACAATAGTTATCCATGCTACAAGACCCTACAAGTGTGGGGGTGTACTGAGACATTAAATGAAGTGCCAATTGACATTTTTAAAGAAGGAATTCCTTTAGAATCATCCTTGTAGGGGGAAAAAACCCAAACCCAGCAAAGATGATGCTAGTCAAAGCCTCCCACAGTGGAAAAGGACAGAAGTTTAACTTGCTTGATTTGAGCCCACTCACTTTTCTCCTTTTCTACTCAGTGCACTGGAAAATGATCTAAAGGATGTATTGCAAATGGAGAATGTGGTCACTGTCTCTGCACTGACTATAATGTCTCAACTTAAAAAAAACTAACAAAAACATTGCACTTGATTCATTTGATTAATATTGTTCAATTTGCCTACTTTTTCTTGTGCTACCAGTTATTTTGGTACAAAAGAGATTGAAATTTTAAATGGATTTGAAAGTGATTCATTCTGATGGGAGTCTTTACACTGTATCAAAGTATTTCAACAGCTTGCTTTAATATTTGTATTTTAATTTTTTTCATTATATGAAGTATTTGTTGAATAAATACATGTACTGTCATGTAAATTACTTATTTTTTTTTTCAGGTTTCATCAGTTCTTCACTTTCAGGAAAATGACCTATTCCTCCCAAACTTACTTCTCCCTTAAACTTCTTTATTTCTATAAGGGTGTTATCATCCTTCTGATGACTCAGACTACCAATTTCCATTTTATCTTTGAATCCTCACTCTCACTCACCTCACATATCTGATCATTTCTCATATCCCCTGACTTCATTCCACAGCATTTGCCAACGTCCTCTTCTCTCTGCTGACCACCACCAAGGTGCAGATCTTCCTCACCTCTCACTCAAACTTTGGCAATAACCTCTCTTTAGCCTTCTGACTCAAATATCTTTTACTCCAATCCATCTTATGGGGTTGCCAAAGTGATTTTCTCAATGTGTAGGTCTGACCAGATTTAGATATGAAAAGTACTTCCAGGGTCATCTGGTTGAACCTTCTCATTTTTCAGTAGAAAAAAAGTGAGACTCAACAAATCATGACTTTCCTATAGTACAGAACCATCTAAAGAGTAGCAATGATTGTCTTAATAGCCTCAGTAGCATCTAACACAATACATCCCACATAGTAGGCACACAATAAATAATCATTCTCTGTTATAATTTACAAATGCTACAGGTGACAAATTCAGTATGTCATTTCATTCTTCTAAATCTCCTGATATTGTGTAGACAGGGTTGTCTAAAAATTTAGAAACAAAAAGAAGGAAAATTAAGAAACCCAAAATATTTGATGTGATATAAGCTATAAAAATCATTTGGATCAATTTCAGAAGAAAATAAATCCATCTATTTCTCATCTCCCAACCCTACCATAAAAGTGCTCCTTTAATTTAGATTAGAGAGGACTCGTAGAGCCTGTTCTCCATTGCTGACAAGGCAAATTCCAAGAGTTTAGGAAGGGCACCTTTTTAGTACTGAATGACTACATTTGAATACTTCTAGATACAAAAAAGCAGATTAGATGCATGCTAGCATCAATAAGTTTCATAATTCTGCTCAAGGATTATTTTGAACTTGAAATGATTGTCTATAATAATATCTATATTTTTAGCTTTTTATTTTCAAAACATATGTAAAGATAGTTTTCACCAGACACCCTTGAAAAACCTTGTGTTCCAAATTTTTTCTCTCTTCCTTCCCCCATCCCTTCTCTTAGCCAGCAAGTAATCCAATATATGTTAAATATGCAATTCTTCTATCTATACATGTTTCTGCAATTATCATGCTGCACAAGAAAAATCAGATCAAAAAAGGAAAAAAAATGAGAAAGAAAACAAAAAAAACCAAGTAAACAACAATTTAAAAAAAGTGAAAATACTGTTGTGATCCACATTCAGATCTCTTTCTAGATGCAGATGGCTCTCTCAAGTCTATTGTAATTGGCCTGAATCACCTTACTGTCAAAAAAAGCCATATCCATCACATGATCTTGCTGTTGCCATGTAGAGTTCTCTTGATTCTACTCATTTCACTTAGCATCAATTAATATATTCTCTCCAGGCCTCACTGGAATCATCCTGATGATCGTTTCTTATAAAACAATAATATTCCATAACTTTCACATATCATAACTTATTCAGCCACTCCCCAATTCAGTTTCCAGTTCCTTGACACCACAAAAAGGACTATTATAAACATTTTTGTACATATGTATTCTTTTCCCTTTTTTATGATCTCTTTGGGATACAGGCCCAGTAGAGACACATAGCAGTATCTGTTAAGAAGGTTGGCCTCATTTATAAATAGGATTTGTAGATAGTTTGTGGGAATCATATTTTTTAAACAAGGGTGTTTCTTTGATTAAAATAGATGCCAAATTTTGATTTTTATATATTAGCAGAATAATTCTATATATCACACATAAAATGTGACCAGGATAATCAAGGATCTTGTTATTTTGCTATTTTAAGGTTGGCTGAAGGAATTAGCTGTGATTTGCATGGATAAAGGAAGATATAAGACGGACTTGATAACTTTAAGTATCAGCCTGATAAAGCACCCACTTTCTAACGCTTACCTTCAGAGAGAAGAACTAGAGCAATGAATTCTTCATTCATTGAAAGATTGGCTCTGATCTGATGGAAGGAAAACTTTCCTAGTTTTTAGAATTACAAGAATTAGAATGAGCTACCTCGAGGTGATAGAGCATTCCTTCTTTTTAGACATCCTCAAAGAAAAGCAAAATTTTTATTTGATGTGTATTATAAAGAGAATTTTGCTTGGACCACTAGATGGTGGTCTAGGAGGTCCCTTCCATTTCTGTTACTTGGAGATTCAATAATTCAGTCTAGTTTAGAGAATGTCTTAGATGCCATCAAGTTCCACTTTTCTAAGTTTCCAGAGTTAATTCTCAGATGCCTTGAAATACAAATTCGTGAAAATTTTTAATTTTTATCCTCAAAATTTAGACAGATGGTGAAATAGAGCTCAGGATAGTTGTTTAGCTCTTCTTATGAAGAGAGAAATTAGAACTAGAAAAATACCAAAAAGGAAAATTGCTAAATAGGGTAATTAAACTTTAGCAAGTATATAGCAGGAAAAATCTAAGTTCAGCCTATCATGAATGACAATAGAAACATCCTGGCTATATACTTTGGAGTTAGTCCATTGATGATAATGATGATAGCTATGTAGAAAGCTTTAAACTTTTAAAAAAACACTTTAGATTTTTTTTCTTTTAAAGTTTATAATAGCTCTATAAAGTAGGTACTATGTTATCCTAACTTTTCAGCCGGGAACACTGCTGCACAGAAATGTTAACAATTGTGTCCATTGTAATACATCTAGTAAGAAGGAGAATTGGTGTTTGAACCTAGATCTTGTGAGTTCTGAATGTCAACTTCTTTCTCCGGAAATATGTGGAGATCAGCTAGCTATGTTTCATCAATCAACCATCTGACTGAAGAGACAAGAAAATATCTGTCAATCCTGTTGTGGCCTGGTATAGTTCTGAAAATGGAAGAAACATTTTAATTTTTTCCCTAGAGGATGAATTGTTTATACTGTTTACATGTCATTTGGCCCTATTATTAAATGTTGTGGGTTGATTAGAGAGGCTTCTGCCCACTGAGGATGAGTGAGTGGGGCTTGTGGTTAAATAGAGGCTGCTAAGTATGCGTGTCAGTGGGTTCTGACCAAAAGGCAATTTTAACAACACTTGTATTTAGCCTTAACTGACCTATACATGATCGGTGTATTCAGAGGGGCTTAGGACCTGTTTATTTTAGTAGGTAAATTCATACATAACTATATTCCTTTGTCCATCTCAGTAAAAACAAACAAAATAACCCCTTCAAGTTGCACAATGCCCAACAGTTGAGGCCCATTGAGAATCATATATATTTATAAATCTGTATCAATAGTGACATTTTCTTGGGTAGGGTAGGATGGAAGGAAAGGAGGGAAACAATGTGGAACTTAAAATTCAACCCAAAAAAGTTTTAAAAAGAAACATTCAGGGTAACTAGGTGGCACAGTGGATAGACCATTGATCCTGGAGTCTGGAATATCTGAGTTCCAATCCCTTGATACTAGTTGTATAGTCATTTAACCCAATTATCTCTGAGGGGAAAAAATCAGTCAACTGTTTACCTTCAACTTCATTTCACTCAAGCAGACCAAGGAGGGAAGAGATACATGCAGTAGAAAAATACCTTAAATGACAATATAGACATACCTGAACTCTCTTTTAAAAAAAAAAAAGTTTGAGTGAGTATATTCAATGAAATTGTTATAAACAACATAATTAGATTAACGATGTGAAATTTTTCTTTGCTCCTTAAGATTCCCAGACCTGATTAACACTATAGAAAGCAAAAGTCATTTATTACTCATTTATGCCCCTCAGTTCTTTGTATTGTTGGCAAGAAAGATAAAAAAGTTTCCCCAAATTCATTACTATGTGACTATGACTGCTTGGTATTTTGACTCTAATTGGATCTGTCAGCTTGGTAGAAACCACTTGAGGAGACATGTTCTGGATATGGTGTGACAATTGTGGGCTATTTGAGGAAAGCATCTCTGTAGATAAAGCATTGCATCTTTGTTATCCTTTCTAAGCTTGAGGCATACAGAATCTCATCAGGGACTCGGCACAGCATGAAAAGTAAAACTGGTTTCACTGTTAAAAAGAAAAAACAAACAAAAACAAAATCCAAAACAAAGGAAAAAACAAACAAACCAAAAGCAAGCAAACAAAACCCTATAATTTCCCTTGAAATTTGTGTTTGTATATTGATCTTGAGCATATCCTCATAATCATAAAATAATAATAGTAATAAGAATTATATAGACCTATATACCTATTTGTATCTAATAGTAGCCAGCTATAGAGTGAGGGGAGGGAAAGGAAGAAAAAAAATTTACATGATAACTTTGTTCTATATTTGGAGGGAATAACAAGTTGTATATGGTAGTTTTGCAGTTCTATGTTCAATCATCTTTTCATTGTAATGCATTATGGAAATGCTTAGTTTGTATCATGAATTGAAAATAAAATAAACAAAAATGAATATATATATATATATGTACATGTATATATTTCCCTTAAATTATGTAGACAAAGGCCTATTTTTAAAATTGAAATTTTATTTTTGCCTTTTATACCTCACTATCATTTCTGAATATTCTTTTCACCTAACTGTCCCCTTCTTCTCCCTCAGCAACCTTTGATTAACCCTTTGATTAACCTTTGTGAAAAGGTAACCAGTTAAATCAAATCAAATGATACTAGGATAATTTCTTCATGTGTTTATCACATTTAGCACTATAGTGTCTAACCTCTTCAAGGAAAGACTGGAAATGGATTACCTCATTACTATTTTTTTTCAAGACCCAGATTGGCAAAGACCATATATTTTTAAGTGGCTTTTAAATATCAATTTCTTCAGTGCCACATATAGATGGAAGTATGATTCATGTTTCTAGTCATTATTATCTAATCTTTTCTCACCCAAGATTCAAGTTATACTTTTCTTAACTCTTGGCATTAGTTTGAAAAAGCTACGCAAATTTTCAGGGGCTGTATCCAATCCCAAAGTCTCCTGAAATATCTTTTAAAAACTTTCTTATGAAAAGGGGATAAAGTTAATCATGCTTTTGAAAGACAGCTCAGTGCAGTGAATAAGGGACATCAACTTTGGAAGTCAGGATGTCTGGATTCCGGTTTTGATTGTTAATAACCAATGGGGTGATACTGGGTAAGTGATTTGTCTTATTTGGGCATCATTTTTCATCTGCCAAATAGGAGGATTAGACTAAAGCATTTTGAAAGACCTTTGTATATCTGACATTTTACTATTGATTGTCTAAAGTTTCATCTGAACTTCTCAAAGTTCTGTTTTGGAAGCTTGTAGAAAAGAATTCTGATGGACAGGGACAGACACACTTGTTTTGCAGTCAGATCAACTTCTTATTGCGTTAATGAACGTTTGCAAATTCAGTAAATTCTCTGGGAGTCAGAGTGAGTTGGACATGTTCTCAAATGCTTCTTTCAACTTGGCCTCTTTAGGATATAATTGCCAGTGGCCATTCAGAATTGTCCATGACCTATTTTTGCTTCTTGACTAATTTTAGCTCCTTAAAGTTTAGTTAATTTGTTGAGAAATTAATCAATCTTGTCACAAGATATTATTATGGGCCAGAACTCTGAACTTGAAACAAGGATGCTTACAAGGTACTAACTAGGTGGAATTGATGAGACAATGGTTATCTAGTTTAGCACGGTTCAGTATGATTGACTTAATCTTACAACAAATAATGGTTTCCTAGTGATATAATGATTGGTTTATACTCAGTGTAGCGTATATAAGCAGGACTGAGAGCTACAGAGGACAAGTGCACTAGAAGCTCTGGGAGCCAAGGAGACAGAAATTCTTTTCACCTTAAGTCAGGCTCCTGGTGGCTGGCCTGGCCTCCTGCACTTCCCCCACTGAGACCAAGGCCGGTCTGAAAGGCTCTCCAGAAAGCTGCCCAGCCCCAGGAAGGAGATAATAAAGGATTTGTTCTTTAACACCTGGCTGTTCTTGTGGTGATTACTGAACTGAAATGAAGGCTGCTCTCAGAGACCCCAAGAAAACTGAACTAGAGAACATTACAAGAATATATATATATATATATATATATATATTCATATATTTATGGAAAGGGGAAGCCTGAATGTCTTATTTTGCAATATCTACATTCCATACAAATGGAGTAGAGAAGGCACATTAATTAGAATTTTAACCTGCAACAATAATTAGGAAGAAAAATCTGTGGCAAAAAAAAGGGAAGGATAGCTAAAGAACCTAAGGAAGGATGAATTGAAAGAAAGTGGAATAAAGAAGGAAGAAAAAGAAAGAATATTTCTTGCATTTCATTGTCATGTATAAATGCCTTTGGGTCATTTGCTAGGTTGCATTGGTGCCATTCCCCCTGTATTCGTAGGAACAATGAGGATCTAGATACAGAAATGTGTGTGTGTGTGTGTGTGTGTGTGTGTGTGTGTGTATACACACATACATACCTATACTAAGTAAAATCTTTGGATCTCTTCCCTGGAATAGCTTGAAAATCCTATGACATCAGCATTGGACACCACTCTATTTCCCATTTTACATGTGGTCCCTTGAAACAATGGGTTGATAAACATTTCATACCCAACTAAACTTTAATCCCTTGAAGGGGTTATACATCAATTTCATTCCTAAGTGCATAGTGACACTTTTTTAATCTTTTCTTCCACCTTTGACAAGTCCTCTAAGTATAAGCTACTTACAATTCTTTAAACTCAGAATTCTACTTTCCATCACTGTACCGTGACCCAGACGGTATTTTGGGCTAGAAAGCTTTTCTTGTTTACCTCTGTGTCTTAGAACCCTTGGCTTCTATTAAGGCCCAGCTCATATTCTACTTCCAATACTTAAATTATACATATGTAATTGACTGCAGAAATCCCCAGGGTTGAAAATGATTTAAACTTAAAAACATTAAGGGATTGATTTTTCAAGACATATGAGAAGGGGAGAATAGAAAATGACTGGGAAAAACGCAGGCATTGTTACTTCTGGGGGATAAAAGCAATATTGTAGATATCAATAACTATCAGCTTATATGCCGCCATTTTCATTTCTCCAAAATCATTATGAAGATGATTTGTGCATGTTACTGAGAAGATCCTTGATGATAATATGAGCAAGGAACACAATAATCTATAGCTGACTCTATCTTTCCAGTAATACAAATGAGGGAGAATTGTAGAGATTATAAGACACAACTGTATTTATTATTTGCTAGTCATTTTAAAAAAATTGATACAACAAAGCTAAAGGCAATCAATAAATTAAGTTTCTTCTACCTCCTAACTTCTCTGCCCTCCTTTTAAGATTCAGCTGCAAGAGAAATTTCTTCCTATTTTCCCCCTTTCTTTTCTGAGATTCCCTCCTATTTGTATTGTAAAATATCATATATGTGTATAGTTGGGGCAGCTAAGTGGTACCAGTGGATAGAGTGCCACACTTGGAGTTGGGGAGACTTGTCTTCCTGAGTTTAAATTTGGCCTGAGGCACTTACTAGCTGTGTGACCCTATGCAGTTCACTTAACCCTGTTTGAACTTAACTCTGATTCAATTCTTTGTCTGTCAAATGGACTGGAGAAAGAAATGGCAAGCCACTCCAGTGTGTTTGCCAAGATACCCCAAATGAAGTCACAAAGAGTCAGATATGACTGAAAATGCAACAAGAACTCTCTTCTCTGTCTCTATCTCTGCTTCTGTCTCTGTTTCTGTGTCTGTGTCTGTCGCTGTCCATTTCTCTCTGTCTCTGTCTGTTTCTCTCTGTGCATCCCCATCTCTCTGGATGTCTATTTATTTACTGTAGTGTCTTCCATTTGATTGTAAAGCCCTTAAGGTAAGACATTGTTTTTTGTTTCTTAGCACTTAATCTAGTGTTTAATGCAGAGAATCAATTAATAGATGTTCGTTGACTGATATACTCTGTTTGAGTGACATACTCAATCCAGTGAGATTTATGTAAAAGTTTGACTTTCCCAGTAGGTCATTAACTCTTTGAGAACTGAGTCTGCTTCTTATTTTTATTTTATATTCTCAGCACCTAAAAATCCTTTGTCTGTTTTGGGTACTTCAAAAGTCTTACAAAGATGCTATCTGCATGTGGCTATTCAGATATCTAGTCACTTGTAAAGGAGTTTATTTATCTTACATATCTAAAACAGATAATAATAATCTGAAAAAAAAAAACTTTCTATAACCCTTCATGTTTCTCCGAATTGATTTGGGATCTATTTTTCATTTGTAATTCAGTGTAGCAGAAGGAGTTCAGTTTTTACACTGTGAACTTTTAGGTGTAAGATAGGGTGCTTTCCCCACGTCCTTCTAGAATGGTAGCCAACTCTTTAAAAGAGCTACATTGGACTGGATCTATACATAAGTCAAACTTGGGGGGTGTAATTTCAATCCTTTTTAATTTTAATGTACCACCTTATAAAGTCATACATTTTCTTCTGTATCTAAAATGTATTTCAAGTTAATGCAGCTTTATAAAGGGATTAAACAAGTTTAGCTATTGTTTTTTTTTCTCATGAGAGAAGAAAATGTGGTATCATTGGAGATACTCAGTGTCAGACATTCTGGATTCAAGTCTTGGCTATGCTACTTCCCAGCTGTGTGACACTGAACCCTTCTTCTTCTCTCTCTTTTTTTTTTAACATTTCAAAACTTAATTCAATTCAAGTCAATACATACTTTATTTTTTAAAATAAGGAAACTGAACAAGGTCTATGCTTTCCACTTCTAACCTAAGGTATAATAGCATAAAGTGAACAGTATTAGTTCCAAAGATATTGGCTTAGGGGGATGCTGCCTTCCCAGAGTAATGTTTTTCTTCCCTGTTGGAACTACTGCCCTTGTCACATGCTTCGTTGGTCTCTACAAGCTTATGTGAAACCATAGCCCTCCAATTTCAGTTATCCAAGCTACCATGTGGCTCAGCTATATCTCTACCTCCCCCCATATCTTTCAGCTGCAATCTTCAATGACCCATCTTTATGCTGCACTTACCCGTGTCCTTCCTTCTTCACTAACCCTGCATTGGGCTGAGATTTACATCATTCCCTGTCTTCATTTGACATTTCTTTATTCCTGTAGTCCTCTACACTCCCAATAAAACTATTTTTGCCTCAGGTAAAAAAAAAAAATAATTCTAGTTAGTTTTCTGCCTCTAACATTCTGTGACTCTGGAAAACTAAAGCAATGGCATGTTATTGTATTTCCATAAATTTTGTTTATGCATATGAAGTATTAAATGCACCTCCATGAACCTGAAAACAATGTAGTATACAAGGGATTAATTACCCTTGCTTGTCTCTTCTGATAGGAGGGCTGGAGGGTGGAGCAACCCCCTGCCCCTTTATAGAAGGTTCAGAATTGTCCAGCAGTCTCTTAATTTCCCACAGGTGACACTCCTTGATTTCAGCTCTACAAACATCATGCTTTCTTTTATGGATTGTCTTCTTCCACCATTGGATCATAGTTTCCTTAATAAAATCTCCTTAGGAATTGTGTTTCTTTTTTAGATTTGAAGTCCCAGTTTTTTGCACAATACCTTCATGTTTATTGACTATTGACTTAAAAGAGCAACATTCATTTATTTAATATAAACACCCAATTTGATCAGATAAACAGATATAGTAATGGCATAAAACATTCTATTAGCCAGAGCATAAAAGAATAGTTCTCAGGCACACACACAAAATAATGTTCATTAAGGTGACCAAGGATTTTCTTAATCATCAAATAAACATTTAATCATATCCAATATTATTTTTTTGGTAAAATGTATTTCTTTGTACTCTATTTTATTTCAAATTGAGGATTCAAATATAACTCCTTTTAAACATATTTAAAACCATATGAATTCAAATAGGAAGACACCTTAGAGTTCACTTAATCTGATCCTTTTACTTTATGATGTTTTACTTTGAAGACCAGAGTCCTAAACAAAGTCATATAGATAGCAAGTTCCAGAGTCAAATTTGAATGCAGATCATATGAATTTTGCCTCAATTTATAAATGACTACAAAGACTACCTGATCCACTCTCTACATGACTAGAATTCCCTTCTGCTTCATGCCTCAAAGGGTCATCCAACCTCTGTTTGAAAGACTTGCAGTGAAAACAAACTCCTTATCCCCTGAAATTGCCCATTCTAAAGATGATTCTACTTGAAAGAACAAAGAAAATCACAAAGAATTGAGGAGTGCTGACTTCTCTCTGTTGTCAGTTATCATCGCCCCATCTGCCCCAATCAATGGTGACAATCCTTTATCTACCATTGTCCTCCATTCCAATATGTCTAAATCCAAAAAAAAATTGCCTCAAACACTTTCCCCCTTTTTATTTCTAGCTTTCTCAACTAGCCTAATTTCATCCTGGGTTTTTGTAGCACATTCTTCAATTGGAGAAGTCACAGGGTCATAGATTACAGAATCAGATTTGTAAAAGACTGTAGAAGGTCATTTTATAGATAAGGAAACTGAGACCCAGAATGATAAAAAAAAATTTCCCAGTGTCCCAACTTTTCTTTACTCTGCCTGTGATCCTTTATCCCTTGGGAGGCCAGTCTTTTAACTATAACATAGACAATTGGATTAGAAAATTTTCTATCTTCCACCTTGAGCTTTATGTTCTCAGATTTTTTTTGACGTTTCTGAATTTAGGCTCTGAATTTAGATCCATTTTTCCCACTGTATGAAGTATTTGTTTGGAAGTCTTTCCTTGTATCAAGCCTAAATTTGTTTCTCTGCAATCTAAACCAAAGTATCTTAAACTGAGTCATGTCCCCATATGGAGTTGTATAAGTGAATGTGAGGATTGCGTAATCATGATTTATTATCAGTAAATGTTTGATTTTATACTTATTATATTTACCCAGAATATGGTAAACATTTCTCAGGTGGAAAGGGTCATGAGTGGAAAGAGCTTAAGAAGCTCCCACCTAAACCACCTGGAGGGATTGGAATCTCTCCCTGTTACCTTTGTGGCTGCCAATGTGGCCCTGGCAGGTCAATTACCTCTCTCCTAAATAGTGTCCATAGTTTGTAGCCCTTGTTCTCTATATAACGTGCCTTTCTTGCCCCTTCAGTTGCTAACATTGCAATGTCCTAGCCATTATATCTGTCCTAGCTGATTTCAGCAAAAGGCAAGTCATCTTGCATTTCTTAGCAATGAAAGAGAAACAAACTAATCATCTGGAGTGTGGAATAATCACAAAATATTTCCAGCCTATGGGGGCCTTCTGATCTTTGGCTCCTCTTCCCCATCTCAGCCAAATCTGACTTATGCCTTTCGGATCAAAGGCCTTGACAGGGAGCAGAATGACATACACAGTGACTTCATGCACCTGGTTTCCCCGGGAAACAAAGCTAAGAATAGTCTTCTTGGTATCTTCTGGTTTGCACTAATGAGGGACAGTCTCGGAATGTGGATATGTCACAATGTAACCCAGAAACACCAGGAAAAGTCCTAATTTAATGAAATTTCTAGCACAGTTGCACTATAAAAATCAGACAAGAAGTTATTGTAGCTCCAGAAGCCACCTGGATCTCTAACCTTCAAGAGTCCACTTCATTATGTTTTCTTTTTTAATTGGAAATGATTTTCTTTTGTTGGATAAAGATGTACCATTTATATTCTGTCTAACCTCCATAGAGTGGTCTAGGAATGTGCAGATGAAGTTAAGATTTGAGACATTCACTCCAATAGGTCATGAAAGGTTAACTAAACATAGCCATTCTAAACTAGGTGTGCCATATGTTTTCCCATCACTACGGGACTCTGTGTCTATCAAACATTATTGATTTACAGCATCTTAATGTCACCTGATTAATTATCCTCACGATGCTTAGGGAGAATGTATTTACTAATAAATCATATTCACTATTTATCTTCCTGTTATAAAATACTGAGTGTATTCCCATTCTCCTGTTGTGAATTTTCAGGCATGCATGTTTCTGTGTTTTTTTTACAGGTGAATCTTTTCCTTCCTTCCTCCCTCTCTCCCTCCCTTCCCCTCTCTTTCTCCTCCTTCCTTCTTCCTTTCCTTCCTCTCTCTCTCCCCCCCCCCCCCCCCGCCAGGATCACATAGCAAGTAATTATTAAGTGTCTCAGACTGGATTTGAACTCAGCTCCTCCTGATTCCAGTGCCAGTGCTCTATCCACTTTGTCACTTAGCTAGCCCATATTTTTCTGCTTGTTTGAGAGAAAACATGCTGTGGTGTAGTGAGTAGAACCCTGAAGTTGAAATCAGGAACACTTCAATTTGACTATTGTTTGTGGTATTTATAAGCTGTGCAGTATTGGGTAAGTTTCTTAAGCCAACTTAGTCTCAGTTTCCTCATTTCTAAAATAGAGATGATGTGTCTTCATCACAGGCTTATTATGAAGAACCAGTGTCATATTATATGAAAAGAGCTTTGTCATTCTCAAGGCTTTGTATCACTGTTGGCTACTTATTCAATGAATGCCATAGATAGACAACTGAGCTTGGAATCAGCAAGATTCATCATATTCATGAGCTAAAATTCAGCCTGAGACACTTACTAGCCACGTGATTTTAGAAAGGACACTCATTTATATATATATATATATATATATATATATATATATATATATATGTTTCTTATCTATAAAATGAATTGGTGAAGGAAATGGAGAAGCACTTCAGTATCTTTGCAAGAAAGACTCAAATATGGTCATGAAGAATTGGACAAGATTAAGGAACAAATAATGCATGTTAATGTTTTTTTCCCCATAAACTGATTCATCAAAAAATATGAACAATATGATATATAAAAAACACAAAAGAATTGCTTGTGAACTGTTGTTATTGAATATCTCTAGGTGGTTAGACTATAAACTACTTGAGTGCAGATATTATTTCGTTTTTGTCTTGTTATTTCCATCTTTTGTAAAGAAAGTGTAGTATTCTGAACTGAATAAGTTTTAGTAATTGGGTACATCATTTAATTTCTCAGGTCTATAGGCAACTCCCTGAGATTATAATAAAGAGAAATATGCCATCCTGTGTTGATAGTTTTATTTTCAAGGGTATTCTCTATACCAAAGAAATCATATAGCTAGCTAGTCCCTATCTATGATTCTATTGAACCTGGCTAGGGCAGGCCATTCTTATGTAGCTAATCTTTGGATCATAATTCCTGGTATTGGAAGTGAGGTGAATAGTCAGATAATTTCTGAAGGAGTCAGGAAAAGTTTGATGAGATAAGAGGTAACCCCTAGGTATTTTTTTTTAATAGTGGATTTCTAAGAGGCATATGAGGGCTTTGGATAAAGATTCAATTCTTTCCCTAACCACACCCTTGGGGCAACCCCTTATCTCATCAAACCTTTCCTTCATTTTGAAATTCCCTCTTGAAATGATTTTATATATATATATATATATATATATATATATATATAATATTATAAAATATAAAAATATATTATAAAATAAAAATGTAATTATATATAATACTTTTGCATGTGGGTTTCATATCTTCTCAGTAGAATGTAAATTCCTTAATTGCAGAGACTATTTTTTTTTATTTTCTTGTGTTTTCAAGGTCTAGCCCAATGCCAACCACATCTTACTTGCCTAAAAATGTTGAATTGAAATGAATGTGATGATGTAGGCATTACAAGGCTTGATGATATCTTAGAGCTGCATGGAACTTCTTGGAGAGCCTCCTGCGCCTTCTTATTTGATAGAAGAAACAATAAGTCAGATCAGTTAAATGACACTCCATATCTCATAGCCATCTGAGGCAGAGATGGGAGTAAAAAGCTACATTTGGAAAGGATTTCAAAGTCATTGGTTCCAAGGCATAGCTGAAACATAACCCCCACCAGAACAACCGAGAAATAGACTTCCTTTGCTTGAAGACTTTCAGTGATGGAGAACATATTATCTCTCAAATTACCTGTCTGATCCTTGGAAGGTTTTAATTTTTAGGGAGGTTTTCCTGACATCAAGCTGAAAGTTGACTTTTTGTGATTTCCATCCATCTTTCCAGGACCCAGAGGAACAAGTTTCTTTGATCCTCTATGTGACAACTTCAAATACTTTGCCACCTCTTTGTGTCATCCCTGACCCTTCTCTTCTCCAGACTAAACAGAGAGCTACTCCTCTCTGTTTCTTAAGTTTCTTAAGCCAACTTAGTCTCAGTTTCCTCATTTCTAAAATAGAATACTTCTCCCCTGATATCATGCCAATTTGAATCATTATTAAAAACTATGAAATGAGATTCATAGAAAGCTAGTGGATTTGGTAATATACTACAAAGTAGTATAGCTAGTGAACATGATGGAACTAGGCCAGGGCATTCTTATCCACTAGGGAGTCTAGTCTGTGTCCTGCTACACCACATAAGTGAACAGGCAAATGTGTATAAACCTTTACAAGCTATTTTCAAAATAATATTATTGATAATTTTGACAGCTTCTTTTAAAAACTGCATATTCAAACTATGCCTATTTATCAATGGAGGGCAACTTTTCCATTTATAGTGAAGAAACAGATGTCCCGAGAAAGGGTAAGTGATTTTCCCTGGTCACAGGAATGGTAGGTAGAAGAGGTGGGATTGAACCCTTGATTACAAATCTGAAATCCACACTTTCCATGATGTGATCCTGTTTCTTTGATTCTAAATTCAGAGTTCTTTCTGCTAAACCACATTGCCTAACTAGAGAAATTATATATTTGCATATATAGAAGTGCAAATGTATTTATTTGTTCATGCATCTATACATGAACATACATCCACATCTACAATGTACATTAGCACATACATAAGTGTATAAACATATATCTACACACACGTAGGCACAGCTGCATGTATGTGTGTGGCTATATGTATGTGTACAGATGTGTGTATTATTTGTGGTGGCATATATGTATGATTACAGGTATGTTTATATAGCTATACATGTATGCATAGATTCATGTGTATGTTTGTCTATATCTAATTATAGATATTTATATGTGTGTATAATTGTATATGTATAGATTAATGTGCATATATATTACTATACATATAGGTATAAATTCATATGTGTGTTTATCTATATAGAAGTATATAAATACTTCTATATAGATTATCATAAAGATAGATACCTATATCTAGCTCTCTCTATAGATATTTAGATATAGATTCACACATGTATATATAACTATATATGTGTATTGATTCATGTATACATTTGGGTATATAAATATAGACATTTATATGTATATATAATTATTTATGTATGTGTATATAGCTATACATATATATATATGCATATATTTGTTTGGCCAAATAAAAGTAAAGATAATTATATGTATCTATGGCTATGTGTATATGTATAGATTCATATATGTATATATCTATACATATATACATAGATTCATTTATATTTGCCTATATATGAGACACTTATATGTATATATAGCTATATATATGTATAGATTCACATATGCATGCATGTGTGGATAAATAAATAAATGTATGTGTGTGTGTGTGTGTGTGTGTACACACTTATATAAAAATGTTCAGCTGAAATCCTGAAAGGCTGAAGCTCTAGTTTTCAAGGTGCCAAAGGAGCTAACTGAGCATGTGAAATAAGGAATATTTGGCCTCAATGGCTGAGCTCTCTCTCTCAGTCTAGATTCATGCTCAGGACTTCTAGACCATTTTGCCTCTTGTCTGCTGGCTCTGTCCATCATCTGCACACAGTGCCTACTAACATGACACACAGGAAAGAAAACAATCTGTGCCTGGCATCTTGCAGGGCAAGATGCATTATTGATTTCTTGAGGAGTAGCAGGAAGGCTTCAGATATGGCTTCTAAATTTGGCTCAAAGAACATAAGACAACAGCTTACCCAGGTGTATTAATGTGATTCTCTCTGAAAATGGCAGGGGAGTAGAGGAGGCTGCTATTATGTGAAGGAAGCCATTGTGTCCAATAAACATGCAAATCAGACTGATTACTTATAAAGGACTGGTCCAGAATTAGGTTGTGATTTTTGGAAGGAGGAGTCTGACTTTAATAATTAGCATTCATTATGTTAATTTAATTGCTTTAACACATCCAGATGGTCAAGTAGATAAACAAAACAACATTGATGTTGGGTCATTACTGTGTTAGGAATAATTCCATGATCACAGTCCCAACTCTTGATCATGAATTTCAGTTAATCCAACTCAATGCAATCTAATCTAATCCTATCTAATCTGATCTAATCAATACATATTGAATTCCTAAAATATTCATGACAAGGGAGGCAACTTGGAACAGAAAAAAGAGCTGTGTAAAAAAGCCTGGAATGTCCTGGGTTCCAGTCCTAACTCTGATTAGTACTAGCTATGTAATATAGATGCTCTGGGAACTCATCTTTAAGAAAATAATCTTCAGGGGCAGATAGATAGCACAGTGACTAGAGCATTGGCCCTCCGATCAGGAGGACCTGAGTTCAAAATGCCATATAACACTTTCTAGCTGTGTGACCCTAAGCAAGTCACCTAACCTCAATTTCTTTGTCTGCTACCCCCTCCCCCCCAAAAAAAAAAACCAATTTGTAGAAGTATTGCCCTACATTGGCAGTTGGTGTTTTCTTATGGGGTAATTCTTTACATCAATAAAATCAAAGGTTTACCCTCTTTTCCTATGAGCTACAAAGACAAAATGAAAACAGTCTCTGAGCTCAATAAGCTTGTATTCTACATTATGGATCCAACACAGTCATGAAGAAAGAAAGAGAATAAGAAAGAGAGAAAGACAGACAGACAGAGACATTGACAGAGAAAGAGACAGAAACAGAGAGAGAAGTAGAGATAGAGACACACAGATACAGAGTATTCACACAAAAAAAGGTCTGAGAATAGGCTTCTCACAGAAGGTAGAAAATGAGCTGAATCTTAGTGAACAAATAGAATTTCTAGATGAAAAGGGATTATATGGGTGCCAGTGATAAACCTCTTTGGTTGAACTGAAAGTATAAAGGGGAGCAATGTAGGATATTAGAAAAAATAACGTTATCTATAGTCAGACCTGGAAGAAATTAAATGTCAAAAATAAAAGTTTGTATTTTATCTTTGAGACAATAGGGAGTCACTAAAGCATCAAGCAAGCAGACAACAATAAAACAGGTAAAAATACTGCGTTGTGATCCATATTAAATCTTCTTTCTGGATGCAGATGGCTCTCTCCATCACAAGTCTATTGGAATTGCCCTGAATTAACTCATTGTTGAAAAGAGATGTCACCTAGAGATGATCCATGAGAGATGAACATGACACTATCTTGTTGTTGCTATGTAGAGTGTTCTCTTGGTTCTATTCACTTCATTTAGCATCAATTCATATAAGTCTCTTGGGGCTTCTCTGAATCATCCAGCTGATCGTTTCTTATAGAACAATAATTCATACACTATAACTTATTCAACCATTTCCCAACTGGTGGGCATCCACTCAATCTTCAGTTTCTTGCCACTACAAAAAGACCTGTCACCAACATTTTTACATGTGTGGGTGCCTTTCCCTCCTTTAGGATCTTTCTGAGATACAGGCCCAGTAGAAACACTGCTGGATCAAAGGTATGCTCAATTTGATAGCTTTTTGGAGTTCCATATTACTCTTAGGGAGATTATTTTGGCGTCATGTGGAAGAAGAGGAAGCCATTTTAAAGACAGGAGAGATTCAAAGCAGGTGAAGGACCCACTGGGTGCTGAAGATTTTTTCTTTTGATGCCTAGATTTATGGAATCAATGGATAAAATGCTAATAATAGAGAGAATATTCATATATTTAAAATGTGTCATGTGTACATATTGTTCTCAGAGAGTAAGTCATTTATCAGGACACTCCTGAGGAGATCCAGTGAGGGGGATATTATAGTCCTCCAGACAAGTGGTGATGAAAGGCTAAGATAATGGCCATGGGTATTGATAATATGGAGACAGATGCAAAGAATGTTGTGGAAGGAGAAGTGCCAAGACTTGTTAATTGATTACCTGGAATGAGTGAGATAGGATGAAGACTCAAAGATGATTCCTAAGAAACTACATACCTGAAAGGATAGTAGATCTTTAAAAGAAATAGGAAATTACATCCTGAATTTTAAAGTTATAATAATTCCTTAGAGAGCACTGTATGTGTGTTTGTGTGTGTGTATTTTTTTTTTTTGTGTGTGTATCACTTTACTGACTTTCTTTTTTACTGGAGAACATTAAACTGTGTTCTGAGGTCCACTCTTTCTACTTATTTAATTCAATCAAACCAAGTAGTAGTTTCACAGGTTTGGCACAATTAAATTTTCCAGAATACAAATAACTAAGTTGTTGTTCAGTGCAACTTTTTGTGACCCCATTTGAGATTTTCTTGGCAAAGATACTGGAGTGGTTTGCCATTTCCTTTTAATTTTGTAGATGAGGAAACTGAGTGAGGTTCACAAATTAAGTGGCTTGCTCAAGATCACACAACTGTTAAATGTCTGAGTTCAAGAAACAAGAGAGCTCAGTTAATCCTTCTCGCCTTATTCCTGCTTCTTTTTCTCTTCTGTATTTTTCACTTGAATTTTATGAAGAACAAACCAGAAGGTGATAATCAAGATGT
Source organism: Sarcophilus harrisii (assembly GCF_902635505.1). Lineage (NCBI taxonomy): Eukaryota > Metazoa > Chordata > Mammalia > Dasyuromorphia > Dasyuridae > Sarcophilus > Sarcophilus harrisii. Next base: position 638,456,865 of record NC_045427.1, on the reverse strand, counting down.
CCTCCCACAAAGAAAGCTGACAAAAGGCAGTAGAAACCCTTAAGTCTGGGGTCTTTCATTTAATACTCATGTGACCTTGGACAAATTATATTTTCTCTCATTTTCCTCATTTATAAAATGAGATTATCACCCTTAATTCTAACATTCTTTCTAGTTCCAAATCTATGTTGTCAAATTCCAATTATGGCATATCATCAATACATGTTCTTTTATCTAGCTGATTGACAATGGGCAAGTTACTAAAATTAATTCTATGGAGACAGTGAGGTAATTCACTCAAGTTTTTTATCTCCCCTGATGTTCACCCATAGTGCTCTATTACATACAATATACATAGGCATATTATACTTGTCTATTGGATTGCATTATTTAGCCTTTTAGGTCTACAGTTTCCCAATCTATATAATAAGAAGCTGGGTGGTACAGTGGATAGAGAGAGTGCCAGGTTTGGGATTAGTAATTTTCATCTTCATGAGTTCCAATCTAGCTGCAGACATTTGCTGTGTGACCCTGGGAAAATCATTTAGTCCTATTTGCCTTACCTGTCTTTTTTTTTTTTTAAGTGAGCTGAAAATAAAATGAGCTGGAAAAGGAAACGACAAACCACTTCAGTATCTTTACCAAGAAAACCACAAATGGGGTCACAGAGTCAGACATGAATGAATAACAAAAACAAAGAATGCCTATGATTCCTTAATTGTATTGCTGTATTTTAGACAATAATGATTGATATTAATAAGAATGATTCTCAGGAAGAAAAAGATCATGAAAAGCACTCTGAATCATCAAAGAAAGATTTAAATTTGTTCAGGGTACTTTTTGTTTGAACTGTGTTTTTTTCAGTCTACAGTTTTGGAAATAATGAAAGGAAACATGACTATCTCATATAAAGATGACCTGAAGGAAATGGGACCCCAAATCTTTCTAGAAGAAAGAAGACAGAGGAGATGTGATAACTAACTTCAAAGATTTGGAAAGATAGTAAATAGTGAGGGGCTTAAAGGATTAGAATAATTCTGCTTTATCCCAGAACATAAAACTAAGAAAAATGTTTGGAGAGAGAGAGAGAGAAAGAGAGAGAGAGAGAGAGAGAGAGAGAGATTGATTTTGTTTCAGAGCAAGGAGTAACTAAATATTTCAAACTAGAGAAAATTCAAAAGCTTAAGGAAGTTGTACTTCAAGAGTAAGTGTTGAATTAAACAGCCATTGCTGAGCTTTGGCTATAGAGATGGGAGATAATGAATCAAACTTCATACACGGGCAAGCTATGGGATCATGGGCAGGGCCCTAACTGGTATGGATCAATGGGAATTTTGTCTCTGGCTGTCACCATTTTGAGAGGAATTTAGCACCTTAGTGGGGAGAATTATCCCCCCTGTTTATCTTTCCATTTGCCTGAAATCTAGGCTTTTTTCCTTCATCACTATGGTCATGAGACTCTATAAGACTAGATAAACTTTTTCCATGACACCTGACTAGGCAACCTGTACTGTGAGGGATGGCACTAGTGGCACTAGTATATGCTAAATTTTCTGATTCAGTCAAAATATATCATCTATATATTGCTATTACGTAGGTGTCTTGCAAAAACTAAATTGGTCATGATATTCAGTGGGAGCAAATCAAAATAAGTCTAAAAGGACAAGTTAAAACCAGACTTTATAGGGCTGTAAGTGTAATGAAAATATCTTGTATTTTATCTAAAAGGCTCCAGTGAATATTTTTCAGCAGGAGAGTTAGATCCATGCTTTAGGAAGATTATTTTCACAGCTATGTGAAGCACAGACTGGAAAATAAAGATGATTTTTCAGTCTGATGGGAGTGTAGTTTTTCTTCTGAAAACTTTTAAACTGGATAGCCATTCAATTGTTGTTTTTGTATTTTGAAGACATAATAGTCAAAATCTGAACAGAGATATGGCTTCAAAGGAAGAAAGATTTATGATAAATTCTAGTCTCTGAAATAGACTGTGTCACATTGAGCAAATCATTTAATCTTTGAGTGCCTCAGAAAACTGTCCAAGACAAGTTGCACAGTTGTTGACATGTTTTGTTAGAGGGAGTTTCCTGTCTTTGTCAATAAAATTGCAGATCTGTTATCTTCAGTCCTAGCAGCACCTCTACATATTTGGGGTTATGTGACCATGTGGGTATAGACAAGGGGAAACCAAAAAATGGGTTGTAGAACTGACAAGTTTTGACAAGTGATTGAATATGGGGAGTTGGTGAGTGATGAAATAAAGGGAACTCCAAGGCAAGAAACTTGGCGGGGTTGAAGGGAGAGTCATGACTTCAATAGAATTGCCCCAAAGTGGAATTTGGCTGCCCAGGGAGGTTGTGAGGTCACTTCTAACTGGAGGTTTTCAAGCAAAAGCTTGAAAATTAATTTAATGTAATAAGAGTTGTCCATTTTGCCTTTGAATAATGTTCTCTAGTTCTTCTTTGCTCATAAATTCCTCTCTTCTCCAAAAATCTGATAGGTGAATTATCTTGTGCTATTGCAATATGTTTATGGTATCATCCTTTATGTCCTAATCACATCTCCATTTTGACATTATTTTGGTATAGGATTTGAGATGTAGGTCTATGCTGAGTTTATGATTTATTATTTTCAAGTTTTCCCAGCGATTTTTGTCAAATAGCGAGTTCTTATTCCAGAACCTGGAATTTGGTGGGTTTATCAAATTTTAGATCACTATAGGCTTTGATTTTTGTGTCATGTGTATCTAACCTATTCCACTGATCCACTACTCTATTTCTTAGCTAGTACCAAATGATTTTGATGACAGCTACTTTCTAATATAGTTTTAGGTTTGGTACTGCTAAGCCACAATCCTTTGTCATTTTTTTTCATTAATTCTCTTCATATTCTTGACTTTTTGTTCTTCCAAATGAATTTTATTATTATTCTTTCTAGTTGTGTAGTATAATTTTTTGGCAGTTTGATTGGTATGGCACTGACATATGGCACTGACCAAACTAGATCAATTTAGGCAGAATTGTCATTTTTATTATATTAGCTTGGCCTAGCCATGAGCAATTGATATTTTTTTCAATTGTTTAGGTTTGACTTTATTTGTGTGAAAAGTGTTTTGTAATTGTGTTCATATGGTTTCTTGGATTTGCCTTAGCAGGTAGACATGCAAATATTTTATATTCTCTACAGTTATTTTAAATGGAATTTCTTTTTCTATCTCATATTAATGGGATTTGTCAGTAATATATAGTAATGCTGATGATTTATGTGGGTTTATTTTGTATTCCGCAACTTTGTGAATCTGTGAATTATTTACAGTAGATTTTTGAATGATTTTCTAGAATTTCCTAAGTATATCATCACCTCACACACCTCACACAAAGAGTGATAGTTTTATTCTCTCATTGCTACTCTAATTCCTCTAATTTCTTTTCCTCTTCTTATCCCTAAAACCAACATTTCTAATAAAATATTGAATAACAGTGGTGAACATGGATATCCTTATTTCACACTTTTCCTTATTGAGAATGTGTCCAGTTTCTCTCCATTACAAATAATGCTTGCTATAGGATTTAGATAGATAATGCTTATTGTTTTAAGAAAATCTCTTTTTATGATCTCTAGTGTGTTTAGTAAGAATGAATGCTGTATTTTGTCAACATCTTTTTCTGCATAGATTGAATTTATCAACTTGATATTAATATTGGTTTTGATATTCCTGATATTAAACCAGCCCTGTCAGGTATAAGGTCCATTGATCAGAGTATATTATCCTGCTGATAAGTTGCTGTCATTTCTTTGCTACATTTTATTTAGATTTTTTTGTGGCAATATTCATTAGGAAAACTGGTATGTAATTTTCTTTGTCTGTTTTGGCTCTTTCAGTATCAATATGATATTTGAGTCATAGAAAGAATTTGGCAGAACTCCTTCTTATCCCATTTTTCCAAATAGTTTACACAGTATTGGAATTAATTGTTCTTTAAATGTTTGGTAGATTTTACTTGTTAATCCATCTGGAGCTGGAAATTTTTTCTGAGGGAATTCATTAATGATTTATTCAATTTCTTTCTCTAAAAGAGGGTTATTTAAGTAATTTATTTCCTCTTCTGTTTTTCTGGGCAGTTTATATTTATAAATATTCATCCAGTACAGTTAGATTGTCAGACTTTGTGCTGTACAAGTTGGGCAAAATAGCTCCTAATTATTCCTTTAATTTCTTTTTCATTGGTGACAATTTCACCCCTTTCATTTTTGATGCTACAGATTTGATTTTTTTTCTTTTTTTCTAATCAAATTATCCAAAAGTTTATCTATTTTGTTGTTTTTTCCCATAAAACTAACTCAGATTTATTTATTAGTTCAATAGTTTTCTTAGTTTCAGTTTTATTTTCTCCTTTGAATTTCAAAATTTCTAAATTAGTATTTAATTGACTTTTTAATTTGTTTTTTCTAACATTTTTAGCTGCATGCCCTATTTTATTTATATAGCTAGCTATTGAGAGATAAACATTTTCCTCTAAGAACTGTTTTGACTACAACCCATGGATTTTGGCATGTTGTGTCAATTATTGTCATTCACTTAGGTGAAATTATGGATTGCTTGATTTGTTGTTTGAGCAACTCATTGTTTAGAATTAAATTATTTTATTTCCAACTGGTTTTTAGTCTATCATACCCTAGCCCTTTATTGAATATAATTTTTATTTCACTGTGGTCTGAAAATGAAGCATTTACTATCTCTCCATTTGATTGTGTTTTTTGTTCCCTAATACATGGTCATTTTTTGTGTAGGTGCCAAGTGCTGCTGAGAAAAAGGTGTATTCCTTTCTCTCTGTGTTCAGTTTTCTCCAGAGGTTTATCATACCTAAGTTCTCTAGGATCCTATTAACCTCCCTAGTTTCTTTTTTTGTTTATTTTGTATGGTTAGTTCTGTCTGATTCTGAGAGGGGAAGGTTGAGATCCTGCACTAATATAGTTTTGCTATTTCTTCCTGTAATTGGCCTAATATATTCTCTAAGAATTTGTATGTTCTACGACTTGCTGCATTTACATTTAATATCATTACTATTTCATTGTTTATAGTATCCATTATCAAGATGTACTTTTCTTCTTTTTTTTCTTTAATTATATTTATTTTTACTTGTTTTATCTGGGATCAGAATTACTACCATTACTTTTTTTTTTTTTACTTTAGCTAAAGCATAATAAATCAAGTTCCAGCCTTTTATCTTTACTCTGTATGTATCTCTCTGTGTCAAATGCATTTCTTGTAAATAATGTAAGATTCTATTTTTTTTTTAAATCCACTCTTCTATTCCCTTCTCTTTTGTGGCAGACTTCATCCTCTTCACATTCCAGTTATGATTATCAACTCTATGTTTCCCTCCATCCTATTTTCTCTTCTTTGTTCTAACTTTCTGCCCTGTCCTTAGTAATATTTTTTGACCCACCCCACCCACTACTTATCTCCTTTCACCCTTGCCCTTTTCTTACCTTTTTTTCCTAGTGTTTCTTTCCTCCCTTCTATCCAGGCCCTCCCCCTTTCTTTTCTCTTTCTTCACTTACTTCTTTATAAATGAATTTCTAAACCCAACAGAATGATTAAGTTATTTCCTCTTAGAGCCAAAATTGATGAAATCAAATTTCAGAAAATGCTTATCTCCCTCCCTTAACTACATTGATTGTAATAGGTCTTTTGTGCCTCTTCATGTGATCTTATTTGTCCTATTATACATTTCCTTTCTTCTTCCCACCCCTTAATTATATTTTATTTGATATCATCACATCAGAGTCCATTTACAATCACATTCATTATCCATGTGATATACTCTCTATCCAAATGATAGATACAATTTTCAAGAGTTACAGATATCATATCCCCATCTAGGGATGTAAAAAGTTTAACATTTAAATAATATGTATTTTCCCCCTATTTACCTTCCTCTTTCTCTAGTCTTGTGTTTGTAGATTAAATTTTCTGTTTATTTCTATTTTTTCAATGGAAATAATGGACACTATCTTACTTTGTTGAATATCCATTGCCTCCCCTGAAAGATGATGCTCAGGCTTACTTAGCAGTCAATTCTAGATTGTAACTCCAGCTCCTTTGCCTTCTAGAATATGCTATTTTAGGCTTTCCAATCATTTATTATAGAAACTGCCTGATCCTTGGTAATTCTGAGTGTTTCTCATTGATATTTGATTTTTTTTTTTTTTTTTGGTCTGGCAGCTTGCAGCATTTTTTCTATGAGATTGTAGTTTTGTAACAATATTCTTTGTGGTTTTTCTTGTAAGATCTCTTTCCAAAGGTGATTGATGGATTTTTTTCAATGTGTATTTCCCCCTCTGTTTCTAAAATATTGGGGCAGTTTTCCTTGATGATCTTTCAAAGAATGCTATACTGTCTCTCTCTCCTTTTTTTTTTTTTTTTTTTTGGTCATGGCCTTTAGATATACCAAATTTTTAAAAATTACCTCTTCTGGGTCTATTTTCCAAATTGGCTGTTTTTTCTAATGAGGTATTTCACATTTTCTTCCACTTTTTTATTCTTTTCAGTTTGTTTGACTGATTCTTCATGTCTCATACAGTCATTAACTTTAATTTCATCCCTTCTAGTAGTGATTTTCTTCAGTTAGCTTTTGTATCTCTTTTTTCCAATTAATTTATTCTGCTTTTTAGGGTGTTATTTTCTTCAGTGGAGGGTTTTTTTTTTTTTTTTTTTTGCTTTTGGCTAATTGTACTTTTTAAAGGAATTGCCTTCCTCTTCCAAATTTTTGACTTTCCCTTGCATACTTCTCATTTTTTCTTCTATCTCTCTAATTTGTTTTAAAAAGTCTTTTATGACCACTTCAAAGAAGGCTTTTTGGGCTTCAAAACAATTAATATTCCTCTTTAAGATTCTTCTGTGGACATTTTGTACTCATCTGAATTAGTTGTTCACTGTCACCACCACCTTTCTAATGTCAAGGTTCTTTTCTGTTTCTTGCTCATTTTTTTCCCCTTTCCTTTTGGTATTTTCATTTTTTTTTTTTTTTTTTTTTTTTTTTTTTTTTACTTTTATGGTCTAGATCTGCTCATAGGGTAAAAGGTGTGCTGTCCTAACCTTCTTCTGCTTCTCTGAGTCTTGACTTTGAGTATAACGCCCCCTTGTGGTTTCAGGGTAGCTTTGACTGCTCTTTTAAGGAAACGGCTTGGTTTCTCAGAATTTGCCTTTTGTGCTTGGACTGGAGATTGTCCCAGTAATCTGCTCCACTACTGAGATGGGACCAAGCGTTTCAGTTGCTGCTTTGCTGTGATAAAGACCCTCTCATTGGCTTTTCCACAGTCTATCTGAGTGAGGCTGAACACCCTTTCCACCCCAGTGACACTAACCTTTCTTGATTATTTTTCCAATCTATCTTGAGCTGGAAAGTGGTTTCATTCTGGCAGATTGTGTTTAGAGGCTTGGTGTCATGTCTTTTGGGGGGATTGTTCAATGATTCTTAATGGCTGTGTAGCAAAATGCTGACTGAAAGAAAGGATGGAGGGGAAGAAGAGACACAATAAACAAAAGTGTAAAGAGGGAATAAAGTTTGAGGTTATGAAAAAACATAATTTTTATGCATTCTTCTTATAGAGTCTCTTTTCGTGCATACACATATATACATATTATATTTATAAATATATACATATATATTACATATACATGTATATATGCATAAAACATGTATATATAAGCATAATATATTCATATCCATTAATGTTTTTTTCAAAAAACACACTATCTCTCTCCAGCATTTCCTCTAGGTATTTTAGTTTTCTGTTGTTATAAAACTTGGAATTCTTACCAATTTTAATGTTGTTTTTTTTTTAAACAGTATTGTTGTTATAGTGTAAATTGTTGTCGAGGTTCTGCTTAATGCCCTCAGCATCAATTCAGAAAATTTTTCAAAATGTGCTATATATCAGAAAACTACTTTTTATTCTATTTATTTTGGGTGGACAGTACCATAAGTTCTCTTCTCTAACCTATGCCGGAATAAACATTTCCTTAATGAAATCTTCAGCTAGTGGTGATTAATTAGAGGTTAAGTTCCCAGAGCATTCCATTTGTGTCAGGACAGTTATAGTTGTCCTATAGCCATAATTTACTTCTTCCTGTTGTCTAATCACTGTCCTTATTTGTGTTCACTTCAGCCAAACAGAACAAGTCTACTCCATTTCCAAAGTGATGGTTCTTCAAATACTTATGGAATTTAGACATATTCTACTTATATATAGTAGGAGAGGGTATTTCCCAGAAATAGATTTCTTTTAAAGGGTTGTGGGGTTGCTTATGTATCTATTGAGCATTTGTTGGGGACTGATGCTAAATCCAGGTAGTTGAGTTTTTTTCTTAAATCCAGAAGCACCCTGCACACTTCTTACCTTATTACTGGGTGTTCTCTGTTCTTTCTATAATTTAAAATACAAACTCACCCTCATATAAAATTTCATAAATTAATCACAAATTTGACTCATTATTATATCCTCCCTAGAATTCCTGAAATAAAATTGAAATATATTTAGTGTCTCATTTCCCATTAAGGTTATTTTTTCCTTTTTTAATCTCCTTCCTCACTTTCTATGAACCCAAATGAAAATAAACTCATGGTATGATTTGAAATACCTTTAATTTAAGAAATTTGAAATGAAAAGAGATAAAACCTAAAACTGTATTGTTGTGTCCAGGTTAGATAAAGGATCTCTAACTTCATCTCCCAGAGGTACCAAGAGCTGAACTCACAACTTTTCTTTTCCCAAGGGAGAAGTTATTCCTAAAGACAAGCTTTTGTTCATCTCTTCCTACAAATGTCTTACCTGTCCCTACTTCATTTCCCCTAAAATATAAATGTCTCAGCCAGTAAACACTTCACCAAAGGATGCTGAATCAGGAATCATACCCTTAGAGAAATGTTTATTTCCTTGTCTCCAAAAACAAAAACACTTTTTTTTCCCTCAATTACCATTTATTATTTTCCTATTCCCTCTCCCTCTTCTCTGTATGCCTTTTATCAAGTATCTCTAAATAATTAACATCTTTAACATTCAGATGCTACAGAGACATTGCTAAAGCAATGGGTTGGATATCAAAAAAAGAAATAGAAAGACAGAGATAAATTCACACATCCATATGTATACACATATATACACACATGTGCATAGATGCCTCTGCTCTCCTCCTCTGTCCATTTCATTTCTTTCTGTAGTATATAGCTTCCAAAAAGCAGTTGTGTCAATGATCTGTATAAACCGGCTCTAGACCAATTGAATTTCAGAGCCCATGATGGACTAGTTTAGCATCTTAAAGATTCTCAACATGGGATATATTAATTTTAAAACTAATTTTTATTATATCACTTTCATTTATATATTTTCTTATATATCTTATTTTATTTCATTTAAAATATTATTTTAAGAAAGGGTACATAGACCTCCCAAGACTTCCCAAGGGCTGCAGGACTTGTAAAATTTAAAGAATTCGAGCTAGGAGGAAACTAAGAGATTTCTTGGCAACCATAATGTACCTTCTAAGTCTTTTTTTTCCTCTAGATTAAAAAATCCCAGTTCTTTCAATCCATCCTTCCGGGGTGTTTCATAATTATGTCATCATTTTGGTTATATTGGGCTATTCATTCCTTATAAACATTGGATGAATTAATTCAAGAATAAATGCAAAAATATTTATTAAGTACTTATGATATGCCAGATGCTACACTCTCAAAACATGTAGATTCTCCTAGTAAATTATATAAATTCATGTGGAGAAATGGTACCTAGAGAAGGGAGTCTTGGTTTCAGGAGGCAGAGATGGTATTGGCTCCATAGGAATGTCGCTGTCATAATTTTTAAAGAGTAATGAAGCATTGATTTGATAATTATATTCAAAGCCAGAGAAAGAAAAAAAGTGGAAAGAAGTACCATAATGATAAGGAAAATGGCAAGATGGCCCAATATAAAGTAGGGAATGTAGGAGCAGCTAGGTGGTGCAGTGGATAGAACACCACCCCTGAAATCAGGAAGACCTGAATTCAAATCTTAACAGTTCCTAGCTGTGTGACCCTGGGCAAGTCACTTAAATCCAAATTGCCTCCAAAAAAGTAAGTGTATTATAAAGCATGGTCTGATTTGTAGTCTTCTAGATGTAGTAAGCTAAGTGAATTATCAAGACAGCTTATTTCCAAAATAGTCTAAAATTTGATGAGTAAACTTCTAGGGCATATTATCTGGAAGGTCTAAGCAAGTAGGTGCAGGTGCAGATAGATCAAAGCTAAAAAAAAAAAAAAGGTCAGATGCCAAGATCATCAAATTATCTGATCATATCATTTAATGTTTCATGTCCAGTGCCCAATCTTGTTTTATTTACTTTGTAGGCATACAATCACGTGATGTGTTCATCAAATTCCAAAAATGGAGTCACAACACCACAAGGTATATTATTGTACTTTCTGTTGCACAAGATTAGTTTGTGAGAAAGTTAGGGAGGAATTCATTTTGGCTGCACTTGGTTTGTGAATTACTGATATTTGACCAAATTGATAATAATTGATTCAGTATACTGACTTTGCAAAAATATGTTCATAACATTTTTCCATTTCCTTTCTTTTCCTTTTCTTTTTATAATTTCCCATTGATTTTGATTATGTGTTCTTTGGCTTATTGGAGCCTGGTGGCTCCCTGGTGGGATTTTAATGTCTCCTCTTTAATTTTTTTTTCAAATACAGAAAATATTGAGGGCAATCATTTTCTATAGGGAACACTGGAATTACAATTTGTGATTGAGAGCTTTTTAAGCAATGGGTTGGATATCAAGAAAAGAAAAATAAACCCTACAGGAGAGTTTTCTGAGCCCCAGCAGTTCTTATCTTAGGTTAATGGCATTTCATTAATTTCATTTGAAATCTTCTTCTGTGACAGGATAATTATGCTATTATAAAGCTTAAGTGCGATAAAATAAACCGATCTGCCTGTAAAACCCCAGCTACTCTGGGTCATGCAGGTTATGAGAAACCTTCAAGACAACATTTTTGAAACTAAGTGCTCTGGCAAGGGACAAAATCAGTAATGTGTTTCTATTTCTGCTGTGACTTCCAACATTCATGCTGGAGCTTGATGCTCAGTGAGGTACCTTTGAAATGCCAATCATTTCAATTTCTATTTTTCCTTGATTTGGGTAAGAGTCTACAGGAAAAAAAAAAACGCAGTGTTTCAGGAGAGAATATAGAGAGACAGCATGTAATACACTTTCTTTGGTATGAGACGGCATGTATGGGGCTCTGCACATCTGAAATTCTAGCAGGCTAAATTGAATCCTTGTCAGGGAGCACAGTTTTTGCATAGTGAAAAGTCAATTTCTTTAGAGGTGCCCAGAAACTATTGACAGGGGGCATTTTGCCTTCCCAACTTTCCCCACAGTTCTAATTGGTAATGAAATTTAGCCACCTCCATCAACCTTTTTAGCAAAGAGGACCCCTGGACTCCTCCCAGATCATGGATTTTAATGGGATTGCTGGCATGGGAGCTGTCGATTCCGATGCAATCTCAGCATGGCGAGAAATGAAATTTTAGGCCCTTTCTGGAATGCTTATTTCTTAACTTTGTATAGAAGACTCAAGTTTCACCCCTTTGACACTGGTGGAAGGGAAAAATGATTGCATTCAGGTTGAAATGAAAAACAAGGTGACAGGAGTATGGTTATTATTCTGCTCTCAGTCTCAAAGTTATGTCCTTATCATACAAAAACACCAACGATGAGCATTTGTTACCTGTGTACTGTGTGTACAGTACTTTGATAGATGCTGGGAAAGAAAGAAACTTTTTTCTTACCTCCTACTCACTTCCCAACTCTTTGGCTTCTCCACAAAATGACTTTTTCCAAGGTTTAACCCTAAATTCAGTGGTCTTTTTTAGTCTTTATTCTTCTTGACTTCTCTATAAAATTTGGCACAGCTGACCACACCTTCCTCTTGTCCACTATCTTCTTCCTTTTTTTAAAATATTTTTTTTCCTTTGTTCTTCTTCTAGCTCTCTACCTGCTCCTCAGTACCTTTGTAGGGCCCACTGATGTGTGGGTAGGTTTTAGAACTCTATTCTGGGCTTTATTATCTTCTTTTAACTTTCTTTTATGGTGGTGTTAGATTTCTTGCTCGATAATTTTTGGGGGGTCTATTTTTTTACTAAATGCCTTTTGATTGCTTAATCAAGTGGTTTCCTTTGCTCTTGCAGACTTGGTTTTCAGCCATGTGCAGATGATTCCCTCATTAATCTCATCTCTGAGTTTTCTCCTGAGCTCCAGAACTGTATTTCCATCTGCCTACCAAAAGATATCTACTTTTCATTCTATAAACATGTTAAACTAAAAACATTTCAAGCAGTATCAATTATCTTCTTCCCTAAACTTTTTTCTTTTTCTCCCTTATTTCTGTTAATAGCATCAAAATTTATCCCAAAATTCCAATTCATAGCCTAGGAACTGTTTTAATCTCTACCTCAAGCTCCATATACAATCAATTGCCAAATTCTGGTCAATTTTACCTTCCAACATGTCTCTTATCCATTCCTTTTTTCCACTCGCCAAACCACCCTAGTTAATACATTCATTACCTGATCTCCAGACTATTGTCTTCTTGCATCCAGCCCCTCTCTCCTCGATTCTACATTCTATCCTGGTGGCACAGTAATATTATGAAAGTGAGGGGTTGCCATGTCATCACTTCTCTGCTCCAAAAATGCCAGTGGGTACCTTTTGCCTCTGGGACAACATGAAAACTCATTTATTTAGCTTTTAAAACCCTTTGTGCTATGGCTCCAACCTATCTTTCTTGGCTAATGAAACATGATTCCCCCTCATATGCTCTATATTCCTACCAAATTGATCTACTTCTTTTTCTCTCTGTTTCAGATAATGTCCCTCATCTCTAATTCTGTCACACAGTCTATCCTCCATTTTCAGAATAGTATCCTTCTTTATGTCTTCCTGTTGGGCTCCCTAATCCTTGGAAAGTTCAGCTTGAGTACCATCTCCTTCAAGAAACCTTTCTCAATTCCCCCATTTATTAATTCCTTTCCCAAATTATTTGAATTTATTTGCTATATATTTTATATTGATTTCTTGTAGAGGGCGGGAACTCTGGAGAAGTATACTTGAAACAAGGATACTTACAACAAGGTAACTCAGTGGAATTGATGAGATGATGGTTCTCTAGTTTATATATACTTAGTACTTAGCATGGTGGTGTAATAGTGCTACAGTTGATGTAATTGTAATAGGGTATTTAAGGGCTGAGAGAACTGGGGACAAAGTCAGACTAGGAGGGACACTAGTTGAAACTGGCAGACTGGCAGACTGCTGGAGGAGACAGGGTCAGACTGTGATACACAGAACTGTGAAGGAGACAATAAAGACTTTAGACTCTGTGAAGACTGAATTAGCACCCTGGATACCTTAGAATCAGCTAGAGTCAGATTAAGGAAAAGTCCTTGGTCTTTATTCTTGGTTTTTAGGAGTAGAAGTGAATTGGGTGGACACAGGGTTTCCACGACCTCCTTCTTCCTCGTCTACCACCAAAGTGACTCTGGCTTGTCTTACTCCACCCCCTAATCCTTGCCACAATTCTCTGTGTACACCAAAAGATTGAACCAGCACAGAATAGTAGAAAGGACCATTTTCCAAGCATATGCTAATAGAGTATTGTCCAATTGGTAATTAGCCTTAAGTGCTCAGTTGTCCAACCTTAGTGCATCAACTCAGAGTTTCAGCCCTTTACAAGACTCTATTCTTGTCCATTCTCCTGGTCACTATCCTGCTGAGACCAAGGTTGTTTAGAGGACCTCCAGAAAGCTAGCCTGGACATCACAATTTCTCTTTATATATGCTACTTTTCCCCAAAAGAAAATAATTGCCTTAACAGAAGAAAATATACTGTTTTTGCACTTGCATCACTAATACCTTGAACAGTATATACAATATAGAGTAAACATTTCATACATTGGGAATAATTGAATTAAAAAAGACTATTCTTGACCACAAGAGACTAAGTCTAGTGTGGAAGTTCTTAACTTAATTTCAAATCAGTTTTGTCAGTGGTTGGAAGGTTAGTTAGAATTTATGATTTACCGCCATATTAGTTTTCCATTTTTGCTTATTGAACTCTTACCTATTTCTCCCAGGAAGATATATCTGATTATTATAGTCAATAATGTATTCTCCTGGGATTTTTGCATCACATGATAATGTATCCCTCTTGAATGCGATTATCAAGTTACATTAGCTTCCATGATATCTTAACTTCCCCCTAGACCAGAATTTCTTAACTAGGAGTCCTTGGATAGATTTCAGGGGGTCTCTGTACTTGATTGGAAAAATAGATGCTTATTTCACCTAGCCTTTGATTCCCTTTGTAATTATGTATGTATATATTATTAATGTATAGTGGGCACATGCTATAATATATCCACACATATACATATATGTACATATATAGTATAAGTGTATTTGTACACACACACACACACACATACACACATACACATATACTTAGATAGATGTGTATATATAGTATGTATGTGTGCTTGTGTGTATGTGTGTGTGTGTGTTTATATGTATATAAAGTAAGATATAAGAAGGCTGAAAAGGTGGAAGGTGGAAATGCTATGAAGGACCTTGAATGTAATTTAGAAGACTTTATTGATGATCTTGTAGGGAGTTCTTAGATTTTATTGACTAGATGATATGGGAGATATGTGCTTTAGGGAGGTCAGGTTGATATCTGAGTGGAGGATGGACTGGAGTGGATACAGAAAATTCAAGGAGAGCAATTGGAAGACTACTGCAGTATATAGGAATGAGATGAGGAAAGCCTGCACTGGGATGGTAGCAGTAATAGAGAAGAGCAGGAAGAATTTATGAAAGACACTGGCAGACCTTGGCAATATATTGGATTTAGGGGTTGAGTGAGGATGAGGAGTTAAGAATAACAATTAAATTGTGAACCTGAGTGAGAATCTGACTGACTGGGACTGTGGTGGTGCCCTCAAGAGTCTTTTGGGGGAAGGTTTGGGGAAAATATAATGAACTCAGTTTTGAACTTGTGCTTATTAAATCCTGCTTACTTCTCTTGAAATTAGGTTTACTCTGATTTCAGCTAATCCTGGAGTGAAAAAAAAATCTAAAAATGTTAGTCCATATTGGAGGATCTAATCTTCTTGATAAGTCAGCTAGGTGCCAGAGTGATTAGAATGCCAGGTCTGTAGGGAGGAAAACCTGACTTTAATCTAGCTTCAGATACTTACCAGTTGAGCAAATCACCTAACCCTGTTTGCCTCCGTTTTCTCATTTATAAAATGAGCTAGAGAAGAAAATAGCAAACTACTTCAATATCTTTAGCAAGAAAACCCCAAATGGGGTCATGCAGAGTCAGACATAATTGAAAAAAACCTGAAAAACAATCTTTTTAGTAATGCAAAGTTCTTTCTTAAGTCATAAGCCAAGTGCATTTGTGGAAGTTTATGCCTTTCTCCAAAACATTAAGCTCTCCTTAAAGTAACTTAATAGTAAAACTGGAAGAGAACACAGGAGTCGCCTAGACCAACCTCATCAGTTTAAGAGATGAGGAATCTGAGGGCCTTGGAGATGAAGTGAGTAAGGTAGTACAGTTGGTAAATGCTTCATCTGACTCCAGAGTGAGATTAATTTTCAATACATTATTTCAGTCCTTCATAGAAATTAGTGGAAAAATCTTAAAGAACATATGACTTTTAAAATTCAAATTGTTCAATAATCTAAAAACAAGGCCTATGATAAATACATTAAAATATAAACATAAATAATCTAGTTTTGAAGAAAGAGTGATTTGGTCTTCTATATAAACTTTCACCTATCCAGCCTCAAAGCAAAATGAAAACCAGTCTTAGGAGAATGTTGACAGGAAAGCATTTTTTGAACTTCTTATATCATTGGCTCCTCATATATCCATTCGCATCCTGCTTTGTAGGTCAATGCTCCTGATGACAACTGGGCATCTGAGGTTGGGGAACACATGTAAATTTTGCCTCAAAGTTAACTAGAATTAACTAGTTGATTAGATAGAGTTAACTAGTTAATTAACTAGGTAGAAGGTAGAAGGGTCTTGAGAATCCATCTAATCATTCATTTTACACAACAGAAAACTGAACTCATGTAGATTGTTACTTCCTCAGTGTCACATGGTAGCATATTGCTCAGATAGGCAATTTGACACTGATTTTAGATTCTGTACCAAAATGGTTCCTTCCTCTAATTTCCTGCTTGGGATTCCAATTATGTTCTTCCCTCTACTTTCTGTAGCAAGGCAATAAAGAAAAGAACTCAGTGTCAAAATCAGGGAATTCTTGAAGATCTAGAGAAAGGGAATGGTATACAAGGGATCTCATTGTCCATTGTAGTCAAAAGCAATGTGTCATCAGTTGAATGCTGATGAGAAATTTTTAATTTTTCTATTGACTAGATATATTTCTTAAGGAAATTCGCTGCTATTACTAATATCTATAGAAATGAAACAACAAAAATATCTTGTCAATTTGTGATATTTTAAAACTGGAAGAATGTTAGCTTAAGAAGACTATACAATTTGGGTGATTTTAGGAATACCATTCATAAGCTGGAGGGCTACCTGAGGGAGGCAAGCAGTGTGCCAAAGGATCTGGAGTTCACACCATATGAAATTCATTTAAAGGATCAGGGCAAGTGTAGCCTGGAGAAAAGAAAGCTACGGGTGGATGTGATGATGATAGCTATATTCAAGTACTTGAAGTGTAGTCATAAAGGAGAGGAATTAGCCTTCTTTTGATTGCCCTGGAGGGAAGAATTTAGAGCACTGGATAGAAGCTCAAAGAGACAAATTTAGATATGTTATAAAGGAAAACAATTCCTAACAGTATGACTGACCCAAATAGGAACAGTTGACCTCAGGAGCTAGTGCATTGTCATCATTGCATTAAATAGTAGAATACCACTTCTTGGATATATAGAAACACCTAGGTGACATGGTGGAGGCCCTTACAAATTTTGTGAACTTGGTCAGTCATTTAATTTTCAGCTTCAGTTGCCATATTTAATGCAAGGATAGCACTCACTTCCCAGGATTGTATGAGAATCAAATACACACATATTTATACAAAAATCTCTCTGTGTGTATGTATACATACATATACATACATGTATATATACATACACACATATGTATACAGTGCTGTGGAAGGCTTAAATTACTATTATTTATATATAGGTAAAGGGAATCTTTCGTGGAAGGACGGGTGGACTAAATGAACTCAGAATGCTATACCCTACTCTTAGAATATGAAAATTGCCTGTTTGCTAATTCTGTCATGGTTACTGATTGATTTCAGATGGATCAATGACTCAGCCAAAGGGCATAGTGTCTCATTTGGTCAATCTTCTGGATAAATGATGCAGAGCCTCTCAAAAGTCTTAGCTTAAAACTGCAACTATTTGGAAATGGCCCAACAAATATAGATTTTGTTTTAATTTTTGTTGTAAAGTTTAGCATCTACATACTGCCTTAGAAGAAATTCAAAGGACCAGATGAATCATCCTTTAAAACAACAAAGAAAAAAAAAAGAAGCACAATCAACAAATATCACCTCTGGGTGATGCAATAAAACTCATGTGAACATTTCATTTTAAATTGGCTGGGTAGTCACAGAGTAATATACAGATACACTGATATCCAATTGTTTCCATTTGTTATTTACACAGTTACCTGCAGGCAGGAAGCTATACTAGCTAGAAAATTAGAGATGTGAAAAGATGCATTTGCTCACCTCTTGGATCATTTTTACTAATATAGAATTTTCTTGTACCCCCCTCTTAATGTGCTCCCCGGTATTATCCTTTCAGGGCTCTATTTGACATATGGAATAAAGTATAAAGTAATAACAAACCAATTCTTTGGGGAGATTTCTTTTCACTTTTTACTGGTTCACAAAGATAAAAGAATAATGTTGTGATCATGAGTTGGATTTTTATCCTTTACACCTGTCCAAGGTCCAGGGCCTAAATGATAGACACCAAGACTGGCCTATTGGCAAATTGATACACAGAAATACATATAGGGCTTATAGAGTTGCTTATGATATAGTCAGTCAGACAATAAGGCAACAAGAATTTATTTTTTTCTCATTTTTTAAAATTTGGAAGTACAATGATTTTTGACAAAATGTATTTATATTAACATGTAATGGTTTTATTTTTATGAATTTTTAATGATATTTTATTTTTCTAAATATATGCAAAGATAGTTTTCAACATTTACCTTCACAAAACCATGTATTTCAAATTTTTTCTCTCTTCCCTCCTCTCTACCCAAGACAGAAAGAAATCTGATATTGTTTAAATGCAACAACTGAGTGCAAGATGGACTGAAATGGGGAAATTTTTGTGGTAGCTTCACCTAACAATGGGCTATTGCAATAGGTAGGGAATGAAGTGAAAGAGGACTGTATAGTTGAAATGATTGTCCAAAAGGTCAAGATGAGAAAGAGAGGAAAGTGTTGCTAGTAGAAGGTTGATGATCTGAAAAAGAACTGATGGGATAAGTCACTGGAGGTTATGGAGAGAATTAAGAACAGTGTTTGGAACTGTGACGCAGAAGGAGAAGCAAAATAATAATGAATTATGATCAAGGAAGACAATTTCAGTTTATGAACATGGAAGTAGTGTATTTGTATGTGATAACAAAATCAATGGTACACTCATATTTGTGTATACCTGTGTTGGGATGAAAGAGTAGATCATGAGGAATAACTAAGTCGAAGAGTTGAGGAATAATGTATTTGAGCAAGCATCAATATGTAAGTTGAGATTTCCAAAAATCAATGGCAGGAACTGGGGAGGTCAGAAAACTGTCAGGCAAAGGATGTCCAACAGATTGAAGGACTATGGTTCCCAGAATTTTGATTGGATGGCAGATAGGGATTGAGTGGACCTCAAAAGAGGAAAATATCTGAATCGAAGCTGTGGGGAAAAAGAAGTAGCAACAGGCAGCAAGGTGTGTTTCAACTCTTCCACTTCAACCAGATGTGAGAGGATGAGTGAAATTGGGTGATAGAGAACACAGTTTGAATGATGACCTTTTTTTGAAATGCTGGCACAAGGAAAGTATGAATGGTGGATTAACATCATTTTGTTAATTGTTAAGGGATGAGTTCACAGTAGACTCCTCAAACAACAAAAGTAAGTGAACCTGTAGAAGGAGTGGAAGAAGTAATTGTGTCTGTCAAATTTTCTAGAGACTGGATTGTAATGAAATTGCATTTCTTTCCATCTCCCCAAGGCAGGAAACTAGACAGTAGACCTGATAGGATAGAATAATGTTTTTCTTCTTCACCACAGAGGCAGAAGGCAGGTACCCAATCAAATGGCATTTTTCTTCTTGCTGTGGAAGAAAGAAGGCAAAGCAGGAGATTTGGCAGGATGCAATAGCATTTCCCCCATTACCCTCCAGGCAGGAGAGCAGGCAGGAGATTTGGCAGAATGGAATAAAGAATAAAATAAAAGTGGTATAAAAAGGTAATGAAATCAACAAAGCAAGATAAGAACTTGATACGACATTTTTTAGGCTTCTTGATTTAGATTTAAATTTTCTAGTTTGGGTAGAAATTAAGATCTTGCGCAGCATGCTTTTGTTGAAACATACAGAAATAATACTGGATTTGAGATGAGAGGATTTAACCCAACTATGATTTTATTGCTTATGTGGCTTTGGATCATTCATTTACCCTACCTGGGACTCAGTTTTATCATCTGTAAAATGAAGGGGTAGATTGGCTGGTTCCAAAGGTCTTTTATGGGTGCAAATGAATAACTTAGCCTTTAATGAAGCTGACCTGAACCATTCTATTATTTTGCCAAGAAAGGCCAAAAAGGGGTAAAAAAGAGTCAGACGTGACTGAAAACGATGCAACAACAAACACAGCTGATGGAAAATTTTCTTCTACTCAAGTCATCCTCTGATATCTTACTGTGCCATGGCAGTGACCTTTTATTTCTTAAAGCTATTTCAGAAGAATTTAATGTCTGGCATCCAAGATTCTCATTCCTATTCTTATTTACCTCATGCCTCTAAGCTGTAGACTCTGTTTCCCATCAAACATTGCCACCCCCATCTTCTAATCAAACTAGCCTTTTGATAGATGGACATTGCTGTTTTTCTCTGACTAAGAGTCCCAAGTTCCTCCTATTCCCCAGCCATTTTCACAATTCCTTGCCCTTTCTACCTCTAGCTATGTAGAGAAAAACAACATTGAAATTTTGAGAAGGATGGGTTAGTAACTTCTCAGACATCCCTCTTGTTCTCTTTTCTCTTTTTTATGCTTTTTCCTATTAGAATGTAAACTTTTTGGGGATCAGAACTCTCTCATTTTTGCTTTTATATCCAGTACTTAGCACAAAGCCTGATACATGTTAATGAATTTATTTATGCTTTTATTCATTCATTCATTCATTTTTTTTCTGGCATGACTGCCTTCTAGGAAACCAGCATAGTTGTTTCATGAAACTGAATATCAGAACACCGGTCACAAATTGATGAATTTGTTCAAATACCTCATTCCAAAAGATAATTTCCTAAATTAAAAATAGGTTGCAAGCTTCATGAAGGAGAGGGACTACTAAGCAGTTGTATCGAGTATATAGTTGTATCTAGTATATAATTGTGACATTTGAAATAATTAAAGCTACTAGTCCAAGAGCTATGGTTTGAATCATTTAAAAGAACAGTTCCTCATGTTTGGTGCTTTGGCCTACAAAACTATGCTTGGCTTATAAAGCATTGTGAGTGAAGAAGTTGATAGAGCTCTGGGCTTGACATTTGCAATACCTGAGTTCACCTACTGTCTCAGACACTTTACTAGTTGTGGAAACCTGGATGAGACATCAACCTCCATTCCCACATCTGTAAAATGATGATAATAATAGCTTCTACTTTCCAGATTTGTTGAGAGGATCAAAAAAGATATCAAATATAAAGTATTTAGCAAAGAAAGATATAAAAATTATTATCACTGTTATTTATCCCCGTGACTCAACCCCTTGAAATACTTACACATTTCCCCTTCGAATGTCAATTTAGGTACTGGAAACATAACAGGATGCAGGTGAAATCTGCCATGGGACTTAGAGGTCAAGTCATATGGGAAAGCATAAAATGAAAGTCATTAGTCATTCGAGATGACTTTTAAAGATTCTTTTCCAAATCTAACTATAATTGCAGTTTTGTATAATGCAATATGAAGAGTAACTCTGGTAATTGGAGAAGAAACACATTGTTCCTATAAAGTAATTAGGAAATTTAGAACTAGAGGCAATTGTAGAGATCCTTTATTGTTGTTCACCTGACTCTTTATAACCCCATTTGAGGTTTTCTTGGCAAAGATACTGGAGTGGCTTTAGCCATTGCATTACCTGCTGCCTTGGAAAGCATTTATAAACATCTTTTGAAACTGAAGTTCAGGGATGTGAACTTATTTATAATGGATTACATTGTTCATCAGGGACAGAACTAAGAAAATTTGATATAATAGATTTGGAGTCAAAAATGTATATTCAAATCTTGACATGTTCCTTCGATGACCATGGCCACAAAACTTCCCTTCTCTGGCCTCGGCTTGCTTTTCAGTAGCATGAGGGAATTATGCTAAATGCTTCCCATGGTACTTTCTAACTGTGAATTCTTGTGTGCTGTGACTACATTCTTAAACCCCACTTATCTTGGCAGGCTGAGTCCCCAGAATTCAGCTTCCACATGCATTTAGACTTCTAGAGTTAATGTGCAGAAGTTGGAGATTTCCTTTTTTAATGCTACAGCGAAAAGCACCATTAACATCTTTCAGCTCATTATTATCAGTAAATATCAATTGATCATCCAGATATAACTATTAGCAGAGTTCCATTTGCTAAACTAGGATAGTAAGAATAATTGGTTAAACAAATCCCACTCTCCAGTGTAGAGCACACTCCCCCACTAGTATATCCAGAGCTCAGTTGAATGTATGCTCAAGCTTAGATAGCGCATAAGGTAAAAAAGCACATACTGTTTTCTGGGAGCCATCAATATACTCCCATGAGTATGCCATAGCTTTTCTTCTGGTTGCCTCCTAGAGCCTTATATTTGCCTTTCCTCACTGTGTTTATTCTATCCTCAAAACACTAATGTAGAGACATTGATATCCTGTAGAAACTCTACTAGGATACTATAGGAAAAATCCACATTCTTAGAACTTCTGAAATTCATAAAATACTCTTTCAGTAAAAAGTGAAATTGGAGGGAGACCAAAGTAGGAGCTCTTATACTCTTCTCCAAATAATATCTTTCCAGAGGGTTTTATTTTGAAGGATTCTTCCATTAAGTTGCCAGATACTTGAATTGGAGGAAGAAAAGACCAAGATAGGGGCTCTTATACTCTTCTCCAAACAATTTATTTCCAGAGGGTTTTGTTTTGAAGGATTCTTCCATTAAGTTGCCAGATACTTGAATAAGTTTCTAATTAACTTGCTGTTTTATGAATGACTCACAAGATATGCTCAACTTTTTTTCATGCCATACAATATTTTTCCTGTGGAATTCCATTTCCATTCATCCATATGTTTTAAGAACTTCTAAACTGACTGAGGATTTTTTTTTTTTTTTTTTTTTTTGCTTTTAGTGATTTTTAGCCTGTGGGTGATGGATTGCTGCAACTGAGACTTACAGGTCTTGTTCTCACTCAGTTCATATCCTGATTGATTGATTGTTTTCACCTGATAGAGAATCAGTGTATAGCATCTTACCTCTCACTTTAAGTAAGATAGTGTAATTGACTGACTCCATCAAATCCTAACTTTCCACCAGGGCTAAAAGCAAAGTCTCCTAAATTTCAGTTTAGTTTTCTTGTTGTTATGTCATGTGGACTCACTGTGTTTGTGATCTCTTTGGACTTCAGTAGACAGAAATGACTTTTTTATTCAAATACAGTCCCCTGGGTCTTGTTTTACTTATGCAAATATCAGAGAAGATGATTAATCTAGCTTAGCCTTCTGGTTCCATCTCTTTCTATAATCATCTGATTCTATGATTCAAGTTCCTTGCTGAATTCTAGTATATGATACCTTTCCCCCCAGTTACCAAATTGAAAATGATAAAATTGATTCCAGCATTAATTTACATTTAGAGCTATATACCAATGCATGACAAGGGACGGTATCTAAAAAGGCTTTAGGGAGCAAGGATAATATGATTTTATTTAATTTGATAATCCTCAGACACCATATCCGAGGACTATAGCTTCAAAGATAGAGGCTAGAAGGTACCTCAGAGACCTCATATCATAAATGAGAAAACTTAGGGACTCCAGGAAAGTTAATTTGTTTGCTCAGAGTCATATAGCTAGTGACTTAATATCACTTCTTCTGACATGAGACTCAGTGCTGTTGTCTGTTCTCAACCTAATTTGGGTTAATCCAGTTTAAATGAATCAAGGTAATTCAACCCAACAAGCGTTTATAAACACCTGTTATTTACAAGTCATGTACAAAGAGATTAGTTGGTCTCTGGCCTCACAGAATTTGATGAATGGCTGCAGTGGGTACAGGGATTCGAAATGCACAACGTGATCAAACAAAGCAAAGACTCAACATTATACACTGACAACCAGATCTTCAATGTTTAAAGGAAGCCCTCTTGATCTGTGCTTGTTTATTTGTTTGTTCATTGATTGAGTAATGGACACGGAAGGCTAAACTGGGTAGGAGAAGAGAATATAACTTGTAAACACAATCCAAAATGCTGTTTCCACAATAGGAAAACTTAAGAAGTGGGACTTTTTCTTTGCTCTCTCTAGCTCCATAGAGCAGTACTTGATACATAAAGGGAGGTAAGTGAATATTTAATCATTTTGATCAAATGATAGTTTTAATAAAGTCTAGGTGATTCTTTATATAACTGGTATTTAATTTCAAGGATTAAGGTAGCTAGGTGGTTAAGTGGATAGAGCACTGGTCTTTAAATCTGGTCTCAGAAACTTATTAGTTGTATGCTCTTAGACAAGCCACTTTAATCTCTGTTTGCCTTATGCCACTGGAGGAAGAAATGGCAAACCACTTTGTCAAGAATACCCCATGGACAATGTTAATATGCTCTGGTCCAAGAAGGATGGGACACAACTGAACCAAACTATTGCATCAGAAAAGAGATAAGGAGCACATTAACTACTGGCTGTTCCCCTCCCCTTGAGACTTCAGAGTACTACCTAAACTCTGGTCCAAGAAGGGTGGGACAGGACTGAATCAAATAATATTGCATGAGAAAAGAGCTAAGGAGGACATCAAGGGCTGGCAGATCTCCTCCCCTTGAGGCTTCAGAGTAGTAACTAAGCTTTGGTCCAAGAAGGGTGGGACAGGCCTGAATCAAACAATATTGCATCAGAAAAGAGCTAAAAAGGACATCAAGGGCTGGC
The DNA here is from genome assembly GCF_902635505.1 of Sarcophilus harrisii. Taxonomy (NCBI): domain Eukaryota; kingdom Metazoa; phylum Chordata; class Mammalia; order Dasyuromorphia; family Dasyuridae; genus Sarcophilus; species Sarcophilus harrisii. Next base: position 638,432,379 of record NC_045427.1, on the reverse strand, counting down.
AGATCTCCTTCCTTTGAGACTTCACAGTAGTTTAAGCCAAGCAGATAGAAGCAGAGAGCTTCAGTAGCACAGTAACTGAAGCAGAAGAGACACCCATCTGCTCTGTTAAAATAGGATAAGGAGTATATAGCCACAGTGGGTACAGGGATTCTAAACAGACAACATGATCAAACCAACACAATTAGTACCTTAATACATTAAGGTACATAGTTAATACATAGTCAACCTTATACATTGACATTTAAGATTCATGCTTTTTTATTTGCTTGTTTATTGATTAAGCAAAGGCCATCAAAGGGAAAAAATGGAACCTGGAGCATGCTCTTTGTGATCAGAGTATTCTTATAGGATAGAAATTTATATCTCTTCTTGAGAAAATTAGCTGTGTTACTCTAGTATAGAGAGCTGACTGAGACCAAAGGAAGACAGGAAAGAGGAAAAGACGGGGGGGACTCTATGTTTGATGAGGGTGGCAGTCAAGATTTTCTGGGTCATTTCAAGAATGAATAAAACTGAGCATAAGGCCTGGAACTAGTGCTGAGACACTGCTTAGTGACCCACACCAGATATTTACATTATAAACTAACTATCTTAGTCTCTGTCTCCAGAGGAAAGGGTTGTATGGTGTCTAGATTCTGCAATAGCAAGGGGAACTAGAAGAAGTAGAACTGTGACTGGCTAAAGCCATTTGTAGAGTGAAATAATGACAACTCAGTTTTGCCAAGGTCTGACTTCAGTGACAAACATTCCACCACCATTTCTAGTGGGCACAGACAGAATCACCAATCAAAAGGACATCTTTGCAAATAAAGAGAGGGGAATGGATTATTTACAAAAATGACATTTTCAGAAGCTAAAATCACGACAGCTGGGTGATTGAGCCTTCCCACTGGAATCTTTGCCAATCCTCTGGATAGAAACTCATTACTCTGCCCCAGCTATCTCTGCCTAGCACAGATGGTAACTCTGAAGAAGTTGCTATAAGGAGAGAGCCACAGGGTTGTAACAAATAAGCAGAGATGTCCCCTTCTCCCTGTTTCTCACAGTACTGCAGCCATTGCTTCTGCCATGTCCTGTTTTTTAAAGGTGAAGTATAGGCAAGGGAATTGTGACTGTAGGAAAAGACAGTAACTACAAAATATGAAGAATAAAAAGGCTTTATTATGCAGGAGTGAGAAAATCTTCTTTTAAACTAGGTTGAAGAAGGCAAATCTAACTTTACCTTTATAAGTAGAAGTTCATTAAGTACAATACTGAAATACAAAAATCTAATAGGATCTGTGTAAGTCATTCTTTTATCCTGGAACTAATGTGAAATTCTCAGGAGATAATAGTGCAGAGAAAAGACATTTCTATTTGAAGTGGGAAGACAAACTGGAATCCTTTCTCTATTACTCACTATAAGTATGACCTCTATCAAATTGTAACTTCTTTGGGCCTCAGTTTCCTTTTTTTTGTAAAATGATGCCATTGAATTAGATGGCCCCTTCTTACTCTAAATTCATAATTGCATGACTTTGTGATATAAATAATACGATTGTCACTACCAGTTCCCTTCATTAGTTCACTAGGTTATTACAATTAAAGATAAAGGACCACATGGAAGAAGAAACATTACTCTAAATATTAGGCAGGAAGTGATTTGGATTGACTCACATCCCACCAACTATTGGAGATGAGAGGATCAGAGATCTGGAGCTGGGAAAGACCTCAGAAGCCATTTAGTCTAAATTTCCTGTTTTATTGATGAGAATACTGACCTACAGAGAAGTTAAGCAACATGTTTAAGGGTACACAGACAAATGTCAGAGCAGAATAAATGACTCACATTTCCAAAATGGTTTCATGTTTATGAAGTACTTTATGATTTATCTGGGAGATGGTAATTTATAATATTTTCATCAATTATTTTACAGATGAAGAAGCTAAAAATGGGTTTGAAAAACAAGGTATATTTCTTTCCTTTCTATTTCTTTCTCATCCATTTACCCCACCTACTTTGATGATCGCAACCATTTTGATGGGGGAAAAAAGGGGAGCACAAAGATTGCCTATATAGAGAAAAACTATCCCAGGGTTGGAAACAGAGCACATTAAAACTTCTGTGCTGATCAGAGTAGAATTAAGCTATGAGCAGATATTGCACATCTCATCTGAGAGAGAGTGGGAGATTAACCTTAAAAACTAAAGTGAAACTAAATAAAGATAAAAAAAGAAATAATAGTTTTATAATATTGATACTCTCAAGAATGACATTTTCTTATCCTTGAAGAATTTAAGTACAGATCTAATTTCTGGTTAGTGAAAACTCATGTGGTCTATTAAAAAAATATTTCTGAACCATATTTTCTTCATTCTCTTTCCTTTTCCTCCCCTCCTTCAGGTTGCTTATTTGTTTATCTACTGGTATTTTATTTTTCCAAAAACACACAAT